>NC_132796.1:107289447-107906791 GCF_048418805.1 Vulpes vulpes | reverse complement strand
ACTACTGATAGATATGAGTTTAGTGTCATCATATCTATTCAGTCCTTGTTTTTGTGGATTGTTCCACTGAACTTCTTCTTAAAGGGGAATTTTAAGAGTCCCCCTTAAAATTTCTTGCAGAGCTGGTTTGGAGGTTACATATTCTTTCAGTTGCTGTCTGTCTTGGAAGCTCTTTATCTCTCCTTCCATTTTGAATGAAAGCCTTGCTGGATAAAGTATTCTTGGTTGCATGTTCTTTTCATTTAGGACCCTGAATATATCCTGCCAGCCCTTTCTGGCCTGCCAGGTCTCTGTGGAGAGGTCTGCTGTTACCCTAATATTCCTCCCCATAAAAGTCAGGGACTTTTTTTCTCTTGCTGCTTTAAGGATTTTCTCCTTAGCTTTGGAATTTGCAAGCTTCACTATTAAATGTCGAGGTGTTGAACGGTTTTTGTTGATTTTAGGGGGGGATCTCTCTATTTCCTGGATCTGAATGCCTGTTTCCCTTCCCAGATTCGGAAAGTTTTCAGCTAGGATTTGTTCAAATACATATTCTGGCCCTCTGTCCCTTTCGGCGCCCTCAGGAACCCCAATTAAACGTAGGTTTTTCTTCCTCAGGCTGTCATTTATTTCCCTTAATCTATCCTCATGGTCTTTTAATTGCTTGTCTCTTTTTTCCTCAGTTTCCCTCTTTGCCATCAACTTGTCTTCTATGTCACTCACTCGTTCTTCCACCTCGTTAACCCTCGTCGTTAGGACTTCTAGCTTGGATTGCATCTCATTTAATTGATTTTTAATTTCTGTCTGATTGGATCTAAATTCTGCAGTCATGAAGTCTCTTGAGTCCTTTATGGTTTTTTCTAGAGCCACCAGTAGCTGTAAAATAGTGCTTCTGAATTGGCTTTCTGACATTGAATTGTAATCCATATTTTGTAACTCTGTGGGAGAGTGGGCTGTTTCTGATTCTTTTTTTTGAGGTGAGGTTTTCCTTCTAGTCATTTTGCTCAGTGCAGAGTGGCCAAAAACAAGTTGTATTGGGAAAAGGAGAAAAAGAGAGAGAAGGAAAGAAAAGAGAAAAAGAAAAAAGAGAAAGAGGAAAAAAAAGGGGGAAAAAGAGAAGAAAAAGAAAGAAAAAGAAAGAAAGGAGATAAAAGAAAAAAAAGGGAGGGTGGGGCGGGGTAAGCAATCAGAAATCAAGAAGAAAGAAAGAAAGAAAAAAAAAGCACAAAACAAAACAAACAAATAAAAAAAAAACACACAAAAAAAAACCAAAAACAAAAACAAAAAAAACCAAAAGCAAAAACCACGGGGAGTATCTTCCGATTCTGTATACTTTAAGTCCCTTGACTTCCCTTGGAACTGGTCCGTGTCGCTGGCCTTCTGGGGGAGGGGCCTGCTGTGCTGACTCTCAGGTGTTCGCACTTGGGGGAGCTGCTCTGCCCCTGCCTGGTGCAGGGCTCAGTGGGGGTTGTTCACCCCGTGAGGCCCCAGGAGGAAGCCACAGTGGCGGGGGCAGCTCTGGGACCCTGGGGTCAGCTCCCGCAGTAGCTCCGGGTCTCTCCGGCTGCAGGGCCTGGGGGCTCCCGGGCGGGGCCGCTGATCTGCTCAGTTCCAGGCAGGAGCGTCCTCGCTGTCCTGGGCCCTCCCGGCCTCTGCCTGTCCCGGGGGAGGCCGGATCCTGGGCTGTGTCCCGGCGCCCTGTGCTCCGGGGCCTGCGCTGTTGGATTCGCGCTCCCGCCCCGCAGCCCCCTCCGCAGAGCCGCCGCCCGAGCCCCTCCGAGCTGTTCCCGGAGCTGCGCCGCCCCCTCCGCGGAGCTTCTTCCTCCGCCCGAGCTGCTGCCGCCGAGCTGTTCCCGGAGCCGCGCAGCCCCCTCCGCGGAGCCGCCGCCCGAGCCCCTCCGAGCTGTTCCCGGAGCTGCGCCGCCCCCTCCGCGGAGCTTCTTCCTCCGCCCGAGCTGCTGCCGCCGAGCTGTTCCCGGAGCCGCGCAGCCCCCTCCGCGGAGCCGCCGCCCGAGCCCCTCCGAGCTGCTCCGGGTCCCGCCGAGCGCTGCAGCCCTTAGGGAGCTCGGTGCACTCTCGGGGGCGCAGTTCCTCTGTTACTGTCCCCGGGAGCCCGAGGGCATCCCCGCCTTTCTGGGGATCCTGCTCCAATTCCCCGGGAGGCCTTTCCGCGGGGAAGGTCGGTGCAGCTCCTGCTCCTCCGGGACGGGGCTCTCCTGTCCTGGGGACACTCGCCCCGGCCTCAGCCCGGCTCCTCGGGGCCCCTCCCCCTTGGAGGCCTTTTGTTCCTTTATTTCTTTTTCCCCGTCTTCCTACCTTGATAGAAGCGCGAACTCTTCTCACTGTAGCATTCCAGCTGGTCTCTCTTTAAATCTCAGGCCGAATTCGTAGATTTTCAGGATGATTGGATGGTTTTCTAGGTAATTTGTTGAGGACAAGTGACCTGGAGACCCTACTCCTCTGCCATCTTGCCCCTCCCCCCTTAAAATTCTTTGAAACACACATGAGACTTGAACATTAGGTATGTCAAGAGCTTTGGGGGCAGAAAGATCAGTGTATTTGTTCCCAGCAGTCCTGATATGGGTAGAAGACTAGGACTAGGAGCAAAGTTCAGAGTGAAGCAAGCTTTGGCTCAATGTCAGAATATGCATTCTAGTGGTCAAGCTGGATGAGACCTAGGACTCTTACTGAGACCTAGTATGCTTTCTTGAGATTAATGCCAACTCTATAATTTTCACCTAGAAGAGATTTAGAGATGGCCCTCCAGTCACAAGTGGATCTTAAGGAATTGGATTGAAAGCTGCTTTTGCACAGCAATTTATACAAGATTGTGACAACATCTTTTGTCCGTATCAATGAATTGAGAAAAAGCGATAGATGTTTGGGGAGAAGTTAAAGGCCAAACCACTTCCGCTGCCGCTGCTCTGGGAAGATAGTGCATTCTCTTATAATGGAAAGTGTTTAACTTCTTGGTACAATTATTGAAGAATTTTTGCTTAGAATAGATTCTATTCTTCTGTTTCCATGAATTGACTTTTTTTAGAAAGCAACTTGATCTCTGTCGCTTTATGATATAAAATCTAGATGTAATTCTTAGATAATTCTGCCATTCTAAGGAGGAATAGAATGTGGCATTTCACTTTCTGGTAGTTGTAAATATACACACAAAAAAAACCCCAAATGATAAGGTAGGTAAGGCAGGACATTTTGGTCCTATTTTATATGAGGAAAAATGGAAGACTGTTAAATAACTTTAATATTTAGCACAGACAATACTTTTTAAAGGAGGAAGCAAAGTTTAGGTGGCCTAAAGTTTCATATTTAACATACTGGTAGACCCAATTAAGGTGTTGATTCCTTTTTCCATTTTTTTCACCAGACAACTTTGATACCTATAAACAGGTAATTTTATAGATTTAGAGGTAGAGTTCCAGAATTTTAACTACCTAAACAATGCCCAAAGTTCAAGGCAATTTCTATTTCTACCTTGTTTTTTATTTTACTGGTTTATTCATCAGGTTCATACATACACATAGACACACACATATACCCATAAACATCTCCACACACGTACACACTCACCCTCCCATATCAAAACTTTACAGTTACTGTAGGTTGGAAAAGAACTAAAGAATGACCAGCAAGACAGCAGGCAAGCTGAGTTTTAGGTGAGGACACCAGGTTTGCTTCTTTTTTTTTAATTGAAGTTTATAGTTGACACAAAATGTCACATTAGTTTCAAGTGTAAAACATAGCAATTCAACAAGTTTATATATTATGACATGCTCACCACAAATGTAGCTACCATCTGTCACCATACGATGCTATTACAGTATCATTAACCATATTCCCTATGCTGTACATTTTATTCCTGGGAATTATTCATTCTGTAAATGGAAGACAGCATCTACCTCTTCCTTTCACGCATTTTGCCCATCTCCCCACAACCCTCCCCTCTGGCGATCATCAGTTTGTTCTCTGTATTTATGGATCTGTTTCTGCCTTTTGTTTATTCATTTGTTTTGTTTTTTAGATTCCACATACAAGTGAAATCATATGGCATTTGTCTTTCTCTGTCTGACTTTTTCACTTAGCTTAATACCCTCTAAGCCCATCCATATTGTCACAAATGGCAAGATCTCATCCTTTTATGACTGAATAATACTCCATTGCGTATATATATATCGCTCCTTCTTTATTTATTTATCTTCGGACAGTTGGGCTGCTTCCATAATTTGACTTTGGAAATAATGCTGCAATAAACAGAGGGGTGCATATACCCTTTTGAATTAGTGTTCTCATGTTCTTTGGGCAAATACCCAGTAGTGAAATTACTGGATCATGTGGTAGATCTATTTCTATTTTTTTTAATATTTTATTTATTTATTCATGAGAGACACACAGAGAGAGAGAGAGAGGCTCAGAGATACAGGCAGAGAGAGAAGCAGAGAGAGAAGCAGGCTCCATGCAGGGAGCCTGAGGTGGGGCTCAATCCCGGGTCTCCAGGATCACGTCCTGGGCCAAAGGCGGGGCTAAACCACTGAGCCACCGGGGCTGCCCATTTATTTCTATTTTTTTTTTTAAAGAACCTCCATACTAGTTTTCAGAATGCCTGCACCAGATTGCGTGCCTGCCAACAGTGCACAAGAGTTCCTCTTTTCTCCTCATCTTTATCAATACTTGTTTCTTGTGTTTTTGATTTTAGCCATTTTGACAGGTGTGAAGTGATATTGCATTGTGGTTTTCATCTGCATTTCCTTGATGATGAGTGATGTTGAGCATCTTTTTATGTGTCTGTTGGCCATCTGGATGTCTTCTTTAGAGAAATGCCTGTTCGTGTCTTCTGTTCACTTTTTAATTGGGTTGTTTCCTTTTAGGGGTGTTGAGTTGTCTGCATTCTTTATATATTTCAGATACTCACCCTTTATTGGATATGTCATTTGCAAATATCTTTTCCCATTTAGTAGGTTATCTTTTCATTTTGTTGATTGTTTCCTTTGCTGTGCAGAAAGTTTTTATTTTATGTAGTCCCAACAGTTTAGTTTTGCTTTTGTTTTCCTTGCCTCTGGAAACACATCTAGAAAAAGGTTGTTAGAGCCAATGTCAGAGAAATTACTACCTGTGCTCTCTACTATGATTTTTTATGGTTTCAGGTCTCATGTTTAGGTCTTTAATCCATTTTGAGTTTATTTTTGTGTATGCTGTAAGAAAGTGGTTCATCTTCATTCTTTTTTTTTTTATTAATTTTTATTGGTGTTCAATTTACCAACATACAGAAAAACACCCAGTGCTCATCCTGTCAAGTGTCCACCTCAGTGCCCGTCACCCATTCCCCTCCAACACCCGCCCTCCTCCCCTTCATTCTTTTGCATGTAGCTGTCCAGGTTTCCCAATGCCATTTGTTGGAAACTGTCTTTTTCCCCATTGTATATTCTTTCCTCCTTTGTCAAAGATTATTAGCCATATAATTGGGGGTTTATTTCTGTGTTTTCTATTCTGTTCTATTGATCTATGTGTCTATTTTTGTGCTAGTACCATACTGTTTTGATTACTACAGCTTTGTAGTATATCTTGAGCTCTGGAAATGCAATACCTCCAGTTTTGTTCTTTTTCAAGATTTTTTTGTGTATTTGGGGTCTTTTGTGGTTCCATGCATGTTTTAGGATCATTTGTTCTAGTTCTGTGAAAAATGCTCTTGGTATTTTGATAGGGATTGCAATAAGTATATAGATATCTTCAGGAAATATTTGTTCTTCCAATCTATGAGCATACAATATCTTTCCATCTGTTTGTGCTCTCTTCAATTTCTTTCATCAGCATTTTACAGTTTTCAGAGTACAGGTCTTTCATCTCCTTGGTTAGGTTTATCCCTAGATAACTTATTATTTTTGGTGCAATTGTAAATGGGATTGCATTCTTAATTTTTCCTTGTGCTATTTTATTATTAGTGTACAGAAATGCGACAGATTTCTGTATATTATTTTATATCCTGAGAACTTACTAAATTTATTTATCAGTTCTAGTAGCTTTTTGGTGGAGTCTTTAGGATTTTCTATATATAGTATCATGTCATCTGCAAATAAGGAAAGTTTTACTTCTTCCTTACCAATTTGGATGCCTTTTTTTCTTGTCTGATTGCTGTGAATAGGACTTTCAGTAATGTGTTGAAAGAAGTGATAAGAGTGGACCTTGTCTTATTCCTGACCCTAGGAGAAAAGCTCTCAGTTTTTCACCATTGAGAATTATCTTCGTGGTGGGTTTTTCATATGTGGCTTTTATTACGTTGAAGTATGTTCCCTCTAAACCTACTTTGCTGAGTAAAACATCATGAATGAATGTTTTACTTTATCACATGCTTTTTCTGCATCTATGGAAATGATCACATGGTTCTTATCCTTTCTCTCGCATCACATTGATTGGTTTATGAAAATTGAAACATCCTTATAGCCTAGGAATAAACCCTCTTGATTTCGTGAATGATTTTTCTTAATGTATTGATAGATTTGGTTTGCTAATTTTTGTTGAGATTTTTGTGTCTATGTCCATTAGAGATATTGGCCTGTAGTTCTCTCTCTCTCTTTTTTTTTTTTTTTTTGTATTATCTTTACCTGGTTTTAGTATCAGGTTAATATTGGCTTCATAAGTTGAATTTGGAAGCTTTCCTTCCTCTTCTATTTTTTGGAATAGTTTGACAAGAAAAGGTATTAACTCTCTTTAAATGTTTGATAGAATTCATCTGTGAAGCAATCTGGTCCTGTACTTTGTTTGTTGGCAGCTTTCTGATTACTGATTCCATTTCATTGCTGGTAATCAGTCTGCTCAAATTTTCTATTTCTTTTTGCTTCTTTCTGTTTTGGTAGGTTATGTGTTTCTAGGAATTTATCCATTTCTTCTAGGTTGGCAATTTGTTGGCATATAATTTTTCATAATATTCTCTTGTAATTGTATTTCTGTGGTATTGATTGTTATTTCTCTTCTGACACTTCTAATTGTGTTTGAGTCTTCTCTCTCTCTTTTGCTTCATATGTCTAGCTAAAGGTTTATCAATGTAATTGGTTTTTTCAAAGACTCAGCTCTTGGTTTCATTGATCTGTTCTATCATTTTTTAGTTTCTATTTCATTTATTTTTGCTCTAATGTTTATTATTTCCTTCCTTCTACTGGTTTTCAGTTTTGTTTATTCTCCTTTTTCTAGCTCTTTAGGTGTAAGGTTAGGTTGTTATTTGGCATAGTTCTTGCTTCTGGAGGTAGACCTGTATTGCTCTAAAGTCCCCCCTTAGAACAGCTTTCGCTGCATCCCCATGATTTTGGACCATTGTGTTTTCATTTTTACTTGTCCCCATGTATATTTTTATTTTCTCTGTGATTTCTTGGTTGATCCACTCATTGTTTAGTAGAATGCTATTTAACCTCCATTTGTTTGTGTATTTTCCATATTTTTTATGGTTGGTTTCTAGCGTCATAGCATTGTGGTCAGAAAAGATGCATGGTATGACTTCAATCTTTCTGAATTTGTTGACACTTGCTTTGTTGGCAAACATATGATTTATTCTGAAGAATGTTTCATGTTCAGTTGAAAAAATACATATTCTGCTATTCTAGGATGGAATATTCTAAATATATCCATTACATCTATCTGGCCCAATGTTTCATTGAAAGCCACTGTTTCCTTGTTGATTTTCCAAAAGATTTTGTTTGTTTGTTTGTTTGTTTGTTTGTTTGTTTGTTTTGGGGGCGCAGAGGGAGAGAAATCAAGCAAGCTCCATGCTGAGTGTGGAGCCTGACATGGGACTCAATCTCACGACTCTGAGATCATGACCTGAGCCTAAATCAAAAGTCCAACACTTAACGGAATGAACCATCCAGGCACCCCTCCTGGTTGATTTTCTATTTGGATGATGTATTCATTGATGTAAATGAGTATTAAAGTACCCTAATATTATTCCATTACTACTGATTACTTCCTTTATGTTTGTTATTAGCTGCTTTATGTATTTGGGTGCTTCTGTGATGGGTGCACAAATATTTACAATTGTTATATGTTCTTGTTGTATATTCCCTTTATGATTATATAATGTCCTTCTTTCCCTCTTCTTAGTCTTTGTTTTAAAGTTTATTTTGTTCTATGTGAGTATTGATACCCTGGTTTTCTTTTTACTTCTATTTGCATAAATGCTTTTCCCTCCTTTCACTTTCAATCTGCAGGTGTCTTTAGGTCTGAAATGAGTCTCTTGTAGGCAGCATATAGATGGACCTTGCTTATTTATTCCTTCTGTCACCTTATATTTTTTTGTTGGAGTATTTAGTCCATTTATATTCGAAGTAATTATTGATAGGTTTGTACTTCTTGCCATTTTGTTCCTTGTTTTATGGTTGTTTTTGTAGTTCTTCTCCATTCCTTTTTTCTCGTTCTCTGTTTCATGTTTTGCTAGCTTTCTTTAATGGTATAAATTTCCTCGTAATCTTTTGCATATCTATTACTGGTTTTTAATTTATGTTTACCATTAGGTTTATATATAACATCTTATGCTTATAGCAGTCTATATTAAGTTCATGGTCACTTAAGTTTTAACCCATCTTAAAGCATGTTTTATTCATATCAACCACCCACCATGTTTTACATATATGGTGTCATACTTTTTTTGTGAATTCATTGCCTGATTGTATAGATATACTTAATTTTACTCCTTTTATGCTTTCTACTTTTCTGACTCCTGCTTATGGTCTTTCCTTTCCACTGGCAGAGTCTCCTTTAACATTTCTTATAAGGTAGGTTAGTGGTGATGAATTCCTTTACTTTTGTTTGTCTGGGAAACTCTTCGTCTCTCCTATTCTGAATGATAACCTTCCTAGATAGGGTATTCTTGGTTGCAGAGGTTTTTTTTCTTTCAGCGCTTTGACTATATCATGTCACTCCCTTCTGGCCTATGAAGTCTCTGTTAAAAAAAATCAGCTGATAGCCTTACAGGGTTTCCCTTGTATGTCACTGTTTTCTTTTCTCTTTTTGCTTTTAAATTTCTCTCCTTATCAGTACCTTTTGCCATTTTAATTACTTTGTGACTTGGTATGGATCTCCTTGGGTTGATTTTGTTGGAGACTCTCTGTGCTTCCTGAATCTAAATTTCTGCTTCCTGTTCCAGATTTGAAAAGTTTTCAGCTATTATTTTTTCAAATAAATTTTCTGCCCCCTTTTCTCTCTTCTTCTTCTAGGATCTCTATAATGCAAATGTTATTATGCTTGATGGCGTCATTGAGCTCCCTAAGTTTATTTTCATATTTTATTTTTTTTCTGTTCAACTTGATTATTTTCCATTACTCAGTCCTCCAGATCACTGATCCATTCTTCTGCTTCCTCTAGTATACATTTTATTCCCTCTAGTGTATTTTTCATATCAGTCATTGAGTTCTTCATCTCTGATTGGTTTCTTATGTTTTCTGTATCTTTGTTGATGGTCTCATTGAGATCCTCCCTTCTTCTCAAGTCCAGAGAAGACTTACGATCATTACTTTAAATTCTTTATTAGGCATATTACTTATCTCCATTTTATTTAGATCTCTTGCTGTGATTTTGTCCTGTTCTTTCATTTGGGACATATTCCTGTCTCCTCATGTGTCTAAATCATCTCTGTGTCTGTTTCTATATGTTAGTAACATCAGCTACGTAGCCTGCTCTTGAAATAGTGGCTTTATGAAGAAGAGGTCCTGTAGTGCTCTGCAGTGCAGTGTTCTTGCTCACCAGAACCTGACACTTCAGCGGTGTCTCCTAAGCATGTTGCATGTTCCCTCCTATTGTGGCTGAGCCATATTTGCCTTCAGTCCAATATTCTTCAGTGGCTCTCTTTGCCTGTTTGTGGGCATGGTTTGGGCCCGGTGTTGTTAGGGGGCCTGTCTGCAATCGCCTAAGGCTTGAACTAAGTCAGACCAGGCTTTTGCCAGAGTTGCAGTCGCATCAAACTGCAGGGTGCTCTCCTTGTGCTGCCCCTTGAGAAACCTTCATTAGTGGGTGGGATCTTCAGTCAGACTGGTGTGTGTGATTGTCCTGTCTCCTTCCCAGGGCAAGAGTCACTTTGGAGTGCTGCTGACCCCTGTCGGGACTCCTTACACACTACTAGGTTTGTGCACCACTTTGGATGGGCTCCAGTCAAGGGCATATTGGAGGGGGCAGGTCCACACGAGAACCCGGTGCCAGCAAGGTCTATGCTGGACCACTGCAGAAAGGGAGCTGCAACCACCCAGGAAATCTGCCGAGCCTGGCCAGGCTGGATGGAGCAGATCCACAGAAGCATGCAGTGGCAGTGTGCACCATTAGCAAGGTAAGTGAGGTGCTTGGTCCTGCACTGATTCTTGCAGGTATCTCTGTATCTAGGATGGGGGGCAAGGGAGGCAAATGGCACCCACTAGTTCTTTTGTTCCTGAAGAAGTCTCCCAAAGTTCCCTGACCCTCCAGCACATATTCTGATATTACTAAATAACTATCCTTCCTGTTTCCCTCAAGAATTTTTCAAACTATTACTTCTAAGCTGTATCTTAGTGGAACTGTTTGTTGTGCTGTCCCATTAAGGGCAGAGACTCCATTTCTTTTCACCCTTCTGGCCCTCTCAGAGCCAAGCCCATTGGTTTTTAAAGTTCCAGGTGTTAAGTCCAACTGATTGTCAAAAATTCACAAAACCAGTCCCTTCAGGCCTTCAAAGCCAAATCTTATAAGGATTCATCTTCCCATTGCCTCCTGTGCCTAAAATGCCTGGTGCAGTTTCTCTCCTCTCCTCTCTCCATAGCTGTGTCTCTCCCTCCTGTAGACTCTCCCATGGGTCAGTTTAGCTTCCAACCATGTCTCTGCCCTTTCTACCCTCTACATTTAGCTGTGGAGAGCCTGTTCCACCAGTCTTCAGGTCATTTTTTGGGTTATTTACACTGATGTGTGTGTTATCTAGGTCTATCAGTGGGATGAGGTGAGCCCAGAATCCTCTTACTCTGTCATCTTCCCCAGAAGTCCCAGATGCACTTCTTCTTAAAGAAGTGTGGATGTTGGGGTTCAGATTCCACCCTCTCAGAGAAGGCAATCAACTATACAGATCGTGCCATCTCTGCCAATTCCCACAAGTCAAATATTTAGGCTATAAAATACCACAAGAATGTCAAAAAGTTGTTATTGAAAAAAATGTCAAAAACATATAAAAGTAGGGAGAAGAATATAATGAAAACCAAATACTCATCATCCAGTTTCAACTATTACTAATTTTCAGCCAATTTTGTTTTATCTCCTATATTAGTTTTCTATTGCTGCATAGCGAATTATCAACATTCTTAGAGGCTTAAAGCAACATTCATTTATTATATCACAGAAAGTCAAAAGTCTAGAAATAGTGTAACTGGTTTCTCTGCTCATGGTCTCACCAAGCTGCAAAGTATTGCCTGGAGTGACAATCTCATGTGGGGTCTGGGACCCTCTGCCAAGCTTATGTGATTGCTGGCACATTTCAATTCCTTGTGGTTATAGGACTGAAGTCCCTGTTTTCTTGCTGGCTATCAGCCAAAGAGCTTCTCTCATCTCCTAGAGAGCACTCTCCAATCTCTGGCACGTGGCCCTCTGCATAGGCAGTTACAACATTGTTGTTAGCTTCTTCAAGGACAGCAGGAAAGCATCTGCTGTTACTCTTCATCTCTTTTCATGGCTATCCTCATTAGGTCAGACCCAAGTAGGAAAATCTTCTATTTTATTAATTCACAGTCAGCCTATTGTATCTTTTTGTTAATAATAAATTTATTTTTTTATTGGTGTTCAATTTGCCAACATACAGAATAACACCCAGTGCTCATCCCTTCAAGTGCCCCCCTCAGTGCCCATCACCCATTCACCCCCACCCCCCGCCCTCCTCCCCTTCCACCACCCCTAGTTCATTTCCCAGAGTTAGGAGTCTTCATGTTCTGTCTCCCTTTCTGATATTTCCTACCCATTTCTTCTCCCTTCCCTTCTATTCCCTTTCACTATTATTGCATCTTAATTAAATCTGGAAAAGGTCTTATACCATATAACATAACATAATCATGAGAGCAGTATCTTATCATATTCACAATTTCACTCAAGGGGAAGAGTTTATAGTGCATGTCCTCAGGGGTGGCATTCATGGGGCCATCTGAGAATTATGACCACCCTAATCACCCAAATTATTTTGAAGCAAACATCTGAAAGAGTATCAATTAATATTTGTGTGTATCTCTAAAATGTAAACACTGATTTTTAAACATAACCACTATGCCATTATCAAACTTAAAATAATCCATTAATATCACCTGATATACAATAAATGTTCAAATTTTTCTTATTTTTATTATTTTTAAAGCTTGCTCACATCAGGATCTTAATGAGATTCAAGTATTGAAGTTGGGAGCTATGTCTCTTAAATTTCTTTAAATATATGTAGTCTCTTCCTCCATCCTTTTTTGTCCTTTGTAATTTACTTCTTGAAGAAACAGGGCCATTTTTCATGTAAATTTCTTAGAATGGATTTTTGTTTTTACTATTAAACTTTTTATTTTAAGATAATTGTAGATTCACATGAAATTGTAAGAAATAACGCAGAGAGATCACATTTACATTTACCTAGTTTCTCCAACAATATCAACTTGCAAATATAGTGAAAATACAGAATATTCCCATCATCACAAGAATTCTTCGTGTGCCTTTCAAAACCCACAATAGCCAAACTGTAGGAGCCATGATGTCCTTTGACAGATGAATAGATAAAGTGGGATTGCAAACTGGTACAGCCACTCTGGAAAACAGTGTGGAGGTTCCTCAAGAAGTTAAAAATAGAGCTACCCTATGACCCAGCAATTGCACTACTGGGTATTTACCCCAAAGATACAGATATAATGAAACCAAGAGGCACCTGCACCCCGATGTTTATAGCAGCAATGTCCACAAAAGCCAAACTGTGGAAGGAGCTGAGATGTTCTTTGGCAGATAAATGGATAAAGAAGATGTGGTACATATATAAAATGGAATATTACTCAGCCATCAGAAAGGATGAATACCTACCATTTACATCGACCTGGATGGAACTTCAGGGTATTATGCTGAGTGAAATAAGTTAATCAGAGAAAGACAATTATCATATGGCTTCACTTATACGTGAAACATAAGTAATAATGAAAGGGACCATACAGGAGGGGGGGAAACTGAGTGAGGAAAAATTAGAAAGGAAGACAAGCCACGAGGACCCTGGACTCTGGGAAACAAAGAAAGGGTTGCAGAAGGGGAGGTGGGTGGGGAGGGATAGGGTAACTGGGTGATGGGCATTAAGGAGGGCACATGATGAGATGAGCACTGGATGTTATACTATATGTCGACAAATTTAATTTAAATAAATAATTAAGCTATATCTACTTCCCTCCTATCCCAACCCTCCTTAATCTCTATTAACCAATAATCTGATCTCCATTTTTATACATTTGCCATTTTAAGAATGATATGTACGTGGAATCATACAGTATGTAACATTTGAAATTGACTGTTTCACTCAGCAAAATTCTCTGTTTATCAATAGTTCATTCTTTTTTATTGTTTAGTATTGCTTCATGGTATGTATATACCACAGTTTGTTTAATCAATCTAGGATATCTATATTGTTTCCTGGTTAAGGATTTTATCAATAAAGCTACTAAAACTTGCATGTACAGTTTTCCATGACTAACAGTTTTTATTTCTCTGAGATAAATGCACAAAAGCACAATTTCTAGGTTACGTGGTAAGTGAATGTTTGGATTTTTTTTTAATTTAAGAAGCTGTTGACTGTTTACTAGACTAGCTGACTAGCTACCATTTTACTAGACTAGCTGACTAGCTAGTCTAGCTGACTAGCTACCATTTTACATTCCCATCAACAATTCATACATAACTGATAAGTATGCAATGATGTCTTAGTATGGCTTTAAATTGTATTTCTCTAATAGCTAGCACATCTTTTCAGGTACTTTTTGGCCATCTGTGTATACATGGTAAAATGTTTTTCATGTTGTTTACCCACTTTCTAATTGGATGTTTGTTTTTTGCAGTTAAATTTTGAATTGTTTATTTACTTTAGGTGAGTTCCTTATCAGATGTGTGGTTTGCAAATATTTTCTCCCAGTCTAAAGTTTATCTTTTCATCTTCTTAACAAGGCCATTCACAGAGCAAAAGTCTTAATTTTGATGAGATCCAATTTATGAATTCCTTTTATGCATCATTCTTCTGGTGTCAAGGCTAGAACTCTTTGCCAAGTCCTAGAGCCCAAAGGTCTTCTATTTCTTTTCTAATACTTTAGTAGTTTTTCATCTTACATTTGTGTTCATGATCTGTTTTGAGTTGATTTTTGTATAAGTTGTGATGTTTAAGTTACGATTCCCTTTTTTGCCTATGGATTTCAGTACTATTTGTTGAAAAGGCTCTTGATCCTCTATTAAATTGCTTTTGCACCGTTGTCAAAAATCACCTTGGCATTCCTATATGGGTCTATTTTTGAGTAGTATACTCTATTCCATTGATCTATGTGTCTATCCCTCCAACAATATTATGCAATGTTTATTACTGTAGCTATAAAATAATTCCTGAAAATGAGGTTGACTGATTCCTACCAATTTATTTTTTCCAAAATTGCTAAAGTTATTCTACTTCCTTTGCCCTTCCATATACATTTTATAATAATCTTGTCTATATCTATAAAAAAATCTTGCTGAGATTTTTATCATAATTATATTAAACATGTATATCAATCTGGGGGACAATTGGCATCTTGGCTATGTTGAGTTTTTTGATCAATAAATATGGCATGTTATGTAGATCTTTGAGATTAACTCAGCTTTTTGAATCTGTAGGACTATGTCTTTTACCAAATTTGGAAAGTTTTTAGTCATTACTTCTTAGAGTATTTTTTTTTCAGCCCCTTCTTTCTTCTCTTATTCTGACACTCCAGTGACATGGATTTAGATCCTTTGTTATACTTCCACAAGTCACTTAGTCTTTATTTTTTTCAGTCTATTTTTCCTTTGCTGTTCAGATAGGCTTCTATTCATATCCAAAGGTTGAAGGTTACCTCAGACCCTCTCCACCAGGTGGGGTAAAATTCCAGGCCCTCAAGTGGTCTCCACAGTCACTGCTGATGCCCAGTGGTGATGACAGTCCTCTGCCTCCATTTGGCCTTCTCTGGCAAGGGAGTTAGAGTGCCTCATTACAGCCCCATGAAGGTGGAAATCTGTTTCCTCTCAGCCTTGACTGATGTGTGTGGGGATGGGGTTGCAATTATTTCTGTGATACTGGGCTGGAGTACAGCAGTTATTGTCTAAAAGGTTTTTGTCTTGCTGGGATGTCCCTTTCCTGGTCCTCTGGCTAGAAGGAGAAGGCTTTTGCTGGAACTTTTTTTGTCTGCATCCATTGGCATTTCCTGATTGCTGGCTTCTTCAGCTTCAAGTCTGGAATATATGAGGCAAGACAAAAAGAAACTCAGGGAATGCACCACTTTGCCATTCCTCAGATCCCTAGGACCCTAGCCAGTCTGGCTTCTTCTTTCCAACTTTCAGTGTCTTTTTATATTTGCTTTAAATATAAGATCTAGGATTTTTAGTTGCTCATAGCAGGAGTACTAGGTAAAATACTTTTACTCCATCTTCTCAAAAACAAAAGTCTCCAGACTGGATTTTGATGATTATATATACAAGTTCAGTCTATTTTCACTCTGCTTTGCAGATCAGTAAATTCTATTGATCTCTTCAAGTTCACTGATTCGATCCTGTCATCTCCTCTCTACTACTGAGCCCATCCAGCAAGATTTTTATATCAGCTATTATATTTTCAGTTCTGTATTTCCTATCTGCTTCTTTTTTCATAACTTCTATTTCTTCCCTGAAATCTTCTATTTCTATTTTGTTTACAGGGAATTTATAGTTGCCCGTTGAACCAGTTTTATGAAGGCTTCTTTAAAATCCTTGTCATATTCCAGCATTTTTTTCACCTTAGTGTTGGCATCTCCCAATTTTTTTCTCACTCAAATTGTGATTTTCTTGGCCTTTGTTATGAAAGGCTCTTTCAATTGTATCCTATACTTTGTGGACCTTATATTATGAACTCCAGATCCTATTACTTTTTCTTTTTAGAAAGCAATTCCTCTGTTGAGATGTATAGCAAGGGACTGTGGATGTCCATGTTCAGCTTCCCTCTAGTCCCTATCAATATCTTCCCAGCAAAAGTAGGATGCTCACCACACAGCCTTATTCCAGACAGAGTAGAAGTTCAGTTCCTTCTCACTGAACCTGACACCTTCCTGGATAATGTGAAAAAGTAACTAACACCTCACACTGGTGTTAGCTTATTTTTTTCCAAAATTGTTTTAGTTATTCTATTTCCTGTTTTGTTGCTGTAGGATAAGTAGGTTCTCAGCTCACCACTGGCCCCAATGATACAAGGAAAGTGGAAGGGAGAAGACAAGTAGAGTGCCAAATAGCCCTGGTTCTCACTGCCTAGTTCAACATCATGCAGGAGAGAAGAGATTCAGTAGTGCCTGTATCCTGTTCATGTTACCTTTGAAAGGGAATCAGAGCACCTCCTATTCTGGGTGGGAGGCAGAAGATGAAAGGTGGGAGATGCCAGGTGGGAGATGGAAGATCAGCTCTCTATCTGTTCCCTGTAGGAGAATTGGAATAATGCCTGCTTTTGGCAGGCAGGGAATGTGAAAGCTAACTCCCTGCCAATCCCTGCCAACATTATCCAGACAAGGGAGTCATAGCACTACCATTTTCAATCTGGCTGGAAATGGAAGATCAGTTCCCAGCTCCAGAGATTGTCTTCATGACCCAAAATTAGGCAAAGAAGTCTTAAACATGACACCAAAAGCGTGACATAAAAGAAAAAAATGCTAAATTGGCATCTTCAAAATTAAAACTTTTATTCCGAGGAACTCTCTTGTTAGGACAATAAAAATCAAGCTATTGTCTAGAAAAAATATTTTCAAATTAATATCTAATAAAGGACATATCAAGAATATATGGACGCTTCAAAACTCAGAAATTAGAAAACAACCTAATTTTAAAAATGGGCAAAAATCATCAATTGACATTTCATTAAATTGGACATATGGATGGCAAATGAATAAATGAAAAATTGTTAAACATCATTAGCCACTAGAGAAATGCAAATTAAAACCATAATTTTATACCATGATACACATTTGAAAATAACTAAAATTTTAAATATATATATATACATATATATATATATATATATATGTACATTACTAAGTGCCATAGTACTATCAGGTCTGAAGAATAACAAACTCTCATACATTACTGGTAGAAATGTAGAATGGTACAGCCATTGTGGAAAATGATTTGGTAATTTTTTATAAACTCACATTTACCATATGATTCAGAAATCCCATTCTTGGGAGAAATAAAAACTTATGGTCAAACAAAACCTATAAACAAATATTTATAACAGCTCTATTCATGTTTTCCAAAGCCTGAAAACAACCCAAATATATCCTTCTACAGGTGAATGGATAAACAAACTATAGTGCATCCACTTAAAAGAATACTATTCAGCAATAAAGAGTGAACCGCTGATACACAAAACCAATTGAATGCTTCTCAAAAACATTTTGCTGAGTGAGAAAAGCCAGTCTCAACAAATTACATACTTTATTATTCCACTGTTTTTAGAAAATATGAATCCATATTTTTAAAAAGAAAATATAAAAATATTAGAAGTTTATTCCAGTGGGAAAAAAATAGTAATGTGCATATATTTTACAACTGAGTATCTATAGAAACACCTTTAAACCAAAATCGTTTGGTAGAACTCAGGGATTGATGAGCTTCAGAAAGAGGGCCATGGGCCAAAATATAAAGAAAGAAAAATGCTCACAGGACCAAAGAGAATATGTGGTTCTTCTAAAATAGAAAAGAAAAGAATAAAGAACAAATAATACAGTGGTGAGAACATTTCTGAGGCACACAAATAATATATCAATGTGAAAGAAAACATTAGTAATTTTATTAGGACAATGTGTAAATGAAATTTTTAAAATGGAAGAATGGTAAATGCAAAAAATAAGTATATGAGATATAACTAACAACCAAGCAAATAACCTCTACAATAGAGAAATATTAACAAAACCATGAATCATAGTTCTTTTTACACTGAATCTACTTTGTGAAAGCTAGTCATGTGTTAGCTTAAGCAACTGTGTTGAATAATAGTCTGAATGAAAATGGTGATTATTCTTATGTAAATCTTATGAAAATCAAGGGATATTTCAATAAAAATGCATTTTCAGGCATGACTTGGACTTAATGGTAGTTATGACTGAAGAATATATTTTCAAATAACATTATTATAATCATTGACAAGGTACATATAAACAACATTCATAATAATTAATATGATTATTACAATTCCTACATTCCTACTTGCAGTCCTTCATATCAATATTGAACCCAATTATGTCATGGAGAATATGGCTTATTATATATAAATATAGTTTTCCTTTTTAAAATATAAGTTAATACTTTTCCTGGAGAGAAGGCCTAAAAAAACAAGACAGATTATTACCTGTGTATTGTTATACTTGAGAGTGTGGGGGAAATTGGATGACTCACATTGTGTACCCATTGGACATCAGAGTTTTTTTCTTTCTAGTTATGCAAGTGGTAAGTATGCCAGAGACAGAATAGAATCCAGCATGAGTATGGTCAATATTGCAAACAAAAAACAAAAACAAAAACAAATATGTACAGAATATGTGTTTATTTCTAGTAGTCTATATCACATCTTTAAAGATTTATATTTTATAATTATGAATGTTATTTATATTTTATAATTTTACATGTTCAGAAGTGTTGGAAAATATTGAAGCCATCAATAAGAAAATAAATATATTACTTATAATTTCAGTAGCAAGAGGAAAACATTGTTGCTGGTTGCTTTGTGTTCTCCCCATTTTTTGTAAGTATGTCTATATGAATAGTCCTTCAATCTTGGCTTTAATTTAAGTAAGTTTGAATTATTAGGCTATTCATCATGCCAGATTTTTTAGGTTTTAAGTTAGTATTATAAGACTTCTCTTTCTGCCTAAGATTGAATAACAGAGACCAAATTGATATTATCTGAAATAGCTAAAAAAAAAAAATGACAACACAGATGAAACAATGATTTTCAATTTATTGGATATTGGGCAACAAGGGAGCATGATCTCAGAGATGAAAATAAATGAAGTGAGGCTGACAATTGCTGCAGCTTACTGTCTGGAGAGAGACTGCAGGACACAGTACAAAGAGGGGGAGGCTGGCAGTCACCTTCAGTTGATGAGATGGAGCTGAGAGTCCAAGGATCCCAGGGAGTCCAGAATTTGAAGGACAGGATACCAGAGAAGAGAGAGCTGCACAGAAAGAAAACTCCAGAGCTCACACAGGGCTAGGAATTGTTCTTATTCCCACCAGAATGGTAAAATGAATAATTCATGGAGCATTTATCAGAATATTTAAAGGGTTTTGCCTTAGACAATATTGGCAATATTAGCTATAGGGTAAACACTATTCTGATCTTTCCTAGCTAAGTTTAAAAACTAGACCTGTGTTGGGGGTTGAATTGTGTCCCTTAAAAGGAGTTATCTGTGACTGTGACCTTATTGGAAATAAGGTCTTCACAGGTGTAATTAATTGAGTCAAGATCAGGTCATATGGAAGTGAGGTAGACACTAGTCCCATATGACTGGTGTCCTTCCAAAAGGAGAAGACAGAGACACAAAGGGAGAATACCATGTGAAGACGGAAGCAGGAACTGGAGTGATGCATTCACAAGCCAAGGAACAATAAACAAATTGTTCCAAGGATTGCTGGCTGTCATCAGAAAATAGGAGAGAGACTCAGAACAGATTCACTCTCAGAACCCTTAGAAGGAACCCAACCTACTGGCACCTTAATTTCAGACTTCCAGCCTCCAGAACTTTAGGACAATAAATTCCTGTTGTTTTAAGCCACCTAGTTTGTGGTACTTTGTTGTGGCAACCCTTAGGAAACAAATACAACCCAAAGGATCATGCTATTTCCAAGTAATTTAATTGTGTTTCAGAACAAATCTCAAGGATAATTATTTATAGAAATACGAAAATACCCAGCACACATGTAAGGTAAGATTCACGTGGTGTAGTATCCAATCAAAATTAGCAAGCATGAAAGAAACTGGAAAGTAGGATTCGTATTGATGAGAAAATTCAATGAATTTAAACTGACCTAGAAATTACACAAATTGATAGAGTTAGTAGATAAGGGCATCAAAACAGTTGTTACAGCTGTATTCCATATTTTCCAGAAACAAGAGGAGAGTTTAAACATGTTAAATATAGACACAGAAGACATAAAAAGACCTCAAACGCACGTTTGAGAGACAAAAATGAAAATGTCAGAGTTGAAAAGATACACTGGCTTGTATTAAAGACAGAAAAAAAGATTAGTGAACTTGAATATACAGCAATAGAAATTTTTGATAATGAATCAAAAAGAAAAAAAATAAAACTAATGAATAGAGCACTAGTAAGCACTGAAATCACTTCCAGTGAACTAATATACATACATTTGGAGATCCCAAAAGCAGAAAAGGCGTGCAGATAGAAAAAAAATACTTGAGGATATAAATGAAAAATTTTCAAATTTTATGAAAATTGTAATCACACAGACAAACCCAAGAAGCTAAAAGAATCCCCCAAACAAGAAAAGTATGAGGAGAACCCTGTTATAATGTATACAGATGTCAAATCATCATGATGTGCACATTAAATATGTTACAATTTTGTCAATTTTACTTCAATAAAGCTGAAAAAAATAGAAAAAAGAAAAAAACTATGCCAAGTCACATAATAAACAAATTGCTTAAAACTAGTGCTAAAAAAGAAAATCCTTTAGGGAGCAGTGCAGGAGGGTCCCACTTTGCCTACAAAGGAACAAAGATGAAGATGACAGTCGTTTTTTATGACACAAAAGATCAGATATTGTACGATTCTATTTATATGAGATATCCAGGATAAGAAAACCCATTAGGACAGACAGCAGATTACTGGTTGCCAGGCACTGGGGAAAGGAAGAAACTAGAAGCAATTGCTTCATGAGGATGGGGATTCTGTGTGAGGTCATGGAGAAGTTCTAAAAATAGTAGTGATGATTGCACTTTGAGTGCCACTGACTTGTTCACCTTAAAACCACTAAAATGGTTAGTTTTATCATGTGAATTTTACTACACAAGAAAAGAAAGCCAGAGAAAGTAGAACAAAATCTTTAAAGTACTAAAAGGGAAAAAAAAAAAAAACTCTACCTAGATTTCTATACCCAGTTAAAATATATTTCAAAAACAGAAGTGAAATAAAGTTTTTTTTTTCAGAACTACAAAACCTGAAACCATGTATTACCAACAGATGTGCACTATGAGAAATGTTGAGGGAAGTCCTCCAAGCAGACAGAAAATGTAGATCCATCTGGATCTACAAAGGAATGAGAGGCAACTGCATGGAAATTGCCACCACACGATATAGCATAACTGTAATTACCTGAGTAAATATGAGCTATTTTCCATATCGTGTAAATGTCTTTAATAAGACATAATTGATAGTTTAAAGTAAAAAGAAAAACAGTATATGGAGTGGTTTATAACATACGTAAAAGAAAAATGTATGACAACGGCAGACAAAAGGCCGAGAAGAAAGAAGTTTATGTATACCGTTGGTTTTTGTATGTCTGACTATTCTGAGATACAATTGATAAGACTGGCTGTTCTTTTCTTTGTACATAAAGGCCCTGGCACAGCGACTGGGTGAGCCCACACATAGCAAGCATTTCAAAGACATTCAGCATTTAAAGTATGAACATAATGCGACTAGAGGCAATACTGTAAACCCCAGAAAAATTCTTTTTCTCAGTTCCTTGAATAAAGAACTCAAGGAATCATTTCATCTTGTGTTCTTAAAGGGCATCAAACTACACATTTTTTATTGATTTGGTTGCCATCAGGCAACCTGAGCATCAGTCAAGTGGACCATGCTCCATGTTGGGGGGGGGGCGTGGCGGGCAGAGGTGACAGATGAACGTAAAATGAGCAATATTCCCAGCTCTTGTTGAAGAGGCTGGAACATGAACTGAGAATACTTTCAAAACAAGGAAACATGGGTGCAAAGTCAGGGAAGGCCCTGCATGTTATTTGGTGCTCAGGAGCTACCACAGAAAGGCACTAGCTGGGACCTCTTTGCACAAGAGAGTTTGAAGTAAAGCTAGGAAGGAAGAGACAAGGATTGGGATCAGCAGGAAGAGCCTGTGAAAATTCCTAACAGAATCCTAAGGGGAATAGTGGGTCACAGGGAAGGCAGCCGGTCCCATGCTGAAAATCGAGACTGGATGAGTGGGTAGGACAGCATGTGCCAGTGTGCCTAGGTCAGGGGTGGGACAGTGAGGAGTTGGGAATGAGAAATGGGGTGGTAAGGTATGCTGGAGACGCAGAGATTGCGGCTCACAAGTTGTTGACGATGCTGGAGAGCCAGGCAGCAAAACTAGGATTCAGTACATTGGGTGGAATGGAGTCCACACAGATACATGCCTGCAAGGGGCATGACAGTCCACGGCCCAGGAAGGGGCTTCTAGCACCGGGCTTTCCCCGGAGTGCTCAGAGGGAAACTAGAGTTCTGTGGTTGGGTGACAGGGCCACTGTCTCATAGGAAGAGGGAAGGGTAGTGAGTGGGCAGGACTCCAGGATTATAGTCCTCATTTCAGTCAGACTGGTCTGCCTTCCTCATTGTAGGGTCAAGACCTAAAATTAAGGCTCAATATTATGTGCTGCCTTGACTTCTGGGAAATTGGGAGTGTCTTGAATAATCTAACTCTCAGTTCCCCACTCTGCTCTTGCCGATAAGGGTCCCTTGCCAAACAATCCTCCTTACAAAGAGAACCGGGTGCAGTTCTTATCCTTGAGGAGGTTTCAGTTCCTGCCAGCCTGCAAAACTATTCAGGCCAGTCACATCCTGCTGTGGGAACCAGGGGTCATTCCATTGTCTTGATTCTTCAAAGGCCATCACCTCCCACAGTCTGGGTTGTTCCATGTTCCCAAATGCAACCCCTGTGTGGCCCTGCATGGCATGCTTGTCCTCCTCCTCTGAGCTGTAAGTACATGTGATTAATAAACCACCAATCTCGTCACACTGTCAGATGTCATATGCTCAAGCATCATGTCAGATGTCACATGCTAACCATAGACCTAAGGCAGGAGTCCCTCACTCACCAACAGGAAGAATAGAAGATGGTCAAAACACTTGTATTTGCGGCTTGGACTTCTATAGAAGGCTTCAGTTGGAATGAGAATTCTCAGGTCTAAAATTTTGATGGCCACTGTCCACCAGTTAGATATAGAATGGATCATGGAGAGATGGCCTCCGGGTACCCTGACCTAAGATCAACTTCCAGTCCCTTGCTCTGTTTGCCATGAAAAGCTTTAGTCACTGCAGACCTACCAGCTTCCTGAAACAGACACAGTGGATTAGAGGAGTGTCTGGGTATTGGTGTGTGTAAACTTGGACTTGCTCAGACAGTGCCAAGAGCAGAGCTTTAAAAGTGGCCTGACTCCCTGCATGGAGCCTGCTTCTCCCTCTGCCTGTGTCTCTGCCTCTCTCTCTCTCTCTCATGAATAAATAAATAAAATCTAAAATAAATAAATAAATAAATAAATAAATAAATAAATAAATAAATAAAATAAAAGTGGCCTGAAATCGCAGACATGTGACTCCAAACTCATATCACTGCATATATAATATTAGCCACAAATCCACAAGCATATATCTGCATGCATATGTGTGTGTGTCATATACGAAAGTATATATAAGTATATATAGTTAATTTAAGTATATACATAAATATATATAGTTATACATATTTTGAAAAGTACTCACCCAGGAATCTACCAGAAAATGTTTTCTTGTTTCCTTAAACTGGGTGAGTACATTTTCCCTTTCAAGTCTTCCCTGGATTTTTTAAACTTCGATTTTGGCTGCTGACTATATGATCCTATTGACGTGACCTAATCTAGTCTCCAGCCCGAGTCGCTCTCCTGCTAGTCTACACCATGCTTCCTCCCGCCCACCGGACAGCTTCACGTGCACAGCCCTCTCAACCTCACCAGCAACATGGCCCCCACTTGCTCATCTGCTACATCCTTCCTCATTTCTACCCCTAATTCCAATCACCACAAACTTTCCTCCTCTATCTTCGATCTCGAAGAGATCCTCGAGGAGGGACAGTTTCTCTCTAGTCAACAACCTTCAGAACTCAGAATCATTATACACTCCTCACCACCCTTTCATTAGGCTTTCCCCAAAATCTATCTCTAAACCTTCTCCCACCCATGGCCTGAATTGACTGCCTTGTCATTTTCCTTTGCTTCATTTGCCTGGTGTTTTTAACTCACTATGTTTTCAGGAAATATTTATCTAATCAATACATGAAGTAATGAATCGATCGATCAAACTACAAGAGGGTCACATTCAATGATTCAGAATATGGAGCCTGTCCGCTGCCTGGGCCTCTGACTGCATGGAAGAAACCCGAAGTGCTACAGCTGCTCACATAACTTTAGAATTCCCATGAGAAACTCGCTGACAGTGTCACTTGGGACATCTTCCTACATACAAACATCATCTCAGAGGTGGAGATGCTCTCAGCAGGTAGTACGCAATGCTTCCTGCACTGGACCTCGCAAACCCCCCATCCCCAGCCAGCTCAACAAGGAAGAGGGCCATCTCCGTGGCTTTCCATCCCCCCTGCAGATGTCTGCACCTTGGGCCAATCCCCTATCTGGTGGCAACATAGACCAGCAGTCATAGCCATAGGACATCTGCCCTCTAGGGTGCCAACAGCTCACGATCGGTGGGGGGCAGCCTGAGCCAGGGATGACACCTGGACCTATTTCCAGGCATTCCCACACCCAGCCCTTTACACTGCAGAGTTTCTGAGGTGCCTAGTCCCAGGGCACTACCCCTCCAACCCCACCCCTCCTTGCACACTCCCTTCCCCTGCTCTCTAGTGTTTCTGGTCTGTCTCAACCCAGACGTCCGTCACCACCTCCACTCACTCACATAGCCCCGCCTCTACAGAAGGGCCCACTGTGCACAGGGAGGCACATCCCAGCCTCCAGCAGGCACCAAGGCAGCTCTCAGCCCTGGGACCCTGGCAAGGGTGCACCGGACCCTCGTACTGAAGACAACTCAAGAGTGTTGCTCAGCCAGATGATGCAGGGAGCAGCTGTGCTCTTCCTGACAGAACTCAGGGTGGCCCTAAGGTAGGGGCTGGTGTCTGGCTTGCGGCAGGGCCACTCCTCCGGTTGATCCGTTTGCTCAGACCTCTCTGAGACTTCCAGCCCGTAATGAGGATTCTGAGATCTCCCAAACCCATTCATGTAACTTGTCCAATACCACCTACTCAGACTTCCCACCATCTCCCCTTCTAGACTCTTCTCCCTACACTGAACTCTGCACTCAAAGCCCTGACTGCCAGCCTTCCAGGGGCTCTCTGGACTTAATCTTGCATGTGGTCTTTCTTGTGGACTCTGGCAATTGCTCTCCCCAGGATGCTCTCAATGCCCCTCACTGACTAATGGTGTCCTGTCTGGTCCCCTTCCCTGGCTCCTGGTCATTCTGGCCAAATCCTTGCTTCTCAAATAAAGGAAAAATGTCGTGCTGACATTTCAAGTTTCTAATCATGCCCAGAGGAATCCCTTTACTCAGGACATCACTACATAAATCCAGCTTTATAAGGGTGAGAGATTAAGTTAATTTCCTGCTTAACCTAATGAGAAAATGGGAGACACAAATTAAAATCACATTGACACAATATTTTTCGCTCATGATTTTGACCAAAATTTATAAGATTGGTAAAATATCTGTGACAGCATAGGATATACAAGACTCGGTATGAACCTTTGTAAGTAAAGTATTTTTAAAAGCCTAAAACCAGAAATAGGAGGTGTCTGTTAATCAGTTAAAATAACGGCTAGCTGATACGATAGACAAAGCCTGTAATATGCGTGACTTAACATGACAAAATTTTTGTTGTCATTCACACAGATTATGTTGTGGGTTGGCAGGAACTTTCTGTTCTCAAGCAACTCAGGAATCCAGGCTGCTTCCATCTTGTGGCTCTACATCTCAACACGGGGTCCCCAGGTTTGCTGCTGATGAGCAAAAGCAGCATGGAAATGGCACACTGGCTACTACCTAAAAGTGGGCCACCCAGGAGGGGAGAGAGAGAGACACAAGATGTGGATGAGCACTTACAATCTCTCCCAGAAGCTGTCACCCAATAAGTACTTAGGAAAAAGGAATTATAATTCATAATGACAGCAACCCTCTTCATTCTTGGAGGAGTCTCTGAGAAAACCACATTTGCATTGAAGATCACCTACTTTTTCAAGAGCCTACTATGCGACAGGTGCTCTCAAATACAGGATCACATCTAGTTTTCTTTCTTTTAAGATTTTATTTATTTATTCATGAGAGACACAGAGAGAGAGGCAGAGACACAGGCAGAAGGAGAAGCAGGCTCCCTGCAGGGAGCCCAACGTCGGACTCGATCCCGGGACTCCGGGATCACGCCCTGAGCCAAACCACTGAGCCACCCAGGCATCCCGACACATCCAGTTTTCAAGGGATGCTCTGAATCTTAGCCGGGGGAACTCACCCTCCTGCACTCAATAGCACTTTTCTTCACTGCCCTTTGCAATAACCTCTGTAATCTCAGCAGACTGAGAATTTTCTCCTTCCTTGTGATGCATGCTCAAAAATCTTAATTTATGAGCCTCTGCTACCTTCTGCATGACTGTACATTTCTGAACACCTTTTGGCACACTGCAAATCAGGATTTTTCTTGTGGGGCAGATACACAGACAAGGGGCAGTGGAAGGATGGCTTAGTTGGCTTGGGCTGCTATAGTAAGATTCCATAGACAGGATGGTTTGAACAACAGAAATTTCTCACTGTTCCAAGGTCTGTGAAGTCTAAGATCAGGGTGCTGGCAGATTCGGTGTCTGGAAAGGACCTTCCTGGTTTGCAGCCAGCCACCCATTTTCTTCTTTTGTCACCACGTGGCCAACAGGTCTCAAGTATCTCTTCTTATAAGGATACTAATCTCATCATGGAGGCTCCACTCTCATGATTTCATTGAACCTTAATTACCTCCCTAAGGCATCCTAATAATACCCCCTTTGGGGGTTATGGTTTCAGTAAAAGAACTTGGAAATAACAAAAAAAAAACCCTATAGTCTATAATGATGATTGTTTTTTCAAGTTTTTTTTTTTTTTTTAATCAGAGCTGGCATGTCTGCTAAGAAACCATTCTTCACCTCCGAGGAGGACTCCAAAGATTTTAAGAATTCAGCCACTGTAGATGTTTGCTTACAGAGATGTTTCTATGGCCTTTCTTTATCTACCATTTATGGAGGAGGCTTTGGAGTTTGTTAGTTTTTGTTTGTTTTGTTTATTTTATTTAAATTCAAGTTGTTTAATATATACTGTATTATTAGGTTCAGGGGTAGAATTTAGTGATTCATCAGTTGCATATAACACTCAGTACTCATTACATCAAGTGCTCTCCTTAATGCCCATCACCCAATCCCATCAGCCCACCCACCTCCCCTCCAGCCACCCTCAATTTGTTCCTTACAGTTAAGAGTCTTTTTTATGGCTTGCCTCCCTCTCTATTCTCATCTTATTTTATTTTTCCTTTTTAATTTTAACAATTTGAGGCTTTAATGTCCTTTGGATAAATACCCAGTAGTGCAACTGCTGGGTAATAGGGTAGTTCTAATGTTAACTTTCTGAGGAACTGCCATACTGTTTTCCAGAGTTCCTGCATCAGTTTGAGTTTCTGTCAACGCAGTAAGAAGGTTTCCCTTTCTCTGCATCGTGGCCAACATCTATTGTCTCCTGAGTTGTTAATTTTAGCCATTCTTACTGGTATGAGGGGGTATCTCATTGTGGTTTTGGTTTGTACTTCCCTGATGATGAGTGATGTTGAACATTTTTTTCATGTGTCTGTTGGCCTTCTTTGTCTTCTTTGGAGAAATGTCTGTTCATGTCTTCTGCCCATTTGTTGACTGGACTTTTTTGGGGGGGGCAGTTTGAGTTTGATAAGTTCTTTTTTTTAATTTTTTACTTTATTTTATTTATTTATGATAGGCACACAGTGAGAGAGAGAGAGAGGCAGAGACACAGGCAGAGGGAGAAGCAGGCTCCATGCACCGGGAGCCCGACGTGGGATTCGATCCCGGGTCTCCAGGATCGCGCCCTGGGCCAAAGGCAGGGGCTAAACCGCTGCGCCACCCAGGGATCCCCAGTTTGATAAGTTCTTTATGGATTTTGGATACTAGCACTTTATCTGATATGTCATTTGCAAATATCTTCTCCCATTCTATAGGTTGCCTTTTAGTTTTTTGACTGTTTCCTCAGCTGTGCAAAAGCTTTTATCCTGATGAAGTCCCAATATTCATGTTTGCTTTTGTTTCACTTGCCCCTGGAGCTGTGTCTAGCAAGAAGTTGCTGTGGCCAAGGTCTGTGCTGTCCTCCAGGATTTTTTTTAAAGATTTTATTTATTTATTTATTTATTTATTTATTTATTTATTTATTTATTTATGAGAGACACACAGAGAGAGAGAGGCAGAGACACAGGCAGAGGCAGAAGCAGGCTTTATTCAGGGAGCCCGATGCGGGACTCGTTACCGGGTCTCCAGGATCACGCCCTGGGTCGAAGGCGGTGCTAAACCACTGAGCCACCAGGGCTGCCCTGTCCTCCAGGATTTTGATGAATTCCTGTCTCGCATTTAGGTCTTTCATCCATTTTGAATTTATGTTTGTGTGTGGTGTGAGGAAATGGTCCAGTTTCACTCTTCTGCATGTGGCTGTCCAACTTTCCCAACACCACTTATTGAAGAGACTGTCTTTTTTGTCTTTTTTCCATTGGATATTCTTTCCAGCTTTGTCAAAGATGAGTTGACCATAGAGTTGATGGTCCATTTCTGAGTTCCTTATTCTGTTCCATTAATCTATGCATCAGTTTTGGTGCCAGTGCCATACTGTCTTGATGATCACAGCTTTGTAGTACAGCTTGAAGTCTGGAATTGAGATGTCTCCAGCTTTAGGAAACCAAAGCTTGGTTTCCTTTTTCGACATTCCTCTGGCTATTTGGTTTTTTTTCTGGTTCCATACAAATTTTAAAATTGTTTGTTCTACCTCTGTGAAATAAGCTAATGGTATTTTGATAGGGATTGCACTGAATGTGTAGACTGCTTTGGGTAGTATGGACATTTTAACAATATTTGTTCTTCCAATCCATGAGCATGGAATGTTTTTCCATTTCTTTGTGCCTTCCTCAATTTCTTTCATAACTAGTCTATAGTTTTCAGAGTACAGATCTTTTACCTCTTTGGTTAGGTTTATTCCTAAGTATCTTAGGAATTTTGGTGCAATTATAAATAAGATCAATTCCTTTATTTCTCTTTCTGCTGCCTCATTGCTGGTGTACAGAAATACAACAGACTTCAGTGCATTGATTTATATCCTGTGACTTTGCTGAACTCGTGTATCAGTTCTAGCAATTCTGGGGTGGAGTCCTTTGGGTTTTCTACATATTCTATCATGTAATCTGTGAAGAGAGGAAGTTCGACTTCTTCTTTGCCCATTTGGATGCCTTTTATTTCTTTTTGTTGTCTGATTGCTGAGGTTGGGACTTCCAGTACTATGTTGAAGAACAGTGGCAAGAGTGCACATCCCTGTTGTGTTCCTGATCTTAGGGGAAAGTTTTCAGTTTTTCCCCATTTTTTCCCCATTGAGAATGATATTAGCTGTGGGTCTTCTGTATATGTCTTCTTTTATCATGTTGAGGTATGTTCCATGTACCCCTACTTTGTTGAGGGTTTTTCAAGAAAGGATGCTGTATCTTGTCAAATGCTCTTTCTGCATCTTTTGAAAGGATTATATGGCTCTTATCCTTTCTTCTATCAATGTGGTATATCATGTTGATTGATTTGCAGATGTTGAACCACTCCTGCAGCCCAGGAGTAAATCCCACTTGGTGGTGGTGAACTTTTAATGTACTGTCGGATCCCATTAGCTAGTATCTTGGTGAGAATTTTTACATCCATGTTCATCAGGTGTATTGGTCTGTAATTCTCCTTTTTAGTGGGGCCTTTGTCTGGTTTGGGGATCAAGGTAAGATGCTGGCTTCATAGAATGAGTTTGGAAGTTTTCCTTCCATTTCTACTTTTTGGAATACTTTGAGAAGAATAGATAATAACTCTTCTTTAAATGTTTGCTAAAATTCCCCTGGGAGACCATACAGCCTTGGACTCTTGTTTGTTGGGAGATTTTTGATTCCTGATTCAGTTTCCTTACTGGTTACAGGACTGTTCAGGTTTCCTCTTTCTTCCTGTTTCAGTTTTGGTAGTTTATACATGTCCAGGAATGCATCCATTTCTTCCAGAAGGCCTAATCTGTTGGCATATAGTTGCTCATAATATGTTCTTTTTTAAAAAGATTTTATTTATTTATTCATGAGAAACAGCAAGACAAGGAGGCAGAGACACAGGCAGAGGGTGAATCAGGAAGCCTGATGTGGGACTTGATGCCGGACCCCAGGATCACACCCTGAGTCAAAAGGCAGACACTCAACCACTGAGCCACCCAGGAATCCCATGTTGCTTATAATATGTTCTTATAATTGTAGTTCTTAGGTGTTGGTTGTGATCTCTTCTCTTTCATTCATAATTTTATTTATTTGAGTCCTTTCTCTTTTCTTTTTGATAAGTATGTCCAGGGGTTTGTCAATTTTATTCTTTCATAGAACCAGCTTTTAGTTTAATTTGTCTGTTCTACTGTGGTTTTTTTCGTTTGTTTGTTTCTATTTCATTGATTATATTATTTCTCTTCTCCTGCTGGGTTTAGGCTCATTTGCTGTTCTTTCTCCAGCTCCTTTAGGTGTAAGTTTAGGTTGTATATTTGAGACCTTCCCTGTTTTGGGAGAAATGCTTATATTGCTATATACTTCCCTCTTAGGACCACTTTTGCTGTATCACAAATGTTTTGAATAATTGTGCTTTCATTTTCATTTGTTTCCATGAATTTTTAAAAATTCTTTAATTTCCTGGTTGACCCATTCATTCTTTAGTAGGACGCTCTTTTTTTTTTTTTAAGAGCATAAGTGGGGTGAGGGACAGAGGGAGAAGCAGACTCCCTGCTGAGCAGAGAGCCCCATGTGGGGCTTGATCCCAGGACTCCAGGATCATGACCTGAGCCAAAGGCAGATGCTAACTGACTGAGCCACTCAGGTGCCCCTAGTAGGATGCTCTTTAGGCTCCATATATTTGGTCCTTCCAAATTTTTTTCTTGGTTGACTTCAAGTTTCATAGTATTGTGGTCTGAAAATATGCTTGGTATGATCTCAATCTTTTTGTCCTGGTTGATTCCTGATTTGTGACCCAGTATGTGTTATGTTCTGGAGAATGTTCCATGTGCACTTGAAAAAAATGTATATTCTGCTGCTTTAGGATGAAATGCTCTGAATTTATCTGTGAAATCCATCTGGTCCAGTCTGTCATTCAAAGCCCTTGTTTCCTAGTCAGACTTCTGCTTAGATCATCTATCCATTGCTGTGAGTAGGTTGTTAAAGTCCCCTACTATCATTGTATTATTATCAATGAGTTTCTTAAGTTTGCTATTAATTGATTTATATATTTGGCTGCTCCCAAGTTAGAGCATAAATATTTCCAATTGTTAGATCTTCCTGTGGATAGACTCCTTTTTCATGATATAGTGTCCTTCTTCATCTCTTATTACAGTCTTTGTTTTAAAATCTAGTAATACAAATTTTAAAGTATAATGAAAAATAATAATAAAATAAAGAATAAAAGTACAAAGGAAGCTAGATACTATTTTCCCGTAGAGCTGGAGCTTTGCAGCATTGTATGATCAGTAAACTTGGTGTGAGCTAGTTATTTGTACTGGTCTTCTGGGGGAAGAGTCTGCTGCTCTGAGTCTCAGGTGGACGTTCACTAGTGGAAATGTATCTCCAGGGTGCAGGGAGGCAGGCTTGGTGTTAGCAGCTCTGGACTCCACTAGGTGATGCCATTTTGCTTCAAGTCTTTCAGCCCTGATAGGCCAGATGAATATGGCAGCACCCCAGTCTCTAGCCCTCAAGCTGAAAATTCACACCCCCCACTACTCAGTAAGCCCTCACAGAAGAGCAATCACTCTTGTCTCCTTGATTTCCATCAGAACCCTGCGTTCACCCTGCCTGTGTCCGACCTTTTTTTTTTATCTCAGGCACATGACTGAATTTCAAAACTTCAAATCTTAGGGGCTCCTGCAGCATGGACCTGTGTTGTTCCTCCTGGGGAGGGTCTCGCCATGCTTCTGCCTTTTGCTGACCAGGCCCAGGAAAGCAGCCATACAACTGTGCAGCAGTTCGCAGTTTATGGCAATACAGGGCAGAAAGCCAGTGGTTCTCAGCCAGCTACCACACTCCCGTGCCTGGAAACAGTGTAGCACTCAAGCACCCCCATTCTTCTTATGACCCAGGGTATCCTCAGACCACAGTGTCACACCTGGAATTCTGCAGCCACTTCGCCACCTGAGCACCTTTAAGCTGGACATGTCCCCTACTGTAGCCAACTTCCAGAAGTTCCCATTTTGTACTCCACTGCCTTTGCAGTAGCCTCCTTAGGCAGGCTCCATCCTCACTACCATATCCATATCACACCATATTCAAGTCTCCACACCTCCTACCTTCCAAAAGGTGGTCATTTTTCTACTTGTAGACTTGCAGTTATTTGTTCTCCAAGACCTCTGATTGATTGCTCAGATGTTCAGAATGATTTGATAAGTAGCTGTATTTGAGGGACCAGACAAACTTAGGATCCCCAACCCCTCCACCATCTTAACTCCTCTTGTTTTGTTTCAGGGTTTTTTTTTCTGGAGGCTTTGGGTTTTAACCACATGGGTAAACTCATTCATCTATGTGTGTGTTCAGTGGACTATTTCAAAAAATGTACCCCATTAAAATCCTACTACAGATATCAGGGTGGTTTTAAAAATCATCTGACTTCAGAGTTACATGCCAATAACCAGTAGATTACATGTCATATTAGAGCCTACTCACAAGCCCATTTGGAAAACACTGAGAGGTTTTTAAGTACACCGGGGTCGGGGGGTGGTGGTGGGTGGGAATGACTATATATTAACTTCCTAGGGCTGCCGTAACAAATTACCACAAACTGACTGGATTAAAACAATACAAATTTATTATTTCATAGTTCTTGAGGCCCACAGTCCAAAATGAAGGAGTCAGTAAGTTGGTTCCTTCTGCAGACTTTGAAGGAGAACTCTGTCTCATGGCTGTCTCCTAGCTTCTGGCAACTGGCAGCAATCCTTGACATTCCTTCCCTTTCAGATGGCTCATTCCAATCTCTGATTCCATGCTTCCTGTCTGTGTCTGTGTTTAAATCTCCCTCTCCTTTCTCTTTTTACACCATTCATTGTTTTTAGGGCCCACTCTAAATCCAAGACAATCGCAACTCTAGATTCCCAAAGTAATTGCATTTGCAAACACTCTACTCCCAAATAAGGCCACATGCACACATACAGGTATGGCCCATTTTTAGAAAGTTGGTGTTGTGCCACTTCATTTTTAGGAAAGATCTATGTATGTTTGTACCTGTTTTCATTAACCAAAAGAAATCCAAAGAGGATTTTTGCTTTTAAGAAAAAAAAAAAGTGAAAAATGAAAATAGAGTCCAGCATTTATTTTGCAGTGAGACCTTATAGAAGCAGCACACACTCCCAAGCAGAGAGGGTGACACCACCAAGCTCCTTCCCCTGTGGAGCCACACTCAGCATCTCAGCATTAAGCTGCCATACATTTGGAAGTTATCTGATCATCTTGATTTATTTTGTAGATCTGTTAGCAAGATGTGTCCTAAGGTAGCAGAAAAGCCTAAGATAGGTTATTCTGGGGGCCTGGGAATGCTAAAAACATTTTCCTTGTAAATTAATGGTAATTGCTTCTCCAGGTTATGCCATTTAGGCTTACAAAAGTTTTCATGGGAATGCTCTACTTTCAGATAGAGAGGGAAATCTATACTGGAAATCAGAACTTGGACATATCTTTTGAAGGGTCACTATTCAACTTCCTATAGATCAACCTAAATGACCCTTGTCCAAATCAAACTTTTAAATTCAAGGGGTTGGCAAGCTGGTGGAGGAGTACGGTCCCCAAGTCACCTGCTGCACCAACTTACCTAGATAACTTTCAAATCATCCTGAAAACCTACGAATTCGGCCTGAGATTTAAAGAGAGAACAGTGGGAATGCTAGAGAGAGAACGGTTTGTGCTTCTAACAAGGTAGGAAGGCGGGAGAAATAAAAAAGAATCCAGTGGGGGAGGGGCCCCGCGAGGAGCCGGGCTAAGGGGGGCAGGAACCTCAGGACAGGGGACCCTGGCCTGGAGAAGCGGGAACTTTAAAAATCTGTCCCAGATTCTTCCCAGACGGAAAGGCGCTCAGCAGGAAAAGCAGGCAGAACCACAGGAGGGGTGGTGGAGTCCCCAGATTCCCGGGGTCACTAACAGGAGGGGCGCCCCAGGGAGAGCACCCACCCCGCGGGCTGAGCGTGATAAAAGGCTGGAGCGCACCCAGCGGGGCCCTGGGAGCAGCTCAGCGGCAGCTCTGCGTGGAGGGGGCTACACCACCCGGGAGCGGGATTCCAGCGGTGCAGGCCCCAGAGCCCAGGGCAACGGGGGACACAGCCCAAGATCCGGCGCTCCCCCCGGGGACAGGCAGAGGCCAGGAGGGCTTAGGACAGTGAGGACGCTCCTGCCACCGGCTGGCCCTGAGCTGTGCATGTCAGCATCCCCACCCCCAGAGCATCCAGGCCCCTGCGGACGGGGAGCTGCGGGAGTTACTGCTGGAGCTGACTCCAGCACTGGGGAGCTGGCCGCCACCAGTTGGGTTGTTCCTCCCGGTGTCACCTTGTGCCTGGGATAGAGCGGGGCCACCAGGGAGCAGGGGCCTCAGAGGACAAACAGTTCCCACTGAGCCGTGCACCTGGCAGGGGCCTCAGAGGACAAACAGTTCCCACTGAGCCGTGCACCTGGCAGGGGGCGGGGAAGCTGCCCAGGTGCACACACCTGAGAGTCAGCGCAGCAGGCCCCTCCCCCAGACGAGCTGGAAGGACAGGGGAAGAGCAAGTTCTTGACAGAGCAGGCTGGAAAGCTCCAGGGAAAGTCGAGGGGCTTACAGTATATAGAATCAGAGGGTACCCCTCCTTGTTTTCTTTTGTTTTTCTTTTTCTTTTTTTCTTCCTTTTTCCAGTACAACTCCTTTTTAGCCACTCTGCACTGAGCAAAATGACTAGAAAGAAGAACTCACCACAAAGAAAGAATTAGAAACAGTGCTCTCTCCCACAGAGTTACAGAATTTGGATTATAATTCGATGTCAGAAAGCCAATTCAGAAGCACAATTATAAAGCTACTGGTGGCTCTGGAAAAAAGCGTAAAGGATTCAAGACACTTCATGACTGCAGAATTTAGATCTAATCAGGCTGAAATTAAAAATCAATTAAATGAGATGCAATCCACGCTGGAGGTCCTAATGACGAGGGTTAACCAGGTAGAAGAACACATGAGTGACATAGAAGACAAGCTGATGGCAAGGAAGGAAGCTGAGGAAGAAAGAGAAAAACAATTAGAAGACCATGAGGAAAGGTTAAGGGAAATAAATGACAGCCTCAGAAGGAAAAATCTATGTATAATTGGGGTTCCAGAGGGTGCTGAAAGGGACAGAGGACCAGAAAGCATATTTGAACAAATCATAGTCGAGAACTTCCCTAATTTGAGGAATGAAACAGGCATTCAGATCCAGGAAATAGAGAAATCCCCCCTAAAATCAATAAAAACCATTCAACACCTCAACATTTAATAGTGAAACTAGCCAATTCCAAAGATAAAGAGAAAATCCTTAAAGCAGCAAGAGACAAGAGATCCCTAAATTATATGGGGAGAAGATTAGATTAACAGCAGACCTCTCCACAGAGACCTGGCAGGCCAGAAAGGCCTGGCAGGATATAGTCAGGGTCCTAAATGAGAAGAACATGCAGCCAAGAATACCCTATCCAGCAAGGATCTCATTCAGAATAGAAGGAGAGATAACGAGCTTCTAAGATAGGCAGAAACTGAAAGAACATGTGACCACCAAACCAGCTCTGCAAGAAATATTAAGGAGGACTCTGTAAAAGAAAAAGGAAGTCCAAGGTAACAATCCACAAAAACAGGGACTGAATAGGTATTATGATGACACTAAATTCATATTTTTCTTTTTTTAATAATAAATTTATTTTTTATTGGTGTTCAATTTGCCAACATACAGAATAATACCCAGTGCTCATCCTGTCAAGTGCCCCCCTCAGTGCCCATCACCCATTCACCCCCACCCCCCGCCCCCCTCCCCTTCCACCACCCCTAGTTCGTTTCCCAGAGTTAGGAGTCTTTATGTTCTGTCTCCCTTTCTGATATTTCCTACCCATTTCTTCTCCCTTCCCTTCTATTCCCTTTCACTATTATTTATATTCCCCAAATGAATGAAAACATATAATGTTTGTCCTTCTCCAACTGACTTATTTCACTCAGCATAATACCCTCCAGTTCCATCCACGTTGAAGCAAATGGTGAGTATTTTTTCAATAGGAACTCTGAACATGAATGGGCTTCATAATCCCATCAAAGACGCAAAATTTCAGACTGGATAAAATAGCAAGACCCATCTATTTGCTGTCTAAAAGAGACTCATTTTAGACCTAAGGACACCTCCATCCTGAACATGAAGGGTTGGAGAACCATTTACCATTCAGATGGTCCTCAAAAGAAAGCTGTGGTAGCAATCCTCATATCAGATAAATTAAAGTTTATCCCAAAGACTGTAGTAAGATATGAAGAGGGACACTATATCATACTTAGGAGTCTATCCAACAAGAGGAACTAACAATCATGAATATTTATGCCCTGAATGTGAGAGCTGCCAAATATATCAATCAATTAATAACCAAAGTTAAGACATACTTAGATAATAATACACTTATACTGGGAGACTTCAACACAGTGCCTCCTGCAAATGACATATCTTCTAAGCACAACATCACCAAAGAAACAAGAGCATTAAATGATACACTGGACCAGATGGATTTCACAGATATTTATAGAACTTTACATCAAAACGCAACTGAATACACATTCTTCTCAAGTGCACATGGAACTTTCTCCAGAATAGACCACATACTGGGTCACAAATCAGGTCTTAACTGACACCAAAAGTTCGGAATTGTCCCCTGAATATTTTCAGACCATAATGCTTTGAAACTTGAACTCAATCACAAGAAGAAATTTGGAAGAAATTCAAACACATGGAGGTTAAAGACCATCCTGCTAAAAGATGAAGGGTCAACCAGGAAATAAGAGGAGAATTAAAAAGATTCATGGAAACTAATGAGACTGAAGATACAACCGTTCAAAATCTTTGGGATACAGCAAAAGCAGTCCTGAGAGGCAAATACATCGCAATACAAGCATGCCTCAAAAAATTGGAAAAAACTCAAATACAAAAGCTAACCTTGCACCTAAAGGAACTGGAGAAAGAACAGCAAACAAAACCTACACCCAGCAGAAGATAAATCGAATAAACATTCGAGAAGAACTCAATGAAATAGAGATCAGAACTGTAGAACAGATCAACAAAACCAGGAGTTGGTTCTTTGAAAGAATTAATAAGATAGATAAACCATTAGCCAGCCTTATTAAAAACAAAACAGAAAAGACTCTAATAAAATCACGAGTGAAAGAGGAGAGATCACAACCAATACCAAGGAAACATAAACGATTTTAAAACCATATCATGAGCATCTATATGCCAATAAATTAGGCAATCTAGAAGAAATGTATGCATTTCTGGAAAATCACCAACTAACAAAACTGGAACAGGAAAAAATGGAGAACCTGAACAGGCCGATAACCAGGGAGGAAATTGAAGCAGTCATCAAAAACCTCTCAAGACACAAAAGTCCAGGGCCAGATGGCTTCCCAGGGGAATTCTATCAAATGTTTAAAGAAGAAACAATACCTATTCTTAACTAAAGCTGTTCTGAGAGATAGAAAGGGATGGAATACTTTAAACATGTTCTATGAGGCCAGGATCACCTTAATTCCAAAACCAGACAAAGACCCCACCAAAAAGGAGAATTATAGACCAATATCCCCGCCAAACACAGATGCAAAAATTCTCAATAAGATACTAGCCAATAGGATACAACAATACATTAAGAAGATTATTCACCATGACCAAGTGGGATTTATCCTGGGGATGCAAGGCTGGTTCAACACTTGTAAAGCAATCAACATGATAGATCATATCAACAAGAGAAAAAACAAGAACCATATGATCCTCTCAATAGATGCAGAGAAAGCATTTGACAAAATACAGCATCCATTCCTGATCAAAACTCTTCAGAGTGTAGGGATAGAGGGAACATTCCTCAACATCTTAAAAGCCATCTACGAAAAGCCCACAGCAATATCATTCTCAATGGGCATGCACTGGGAGCCTTTCCCCTAAGATCAGGAACAAGACAGGGATGTCCACTCTCACCACTGCTATTCAACATAGTACTGGAAGTCCTAGCCTCAGCAATCAGACAACCAAAAGAAATAAAAGGCATCCAAATGGGCAAAGAAGAAGTCAAACTCTCCCTCTTCACCGATTACATGATACTCTACATAGAAAACCCAAAAGACTCCACCCCAAGATTGCTAGAACTCATACAGCAATTTGGCAGTGTGGCAGGATACAAAATCAATGCCCAGAAGTCAGTGGCATTTCTGTACACTAACAATGAGACTGAAGAAAGAGAAATTAAGGAGTCAATCCCATTTACAATTGAACCCAAAAGCATAAGATACCTAGGAATAAACCTAAACAAAGAGGTAAAAGATCTATACCCTAAACACAACAGAACACTTCTGAAAGAAATTGAGGAAGACACAAAGAGATGGAAAAATATTCCATGCTCATGGATTGGAAGAATTAATACTGTGAAAATGTCAATGTTACCCAGGGCAATTTACACATTTAATGCAATCGCTATCAAAATACCATGGACTTTCTTCAGAGAGTTGGAACAATTTTTTTTAAGATTTGTGTGGAATCAGAAAAGACCCTTAATAGCCAGGGGAATTTTAAAAAAGAAAACCATAGCTGGGGGCATCACAATGCCAGATTTCAGGTTGTACTACAAAGCTGTGGTCAAGACACTGTGGTACTGGCACAAAAACAGACACATAGATCAATGGAACAGAATAGAGAATCCAGAAGTGGACCCTCAACTTTATGGTCAACTAGTATTCGACAAAGGAGGAAAGACCATCCACTGGAAAAAAGACAGTCTCTTCAATAAATGGTGCTGGGAAAATTGGACAGCCACATGCAGAAGAATGAAACTAGACCACTCTCTTACACGAGACACAAAGATAAACTCAAAATGGATGAAAGATCTAAATGTGAGACAAGAATCCATCAAAATCCTAGAGGAGAACACGGACAACACCCTTTTTGAACTTGGCCACAGCAACTTCTTGCAAGATACATCCATGAAGGCAAGAGAAACAAAAGCAAAATGAACTATTGGGACTTCATCAAGATAAGAAGCTTCTGCACAGCAAACGATAGTCAACAAAACTCAAAGACAAATTACAGAACGGGAGAATATTTTTGCAAATGACATATCAGATAAAGGGCTAGTATCCAAGATCTATAAAGAACTTATTAAACTCAACACCCAAGAAACAAACAATCCAATCATGAAATGGGCAAAAGACATGAGCAGAAATCTCACAGAGGAAGACATAGACATGGCCAACACGCACCTGAGAGAATGCTCCGCATCACTGGTCATCAGGGAAATACAAATCGAAACCACAATGAGATACCACCTCACGCCAGTGAGAATGGGGAAAATTAACAAGGCAGGAAACAACAAATATTGGAGAGGATGTGGAGAAAGGGGAACCCTCTTGCACTGTTGGTGGGAATGTGAACTGGTGCAGCCACTCTGGAAAACTGTGTGGAGGTTCCTCAGTTAAAAATAGACCTGCCCTACGACCCCGCAGTTGCACTGCTGGGGATTTACCCCAAAGATACAGATGTAGTGAAATGGCAGGACACCTGGACCCCAATGTTTCTAGCAGCAATGTAAACAATAGCCCAACTGTGGAAGGAGCCTCGGTGTCCATCGAAAGATGAATCGATAAAGAAGATGTGGTCTATGTATACACTGGAATATTCCTGTCATTAGAAACGACAAATACCCACCATTCGCTTCGACATGGATGGAACTGGAGGGTATTATGCTGAGTGAAGTAAGTCAGTCAGAGAAGGACAAACATTATATGGTCTCATTCATTTGGGGAATATAAAAACTAGTGAAAGGGATTAAAGGGGAAAGGAGAGGAAATGAGTGGGAAATATCAGTGAGGGTGACAGCACATGAGAGACTCCTAACTCTGAGAAATGAACAAGGGGTAGTGGAAGGGGAGGTGGGCGGGGGGTTGGGTTGACTGGGTGACAGGCACGGAGTGGGGCACTTGATGGGATGAGCACTGAGTGTTATGCTATATGTTGGCAAATCGAACTCCAATAAATAAATATATACAAAATAAAAATGTCAACCAAGTGAATAAAATAAACTCAAGGGGTTTTTGCTATCAGGGTTCCAGAGCGATGTTTGGGACAGTCAGAGGACTTTTGCAGGGGTAGGAATGTTCTATGTTAGGGAGATGGCAAGTGGTTCTGGATTGTCCACTGGGAGTAAAGGACAGCCTTTGGAGAAGACAGTGATGAGCTGGTCCATAGGCCAGGTTCTAGAATTAGACAGGAGGAAATACTGGAGAAGATTAGGGGGGAGGTGGTGTAATTCAGAAAAGTGCTAGAACTGGACATAAATGATAGCTCCTGGGCAGAATCAGCTACTAAGGTATTAATAGGTTTCAGCACAGGATAAATAAAGTTCAGTCAGTTCCCAAATTATGTTTTATTCTCACTTCTTCTTCTTTCTTTAGGAGCTTGCTTTTAGTACGTTGTCTCCTGGTCCTTCTTTTTACTGCCTGAGAGACATTACAGAGTACTGGGAAGAGAATGGTGTAAGAGACAGAAGACCTGCCTCATGCTATAAGGATGTAAAGGAAAGTATCTGGGGGGCACCTAAGTGGCTCAGTTGGTTAAGCTTCTGCCTTCAGCTCAGGTCACCTTCCCAGGGTCCTGGGATCAAGCCCCACATCCGGCTCCCTGCTCAGCAGGGAGACTGCTTCTTCCTCCACCTGCCGCTCCCCCTCCTTGTGCTGTCAAATAAATAAAAATCTTGAAAGAAAGAAAGGAAGGAAAAGAAAGAAGAGTATCTGGTACAGTGCCTGGTATTTATCAGATCTTTAATAGCAGTTACTCCTAATATTATTTTGTCCCCAGACCTACTGCCCTCTCTTCTGGGATTGTATGTTTATCCAAGACATCTCAGATAACATGCAGCTAAATAGGAGTCAGAACGTCAAATTAGACAAAAATGCTGCTTCACAAATAAAACTCATTAAATTTTCCCTCTTAGAGAGTATATTAAGTTGGCTATGACTTGAGTCTTTCTCAGCTGATGTAACTCAAAAGTTCCCAAAATTTTTGAGTCAAAGACCAACTCCTTCCTTCCCTAGCTGTTCATCCATCCAAAACACGGTTTTCACTCATTTCACTCCCACCAAAACCTAGATTTGCTTAGATTTGGCCTAATTACACTCAAGATAACCTACCTTTAATGTTATTCTCTCTGGCTAGGGAAGAATGCCAGTTTAGTGGCTTCTGGGTACCACCTCAAGGGAGTATCACCCTATTCCCAAGAAATCATTGCAGATGATATATACAGAACACCTAGGTAAGTGCACTGTGTTAACTGCACTGAGACAAGCGTTCAGGACATCTTCCGTACCTGCCCCAGGTGGAAATCTCTCTCTAGTTTATCCACGATACAAAAGGAACTACTAAGCAGTTTTGTTTGCCAGACTTTTCTGTCACTTCCAGAACACATCACCTGATAGTGTGGCCTTTGCTACCACCCACAGCAGAAATTGCAGTTTCCCAAAGCCCTACACTGCCTCAGCTTAGGGCATTTCTACTTGCCTACTCACATCTGGAGATCCACCTCCTTTCCCCTTTTAAGATTTTATTGACTTATTCATGAGAGACACAGAGAGAGAGGCAGAGACACAGGCAGAGAGAGAAGCAGCCCCCCCTGCGGGGAGGCCAATGCAGGACTTGATCCCAGGACCCCGGGATCAGGACCTGAGCCAAAGGCAGACGTTCAAGCACTGAGCCACCCAGGTGCCCCTCACTCCTTGTTTTTACCTGTTCTTTAGGCATTGGAGTACATCTCATCATCTCCTGAAGTTTGCTGCTCCTAGCATCTACCATTTTATGATTAGACATGGTTCTTGCTTATCCTAGTATTTCCACTATTAATATAGTGCTTTCCAAGGAGAAAATATCCAATTAATGTTTGGTGAATAAATGAGACAAAAGGCAGGGTTTTTTAAAATAAGATTTATTGAAATTACACCTACTTTTCTTCAGCGAGCCAAACAAATCCATGTACGTATCTTTTAGTTTTACAGAACGACAAACTAAAGTGGTTAAGGGAATCCAAAATTTAACCACCTTTTACACTTTTTTCTCCATTTTCTTTCACATTTCCAAGGAAATTCCCATTTCAGTGTCATATCATCTTGTTCCAGGTCATAAAATAAGATGGAACATTTCCCAGTTTCTTTGTAAAATATAAAAACTCCTATTCTTAAATCTGATAAACAGCAATAAATGTGTAACAAATTCATTTATATACTTAGATTCTAAAGCTAAAAAATCTTCTATTACAAAATAGCATTTGAAAAATACCAAAAGGAAAAAAAAAAGGTAAACCTCCAAATAATCCATATAGAACAGGAACACAAACTTGTACACTGTGTTCTCCCCAGCCAGACCCTGACCCTCTTCTACCTCAGAGCTAGGACTGCCCTCTTCAAATACAAAGTGAATATTTGGTGTCACCCTTCAGTTGGGGCAGGAGAAGCTGATGGCCAATGCTATGCAATGTTTACGGCGGAAGTATTATTCACAGAACCAACTCCGTCCTGGGCCTTCTCTTTCTCATCTTTTAAAGCCTTCTCATACCAGTGTGAGAAGGAAATGGAGTCAATCCCTTTGATCTTAGCCAAAAACTCTAGAACTTTAATCTTACTGGTTTCAGCATGAGCCCTGGGACCCCACAGGAATTCATAGCATGGAGGATCCCTGTTAGGCATCTGCCGATACTCCAGGTAATTTTCCTGCACCCAATCTCTGGTGATGAGCTTCCTGGGCTCCCCATAAAGGAAATGCTCCCTCCCAGCATACACTCCCATTATATTCAGAAAATCCCAGATGTCTTCCTCAAGGGCACAATTGCCCTCCATGAAGATCACACCCAGGATGATTATCAGGAGACCGTTTTTAGGCATACTCTGGTTGTTGCTAAGCATCTCCTCATGACTGAAATCTAGTGAATTGACAAGGATATAGGAGTGGGTGGTGGGGTTCAGTTCCTTCAGATCAATGCCAGAGATTACCTCCAAGCACTTGGTAGCTTTCCTAAAGATCACAGAGAATTGTGTCTTGTACCTTTCGGCGACAAACTTCACCATTTCTGCCTCTGTGACGGACTCCTTCAATCGATACTTGAGGATCAAATAACGCACCAAATCAGCCACTGACTCATCTAGCGGATCTCTGGGAGAATATTCAGCATCTTTTGAGGTCTGTGGGGAACTTGAACCCTGCTCTTGGCTGTTGCAGACTCCATTTGATGTGCTGCATGATGCAGAGAAGGAGCAGGAGCTCTGAGGACTCTGAGGAGGACTCAGTGTTGCAGCAGGGTTCTCTTCCTCCTCTGAAGAGGCTGGGATCACAGGAGAGGAAGGCGGGGAGAAGGAGGTGGAGGGGTAGGAGAAGGTGAAAGAGCAAGAGGAAACCGAAGTAGTCTCGTCTTCCTCCTCCTCCTCCTCAGATGTGAGAACACATGCTACTGCCAGGTCTTGTATTTCATGTGGGGCCTGAAAGTCTGGCTCAAATGTGAGGTGCAGAGGCTTTAAAGAGTGAGGCATGATGACACTGCTTGGAAGAAGCAGGCAGATGTATGAGCAAGATGATAAGAGATGGGGTACCACAGGCCTGTGAGAGGGAGGAAGAGGCTTAGTGGTCTCAGCAGAGAAACACACCCTTGGCAGCTCTGACAAAGGCCAACTTACAGGCTCTTCAGGGGGTGCTCTAGGGCCTCACAGGGTTCTTGTCCTGCTGAATGGTTTGTCTCCTAGAAACCTGTAGGAGGATATGGAAGCTCTTCAGGCTGTAGCCAGCCCAGCTCAAGGCTTCCAGAGCTGGCTGTGGGCAGGTGAAGTCAGGCACTCTGGAGTCCCTTCTGTTCTGACATGGGTTGAGTCCTCAGTAGACATTCAGGGTGCGAACCTCACCTTGGCTCCTACCACTGCCTGGGCCTCCTCTGCTCTGCTTACCTGAAGACAAGTGCCTCATACCAAGACCTCACCGCATGGTTCCTGGAATACTGGACAGGCTCGGGGGGTCAGACTCTGGGAGGTCCCTCCTGTTCTGCAGTGGATGATCCCCTCTGCGCTAAGGTTCTCAATTTTCCCCTAACAAGGCCTGCCCACTGCCCCCCAATCACGGCCAACCCCTCCCCAACTTCCCTGCCTCTGCTAGCCTAAGGCAAAATTTTTGGAACAGGAGATCATATTCCTGAAACCAATGAGGAGGAAGTAAAAAAGCAACACATCTGACCATACAAGCCCAGGGCTTCCCTGGATCACAGCAAGGGTGGCCAAAGTCTGTGGGATTCCCTCTCTCCTGGCTGAGGGTTTCCCTCATCCTTCACACTGATGCCTGGTAGAGCCTGGGACCCCTTCCTCTGCTGTCCTGACTCTACCCCTTCAGAACAAGCCTTCAACACTGCCCTGAAACCACCAAGAAGGGACTGAGAACACGCTGTATCTATCCACTATGCCCCAGGGCCTCCCACAGCTGACAGCAGGGGCAGGATAGGGCTGGGTACGCCTTTGGCCTTCACCCTAACCTAAACTCTGGCAGAGCCTAGGACTCCTCTGCTCACCTGACGCGGCTCCTCCTCAGAGCAATGCCCTCACCTCTCTGAGAACCACCACACAAAAAGGAGACGGCACCACATCTTGCCACCTTTGCTAGATTCTTCCAGAGCTGACAGCAAGGGCAGGGCCCCCCTGTTCTGTGGTGGGGCTATCTTGAATCCTCCCTCATGGCATTCATCTTTGCTCCTGGCATGGCCTGAGCTACTCCCTGCTGACTGAACATCACCCCCTCAGATCATGACCTCATCTCTCTGGGACACCGCCCTCACCCTTGGGAAAATGCTAGACACTATATCCAGACAACCCTGCTTGGGTTATCCCAGGGCCGAGAATAAAAGACAGCCAGACTTTATTCGGTCTCTTCTTTCTGGGGTGGGAAATACCCTTGCTCCTCACCAAAGGTCCTTACCTTGACTCTGGTAGAGCTTAGGACTCCTCCCTCTTCTGACCTGATGTGGCTTCTTCAGTCGACCTGCCTTCACACTCAGACTAAGGACCTCAGCTCCAGGTCCTTCAAGACAAAAATGAAGAGACATCACAGCCAGCCCCCCTTCTCAGGGTCTCCCCAGCTGACAGCAGGGGTTAGGCCCCATCTGTCACAGTTTGGGGGAGGGAGGGTTCCCTCTGCCTTCCCTTAAGGTATTCCATACTTGTGTCAGGGCTTGGGCCCACTTCCTCTGGTGACCTGAAACCACCCTTTCAGACCAAGGTCACAGGAAGTGATGGTGTACCACATCTGGGCATTCCTGCCCAGATCCTCCCAGTGTGGGCAGTGGACACATGGTGGAGTTTCTGTGAGGTTCCTTCTATCTTGGTAGGGGGTACCCATAGTCTTCCTTCAAAGTACTTACCTTACCTTGACTTGTCACAGATCCTGGGACTCCTCCCTCTGCTGTTGTCACCAGCTCAGACCTTCACCTCCCTGGGATACTCCAAACAAAAGTAAAAAGACACCAAATCCAGCCACTCCTGCCCGGGGTCCATTCCAGCATGGTGAATATACCCAAACCTCCCTCAGGATATTCATCTGCACTCCTGGTAAGGCCTGTCCTAGCCTCTGCTGACCTTAAGTCTCTCCCTCCAACCAAGACCTCACCTCCATGAACCACTCTATCCCCTTGATTCTTGGTAGAGTCTGCAGCAGAAGTGAGAGTTCCTCCCACCTGGCCACCCCTGCTCAGATCTTCCCAGGACTGAGATTCTGTGGGGTCCTCTTTTTCAGGAAGGGGGGCTTAGGTTTCACCAAGAGTCCTTACCTTGATTCCTGACAGAGCCTAGGACTCCTCCCTCTTCTGAACTGATGTGTCACCTCCTCAGACCAAGATCCTCACCTCTCTAAGACTCTCTCCCAGACAAAAGTAAGGAAATGTCTCATCTAACCAACCTTGTCTGTGGACTCTTGGGGTTGACAGGAGGGGCAGGGCTGGGGCCTCTTCTCCCTTGGGGTATTTTCAGGGCAAGCCAAGACCACATCACATCTACCTGAGGTGGCAGGTCCTCTCAATCCTCCCTCATGGTCCTCTCCTTGATGCCTGGCAGGGCCTGGACTATACTATCAACCTGAGGTTACAACCCCCAGAAAAAGCCTCTCCTCCCTCAGACTCCCAAAGTGGAAATCAGGAAGCACTCTTTATTTGGCAACCCTGCTGTGGAGCTTTCCAAAGATGACAGCAGGGGCAAGTTTCTGTAAGACATCTCTTTATAGCATGAGAGATCCTCTAAATCCTCCCTTAGAGTCCTTATCTTGATACCTGGCAGAGTGCAGTGCTCCTCCCTTGGCTGCACTCAGGCTACACCCATCAGACCAAGGTCCTTACTTCCATGGGACCCCCCAAAACAGAAAAAAAGGAAGGGTGGCTACATTCAGTAACCATACCCCTGGCCCTCCCATGTTGACAGCAAGGGTAGAGAAGCACTGGGTCGGGCAGCCCTGGTGGTGCAGTGGTTTAGCGCTGCCTGCAGCCCAGGGTGTGATCCTGGAGACCCGGGATCGAGTCCCACATCAGGCTCCCTGAATGGAGCCTGCTTCTCCCTCTGCCTGTGTCTCTGTCTCTCTCTGTGTGCATCTCTCATGAATAAATAAATAAAATCTTAAAGAAAAAAAAGAGAAGCACTGGGTCCCATCTGCTCTGGTGAAGGGGATGCTCTGAGTCCTTAAATTGACCCGTGGTGGGGCCTGAGACTCCTCCATGAAGCTGCCCTTGCCCCTTCACACCTAGGTCTTCATTTCCCTAAGAACTTCCAAATAAAAGTAAAGAGAAGACACATCCTGCCACGTCCTAGGGCTCACAGCAGAGGCTGAATCCCATCTGTTCTGCAGCGGGGTGGGGGGGGGATATCTTCTATCCTCCTTCAAGGTATTCATATTGCTCCCTCAAACAAAGGCCTCACTGCCATGAGGCAAGCCCCACCACTTCCCGGAAGAATTGATGGAACACCACATCTGACCACCATTGCCTGAATCCTCCCTTGGCTGGTGGCAAGTGCAGAAAGGGGCCCCCGCTCTGCAGTAGAAGGTCCCATTTTCCATCCTAAAAGTGTTCATGTTTATTCCTGACAGGGACTGCACCCCTTCCCTTCTGCTGACCTGAGGATGGTTCATCACCCCATGGCCACCAACTCCTTGAGATGCCAGAGAAGTAAGTTGGGGGGATAAAGAATTGCCCCTGTGCTCCACACCCGGCTGCAGTCTTCTCAGGACTAGCATGAGGGCAAGGTTCTTTATTCTTTTTCTTTTCTTTTCTTTTCTTTTCTTTTTCTTTTCCTTAGGGCAGGCTCTCATGGGACCCTCACTGTCTGGACTGGGAGGTCCCTGCACTTTGCCCTCAGAGTCCTCACCTTGATGCATGGCAGGGCCTACAACCCCTCCCTCTACTGACCTGAGTCTGCACCTCTCAGAAAAGGCCCATTCCCTCAGGCTCGAAAGATGGACGTCCAGATACACCACACCCAGAGCCCTGCATGGAGCCTCCCAGGCAGAAAACAGGGACAGGGGAGGAGCGCTGGGGTACTGCTCTGCAGCCAGAGCTCCCCTCAGTCCTTCCTCAGAGTCCTCACTTTAGCGCCTGCCAGGACCTGGGACTCCTCCCTCTGGCAATCTGAATCGGCTTTGGTCAGAAAAAGCTTCACATCTCTCAGACTCCCAAGATGGGGGTCTGGATAAAACACATCCGGGGGGGATCCCTGGGTGGCGCAGCGGTTTGGCGCCTGCCTTTGGCCCAAGGCGCGATCCTGGAGACCCGGGATCGAATCCCATGTCGGGCTCCCGGTGCATGGAGCCTGCTTCTCCCTCTGCCTATGTCTATGCCTCTCTCTCTCTCTCTGTATGACTATCATAAATAAATAAAAAAATAATAATAATAAATAAAAAATAATAAAAAATAAAACACATCCGGGGCCCTAAGTGGGGCCTCCAGGGATTTAAAAACTGGGCGGAGTGGGGGCAGCACATCCACTGCGCGGTGAGAGGCCTCCTCCCTCGAGGTCTTCACCTTGTGCGGGCAAGACTTGGAACTTGTCCTTCTGCTGACCCGAGTCTGGCCCTAACTAACAAGTCTCACGTCCCTCAGACTCCCAAAACGGAAGTCAGGACTCGTGCCCACGGTTTCTCGGCGGTAAGAGAAGTGCATGGCAGGGCTTGCCAGCTTGCCGCCCCCCACCCCGCGCACATCTCTATTTGCAGTGAAGAGAGCCTCCACCCCTTCAGGATAGTCACCTCGCGCCTGGGGATGCATGAGGCTGGGCCGTCACTCCACTGACCTGAGACGGGGCCCTTCAGTCTCAAACCCCTCTGCCGCCCAACTTAAGTCACGAAACGCTGTATCTCACCCCTCAATTGGGCGTTTCCTGGGTTGATGTTTGGGCGAGCAACAGCCCCTACACCTCTGTGGAAGGGCCTCTCGACCTCCGCCCTCAGGGTCCTCACCTTGAAGCCTCGCAGAGCCCAGGATTTCTCCCACATTTGACTGAAATCCGCAACCCTCAAGAAAGGCCCAGGCTGCCCAGGATCCCAAGACAAAAGTACCCAGGGGCCACATCCGAACACCCGTGCCCGCCGCTTTCCGGGACCAATGGCGCCGACAGCCGACGTCGGCCCCCACCCTGTGCCAGGGGAAGCCTCCCGCTCTCCCTCAGGGTCCTCACCTCGAGCCCTTGCAGAACCTAGGCTTCCTCGGTCTCTGGACCTAAGTCTGCTCGGCTCGGAGCCAGCCTCACGTCCCTCACAGTCCCGACTGAGAGGGCGGCCACGCTGCACAGGGTCTCCCGGGTTGGCTGCAGGGGCAGGGCGGGGCTAGAGGTCCGCTACACGGAGTGGGCGGTGCCTTCACGGCTCCACCCCCCGGCCCAGGCCTTCAGCCTGATGATTGGCCAGGCGGCCTATGACCCCTCCCTCTAGTGACCTGTGGCCCCTTCCCCCACAGAAGTCAGCAACTGGAACATCCGGGAACCCTGCCTGGTCTCTTCAGGGTGGCCGTGGGGGCCCTTAAATGTGAAGGGGGGGTGCTCCTCTCACCCCCCTCTGAACCCTCCTCTAGTGATGCCAAGTCCTGAGACTCGTCCCTCCCCTGACCACAGTCAGGCCCCTTGGACGAAGCCTCACATCCCACGCGTCTCAAAATGAAACTCACGAGAGGCCACATCCGAATACCAGTGCCCGCCACTTTCCGGGACCAATGGCACCGGCAGCCGACGTCGGCCCCCACCTCTGCCAGGGGAAGCCTCCGGCTCTCCCTCAGGGTCCTCACCTCGAGCCCTTGCAGAACCTAGGCTTCCTCGGTCTCTGGACCTGTCAGCTTGGCTCGGAGCCAGCCTCACCTTCCTCACAGTCCCGACTGAAAGGGCGGCCACGCTGCACAGGGTCTCCCGGGTTGGCTGCAGGGGCAGGGCGGGGCTTAGAGGTCCTCTACACGGAGTGGGCGGTGCCTTCACGGCTCCACCCCCCCGCCCGGGCCTTCAGCCTGATGATTGGCCAGGCGGCCTATGACCCCTCCCTCTAGTGACCTGTGGCCCCTCCCCCCACAGAAGTCAGCAACTGGAACATCCGGGGACCCTGCCTGGTCTCTTCAGGTTGGCCGTGGGGGCCCTTAAACTGTTGGGGGGTGCTCCTCTCGCCCCCCTCTGAGCCCTCCTTTAGTGATGCCAAGCCCTGAGACTCGTCCCTCCCCTGACCACAGGCCTCTTGGACGAAGCCTCACGTCCCACGCGTCTCAAAACGAAACTCACGAGAGGCCACATCCCAACACCCGTGCCCGCCACTTTCCGGGACCAATGGCACCGGCCTCCGACCTCAGCCCGCACCTCTGCCAGGGGAAGCCTCCCAGTCTCCCTCAGGGTCCTCACCTCGAGCCCTTGCAGAACCTAGGCTTCCTCGGTCTCTGGACCTAAGTCAGCTTGGCTCGGAGCCAGCCTCACGTTCCTCACAGTCCCGACTGAAAGGGCGGCCACGCTGCACAGCGTCTCCCGGGTTGGCGGCGGGGCGGGGCTTAGAGGTCCGCTACACGGAGTGGGCGGTGCCTTCACGGCTCCACCCCCCCACCCAGGCCTTCAGCCTGATGATTGGCCAGGCGGCCTATGACCCCTCCCTCTAGTGACCTGTGGCCCCTCCCCCCACAGAAGTCAGCAACTGTAACATCCGGGGACCCTGCCTGGTCTCTTCAGGGTGGCCGTGGGGGCCCTTAAACTGTTGGGGGGTGCTCCTCTCGCCCCCCTCTGAACCCTCCTCTAGTGATGCCAAGTCCTGAGACTCGTCCCTCCCCTGACCACAGGCCTCTTGGACGAAGCCTCACGTCCCACGCGTCTCAAAATGAAACTCACGAGAGGCCACATCCGAACACCCGTGCCCGCCACTTTCCGGGACCAATGGCACCGGCCTCGGACCTCAGCCCGCACCTCTGCCAGGGGAAGCCTCCGGCTCTCCCTCAGGGTCCTCACCTCGAGCCCTTGCAGAACCTAGGCTTCCTCGGTCTCTGGACCTGTCAGCTTGGCTCGGAGCCAGCCTCACCTTCCTCACAGTCCCGACTGAAAGGGCGGCCACGCTGCACAGGGTCTCCCGGGTTGGCTGCAGGGGCAGGGCAGGGCTTAGAGGTCCTCTACACGGAGTGGGCGGTGCCTTCACGGCTCCACCCCCCCGCCCGGGCCTTCAGCCTGATGATTGGCCAGGCGGCCTATGACCCCTCCCTCTAGTGACCTGTGGCCCCTTCCCCCACAGAAGTCAGCAACTGGAACATCCGGGGATCCTGCCTGGTCTCTTCAGGTTGGCCGTGGGGGCCCTTAAACTGTTGGGGGGTGCTCCTCTCGCCCCCCTCTGAGCCCTCCTTTAGTAATGCCAAGCCCTGAGACTCGTCCCTCCCCTGACCACAGGCCTCTTGGACGAAGCCTCACGTCCCACGCGTCTCAAAACGAAACTCACGAGAGGCCACATCCCAACACCCGTGCCCGCCACTTTCCGGGACCAATGGCACCGGCCTCCGACCTCGGCCCGCACCTCTGCCAGGGGAAGCCTCCGGCTCTCCCTCAGGGTCCTCACCTCGAGCCCTTGCAGAACCTAGGCTTCCTCGGTCTCTGGACCTAAGTCAGCTTGGCTCGGAGCCAGCCTCACGTTCCTCACAGTCCCGACTGAAAGGGCGGCCACGCTGCACAGCGTCTCCCGGGTTGGCGGCGGGGCGGGGCTTAGAGGTCCGCTACACGGAGTGGGCGGTGCCTTCACGGCTCCACCCCCCCACCCAGGCCTTCAGCCTGATGATTGGCAAGGCGGCCTATGACCCCTCCCTCTAGTGACCTGTGGCCCCTCCCCCCACAGAAGTCAGCAACTGTAACATCCGGGGACCCTGCCTGGTCTCTTCAGGGTGGCCGTGGGGGCCCTTAAACTGTTGGGGGGTGCTCCTCTCGCCCCCCTCTGAACCCTCCTCTAGTGATGCCAAGTCCTGAGACTCGTCCCTCCCCTGACCACAGGCCTCTTGGACGAAGCCTCACGTCCCACGCGTCTCAAAATGAAACTCACGAGAGGCCACATCCGAACACCCGTGCCCGCCACTTTCCGGGACCAATGGCACCGGCCTCGGACCGCAGCCTGCACCTCTGCCAGGGGAAGCCTCCGGCTCTCCCTCAGGGTCCTCACCTCGAGCCCTTGCAGAACCTAGGCTTCCTCGGTCTCTGGACCTGTCAGCTTGGCTCGGAGCCAGCCTCACCTTCCTCACAGTCCCGACTGAAAGGGCGGCCACGCTGCACAGGGTCTCCCGGTTTGGCTGCAGGGGCAGGGCAGGGCTTAGAGGTCCTCTACACGGAGTGGGCGGTGCCTTCACGGCTCCACCCCCCCGCCCGGGCCTTCAGCCTGATGATTGGCCAGGCGGCCTATGACCCCTCCCTCTAGTGACCTGTGGCCCCTTCCCCCACAGAAGTCAGCAACTGGAACATCCGGGGACCCTGCCTGGTCTCTTCAGGTTGGCCGTGGGGGCCCTTAAACTGTTGGGGGGTGCTCCTCTCGCCCCCCTCTGAGCCCTCCTTTAGTAATGCCAAGCCCTGAGACTCGTCCCTCCCCTGACCACAGGCCTCTTGGACGAAGCCTCACGTCCCATGCGTCTCAAAACGAAACTCACGAGAGGCCACATCCCAACACCCGTGCCCGCCACTTTCCGGGACCAATGGCACCGGCCTCCGACCTCGGCCCGCACCTCTGCCAGGGGAAGCCTCCGGCTCTCCCTCAGGGTCCTCACCTCGAGCCCTTGCAGAACCTAGGCTTCCTCGGTCTCTGGACCTAAGTCAGCTTGGCTCGGAGCCAGCCTCACGTTCCTCACAGTCCCGACTGAAAGGGCGGCCACGCTGCACAGGGTCTCCCGGGTTGGCGGCGGGGCGGGGCTTAGAGGTCCGCTACACGGAGTGGGCGGTGCCTTCACGGCTCCACCCCCCCACCCGGGCCTTCAGCCTGATGATTGGCCAGGCGGCCTATGACCCCTCCCTCTAGTGACCTGTGGCCCCTCCCCCCACAGAAGTCAGCAACTGTAACATCCGGGGACCCTGCCTGGTCTCTTCAGGGTGGCCGTGGGGGCCCTTAAACTGTTGGGGGGTGCTCCTCTCGCCCCCCTCTGAGCCCTCCTTTAGTAATGCCAAGTCCTGAGACTCGTCCCTCCCCTGACCACAGGCCTCTTGGACGAAGCCTCACGTCCCACGCGTCTCAAAACGAAACTCACGAGAGGCCACATCCCAACACCCGTGCCCGCCACTTTCCGGGACCAATGGCACCGGCCTCCGACCTCGGCCCGCACCTCTGCCAGGGGAAGCCTCCGGCTCTCCCTCAGGGTCTTCACCCCGAGCCCTTGCAGAACCTAGGCTTCCTCGGTCTCTCTCCAGACCTAGGTCTGCTCGGCTCGGAGCCAGCCTCACGTGCCTCACAGTCCCAACTCGAAAGGGCGGCCACGCCACACACATGGGAACCCTGCTCGGGGTCTCCCGGGTTGGCCGCAGGGGCGGGGCGGGGCCAGGACCGCACGTGGGGTGGGAAAAAACCCCTCAGTCCTAGCTCAGTCCTAGCTCAGGCCAGTCCTGACTCCTGGCCCTGCCCGAGCCACTTCCCTCTCTGGAGCTGAGCTCCCTGGCCCCGAAGGAAGCCCTTCCCCTTCCTGAGAACATCAAGGTGATATTTGTTTTTATTCTCCCTTCTACAGTTTTCTGGGCGAAGACAGGAGCTGAAACTCTGTTGTCATCTTGACATCTACAGGTAAGGCCTTAAGTCTGTAAATAAGAACTGACACCTTTATAATGATGTGCATCCCATCAATGAATATGATACACTGCTCTGTTTGTTTGGGACTTATTTTACCTGAATCTGTCAGTAAACGTTTATAGTTGCCTCCATAAAGATCTCATACATTTTTGTCATGATCCGTTTAAGGTAATTTTTGGATTTTGTTGCTGTTACAAATGAGATCTTTTCCTTCGCATGTTCTAATTGGCTCTTGTGTGGCAAGGCTCTTGCTTTTTCTACAGTGAGCTTAAACTATTTCTCTGAGATTTCTATTCATTTGAATATTCCACATACTTACTTATTCCTTAGAATTTCCTACATAGGTGATCATATCACCAAACAGTATCTTTCTTTTCAGTATTCATACCTCTTACTTAGATATCCACAGCTCTGGCTTTTTGTTCCAGTGTGGTTTTGAACAGTAGAGGTGATAGCATATATCTATGTCTTTTCCTAGACTTTAATGGAAATAAATGCTTGTAGCATTTCACATTAATATCTGTTTGCTGTAAAAAAAATATATATATCTGTTTGCTGTAGATTTTAGGCGATGGAAATTCCCTTGTGATCTTAGCTTGCTAAGAGATTTCCCATGAACTTGTGCTGAATTACTGTTTTTTTTTTTTATTTCTGTAACCCCCCATGAAGGTAATCAAACGTTTTTCATCCCGTATGGGCTGAATTATGTACCTCAAAATTCATATGTTGAATTCCTAAATCCTACTAACTCGGAATGTGACTGAGTTTGGAGACAGGACCTTTTGAGAAGTAATTAAGTAAAACAAGTTCATTTGGGAGGGCCCAAATCCGAATGACTGATTAGAACACAGATAACACATAAGGAAAAATTCGAAGACAGAGGGAGAAAACAGCCATCTGCAAGCCAAGAAAAGAGGCCTCATAAGAAACCAATCCTGCCATCGCATTGATCTTGGACCTCTAGCCTCCAAATTATAAGGAAATAAAGTTCTATTGTTTAAGCCACCCAGTATGCTGTGGTATAATTTGTTATGGTGGTCCTAGGAAATTAGTAGACTCCTTTGATTTGTTAATGTAGGGAATTACAATGGAAAGTATTTTCTAATGTTAAATCATGTTTTCATTCCTAAGACATAGTCTGTTCATTTAATTCACTGCTGTGTTGAATATGCTATTAATCTATTTAAGATATTTACTGCTATGTGAGCAAGTTTAGCTCAAGTGTTATTTTCATGGGGAATCCTCTTCTGGTTTTTTAATCAAAAAGAGCTAGCCTGGCAGAAATAGCTGAATAACTGCCCATCGTTTTGTATGCTTTAAAAGAGATTACATGAGATGGTGATTTACTTCTCCCTGACCATTTGGTAGAACTGGCCTTCAAAACTGCTTGACCTGGAGCATGTGAGGATTACTTGAGCTTTGAATACAATTTTCAGTGTGTTTCATTAGAATTCTCTATTTCTTTATGAACCAATTTGGCCATTTTTTCCTTAAAAGGTGGTCCATTTCATTTAAGATTTCAAATTTAATGGCATATTTATAAGGCTTTATTACAGAAATCCTAAAACATATACACCAGTAGAGAGAATAGTATACTGTACCCAAAATGCCTGACACTCAACATCATCAATGCATGGCCAATCTGGCTCTAATTAATTATACCCCCATCAGCCACCTTCCCCAACTCTGCTGCTAGAAAAATGTGAAGCAAAGCCAAGACATCACATGATTCCTTCTCTAAGTATTTCAGTATACATATTTAAAAGATAAGGATTCTTATAAAATATCAACCCAACACAATAATCCTAAAAAATTAAATAAATCATCGATATAAAATATGCAGTTCTCTTTCACATTTACTTGATGGCCTTTACATTGCTATTTAGAGATAGAAGCTTGAAGCTTGGGGCAGCCCAGGTGGCTCAGCGGTTTAGCGCCGCCTTCGGCCTGAGCCTGGAGACCCAGAATCGAGTCCCACACCAGACTCCCTGCATGGAGCCTGCTTCTCCCTCTGCCTGTGTCTCTGCCTCTCTCTCCCTTTCTGTGTGTGTCTCTCATGAATAAATAAACAAAATCTTAAAAAAAAAAAAAAAGCTTGAAGCTTTTTGTATTTTTGGTTTTTGTTTTGCAAGATTACTCCATAGGTGGTGATTTGCACTTCCGTTAGGAGGTACATAGTGTCTGTTTGTCTCTCTTTGTGCTGATGCTTGCAGTCATTGATGATCATCATGTTTATCCATTAATCTCTTAGGGTTGAAAAATGATCATTCTCTCATTCTGTGCTAGTTTATTATTTATATGTAGAAACTGTTCCTAGTCCACCATTTGGTTATCCTGAGGGAAAAATACGTGTTTTGTTTTCTTATAATCTTTGAATTTCTTCTCCATCTATATTTTATACAATTTAAGTTACACTGTTTATTTCTGCCTTTTTCTTTAGTAATTGATCATATTTACAAAACCTGTATATTTTATAGGTGCCTTCAAAGAACCAGCTTTATTATTTGGTTCTATTTTCTATTTTATTATTTATGCATTTATCTTCATTATTTCCTACCTTTTAATTCTTTAGATTTAATGCTATTTATTTCTTAGCTTCTTGAATGATTTGGATCAATCATTTTAAATATTTGTTTTCTAATAATCTATTTCATGCTATATTTCCCTTTTAGTAGCACTTGGGCTGCATCACACAGGTAAAGTTAAATATATCACTGTTACTGGAATTTTTTCAATATATTCAAAAACTAGGCAGTATAAAAATTATTTTTAGTAGGATACAGAAAGGATGAGAGATGTAGAATTTTATTTAGAAGAAGTTTCAAGATCCAAGGGTATTTTGGGTTTTGTTTTCTTTTAGCTATTAATCATAGGAGAAACTTAAACATATTTGACTGCTGGTAAAAGAATTGAGCTTATCCCAGGAATGTGATGAATACTAGAAACTCTGTCACTATAATTGGCCACACATGTGACAGTCAGGAGTCATCCAGGAAAATAGAAACCATGGTAAAACTTTAACAGAGACTATTTAATTCAGGGAATTAGTTACATAAGTGATGGAAAAGCTAAAGGGGCAAGTCAAGGAATCCAATAATTAGCATTAGCAACATAAAGAAGTTATTCCCGGGATCCCTGGGTGGTGCAGCGGTTTGGCGCCTGCCTTTGGCCCAGGGCGCGATCCTGGAGACCCGGGATCGAGTCCCACATCGGGCTCCCGGTGCATGGAGCCTGCTTCTCCCTCTGCCTGTGTCTCTGCCTCTCTCTCTCTCTGTGTGACTATCATAAATAAATTTAAAAAAAATTAAAAAAAAAAAAAAACCTAATGACCTTTAAAAAAAAAAAAAAAAGAAGTTATTCCCACTTCTACGCCGGAAGGACAGAGAGGCGATAGTGTTTCTGAAGCCATGGTAAATCAACCTGGGGGCTGGAGCCATGGACAATATGCAGCCATCAAAGGGGAAACCACCTGATGCAGAGGGAAAAAGAGAAAAACTGACTGCTTCATTCTCCTAGGTTCTAATCTCCTGTTGGTTTGCTTGTTGGCAGAACCCAGATAGCAAATGTTGGCCAGCCCAAGAACTGCAGCCTGTAGGATTCAGCCTGTGTACGTTATAAGGCAGAGCAGAGGGATGGATCTTAGAGCCGGTAAGTCCAGGACCAACATACCACATTGACAGATTAAATAAGGAAAATAATATCTAAACTAATACAGAAAAGTATTCAATAATGTATCCTGTCTCCATCGCACACCTTCCCCAGTCCAGGCTAGTTTAATCACCCTTCTCTGTGCTCCCATACCTTTTCTGTGGGCAACCCCTCTCATCACAGCATTAATTTCCAAGCTGTAATCGGTGGTTTATTTGTCTATCTCCTCCACTGGACTATAAGCTCTATGAGTGTAAAGACCATGTCATGTCTCCCACTATATCCACTGTCTGCATATTGCTTGGATCAGAGTATGCACTGTAAATACTTCTTGTTGAATCATTTCATTTGCCGATGCTTTTTAATTGTTAAATAAAATATGTAATTATTTTAACTTTATAATTTTTCTGAAGTTGAGTATTGCACAAAAGGCATGATTGCACAAACATAAACACAGAAATTGATTATGGTAACTGCTTCCATCTAGTCAGATTACACTCTTACTTCAGGTAATTAGCACCAACCATTATTTAACCTAGGAATTGCATCATTCTAAATGTTTACCTGTCAATGTTTTAGAGACATAATCTTAGATACCTATGAAGACTGGAAAGTGAAGAAATCATGAAATGTCTATGTCGATAGCCTCAAGGAAAAGATCTTGAGAAGTTAGTTCTTTTTCCCCACAAATTACTTCAGTAATGGAATTTTCTCAAAAACAGTGAGTAAGAAAATAGAACTATTAATCTCAGAGATTGACAGACTATATTTCACCCAGACTCTAATAAAAAAAATAGACAAGGCCACCTACCCTAAGTGTCCTAAATGACCTTAGTATTACATGGATATCTGACTGGAAACAAATTCTCTCCATAATATATCATTCTCAACCTTTGGATCATGTCATCATGGATTCACAGCATAGAAAAGGGACCTTGATGGTCATCTAGTCTAGTCACACATTGCAGTTACAGACACACTAATTGTTAAAAAGTTCTTTATATAAAGTCCATAACTGGTCCTGTGTAACCATTTATTCATTAGTTTTATTTTCTGGCTTGTGACATCACAATGAGGGTACCTAAACAACCACATGATAATCTTTCAGATGTTTAAAAATAGCCAACATGCTCTCCTCAAGTCTCTCTTTTTTTTAAAGATTTATTTATTTATTTATTTATTTATTTATTTATTCATGAGACACAGAGAGAGGCAGAGACGCAGGCAGAGGGAGAAGCAGGCTCCATGCAGGGAGCCCGATGTGGGACTCGATCCTGGGACTCCAGGATCATGTCCTGGGACAAAGGCAGGCATTAAACCACTGAGCCACCCAGGGATCCCTCCTCAAGTCTCTCTTATCCAAAGTAAGCATTTCTTCTTTTTCAGGAAATTTCTGTATATCATGGTGTCTAGACCTTTGTTGTCCATTACATTAGCCACTCGCCATATGTAGCTATTTAAATTAAAATTTAAAATATTTACTTTTCAGTTGTATTAGCCACATTTCAAGAGCTCAGTAGCCACACATGGCTAGTAACTACTGTACTAGAAAGCACTGATTAAGAGAACGTTTCCATCATCGTTATCTTTGCCAAAAATAGTATTGTTCAGCACCGGTCTAGATCTTTCATTATCTTAGTATCTTCCTTCTGGAAATACTTGAGACTTTTTGGCTTTTCCCCAGAGATCATTGTAATCTTCACTATACAACCAGAGAAACGGAAACATTAAGATCCATGTCTTCATATGGAAATACTATTATTTTCTGTGAAATATGATCTATAGATATGATTTCTATTTCCAAGCCTGTGGATATTTGCTTTGCAGTGTTGCAGCTTTCAAAGCCAGAAATTCTACTCTCTTTTCACTCTCTTTTCTTTTTTTTAAGATTTTATTTATTTATTCATGAGAGACACAGAGAGGGAGAGAGGCAGAGACACAGGCAGAGGAAGAAGCAGGCTCCATGCAGGGAGCCTGACGTGAGACTCGATCCCGGGTCTCCAGGATCAAGCCCTGAGCCGAAGGCAGCGCTAAGCTACTCAGTGCTAAGCTACCGCTGAGCTACCCAGGCTGCCCTCAGAAATTCTAAACTTGAAGAATTCTAATAACTTCCTGAAATGGTTATTATAATATCCATTTATATGCTTTTATTTTATAATAATTTACTATCAAATTTGCTACTAAAACGCAGGCAGCTCCTGTGCTGGCATTCAGGCCAGAGAATTATTATTTGTGCATATGCTACAGAGATAGGCTGTCAGGACAGATGGACAAATTGAACTCCCACCTCTGGTCCCAGCACTCCCCCCTGCTGCACATGGAATACCTCTTTCCCTGAATCACATCTGCTGCCATCACTGTTACTGCTTCTACTGCTGCTGCCATCATCACTGCCCCCAGTATGAGCTCAGATTCCAGCTGTTCCCCTGTTGAGGACCCCTGGCACCCTGGACTGCACTAGATGTTTATGTGTGCACAAGGCAGCCATGCCAACTGCTTGGCATGCACACTGCCTGCCACCAATTGAGCCTGTGGTTCTGAGCTCATGCCTAGCACTTCTCCCCTACTCATGCACAAGTTCATTGTCACATCACACTTCACTTACAGAAAACAAGATCAAAGACAGAATTAAGAATTTTAAGATATTAGAGCAGAGCATTAAATCAAGAACAAGGCCCTTCTAAGAATGGGGCTGTATGCATCTTCACAGGTCACACAGCCATGAAGATAGAAATACAATTAAATATTCACTTTTTCCATGAACACGGGGAGGCTTGTCTGGAAACTATTTTAACATTAGAAGCAAGAGGTCATAGACTAATTAACTGGGACAGTTGAGGTAGGAACGGAAAAGAGTGACAGATTAAGAACATTTTTTTTCCTCTAAGAATGAGATACTTCTTTAACAAATTCGGGGCAAGCCACGCTGGCTCCGCGCTTTAGCACTGCCTTCAGCCCAGGGTGTGATCTTGGAGACCCTGGAATCGAGTCCCACGTCAGGCTCCCTGCATGGAGCCTGCTTCTCCCTCTGCCTGCGTCTCTGCATCTCTCTCTCTGTGTACACCTCTCATGAATAAATAAAATAAAATCTTTTAAAAAAAAGTAACAAATTCAGTCTAACCTTATAAAAAGGGAAAGTTAGTGATTCACATAACCAAACCAGAGGGTGTGTCTGGCTTCAGAACACCTGAACTGCCACCTGGCTGGCCAATGTTCCCATTCTCTCTTAGGTGCTTCCTGCTGTGACCAGGGACACTTGGATGCTTTACTAGGACTATTTGGTTGGACTGAGGGAAGAAACAATTTCCTTCCAAGAAGATAGAGATGTTTCCTAGAGAGAAAGAGATGCCGAGACAATCAACCTGGTAATATAAACTCAGAGATAGTCTCTAAATAAATGCACACTTTTCCCAACATTTTATAAAAACAGATGGAGGCTAGAGGGCTGTATACCTTATTCCTCCTAGGGGAAGAAGGCAAATGTATATTTTGCTTTTCCTGTGCTCAGGCTATTCTTCTGATATGAGGAAGGGATGTGTCAAGAATGATTCCCCAAGTCAGAAAAACAGAAGTTTGTAATTATCTGTCTCTTTAGGTTGTCTACCCATTGTTCACCTCTGTTAAATCTAATTAACAAAAAGCTAGCTACAGTGCCAAAAATACCCAAATAAAACAAAATACTGTAGAAACTCCACACTCAGAAAATCCACATAAACTATATTTTCAATAATTCTTCATACTCTATTAATGTATTATAGATAAAGACGACGAAGGCTAGAATCAGAAACTTTGATCTTCCTGATACGTTTTTAATATTACATGATTGTATTTTTCCTCTTGGACCCACAGGATCCAGCTAAATGAGCATCTGAAGAATGTTCTAATGTGAACATCTAATCAAAGATCAGATGGTAGCTAGAACACAGTTAAGTGCTATGATTTTTTACGTGTTCAGAGAGTAAGCCAAACAGAGGCATATTGGGGTACTGGGTATGATACGGTTGGAGAGTTAACAGAAAAATATTTCTCTAGTCTTATCCTTTCCCCAGTGCACTTCACCCTCAAGAGCAGAGACTTCTTAAAGCACACCTCTTGCAGCTCTAACCTTGTCTCAAAAATCAAACTTAGGGCAGCCCAGGTGGCTCAGCGCTTTGGCACCACCTTCGGCCCAGGGCCTGATTCTGGAGACCCGGGATTGAGTCCCACGTCGGGCTCCCTGTATGGAGCCTGCTTCTCCCTCTGCCTGTGTCTCTGCCTCTGTGTGTGTGTGTGTGTGTGTGTGTGTGTGTCTCATGATCTTGGTCTGGTGAGAGAATCAAGTCTCAGGAAGCCAAAATGCCAAATTAAATTGGCTTCTCACCACAACCTGAATGTCTGTTGTCCTTCAAGGATCAGCTCAGATGATGCCCCTACTCCCCTCTCCATTCTCCAGTTGTATTCTCTCTTTACTCACATGTACTGGCAGTACTTTGCCTTCTATTGCCAATCAGTTTGCCTGGGCTTGGCATGATTTTGTATATGTGAGTCCTCCCTTCTAGAATGTACATTCCAGAATTCAGTGCACAGATTGACATATGATAAATAGTCAAGGATAGAAATATACTGCGATGGGAGCACCGAAGTTTATTTTCAACATCAGAACACCCATGCTTCTCCTCACCAAAGGAATCATTGTGCCAGAAGTCTGATTTGCATGGTGGTAGTCAAAGGTGACTGACTAGGACAAGGCAACTGAGGACAAGGCACCTTGGGAAAGACCACATTGTAAAGTTAGTCAGGCACTAAGTGGTATTTTATTAAAAGCAAGTAGATTCTTAAAAGTTGCACCCATTGGTTGTTACAGCTTTTGAACACTCCACTCCTGATTGTCTCTCTATACCAAAATGTGGCATTTTCTGTTTCCCTTGGAGCATCTTGTAAGAAATCTGCTTTTTTCTCCAGGTTCAATTTCTGTAGTACACTTACATGATTATACTCAATACATTTCACTTGAGCATACTCCTTTCTCCTCTTATTTATTTCTGATATTTTATGGAAAATTACTTAAGTGATGAAACACTCTATTTTGAAGTGTATCTTCAGGCAAAAGAGGAAGGATTGGATTTACAGACAGTGCATAAACCCAGCATTATGAATATCTCCCAACAAACAGATATTTACAACAAGCAGGCAATTTTTGCCATACTTACAAGAAGACATAAAGTTTTCTAGAATCCATAACACATCATATGGACAACAGAAAGGAACTCCAGGCAGCTATTTCCTCATGGCAAAAGGACAAAACAACAAACCAGAAACCTGCTGGGATATCAAAGTAGTTACACTAGGACAGGATATTAATTTCAAATAGAACTTAAATGTTATAACTGTCAGAACAATAGAAAGACTTTTGAGGTAAATACTAAAGAATTACCTTGTAGTCTAGACTACTTTTATTCTTCCATGTTATTTTCAATATTTTTGAGATAACCTTTAAGTTATAAATATTTATAGAAAATTTGAAAACTGGAAAAAAACATGTAAAGAAAATTAAAAATTCACCCATAATATACCACCCAGGGATAAGGGTCTTTAAAATATTGACAGATTTCTTCTCAGTCTTTTTTTCTATGTAAATATAGAAGACCTTATTTAATGTAAACAGTCTAAAAAAGTCAGTTAAAACAGGAATCAAAAATTCTAAATATTTTTAATAGACTTTATTTTTTAGAGTGTACAGTATGTAGCCTTTTCAGATTGGCTTCCTTCACTTAGCAATATGCACATAAGATTCCTCCATGAGTTTTCATGGATTGATAGCTCATTTCTTTTCTGCTCTACATAATATTCCATTGTCTGGAAGTGCCACACTTTACCCATTTACTTACTGAAGGACATCTTGGTTTATTCCAAGTTTTGGCAACTATGAATAGAGCTGCTATAAACATCCATGTGCAGTTTTTTGTGTGGACATAAATTTTCAGATCTTTAGGGGAAATACCAAGGAGCACGATTCCTGGTTCATAGGATGAGAGTATATTTAGTTTTCTGAGAAACTGCCAGTCTTCCAAAGTGGCTGTACCATCTTTCATTCCTACCAGCAATGGATGAGCATTCCTGTTGTTCCACATCCTTGTCAGCATTTGGTGTTGTCGTCTTCTGGATTTTGGCTAATACTTACGTAGTGGTATCTTGTTTTAATTTGAAATTCCCTAATGGTATATGCCGTTGAGCATCTTTTCACATGCTTATTTGCCGTCTGTATCCTTTTCCATGAGGTGTCTATTCAGATCTTTCACACATTTAAATTGGGTTATTGTTTTCTTATTATTGAGTTTTAAGAGTTCACTGTGTATTTTGGATTACAGTTCTTTGCCAGATATGTCTTTTGCAAATATTTTCTGCCATCCTGGTTTGCTTCTCATTCTCTTGATAGCATCTTTTACAGAAGTTTATAATTCTAATGAAACCCAGGTTGTTATTTCTTTTGTGGATCATGCCTTTGGTGTTACATCTAAAAAGTCATTGCCATACCCAGGTCATCTAGGTTTTCTATGTTATCTTCTGTAAGTTTTATAGTTTTGCATTTTATATTTAGGTCTGTGATTCATTTTGAGTTAATTTTTGTGAAAGATGTTATCTAGATTCATTTTTGCATGTGAATAGACAGTGCTATTACTTTTTTAAAGTTTTTATTTAAATTCCAGTTAGCCAATATACAGTGTAATATTGTTTTCAGGCATACAATAGTCATTCCACACTTCCATAAAACACGTAGTGCTCCTCAGAACAAGTGCATTCCTTAATCTCCACCACTTATTTAACCCATCCCCCCACCCACCTCCCCTCTAATTACTACCAGTTTGTTCTCTTTAGTTAAGAGTCTGTTTCTTGGTTATCCCCTTTATTCCATTTGATCATTTGTTTTGTTTCTTAAATTCCACATGAGTGAAATCATGTAGTATTTGTCTTCCTCTATTTTGCTTAGCATAATACTCTATAGTTCCATCTATGTTGCAAACAGCAAGATTTCATTCTTTTGCATGGCCAAGTAATATTTCAGTGTGTGTGTGTGTATGTGTGCGTGTGTGTACACACATACCGCCTCTTCTTTCTATCCATTCACTAGTCTGTGGGACATTTGGGCTCTTTCATAATCTGGCTATTGTTGATGTTGTTGCTATAAACATTGGGGTGCATGAATCACTTTTTATTGGAACTTTTCTCCATCATATTACCTTTGCTTCTTTGTCAAAGATCATTTGACTTTATTAATCATCTCTGTTTCTGGGATCTTTATTCTGTTCCAGTGATAAATTTTCTATTCACTTACCAATATTATGCTATCTTAATTACTATAGTTTTATAGTAAATCGTGAAGTTGGGTAGTATCAGCCCTCCAATTTTGTTCTTCTCTTTCAGTATTGTGTTCAGTATTGTTTTAGTATTCTGGGTTTTTTACTTTCTACATACTTTATAATCACTTTGTTGATGTCTACAAAATAACTTCCTGGGACTTTAGTTGGGATTACATGGAATCTATAGATGAAATTGGAAAGAACTGACATCTTGACAATAGTTTTCCTATTCATGCACATAAAATAGTTCCATTTAAATCTTTTCATCAGGGTGTTATAGCTGTCTTCATATTTTTAACATAAAATGGAAGTGTACATTCTTTTACCAGTCCTTTAATGTGAAGCCAAGGTCTCCTCTTTGAGATGCAACCAGTGAATGGAGTTCTGTTCATCTTTCTTATGAAATACATACTCATAGTAAAAACACTCTAATTTCTAGTCACATTATTTGGAGCTGTAACTTAAAAAATTACTTGTCAAACAATCTGAGAGAAGGCTTCTATTTTTTATCAATTTTTCCATATATTTTCATTTTCTTGTCCACACCTAATTAATACAGATTTATTTTAGAGTCTCACTTTTATCGTGTCTTTCAAAGGCTTTTTATCTGAGGATTCCTACAAGACAAAAACTTTTTTACGGTTATATTTCATTGGTTTTCATGATATTTAATTAAATAATTAGGAGATCAAGCTTGAGTAACATGTAAAAAAAATTTGTGAACACATACAAATGATTCTTGGTAAGCATACAACTCAACTGGTAGGAAAAGAGCTACTTAGGTACACAGGGGAATGCTTATCGGCCATGAGCTTTACATGTGCCACAAGTATTACATGTTTCATAGAGTAACCAGAAACCACTCAGAGGTCACCTAAAAGAATTCGTATTATGTATTTTTTATTAAACTGAGAAAAATCACAAAAGAAAAAGGAATTAAAACCAAGTTTGATCACCATGCTGCAGAAACTGTCAATAGAATAGTCTTTTTAAAAACCATGCGTTCTAAAGGGTTGGGGAAGTTGTGATGTTTACAGTGTTTTGACAGAAGTTTTAGTTTTTAAAAAGATATCATTTATTCATTTGAGAGAGAGCGAAAGAACACAAGCAAGGCGAAAGGAAAAGGGAGAAGCAGGCACCCCACTGAGCAGGGGGGCCCAACGTGGGGCTGGATCTGAGGACCAGGACCTGAGCCAAAGGCAGACACTTAACTGACTGAGCCACCAGGCGCCCTTACAGGTTTTTTTTTTTTTTTACAGTTTGTTTTTCAATTATGAAATATTTTATACATATGAAAAGCAGATTATTATAACAAACATCTATGTGCCAACAACTTAGCACATTAATATGTGATATGTACTGTATGTAATACATATTAGAGATATAAATGAAATCTCCTATTTTTATGTATTCATCTAGGTCCCAACAAGAAACATGGTGATAACACTCAGCATGGGATCATTCCAGGAGAGTTGGATGGAAAGAGGACTATTTATAATGTTATGGGTAGTAAGAGAACCACAGTGGATAGTAGAGACAGTTGGGGCTGCCAGCAACCAAGCTGTTACATCCCTAGGCCCAAAGGGATAAGAAAGAGAGAGGTGCCTAGAATCCAAAGAATCATCACATAGAATTGCTCACTTTGACAGTAATAGAGACCTCCGGTCAAGGATATAATAGGAGGTGACCTCACAGAGAGGGAGCCAGGAGAATACTCTTCTCCCTCTTTCTGATCTTCTACTGGCTTTCCCATTGTCTAAACCCAACCTGAAGCCAGAGTACAAGGAAAACCCATTGAGGCAGTCCATCCAGGTCAGCCTCTCCAGGCGGGGAGCAGAGTGGAGAAGTGTAGAGAGTTAACTGAAGTGACAGAAACCAGTTATCCAGCTTTTATCCTACCCCACTTCCCTTCTTCCCTCCCTCCATAGAGGTATCACTGATCTAAATTTGGTGTTCAATATTTCCATTCAAATCTGTATACTTTTACTATACTTACATATCCATGTGCATTATTGAGTGTTACTTAGTTTGGTAGTTATTAAGAGTTAATCACCAAATATTTGGGGTGATTTTCTCCTCAAAGCACATGGTGAGATTAGACTTCCCAGGCCCCTTAAGGTTCAATGAGGCTATGTGACTTACTTTGGACAATGAAATATGAGTGAAAATGAAATGTATCATTTCCAGACAGAAGCTTTAAGAAATACCATGCAAGATACTTTATTTGCTTCCCATTGGTGAAGTGATCAGTGAAGCATTAATAATATGAAGCTTATATCAGCCTGGGACTCTGAGTTACCCATGAACAGAGGCCCCCAGATAAGCAGTGCTGGACATATGATGGCTCTAAGCCACTGAGATTTGGAAACGTTTGTTAAAGCATCATAACCTAGCTTATCTAAATACATTTTGCATGGCTTTAAACTTTGTAGAAATGATATCCTACCATATTTATCACTCAGCACTTTTTTGCTTGACTGTTTTGAAATTCACCCATGCTGATGGTTGTAGCTGTAGTTCATCACATACAAGTGTGTGTGATTTACTTATGTCTTCTCTCATTGATAGAACACTAATACTTAACAATTTTTTGCTATTACGAATAACGCTAAAATGAACATCCTGGTGCGTGTCTTCTGTGCAGATGTACAACAGTTTCTCTAGGGCATACACTTGGGAGGAACAATGTGCTTTTAAGCTTTTCAAAGAAAGTAACAGATTGGGAGGAGACTTTGATCATTGTGAACCATAGTTTCCATCAAAAGAGTTTTTAGAAATCTTTGCCCCTCAGGAGTTGAATCCTGCCTCTCTCAGAACACTAAAATATATTATTCAGGAAAATCGTATTTTAAAATTGACTTGACCTTGAAAAAACCAAAGGCATCCTTAAAATGTAAAGAGACCCACCTTAGAGAACAAAGACTACACAAAATAATACCAATTACTCCTTTAAAAATCTCTCAGGAAAAAAAAAATCTCTCAGGATAGAAGGTAAACTGAGATAAAGGAAAAAAGAAGAGTAAAATTTGGAGTAGCTTCTTGAAGAATTTTCTTTTCATAGATGTGATGAGAAATAAAACTACATAATCAGTCACTAACGGATTCAAAAGTATTATCAGCAGAGATACCTGGTGAGTAAACAGTGAGCTGCCAGTCACAGGTCACAGACCGATAGTGTAGAATTATCCATATTATCTTTTCTGTTTTCAGTCTAGATTACTAATGTCAAACGATCACCATATAAAACAGCAACCTGAATAAGGGGATTGGGTCTCCCACCTCCCACCCCACACTCTTGCCCAAAAGTGCTGAGAAATAGAAAAGCATTCTGGAAATATTTGAATGAGAAAGGAAACTGCCTCAGAACATGTCACATACATTTCTTTGGAACCCATTATAGAAATCCCTAGTAGAATTTGTTATTTGTGTAAATAACAAGTATTCCAGATTGTAATATCAAGGACACGGGTGTAGTATGTATCCCTATGGCACTCAAGCCCTAGAATACAGTTCTAAAGATGATCAGAAAGGTTTCCTCAAATGGGGAAAGCCGATTCTGAAATGCTATACTGATGGCCTGATTATATTTTTTTATCTGGACATTGAATCTGGAGCAATATACACAAAATATTGAGAGTTGTTCTCTAAGCACTGGGACTGTGGATGCTTTTATTTTTTGCTTTTTACATGTATAATTTTTCTACAAAATTAAAGATGCATTGTATATTACATTTAAATTACTACATTGAAAATTTGTTAATGTTGGAGAAAAAGGAAGGAAGGAAATATTTTGTCTCTACATCAGCATTTCTCAACTGTTAGTTTCTTGACTCTCAGTGTAGGGCTTTCTCCTTGTCTTCATTCCTTCAGATCCAGACTGGATGTGCTTACCTCCAGAGGCTACTGTGCTAATAATAATAAGAAAAGCCAAAGGAGAACCATCTCTCCTCACGTTCAGATACTCTTCCTCCTCGCTTTTGGGGCTTTTTGAAGCCCAGAACAAAGGCGGCTGGTGAGAAAGGTACAAACTGTCCCAAAGTAGAGGAGGGGCTCTCATCACAGAGCAAGAATACCTATCCAGGTTCTGAGTTCCTATGTAGACTCCACATCCTTTTTACACCAGCTCCCCCCATTTCTCTACCCATTTGAGAGTCTATATACTCATTCTTTCCTTCTTTTTTTTAAATTTATTTATTTATGAAAGATACAAAGAGAGAGAGACAGAGACATGGGCAGAGGGAGAAGCAGGCTTCCTGCAGGGAGCTCAATGCAGGACTCAATCCCAGGACCCTAGAATCACAACCTGAGCCAAAGGCAAATGCTCAATCACTGAGCCACCCAGGTGCACCACCCACCCCCATTTCTTTCTTAAAAAAACTTTAGAGATAGGAAAAACCCACAGACAAGTCCCCTCATTTAACAGATGGAGAAATCCTCAGAGAGGGAAAGTGTCTTCTCCAGGGTCACACAGCAGTAAATGTAGATCTGCTCTAAGACCCATGTAGCAGGTGAAGGGTTAAAAAGTTGGGTTCTGGAACATAATAGATGGGGGTTCAGATCCAGCTTTTCACTCTGAGCCTTTGTTTGCTCAGTAGTAAAAGGAGCAACACAAGGTTGAGCTGAGGACAAATGAGATAATACAGGTCATAATTTAGTGTGAAGTGCTTGGCATATTATATGCACCAAATAAATGGCAGTTGCTTTATTATTACTAACACCCTTGTGATAAAAATTGTGCTGCTTTTAAAACTATATCAGCTTCCTCTAGACTCATGATTTAACTAGCTCTTTTTCTAAGATAAACTCACATCTTTGAAGTTTTCTAGTTACTCTGGCCAAATGAAATACCACTCATTAACCTTAAGTGCCTTGTGTAAGACCTGTCACTTTGCAGCTGACATATTGACACTTGCTCTAATTTCAGTTGTGATGCACCCACTGCAGTTCTCTTTCAAGGCATTTCATTTGTAGTCACTTGAGTACATTCTGACACACTGTGATTTTTAAAGTCAAATAAATAATTGCTCAATTTCCTCCTGAGCTTTGATGAAATGTCAAAATCATTATAGAAATTGATGAGAATTGTGTGAAGGACTTGTCAGTGGCCCATTGCATCACCAGTATGCTCATTCCTAGTCAAACTCTAGGATGATTTAAGGAGCACATTTTGACCTAAATTCATATTTTAACTATAATACTTAGGATACAGTGTTTTTTTAATGATTATTTACTTTTGTTTGGGATTAATTTGGATGGCACAGTTAGTACTAAATTAGGACCAGGAGAATGTGGAGAGGAAACATTACCAGATAATTTAAAAATGTGTTCTTATCCAATAACTTCAACTTTTTTTTCAAAGATTTTATTTATTCATTTCAAGAGAGACAGAAAGAAAGAGAGAGTGAGTAGGGGGATAGGCAAAGGGAGAGGGAAAAGGAATAATACCAAGCAGACTTCACATTGAGCATGGAACCCAACATGGGGCTTGGCCCCACAACCATGAGATCATGACCTGAGCCAAAAATCAAGAGTCAGATGCTCAACGGACTGAGCCACCCTCAACCTCTTCTTTAAAACATTTTGTGCGGGGTGGTGAAAAAGTTTCACATTTTGGAATGAATCAGTCACCCTCTCTCACCCTCACTTGGTTACCTTCTGATTGGAATTCTACTTCACACTATACAAAAAGTGGGCAGCAGAAAAAAAAAAAAACAGCTCAGTAGAGACCTTGGAAAATCCACAATCTCAAAAATTAATAATGGGCTGCATTGAAATGGAGAAGACCCCAAAACCATGCATCAGTCTGTGCATGTGCCATACACTTAACTATCCTTGCTGTTATAATGAAAGAAAATAAAGCTGTCAAAGGCACAGGTGCAGCCAGCTGTAGAGAATCAATGTCACCCTCAGAGGACTTACATGGTTTACAAAGTCAAATTCCTTCTACAACCAGAACTTCCTGAACTACCTAGAATAAAGAACCTCTTCAGTAGGAGCCAGGGTTCAAATGGTCTAATCACACAGTGAAAAAGCCATAGACTACATATCTGCAGACATGTGCAACAGTTCCAGGAACTCTACACTACCCGTGTGGCCTTGGGAAAGTCACTGTGACTCCTGAGATCTGTCTTCTGGCATATAAAAATGAAGGTATACCATAGATTATAATGCATGTGAAAATTCTTTGGAAACTACGAAGCACTATATGTACAAGATAATTGTACAAATGACAACTGCTCTAAATATTTGTTATATATACAGCACTATAGAGAGAGAAAGAAAATGCATTAAAGTTGGTCTCTATCCTCAAGGTGCTTATAATGTCACGTAGACAAAACTGCCAATGTCAGTGAAAAAACTAAACTTCAGTACTAGTTTCCAAAATATATTTGTAAGAATCATATTTGAGGGCATCCCAGGGGGCTCAGTGGTTTAGCGCCGCCATCAGCCCAGGGCATGATCCTGGGGTCCTGGGATCAAGACCCACATCGGGCTCCCTGCATGAAGCCTGCTTCTCCCTCTGCCTGTGTCTCTGCCTCTCTCTCTCTCTCTGTCATGAATAAAATAAATATTTTTTTTAAAAGATCATATTTGACCCTCACAGTAGCCCGATGAGGCAGGTAGAATTACTCTCCAAGGCTCACTGAACAGATGGGGAATCAGAATAATTGAGTTACTTGCCCACTGGAGGCACGTGGACACAAACCAGAATCCATGTCTTCTAACTCCTAATAAAGTACACTTTATCATGCTATTCAGTTTACTCATTTAGCCATGTTAGATAGTATGGTCTCTGTAACTTCTGTAAAGGGTCGGAGAAGGAATGGACGGTTGACAAATAAAAACGGTGGAGATGCCTGAGTGGCTCAATGGTTGAGGGTCTGCCTTTGGTTCAGGTTGTGATCCCAGGGTCCTGGGATCGAGTCCTACATCAGCTCCTTGTGGGGAGCCTGCTTCTCCCTCTGCCTATGGCTCTGGATCTGTGTCTCTTAAGAATAAATAAAATCTTAAAAAAAAAAAAAAAGAAAGTGGTTAAAAAAAAAAAAAGAAAGATCAGAGAGGTCTTTACAGAGGCACACACACCAGAAAGCTAGGTAGGATTTGAGAAGGCTGAGACGCAATGAGAGAACATTCATATTAAAATTCCCTGGGGAGGCATGGGGTCTTTTGGAGCTACACACACAAGGCCCTTCATAATTTTAGATGTCCCATTCTGAGAATCACTGCATTGTGACCCACCATTAATTAGAGGAGTGTTGTACCTCAGGTCTGTTGAAGCAGGAAAAGGCAAACTGCCTAATTACAGTTCAGCTCCTTTGTCTCCCTCACACATTTACCCTTCCCCACAAAATGGGTTTGACTCCGTTTTCTTGTAAACCGAACTTGTACATTTTACAACAGTAAAAACAGCTTTATTTTATTGAGAAGATATTAATACAAAGGCTAATAAGCATTAGTTACAAATCTGAGAAATGATTTATGTGGTATTAAATTAATGACACCAGATGACCTAACTTGATGATATAACCTTCAACTCTTGAAATTCCAGGATCTCTTTACAAATCGATGATAAACTAGCTGGAAAGGGAAAGAATATTAACCACACCATAAAAATTCAAATATTCCTTCAGTTCATCCACTAAATTTTGATGAACAGAACAATTACATTTCAACTGGAAAACAAAAGGCTATTTATTGCTCTGTTTCTAGGGGCTGTGCCTGAGATGGCAAGATGCACATCCATGCCTAGAACACTACACGGAAATTCCCATTAGCACCTTATTGCTAGTGCCAGCCAGATCATATCTGCCCACTCCACAACAGGTGGAGGAAGCTTAGGGTAAGCATAGTTCTATAGGGCCTGGATTACAGGATTCTTCAGAATTCTTGGATTGCTTTGAAGTGCTTCAAGGGTACAAATATACTGGATTGAATTTAATTTTAGAAAAACACTCTAAGTTCTTTGTTAAACTATAATAAACATAATATGCTCACTCAAACATACCATGTTTGAGCATACTGAAAGCCACAGATACATTTCTTTCTGTAGTACAGAAGAGGTTTGGGGACAAATCTCAAAATATGGTTCTTCCTGTCAGATCTGGTATGGATTTGAACCTCTCGAATATGTGTCACTGATTGGAGAAATTCTCGATTTTCACTCACCATTTTAATTTCAACCTATACCGGTCCATTCATGTAAAATTGTGCAAAGGAGAAGAGGATCACAGAATGCAGGTACTGGGCTCAGTGAAATGCAAGACAAGGCATAATCACGTGATCAATGCTCGTTCTCAATTTCTACATGATAGTTGTAGAATTACAAAGGTATGTATAATATGTTGCATTATGAAAACATTACCATACCATAAAGGATCGCAGCAGGCTTTCCGAAGGCGCTTCTTGTCAGAGCCTATTAATGATGTGGTATGCTCGTTAGATTTTGTTAGTGATTCAAATTTAAAATAAAGATGTCCTCTCCTGACTCCTAACTCTGGGAAATGAACTAGGGGTGGTGGAAGGGGAGGTGGGCGGGGGGTGGGGGTGACTGGGTGACAGGCACTGAGGGGGGCACTTGATGGGATGAGCACTGGGTGTTATTCTATATATTGGCAAATTGAACACCAATAAAAAATAAATTTATAAAAAAAAAAAGATGTCCTCTACTAATCCTCTTTCGTGCTTCAGGATCAGTCAAGTTTAAGTATCCTGAGATTGCTGGTATGCTATTCAACACCTGTTACCAGTTGCAACTACTACACTTCCTACAATTCATCTGGATATTTTCCCCCCAGTGGGCATTCCAAATAAAATCCATTAATAAAATTGGATGACAAGACTATCCTGTGAATGCCATGGTCAGCCAGATGTCTAATTTCTATGTCCATCAAAACAACTTTCATCATTCTTAATGGTGGACGTTATAAATCCTAGGACAGTGAGATTATAGAATATATATATTTATAATGGAAGTTCTTATCTGTTTTCCACATCCATCTGAATAAAACTTTATTGTTCTGGGGCACCTGGGTGGCTCAGTTCCTGAGTGTCTGCCTTTGGCTCAGGTCATGATCCTGGGGTCCGGGGATCTGGCTCCCTGCTCAGCAGGGAGCTTGCTTATCCCTCTGCCTCTGCCCCCTGCTCATGCTATCTCAAATGAATAAAATCTTAAAAAAAAAAAAAAGTTCTCCTTTAAGGAAAGAAAAAAGGAAGGAAGTAAAAAAGAGGGGAAAGGGAGAAGGGGGAGGAAATAAAGAGGGAGATTTGAAAATCACTAGTTAGGGATCCCTGGGTGGCTCAGCCGTTTAGTGCCTGCCTACAGCCCAGGGCATGTGGCATGGTCCTGGAGTCCTGGGATCGAGTCCCACATTGAGCTCCCTGCATGGATCCTGCTTCTCCCTCTGCCTGTCTCTCTCTCTCTCTCTCATGAATAAATAAATAAAATCTATTAAAAAAAAAGAAAACCACTGGTCAGGTTGTAATATTGGCCCGGTAAACTAGAGCCATGAATTCTAGTTGATTCTGTCATGGACATGCTGTGTTCCCTTGAACAGTTAAGTACTTTTTCCTCAAGGCCTTGAGCCTCCAACCTGTGAGATGCATGCATTTAACAAACATTACTGAGCACTTCTCTTAACTCAGAGCTGTGCTTGGTGCTGGGGGTACTGTGCTAGGAGAACAGTATGGCCCCTGCCCTCATAAGGATCATCGGAGGGAAGAGAGAAAATAACCAGGTTAATTAAGCATAGCAGCACTAATTGTACCTGCCTCATCAGGCTATTGTGAGGGTCAAACAAGATTCACGCAAATGTGATTTGAAAACTCAAAGCATTGCCCAACTATGTGCTAATACTGACATGTAGTTGTTTCATTGACATTAGTTTTATCTCCCTGATATAAGCTCCTTAAGGATAGCTCCTTTAATGCTTTTTCTTTATCTCTTTGTAGAGATAGTATAAAATGAATGTTTAGGGCATTTTTTGTTTTACTATAAATCTGCCCCGTTGCCCATTAATATATTCCACATTTGGCCTCCTTTCATTTCCTGGAAAACACCAGACTCATTTCTGCCTTTGAGTTTCCTCCTTCCCCCATCCTCTCCAGCTTTCACAGGGTTTCTTCCTTCTCATCCTTTAGATTTCAGCCTGTTGGGGAGAAACCTGAAAATGGGAATCTCGCCCCATGTGCCATTGCTTCAATCTCTCCACGTGCCCCCATCCCCTGCTTTTGTTTACTTTCCTGCTTGCTTCCATTTTTTCCAGAGTTTATAGTTGTTATGGAAGACCAGGTCCAGTAGGAATTACTTGGACGTACCAGAAGTGGAACTCTCAGGGTGATTTCCTTTTCTTTTTTTTTTTTTTTTTTTGACGACGGTAGGGAGGGCAGAGTAAGAGTTGGGAAGAGAGAGAGAGAGAGAAATCCCAGGCAGGTCCCACACTCAGCATGGAGCCTGATGTGGGGCTTGATCTCACGACTCTGAGACCATGACCTGAGCTGAAATTTAAAAAAAAAAAAATAGATGCCTAACAGACTGAGCCACACAGGCAACCCATGTGATGCTTTTAAATACACATCTGGTCATGAAGCACCTCTACTCAAAACCCTACATTGGAGGATCCCTGGATGGCTCAGCGGTTTAGTGCCTGCCTTTGGCCCAGGGCCTGATCCTGGAGTTTTGGGATCGAGTCCCTTGTCGGGCTCCCTGTGTGGAGCCTGCTTCTCCCTCTGCCTGTGTCTCTGCCTCTCTGTGTCTCATGTCTCAATAAATAAAAATCTTTAGAAAAAAAAATAAAAAAACACCCTGCATTGGCTCCCCAAATTACTCTTAATAAAAGCCAGGTGATATACAGAACTCTAAAATCTGGCCCTCCCTATCACTACTCTGCCTTCGTTTCCATTTACTCTCCCCTTTATTCACTCCATTTCATCCTCATTGATTTTGTTGTCCCTTCATTGTATCAGGCATGTTATGCTTTTCCCTCCCCTTGCTTATAACAATTACCCCAGATATCTAGATGGCATACTCATACTACTTTAAATCTCAGCTCACATGTCACCCTTTCATTACAACTTTCCACCCCCAGTCTCCCTGGCTCCCTTTATCTTTATCTTTTGCTTTGTCTGTAGCATTTATCACCTTCCAATATATGTTACTGAGTTATTGTATTTATTGTCAGTCTCCCCTCTCCTGGCTATAAGTTACAGGAAGGTAGAAAGAAACTTTGTTTTTTTTATGGGGGGGGGGGGTTACTCCCATATCCCTAGCCTCTAGATGGAATCTACCTGGAGAATAGGTATATTTTGACAATTCTGTCAAATGATTAAGTGGATGAATAAAAAAAATTACAAATTTCTTACATGAGTAAGCTACATACATTTCAGGGAAGCAACCATTGCACAGAATATTTAGGGGTAGAGAGAAAAATGGGGAAAAAAAGTACTTTGGGAGAGATCTCATTAAGATGATCTTCAAATACTGGCAATACAGTCTGATAATCCTTGGTTTTTTTTTTTTAAGATTTTATTTATTTATTCAGGAGAGACACACAGAGAGAGAGGCAGAGACACAGGCAGAGGGAGAAGCAGGCTCCATGCAAAGGGAGCCCAACGCAGGACTCGATCCCAGGTCTCCAGGATCAGGCCCTGGGCTGAAGGCAGTGCTAAGCCGCTGAGCCACCCAGGCTGCCCCTAATCCTTGGTTATTAAGGATGAATTTACCTTTTGGAAACTACCAGAAGTCAGAGCCAAGGATAGTCAATAAAAGGTGAACAAACTAAACATTTTCATTTTAGGTTGAAAAATAAGTTATGGTATTACAAGATTATGTGTGATTCTTTGGCTCATAGGCACGCTATGAAGTAGTTCTCAGGAAGGAGTTCCAAAAACATTTCATTTGCCTGCTGCAAAGTTTAAATTGGTATGTGGTTTTCTAATGGAACATTTTTGAAGTTAAGGTTCTAATTTTTTTAAGCACCGTATTCATCCTTCACAACACTGCCAAGATTAAAACGTCCACTGAATTTAAATAGGAATCAAGAGCTGAATTTTGCTAGACTATCAGATGTGAGCAGTAGAGAGAGCTTTACTCCTTTCAGAAAGTGTGGGGCTATTCAGTCGGTGGAGCTGGGACAAACAACTGGGTCTGAAGAGTCTTGATGCCATCAATGCGGATGCTTAGTGGCATGGTTGCTGTAGCTCAGTAATGGGGGAATAAAGTTTAGATGGGTTAGCATTAAAGGAAATTGTCAAGGTTGTTTCTGGCTTCTAGTATTCTTAATAGTGTATTTTTATTATTGTTTGTAACATAATCCCATAGCATAATTGAACTACTTTTCAAGCATGCTGTAGTAGGTTTTCTTTTGTGATAGTAATCACCCTACCTCTTCTCTGGGTGATGAGTGGCCCTATGAGTGCACTTCCTAGTACTCTTTAATTGGTCACTGTTATCAAAGGGGTAGTAAGCTCTTGATTTAACACCATGGGTGCTTTTTAAGCAGTCCTTCCTAGTACTGGGTGAATTAGGAAAAACACGGTCCTCGTTTAGTTAATGGCTTATTTTGCTCTGCTCTACTGCCCTCACTCTGCATGTTTTTCTTTTCTCCCCTAGCATTAGAATATATAAACAACTGCTTTCCCTTACACTTTTAACTGTCATTATATTAAGAAATCAGTGAGCAGGTGATCGGGCCTTCCTACAGTTGATTCTTTTTCCTGATGCTATGGACCCAAGACATCAAATAGGTTTCAAGTTCCAAGCCAAACAATTTATAGTAGCCACCTGGTACACTGATGAAGAATGTGTAGCCAGTCTAGCTCAATGGGAAAGCAGGTCATAATTGATTAGTAATTATCTGCCAACAGCTTATGATAAGAGAGATTCAAAACACAAGCTATTATTCCTAACTGGGAAATGAACAAGGGGTAGTAGAAGGAGAGGTGGGTGGGGGGAGGAGGGGGGCGGTGACTGGGTGACAGGCGCTGAGGGGGGGCAATTGACAGGATGAGCACTGAGTGTTATGCTATATGTTGGCAAATCAAACTCCAATAAAAAAATATACAAAAAAGACGCATGCTATCATTATAGGCCATGGGAACAAAACCTAAAGTCCTCAGGAGAAAGAGAGTGAGGATTAAGGGGTGAGAATAACTATTTCCTTAGTGTTCAAGGGCTTTTGGAGGACTGTATTCTTTCCCCAATTCACCACGTGGATCTGAACAGAGGGACGATAGTTGGGGAGTAGAGAAGAGACAGGAATTTATATCCACTTTGGCTGGAGTTCTCTTCCCTCCTGGAATCCAAATTTAAAAGATTTTCCTTTTGTAAAGTGCGCTGATACTTCCCAGGTAACAGGACAAAACACAGTTCACCACCAACCAAGGCAAACCAGTTCGGAATAGTACCGTTTAAACGTTTCCCACTCAAGATTGTTTGCAAGGCTTTATAAACACCATTTTTCCTGTCACCATTTTTTCCTAGCAATATTTTTGGTAGGCAGCCATTTGCTATTTAGTATGTTTACCTGAGTGGGAGGATCCAATTTTCAGTCCTGAGGGATCTGAGCTCTCAGCTGCCCTACCTGTAGAGTTTTAGTAATGGACCATTATGTTGATCTCTGGGGACTGTAGACCAACAGGACAACCCAGGAGATTTCCCCAGGCTCCTTCCATACTCTTCTCTGCCCCACCAGATGTTGCAGCTCCCTTATTCTCCTATATTATGTCAGTCATCCCCCCATAAAAAATAGCCTAATCTTTTGTCTGGTTGCCTAGTGGGCCCCAAATGCCTGGGTGTCAAAATGTAACTTCCAGCCACTGAAGGCACAAGTTGCACAATCAGAGTGTTAACTGTCTTGATCTGCTTCCTGTCATTACTGCTATGTTTCCCTCAACCTGCACCTATGATCTCTTGGGGATTTTTCTATGACCAGGTGAGTAAAGGGAAAACTTAAGCCTAAAACATACATGTTGGTCCCAATCAAAGGGGTTTCTTACAGTATTACAACTTCACTAAGGCCTGCCCTGCCTTCTTCCTGAGACCTCTCTGGTATTTGAACTTCACATGCTGTCTCTCCTACTGGATTTTAGGCTCTGGATTGCTGTTCTCAAGACCTGCTTTTTTCATCTTTCTTCTGCCTCTGATCCCAATGCCCACCCCTCTTTGGCTTAAAACTTGACTGGAATCCTCTTACCCCCAATCCTGCTCTAGCCAACAGTGCACTCTAAAATCTAACCACAACTTGATAGGATGAGCACTGGGTGTTATTCTATATGTTGGCAAATTGAACACCAATAAAAATAAATTTATAAAAAAATAAAAATTAAAAAATATAAAACCCAACCACAAGATTGGAAAGCCTCCTTACTATACTCAGATTCCTGAAGACTGAATCGCAACTAATTTGATTAACTATTTAATGATATCATGGATCAGCTTTCATTTTCTGCTAACTACTCATCATTTGGGCAGAACTCAGGTTACCAGACACTGAATACTTACTCAACCTCTATTATCAGTGAGCAGTTTACTCTGAAGATGATTTGTTAAGGTCCAGACTAGCTATGGAACCAAGCCTGCAAAGAATTTCTGAGTTAAGTCTAAAAGTGTTCTTGTCTTCTTTCCAAATATAGAGATAAACATTCTTGGCAATATGGGCATACATTCTAATTAATTAGTCAAAAGTTGTATAGAAATAGCAATACTTTGTATGCCAGAAAAAGTACTGGTGGTAGTTAATAAATAATAATTATATTCTCATTTTCAGTAATCAGAAAAATAGTTTGAATAGAACAGATGAATGGTTTCCCACAGCTGAATAAAAATCAAAATAATTAGCATAGTATCATAAAAGTTCACTTTAGAGACAAGCTATTTTTAGGACTCTATCATTGCAAATATCCTAAGATATCCTACACAAAATAAATAAAAGAACAAATGAAAACCGCCAGGAACAGCTCCAATGACTTATTCTGAATAAGAATGAAAAATGCTTGGACTTGGAAAAACAAAGTGAGAAATAGACCAAAATGTCAACTCAAGCCACTGTCCACATAAAACATACCAGTAAAGTGTACAAACCGCAAACCTAGGTCCTAAAAAGCAGGGATCCACTACATGATGCCAAAAACATCATCAGGAAGTCCCAGCTAATTGAAAAAGGTACGAGAATTGTTCACAACTTGAAAATAACCGAGTAAAATCTGTTGTCACAGAAAGGATAGAGTTCATTAATTTCCCATCTCCTGAAGGTAGAAGTCAATGGACTGTAAACAGGCCATTCAAGCTTAAAGATTTATTATTTACCTACTTCTAAATAGTTTAGCATCATTAAACAGAGTAACAAGGCGCAAAATTCAAGACTAAATTAAGTCACGTAAATAGTGTTCTTATAGATATTGGTTCAAGTAAATATGGGCACTATCCTAAATCTACTGATGAAGTGACATTTTTAAAAAATAACAAGAAAGCAGGATGTCCAAGGCTCTAATGCTGGAATTTTGGACACATTGTACATTACAGGTTTCTGGCTATAGAATCCAGAACTTTGACGGCACAGATTATAATTACATCGCTGTAGGAAGTTCTAGATTCTATACCCGTAGTTGGATGATTGAGAAATGCATTTCCAGATGTTTGCTGACCATCTCCACAGTGTGCCCCACATGTATCTTCGATTCAGTATGCCCAAACCGGACTCCTTGTTTGTCCCCTGCCTTGCCAAAAACAGAGCAAAACAAAAACTTAAGACAAACTGCTCCTCTCATTTTCTTATCTGAGAATGGTGTCCTCGTTCTTCCAGTCACTCACACCGGACACCTTGGAGCCATGCTTACTTAATACCCCCTTCTCACTGCCTATATTCAATCCATCACCATGTCCTATTGATTCTGCCTACAAAATAGCTCAAATTTGACCAGTTCCTCCATTAGCATCAACCAAATTCATCATCAGCTCGCAGATCCTTTACTGCAAAAGCCTCCTAAGCGGTCTCTGTCATTCACTTCAGATCCTTCCTATTTATTCTCCATGCAGCAACCAGACTGATTTCTCCCCCAAAAATGAAAATCTGGTCATGTCACACTGTTCCTTACACTCCTTGATGACTCCCCCTTGCTCCTGTGGAGGAACAGGTATAAAAAGCCAAATTATTCCAAGGACCTCTAAGGTCTTGCATGGCCAGATTTGGGACAGAGTGTGTCTGGGCAGTACAGAATTCCATCACTTTGAATCATAAGATTCCACTGACTCAAATGAGATTAAAAGTTTAACCCAGTTACAATAAAATTAGGTAAGGACAAAACCTAGAAGACATCCAAATAACCTATGGGGTCCAGGGCTGCAAAGTTGTACCCCAGTTAAAATGCATGGGCTTGGGGCCACCAGGGACCTAGCGGGTCAAATCAGGTAATTAGAAGTAGCTCAGCATGTTTGACTTGGATAGGATCATCCATGAAGTAGCACCCAGTTCTCCAATTTCTAAGCTTCTCTAATCTGCACCCATTATTACAGTCACACATCTTTGACCCTGTAACAATATCATAGGCAAAATCTTTGAGCAAGTACAACCCATCAGTGATGGTAACTCCGCTCTCCTAGTTGGATAAGTGATTTTGCAAACGCAGGAGAGAAAATACAGGATGCCCAGTTAAATTTCAGTTTCTGAAATGGTATTGGTGGTTCATCTGAAATTCAAACCTAAATAAGGTATCTTATGTTTTATCAGCTAAATCTGACAATCCAAGCAGTAAAATATAGCAATAAGTATGTAAATATCAAAGCAAAGCAAACCCTCAGTAAATATTTTTTTCATTTTAGGCATACATTATGATAATCTGTATGTGGGTTTGTAATTTAAGGTATTTGAAACATTTAATAGAAATGGACCTATTAGAGATTCTAAAATGATAGCTTTAAAATGTTTAATTATCATTAAACTACTGAAAAGGGTAAGATAATTTTGTTACGTGAATATAAAAAGCTCGAAAGCTTATCAGAATGTGACTTATTACCATTATAATTGTGACTAATTAAATTTGTAAGCATTAATGCGGGGCTTAGAAACATTTTGCTTATTAGGTATGTAAGATTACCCCATTAAGCACTGGAAAGGTTTACAGGAATCAAACTTACTACGTTTTAAAATGTATTTAGGGTAGAAATTTAAGGGAAAGTCTATTAAGAGTTACTCAGAGAACAGGTAATTTTTTTAAATGTTTGTACAAAAATACTAGATTTAGGACTAGAATGTCGAACATAAAGGTGTAAAAAAAATTTGATCTTCAACTTAGAGCTTTGATTAGTGAACATTAAGGTGATCACAACTGAATACAGCTTCACCCTCACCACACCCCAGTCACAGTGGACTTGTTTCGGGGGTTTCTAGGCTGCTTCCCACCACGGGTATTTGCCCCAGGTGGCTCCCTCTTCCTTGAGGCTATGGTACTCCCACACCCCACCAGCCCCTGATTAACTCCTCTCCTTTCAGATCTCAGCTAAGGCTTCAGAACTCCCTAACTAGGTCAAATCTCAGTACACACTCCCACACTATAGGGATAAGAGGCTATTAGCGGTTATGGTTATCATTGCTGTTATTTCTGGATTTCTCACCTCTTCCTTTTCCTTCCTGGCACTTGCCTTAGTTATAATTAGGGTCTCTTTCTCTAGAAGTTCCACAAGGGCAAAGACTACATTTGTCCTTAGTCATCATTTTATTCTAGAGGGACGGTAGCATCTGTAACATACTAGCCACTCAATAAATATTTGTGGGAACCGGAGGCAGAGGTCAGCAAAGATAGATCAGCTTGCATCTTTTTGAACTGTGGGGCTGAGAACCTACATCAGCATTTCCGCTCACAGAGCCCCTTTTTCTCCTTGCAAACCCTGGCTCTCTCCCCTCTGTGTAGACAGAAGGGAAGTTTATATTTATACTTGGGAGAAAACCAACAAGTTTAGGGACACCAGGCTGGAAACAAAAGCCTTACATGAAAGTCCAAATATTGAATGTCAAGAGGTGTCAGTGGTCCCCTTTCCCTGATTGGCCCCCAAAATGCTGTTAGCCAAGTTCCCATCACCCAGGAAGAATGGAGCAGTTCTCTCCAGAGAGACACTGACAGCCAGTCCCTCATTATTTATTGCCCTACAATGCTACCAGTCAAAACCACTACTCATCAACAGAAGCTGATCAGGTTTTTTGTGCATAGCCATTAAATACAATGGAGAGCAGATCTAAAGAAAGTCTCCAACATAAAAGACCAAAATAAACGACTCAGTGGACCTAGACAATCCATAAGGTGGGGAGGGGAAGCTTCAAAATATTTATAATTAACAGCCTTAGGATTAGAAATATTGAATCTGAAAATAGTAAATCGAGGATATTTTTCCAAAGAAAACCAACAATATTGGAGGATAAGAAAGAGCTCCTGGAAATTTAAAGCATATTGGCCAAATTTTAAAATCCATTAGAGGTGGGAGGAGATGAAATTTCGTTCTACTTTTGGGAAATAGTCTCAAGACAAAGAGAATAAAGTGACTAAATGTAAGAAAAAAAATTTTATTAAAAAAAAGCCACTTGGGGAGAACCTACACCCAAATAAGAGAAGTTTCAGAAATGGAGAATGAGGAAAGCAAAGGGGTAGGAAATCATAGAAATAAAACAAGAAAACTTCCCAAAACAGAAGGGCATGTTTCCACATTAAGAGGACGCACTGAGTGCTCAGCACCAACTCTCATGATCAAGAGTTAAATCAGAATAAAGACTTTTTCAAGATTCAAGGGATCGGGAACAGTCATTCCCCCATGACTCCTCCCAAGTTGGAAAACCTCCGTCTCTTCCCTCCTGTGTTTCTCCTTTACTACCCCACAGCTGCCACCCTCACACCACTTCGGCCCCCAGATGTGTGGGTTTTCCCCACACCACCAAGCAGTTCTCCTGTGCGAGCTGATGTCCTACGATCCAACCTCATCCCGACACCATCCAGCTGGAGATAGCGTCAGACCCTGCAGGTTAAGGGCTTGGTCCTCCAAGACGGCCCTGGCCACCCCCTACTTCAGACTCCAGTTGCCACGTCTGGGTTGTCACCTGTGCTTCTGACCCCCTAGCTACAGATCAGAGGTTCCAACGACCATGGGTGGAATTAACTGGCTGCAGCGGCTCACAGAACTCAGAGAAACATTTTACTTACTAGATTACTGCTTTATTACAAAGGATATTAGAAGATACGAATCAACAGCCAGATGAAGAGATACATAGGGCGAGGTCCCGAACAAAGGAGCGTCTGTCCCCGTGGAGCTTGGGGCCCGGCAAGGCGGCACGTGGATGCATCCTGGTTCACTAACCCGGAAGCTCTCCGAACCCGTCCTTTTTTGGGGTTTTATGGAGGCTTCATTACACAGGCGTGATTGATTAAATCATTGGCCATTGGTGATTGAACTCAATCTTCAGCCCCTCTCCCCTCCCCGGAGGTCAGGGGGTGGGACTGAGCGCTCCAACCCCCTATTCACGAGGTTGGTTCCCCTGGCAACCAGCCCCCATCCTTAGATTACCTAGGGGCTTTTCCAAAAGTCACCTCATTCGCATAACAAAAGACACCTTTGTTGCTCTCATCACTTAGGAAATTTCTAGGGTTTTAGGAGTTCTGCGCTTGGGACAAGACCAAATACAAATTTCTTATTATAAATCACAGTTCACACCTTCTTAGCAAGCTCTCTGCACCAAAACAAAGAAGGAAACCAAGAAAGCAGAAGAGGTGGAGCCCAGGAAGCTGGGGATCAGGAGAAGAAAGAACATGAGAGACTCCTAACTCTGGGAAACGAACTAGGGGTGGTGGAAGGGGAGGTGGAAGGGGGGTGGGGGTGAATGGGTGACGGGCACTGAGGGGGGCACTTGACGGGATGAGCACTGGGTGTAATGCTATGTGTTGGCAAATCGAACTCCAATAAAAAAATATCCAAAAAAAAAAAAAAAAAAAAAGCAGTGAAGACAATTCCTCCAAGACAATGGTGAAAGAAAACCCCGAGAAGGGCAGTTGGAGACTGGTTTGGAGAGTGAGTGATCCAGAGTGGAGCGGGGAAGGTGGGGGTGCGGGACAGGAGAAGGTGGGGGGAAGAGTGAAGGAAACAGAGGAGGGGCTGAAAGGACACCTGATACGTGTGATTGTAACAAGCGGTTTTTGCGGTCTGATCGAGAGTCTAGGGAAAGTGTAGGGGGTAGCATATAAATAAAACAGAAAAAAAAAACACAGAAAACAAGGGAATTATGAACTCTATGGAAAGTAAACTTGTACAATTTTTAATAGTTACAGCACACTATATGGCTCAGCTGTGTACAATATTTACATCATCAGAATACCGTTTGCACAGATAATATTGATTTTTTAAATCATAACTACAGAAAGAATGGGGGTATAGGTGTAGGGGGCCATGAGTAAAATAAATCCAGTTTCCATAGTTGCAACTCAGTGAATGATGTGTAAAATGTAAAAAGCAAGAAATAACTGTAGAAGCGTATCACAAGGAATATGGAAATAGTCCTTATTCCAGACCAGGATAAAAGCTGACGAAGGTAAAAGTAGTTGCACCTGGAGAACTGGGGAAAAGGACGGGAGTAAGGGGTGAGGATTAGGGACTCCTGTTGTTCAAGACTCGTAATACAATTTAATTTTTTGAGTTGTGTAATCTTTTTAAAAAAATTGTATGAGAACGGGACACCTGAGTGGCTCAGTGGTTGAGCATCTGCTTGGTCTCAGGGCGTGATCCTGGGGACCTGGGATCGAGTCCCACATCGGGCTCCCTGCAAGGAGCCTGCTTCTCCCTCTGCCTGGGTCTCTGCCTCTCTCTGTGTGTCTCTCATGGATAAATATATAAAATCTTTTTTAAAAATCTATGAGACAAACTGGAGTGCCTAACATTGCATACAACAACCTTTTATTACACAATGAATAATGGGCGTGTTGCCGATGGTAGTGAGCAGCACCCATGCTGCCTGTTACCTCTACCTCCAAAAGAACCGCCTAATGACTGTGTTCAGGAACTTGAGTTCGAACTCTGCCTGCCACATACCGGCTCTAAGACCACAGAGAAGGGACTAGCTCCCTGAGCCTCAGTTTCTTCAGCTGTAAAATGGGGGTAATACTATGGATCTCAAAAGGTTGTTGTGAGGAATTAAGGAGTTACTAGTGAAAGCTAAGGTAATGATGCCATGCTCCCCCATAAAAGACCTCAAGGCTCCTGTTGCCTTTACAATGAGGTCAGACTCCTCTGAGGTGCCCTGTTGGCTCAGTTAGTAGGGCGTGGGATTCTTGATCTCGGGGTCATGGGCTCAAGCCCCACGTTGCAGGTAGAGTTTACTTTAAAAAACTTAAAACGTGGGGGTCCCTGGGTGGCTAAGAGGCTTAGTGCCTGCCTTCGGCCCAGGGTGTGATCCTGGAGACCCAGGATCGAGTCCCGCATCAGGCTCCCTGCATGGAGCCTGTGTCTCTGCCTCTCTCTCTCTCATGAATAAATAAATAAAATATTTTTTTAAAAAATAACTTAAAACATGTTATAAATAAATAAAATGAAGTCAGAAGCCATCAAAGAACTCCACAGTCTACACTCGGTCCTCTTTATTCTATCTTCCACCCCAATCCTACTGGCATTTTACAATCCAGCTTTATCAGATTATTTGCCATTCACCAAGTGCTTTCACATAAGTACATTTCTGCTTGCAAACCCTCCTCTTGCCTCCTGATTCTCCCGGCCCCCACCTCACTATACCCACCTGTAGCAGTCCTGGCCTCCCATTGCACAGCTCAAACCACACTTCTTTTGCAGACTTCCCTAGATCTCACCTGTCACAAGTCATCTACCCATCCCCCCGTATTCCCACTGGGAATGGAAAAATATTTCCATTTTACCACAATTCTTTGGATGCATCTGCTGCTCCCCCAAGACCACTGCTTTTTTTTCTTTTTTTTTTTAATTTTTTTTATTGGAGTTCAATTTGCCGATATATAGCATAACACCCAATACTCATCCCGTCAAGTGCCCCCCTCAGAGACCACTGCTTTTTAGAGTGTGGATCAGAATCACCTGAAGTTCTTGGTAGCAATTCGGACTCCAGGGCTCCACTTGAGCCCAACGCAATCAGAAGCTCTGCAGATGAGCGCTAAAAAAAAAAAAAAAAAAAAAAAAAATCCACGTTTTCGGGACACCTGGGTGGCTCAGCGGTTGAGCACCTGCCCCTGGCTCAGGGTGTGATCCTTGGTCTCGGGATCGAGTCCCACATCAGGCTCCCTGTATGGAGCCTGCTTCTTTCTCTGCCTTTCTCTCTCTGTGTCTTTCATGAATAAATAAAATCTTTTTTAAAAAAATCTGCATTTTTCACAAGCTCACCAGGTAACTCTTAGGCCTGCTAAAGTTCTGGTCATTTGCTCAAGACTGAGACACCCCTCCAAAGGAATCACGCCTCATTCTTTTGTAGATTTGTTCTCCCTTCATATCTGTTGCCCAGGTCACAGGCATCATTTAATAAAGACTTTAAACCATAATTTAATGTGGTCACAAGGGGATCTTGGAACGGAAGCCATAGCTGCAAACTTCAGGAACTCTCCAACACCTTCTCCAACTTAGTTCTCAGTGAATTTTACTTTGAAGACAAGGGAAGGCACTCAGAGATCTCAACGATATCAAGATGCATCATTCTCCTTTCTCTCCACATTTCCAAATCCACTCGTGGCTTTTCAGAAATGTATAATAAAAGGTGTAGCTTTTAATATCTACTACACTAGAAAAGAACTCTGTAGCAGTTCTTAATCAGAATGAGAATAATGTGCTTGCCCTTCATCCCCGCAGCTTTTAATATCTGTACACTATATTTAATCATCTGGGCCCCTTAATTTACTGACATTTAAATGATCTCAAATTAGATTTCCTGGAGCACTGTTCCAAATAAGTAACTTTTTAAGATAATGCAAGGTCTTATTAGTTGCAAATCATGCCAGTGGTTGCCACTTGCAGCTTCTACACCTTCCTGAAAAATTACCCTATTTCTATTTAAAGAATTTTTTTTCAGTGTGGCCAGAGTATAAAACTATGTAACCATCTGAGTTTTACATTTCACAATAACATCAAAAAAGTAGACATAATAGATAAGAGGCTTCTTTCTCATCCTTATGCAAAGCAGTTTCAAATACTTTAAACCCCTTAAATTTAAATTTATATAATAGTATTGTTATATTTCTACTGTATTCCTTTCACATGTGTCATTACATTTGGTCGTCAAAACATCCCTGTGAGGCTTAATAGAGTTGCTATTATTTATTCAGCCTTAGAGATGAAGAAAATGGGTTTCAGGGCAGTCATGTGACTTAGCCCAATGCCTAACCATTAGAGCTGAAACCCAGTTCTTCTGACACTTAAAAACATGTTCATTTAACTATAGCAGAGTTTCTCAGGCTTTTTGGACTGCCACAATCAGGACACATATCCCTAAGGTGTAATTACTCACTTATTCTCACCAACTCAAGACACCACTGATCATGTACTAACAAACTGTAGCCACTCCAACTCCCTACAAGTGCCTTTCAGAGATGGTGAGATCACACGATGCAGGCAGGCAGCACCTACTTCACATACACCCAAAGCCGGGACATCTTAGACTCCCTATTGGAAATGGACGGCAGAGTACAGGTGCCCTCTTCATGGTATGCTAAGCCTACAGCCTTACCCCTATTCCTATGAAGGTAGCATACACAAGCCCTGGCCTGAATAGAAGGGTATCTCCCGTGGACATGGTGCTCAATGATTTCAGAAATGCTAGAGATCACAAGTTCCCTCAAAACTTGGGGACTTCACTGAATTGACAGCTCATTAGGATTTAATGCATTAACTATTCCAAAGGAAACATCATGTCACCCTAAATTACTCCAGGCACAATGACCAGAACCAAGAGGTGGCCGTCTCAAGCCAAGGAGGGAGACTTCAAGAAAGCCACCTGGAGAGCTTGTCATATATCTCCTGGAGTTTGGAGAACCTATGAACTGGTTCCTACTGTCACCTGGAAGTCTAAAGATGAGAGACAGGAGAAGGTAGGCTATAGGGGAACAGCTGGCATGGCCAAAGTTTAATGGGAAAAGGTGTTTTCCTTGGGCAACAATAAACACTGAGAAAGATGGGTGTGAGCCATCCTGAAAGGACCCAATCCGAGAGATCTGACTACCAAGGCAGTGGTATCTCCAAAGAAAATGTGCATCAAAAAAAAAAAAAATGTGCGTCAGGTGTACTGTCAGAAGCAGGAGGAGAATGGTGGGAGGAGTCAAAAGTAGTCAGTTCTGAGGATGTATGACCCATGCTAAACATGGTATGGTGGAATGTCCCCATGGCGGGTGACTCCAGAGAATCCTTAAAAGCACTTCACAAGAAAAAGAGGCAGCACTGGGGCCTGTAGCACCCCCAGAGCATGCTAATGCAGCATTAACACTGCACCATCAAGTAGGATCTTGTCCATTTCCTTCCATCCATTGGATCTGGACGATCCAAATGAGGTGAGAAACAGCATCAAGGGTGGAAGAGTAGAAGGGCGATTGCTGAGAGGAATGGAAGAAAGACTGACTAGACCCCTTTGGTAGACTCTATGATGTGCTGCCCAACTCCTCTGTCAGGAATGAAGGACTCACTCCCCTATCCTCTGGAGGGCTGCCAATTGACAGCCCTCAGCTCTCAGCCCCTTAGAGGAGATTGTCTCAGCTGAAAGAAAAGACACTTTGCCTCAGGTCACATGCCTTTTCAGGGGTGGCCGTTCAATGCAGGTATAAAGGCCTGGTCTCTTCACCCAACTCGAGAGGATTCTAAAGGGTCATCTCAGCTTCAGAGCTCCCCCACAGGGTTGGCCGAGACCAATGAGGTGCATTGCAGCTCAACTTCTTTCCCTACCCAATCCTGCATTTTTCTCCTCCCTTTCTATCCACAGGTGTTGAGCCCAAGAGCACTCTCTAATGAACCACCTGCTCACTCATCTCCATCTCAGAGTCTGCTTCCTGGGAAGACCACCCACAACAGCTCCGACTTCCCTACTGGATTCTTCTGAGTCCAGGTAGGGCCAGGAGCAGTGAGGGAGGAGGGCAACTTTAAATCGAAAGACACTTAAGTTCTGGTTTTTATCTGACTGAGCTTTTTAATCCTTAAGATTGCGACTGTTCATTAAAAACTCTGCATGACAGAAAAAGTGATGGAATCTGCCTGAGATTCTGTACAAGAGCAAGAAGGGAGATCTTATGGAATGGATTTGAAAGTCACTTGTGACAAACTAAAGTAACTTCTTGATTTCACCCCACCGAGTCCAGCCTGGGCAATAAGCTAGTTATGTAGATCACACCTCGGTTTCCTTCTTCCCTAGTACTCCATTTGGGACATGATTGCTGTTACCTTCAAATTTGTCTCCATAGGAAAACACGCAGTGATTTTAATGATGCTGCCAGAACTCCAAATGTGTGACGTCACTCATTTGGATGCGCCTTCAGAGGGTTTGTTGATTGGCTCTTTAGTTTCTCCTCAATGGTGGCAACTCTCTTTTCCATGAACCCATTTTTTATTTTCAGGTATATTTAAAAGTGACCCAGCCAAACTGCTGAATCGAGTAGATAATAATGTATTCAGTCCAACATACATTTCAAAGTAATGCTATAAGAAAGACACCTTCATTTGGCTGGATGACTGCCTCTAAAAGCAAGAAGAACTCTGAACATATTTTGAGCAATGGCAAGCTCTTTAGGATGAAATGAATATTCTTTTTTTATAATTTTATTTATTTATGAGAGACACAGAGAGAGAGGCAAGGACACAGGCAGAGAGAGAAGCAGGCTCCATGCAGGGAGCCCAATGTGGGACTTGATCCCGGGTCTCCAGGATCACACCCTGGGCGGAAGGCAGATGCTCAACCACTGAGCCACCGAGGTGTCCCTGAATATTGTTATATGTCTAAGTTCTGGTGTTTTCTGGGCATCATCTAGAATTGTCCATTGCACTACTATTTGATAGGTAACTCAGGAAGGCTCTGAAGATGGAAGGGGATCCCCCTGGTGCTCGGGATGCCAGACGAAGAACAGCCAAAAAAGTATTGAAGGCAAAGAGCCTCACACCAGGTTCTGTATCAGGCAGCCTCTGTTAGTTGTTGAATTGACAATAACAGAGATGTGGGACACTGTCATGCTATTGCAACACATAAAATGTCACCCCATTCCCATTCCCATCACACATACTTGTATTACAAAATATAGAAAAACTTTGTATAAGGCACAACCGAAGTTTGATTCACAAATTAACAAAATGGGATTTGGGCCAGAAATCACTTTTACATGCATTAGCAAGGGTAGAGCACAAGCCTCAGTGCTCTGAGGGCCAAACAGAGCAGGAAAAATTGGATGAGTTGACAACTGGTTGCTTTCACAATCCTTTCCCATGGAGGACCTAGATCTAAGCATCCTCCGTCTTATTACAGCCCTCAAATGTCAGCCCACTCTACAGAAGTTGAAAGAATGTACAATCATCCACCTTTCCCCTGGGCACAGAAGGTTTACAATAGGATGGATCCCAGAGCTGAAATCAAGGGTATGCATCTAGTAGGAGAAGAAAATAGGAATGGGGGAAAGAAGAGGGTACGGATTTTTAATACCTCAGTCTCAGTGCGAAGCCTGGGGTGTGAAAACTCTGACATCACAATAAGAAAAATCGATAGCCTTCTTTTTTCCTCTACAAAGCAAACAGCAAGCATTTATAGAGCAACTGTGTTAGGCCTAGAACAGAGTTGACCACTTTAGGGGATAGAGAAATGAATGAGACACGGACCATGGCCTTGAAAAGCTCACGCTGCAGAGAGCTGTGGACGTAAATAATCACAGAACAGTGTGGTACGTGGCCCCAAGGCCCCACAAGAGCAGTTATCACTACTACCCTTAGTAAGGAATTCACGGGACCATGTGGTAGAGACACCACTGACATCACCAACTCATAACTATTTTGTGTCTATCCATTCCCATCCCAAATTGCCCCTAAATGAACCACTCCTAGACTCTTGAAGTGTTCTGTTTCACCAGAGGACTACCTCGTTTTATAAAAGAAAGTGCAGAATGTTAATTTTTAGATCTCCATTATGTATACAAAGCTTCACAAAAGTACTCTTATATTAGCTAGATATAGAAACTTCTGAAACAAACTACAGTGGAAATGAATAGCTTTTGACAAAGAAGTAACAGGAGGGCGGTGTTTGTTTCCAACAAAAATGTGACACTGTTACATCAACCCACCCAGTCTCCCAGGGATTCCAAAACGCAGCTAACGTGTCAGAGTATGCCATTACCTCTCGCTATTTCTGTATCAAAGAAATGAATTCAGTATTTCAATTATATTCTTCCCTGTGGGGCAGGATAGCTAATGTATTATTTATTTAACAAAAGAATTAAAATTAAAATGCTAGCACTTCCATAATTTGGTCTAATTTCTCATCAATGAAAATAAAAGATAAAATTGGCAGAAAGTGAAACACATGTAGGTCTTAACTGTTTAACTCCCTCAATTTGGATATCAAACTTTTGAGCTAAATGACCCTTTGGAAGGCCAGTTGTAAATAACAAATTTATTTGATTGCACCAATCTTTTTTTTTTTTATTTTTTTTATTGGAGTTCAATTTGCCAACATATAGCATAACACCCAGTGCTCATCCCGTCAAGTGCCCCCCTCAGTGCCCATCACCCAGTCACCCCAACCCCCCACCCACCTCCCCTTCCACTACTCCGTGTTCATTTCCCAGAGTTAGGTGCTGTCACCCTCATGTGCTGTCACCCTCACTGATATTTTCACTCATTTTCTCTCCTTTCCCTTTACTCCCTTTCACTATTTTTTATATTCCCCAGATGAATGAGAACATACATTGTTTGTCCTTCTCCGATTGACTTACTTCACTCAGCATAATACCCTCCAGGTCCATCCACGAGAAAACAAATGGTGGGTATTTGTCATTTCTAATGGCTGAGGAATATCCCATTGTATACATCTTAAAGAAAATCACAATCTTAATCAAAACCTCATTTCTTGGGGCGCCTGAGTGGCTCAGCGATCGAGCATCTGCCTTCGGCTCAGGGCATGATCCCAGGATTCCGGGATCGAGTCCCATGTTGGGCTCCCCGCAGGGAGCCTGCTTCTCCCTCTGCCTGTGTCTCTGCCTCTCTCTGTGTGTCTCTCATAAATAAATAAATAAAATCTTTTTTAAAAAACACCAAACCTCATTTCGTGACATCTCTGAAAGATAATTCTTATTGGACATTTCAACAGAAAAACTTGGAGGGAGTGGGATATCCTGAACATTCCTGTAGGTAGTTGCACATAAACCTGAGTGAACAACTTTACCAGAAGCTTACTAGGGTAGAAGTGATGGGTGCTTCTTGCAAACTCATCTAAGTGCTTTTTTTGATATGATATGTAAATGACTGCAAAAAAATATGTGAGCCTGTACAGAGTTGTAGAATCACTACGTTGTATACCTGAAACGAATGTAACATTGTCAATTATACTCAACTTCAAAAAACAAAAAACAAAAAACAAAAAAAAACAAAACACGAGAGCCTTATTTCCAAGCCCTCAGCATGAAGAGAGACTCACAGAATCTTCTTACACCTTCCCACACAATTCTAGAGCCCAGTCTGAGCAAGATGCTAGCACAGGTAACCTGGAAACCTCCAAGGCAACGCTGCTGTTCCATAGCTCCTGGTGTGGTTGCGCAAACAGCAAACTGCTTAGACGCTTGCTCTAACTAGTGCAGCATGTAAGCAATCCATTTCCTACCTGACTATGCCTACACCTGGCTCAGACAATACAAAGGAGTGTGGAAGGTTGACCAATCCACTCCTTCTCAAGACTGCATAGAGTATGTGTTGAAGACAGTTGACATCTAGCCCTGCAAAGCTCCTCTGGGAAATCATGTCCACAGCATGGATTCAGGCCGCCTTCACCTTCACTCACGATGTAGGGGCATCATCACATTTATCTACCATCTCCATTCTGATCTGCGTCACAACCTACCTTTTGGTCAGTGTCCTGACCAATCCTTCTCATCCTAGCATTGACCTTTGTGACTTGTTACACTATTTATTTATTTTTTTAATTTTTATTTATTGATTGATGAGAGACAGACAGAGAGAGAGAGAGAGAGAGAGGCAGAGACACAGGCAGAGGGAGAAGCAGGCCCCATGCAGGGAGCCTGACGTGGGACTCGATCCCGGGTCTCCAGGATCATGCCCTGGGCTGAAGGCAAGCGCTAAACCACTGAGCCACCCAGGGATCCCTTGTCACACTATTTAGAAGCAGCTTCTGTCTGCTACTCCAGGAATTCTGCTTCTCTAAGGAGTTTGGGGAGGCTCTTCCAGCTTGGCGCTGCTGTGAATGGGTGGGCAAACTTGCCCATTTCAGGGTTCTGTATTAGCAAGCCCAGTTAGCTAACAGGCCTGAGGCCACATCCTCCAAGCTGGCTTCTGAAGGTTATAAAGATGATATCTGGCTCCAGGTGCCATTTCTTGACTTTCTCAAATTGTTCCAAACCTGGTTGGGAAGAAGGGTGTCTCCTCAGCAACCCCAGTAAACCCCAAAGCACTACATAAGGCAAAGGATTTTGCTTGTTTTTATGGCTAAGTGTGTCTAGCGTAGTGGGTCAGTCAATAAATGTACTGGCCAGTGAAATGTGAGGGAAGGATGCTGGGAGGCTTCTGGGAAAGACTTCCTCAGCCTTGAGAAGAGACTTAAGGAAGGGAAGTTGTCTCCTAAGGCTTTGGGGTGGTGCCTTGAGGCTGCTTTTCTCAGAGCCACCTTTCCACCACGAGAGGGTTAAGTCTGCCGCTGAAGTTGGTCAAATGTATGTAGGTAGAAAGAACCCGGTTCTTTGATAGTATTGCCAACTCAGTGATTTAACCAATGCCGTAACCACTCAGCCTCTGGACTTTGTGTAATATACAATAAGAAATCTCCTTAGGGCTTAAGTCAGTTTGAATTGGGCCTTCTGTTGCTTGAATTAAAAGCCTCCTAAGTGCTAGAGCAGTGAAAAAGACAGCTACCGCTTAGACTCCAGGGAGGAGAGAGAGGAATACGCATGTCTACATGGATCGCTTAGGTTGGTTCAGATATTGATGCTCTGAAGAAGACAAAAACGGGGTGATGTAGAGTGACTAGAAGGGCTTCTTTAGCTTATGTGGTCAGGGAAGGCTTCTCTAAGGAGGAGGAAATGCTTTTCTTGAGACCTGAATGATAAAGAAGTCAACTATTTGAAAAAATGAAGAAAAAGTGTGCCAAGTAGAAGAACAGCAAGTAAAAGACCCTGTCATGGGAATATGGGCATGTTGAATCATGAAGGAGAAAGCCAGTGTGGCTGCAGCTGAGGAAATGCAGGGCTGAGTACAAGATGAGGTTAGCATGTTAGGCAGAGGCCCGATCATTGAAAGCCTTATAGGCCAGAAGGCGAGAATGGACGCTCCGCTGCTGGTGAATGGGAAGTACTTAAGAGAGTTTAAGTAGAGTGGTATGTCTGATTTATGTTTTAAGACATACACTTTGTCTGCTGTATGTAGGATGATCTTCATGGGAGGGACAGTCCTGTGAGGAGAAAAGGACACTAATTTTGAGGCTATTGCAATAACTCAGGCAAGAGATGCTAATGGCTTGGACGATGGGACTAATAGTGGAGATGATGAGAAGTGATTGAATTTAGAATATATTTTGCAGGTGGAGAGATCACAAGACTTCCTTGGGTGGGTTGGATGTGACATATAAGGAGAAAAGAGGAATCAAGGCTGATTCCTAAGTTTTTACCCTGAGTAGTTGAGTAGATTGTGAAGTCATTTCCTGAGATGAGAAAGGCTTTTGGGATGGATTGGTGGTGAAGAGATCAATAGTAGGGCTTCAATAAATATTTATGGAATGAAAGATCAAATATTTGGACAATGGAGCTTTATAGTTTAAACACATTTGGGAGGAGGGTACGTATACACCTACTATAAACACCAAGAGTGGGATCCCTGGGTGGCGCAGCGGTTTAGCGCCTGCCTTTGGCCCAGGGCGTGATCCTGGAGACCTGGGATCGAATCCCATGTCGGGCTCCCGGTACATGGAGCCTGCTTCTCCCTCTGCCTGTGTCTCTGCCTCTCTCTCTCTCTCTCTCTCTCTGTGACTATCATAAATAAATAAAAATTAAAATAAATAAATAAATAAATCTTTAAAAAAAAAAAAAACACCAAGAGTATGACTAATCATATTTGGATTGTATCACATCACGTTCGAAAGCCTAGTTATTGCCAAAAGTTGAGACAAACAATACAACCGTGTACCATTAACAAAAACATGCACAACAAATGAAACAGATAATTATGGGGCTAAACCAATAGCACGCTGAAATTAGAAAGCAAGAAAACAGCCACAGAACACTATAATCAACTCAGTAATGAAAGCACAGAGGGCTTGCTGACCAGGTATGCTCCTGAGAGCCATGGGGTCGCCAGCGTCTGTGTGTGAGCATGCCCGGGGGAGGGGCGCTTTACAGTGTTGCTCAACACCTACCAGGCTCCTTGAGAGAACCCCAGATTTAAGTCCCTAAGACACATCAGCAATGTGCTCATTTCATTTTATGAATACCAAGGTTTGATAATCTTTTAATATCTACCAGGAGGTCAGTATGGGTTGTCTCTGGTTATACATAAAATGAAACTTTGGGAATTTGGTATCATGTTTTTTGTCTACAGCAGTTAAAGGAAGGATTTGCAATGAGAAACCATTCAGATCCTATCAGAAGGATCTTTATGGCCCAATGTTGGTCCTGGGGTCCTACTTGTGAACTTCTACCCAAATGCGGCACTTTCCATAGGCTTAAGTAGGAGAAGCAGGAAAAATTCAGCATCTGTTTTTGTTTTTGTTTTTTCAGCATCTGTTTTAAGGGGTACCTCCTTCTCATAACCATTCTAAAGTGCCCCATCCCCAACAACCAGTCACTTATCTCAGCTCCTTTGTCACTTACTGCTTGCATCACTGTTTTGGGCTCCTGGTATTTCTGTCTTGCTTCATAAATGTGTCCTATTTTTGCAACTGGATGGCACTTCCTTGGCTCTCAAAGGTCCGCAAGGCATACCTCATTGTATGGCTGCCTATAGTAGGGGCATAATTTATACTTGCTGTTTTTGATGATGATATCAATGGACATACATGAGCAAATTAATCTATGTGTATATTTTTGTTAATAGTAAGACCAATGGCCTAACTTCCTTATGAGTTACTAGAGTGTAAGCCTTGACAGTTGCGCTTTTCTTTTCTATAATGCAGGTGCCTGACTGAAGCTTTGATTGCTGAGGCATCCACGCACTGCCAGCCACAGGCCTAGATAGAGAGCCCATCCTCCCTTAGCCCCCGAGGCTCCCTTGTTGTAGAGATCTTGGTTGATTTCAATAACTGACCATTTGAGTGTCTTGTGTTTTCTCTTCCCAAGATTTAAATTCCTGCTCTTATGTTTTAAATTCACCAAGAAAGAATGAAACAGCAAAATCCTAAAGCCCCCACCTTCAACTCCCATAAAAGTAGAACTCCACCACCCTCCATTCTCAACACCCCTCAACCTGTGTGGCCCTAAGTGTACTATGTAATTTCTAGGACCTATAAGTAATAAGCCTGTTTTTTTTTCAAAGTTTCATAATGGTTATTGCCAAGGATGTCTTGCAATCATAAGAACCACAAAGGCCAGTCCAGCCACATATTGGTTATTGATAGGCTGAGACTGGCACACAACAGTTATTTCATAGTCAAGTCAAGCATTATTCTGTTATATCTAAAAATATCAGCATGTGATACCATAATTGTAACATATGACATCTCATACACAAAATAACATATTGGGAGCCAAGCAACAGAATGTTGATTCTGTATATGAACTGTACAAATGTTGTATTAGAGAAGACTGAATAAGTTGTCATGGAAATTGTTCTAATTTGATACTTACTAGATGCATCAATATTTCATTTCTGTACCTGCCACATGTCCCTTAATCTAAGATACGTAGCTTCATAGGAACTACATATTTCGTTGTAAAAAGTCATAGATTCGTGAATACTTTTGTAATGGTTAGAAAAACAAAAAGCATACACTGAACCATATTTTTTTTTCTATCACTAAAATTAGAACCTGAATTTTCAAATAGCAACCTGATTTTTTTTTTTGAACAATGAAAAGATGACACCATATTTACCTCCTCAGCCTACCTTCCACCATACGAGATCTTCCTAAAATTGCCTACAAGTAACTGGAGGAGTAAGTTGAAAGTGGAGGAATAAACACCTCCCCCATCCTCCTCCTCACTCTGCCAACACAGGACCTAAAGGGAATGAGAGCACTAAACTGAGGCCTTTGCAAGAAGTAAGTAATCTCAAAGCTGTGACAGTCTTTGATAGCTGAGGGAGAGGTCATCAAGGCTTCTATGGCTCAGCCATGGGCCTCTTTCTTACTGCGGGGAAGCCTAAGGAGTAATGATAGGAGAGCCGAGAATGGAGGAAGAAGGCATACTACTGATGAAGAGTCACCAGCACACACCAATGGTCATTGAAAATGAAAATGCAAGGAAATGGCCATGGTAAATGCAAACCAATCAAGGCAACTTTGAAAACGGGCTACCGTTTAAATAGCTTCCCCGAAACCATGAGAGGTCCAGCAGCGAGCTGTGTATGAACATGCGCCATGGGGGCCTTACAATCCTGAATTTGAATTTTCAATAAACTTAAGCAATGTGCTGATTTCAGCTTATGCAATATCAAGTTTTAGAAAGCTTTAATCACTCTCTTCATTAGTTGGTAGTACGTAATAATGTTCAAGAGCATGGACTCTGGAGCCGGATTGTCTAGATTTGTTATTTATTTATTTTAAAGTAATCTCTAACCCCAATGTGGGGCTCGAACTCACAACCCTGTGATCAAGGGTCACATGCTCTTCCGACTGAGCCATCCTGGAGGCCCAGATTGTTTATATTTGAATCTAAACTTTGGGGATGCCTGAGTGGCTCACCGGTTTAGCAACTGCCTTCGGCCCAGGGCATGATCCTGGAGAGCCAGATTTGAGTCCCACATTGGGCTTCCTGCATGGAGCCTACTTCTCCTTCTGCCTATGTCTCTGTCATGAATAAATAAATAAAATCTTTAAAAAGAAAAAAAGAATCTCAACTCTGGGTGTACTAGCCCTGTGTCTTTGGGCAAATTACCCAACTTTTCTGTACCTCAGTTTTCCATCCATAAAATGGGGACGATAAAAGCATCATCTGTCTATAGTGTTGTTATGAGGATTAAACACACGGAACCAGTATTTTAAAATTTCCTAGGACAGTGCCAGGCATAGCATCAGCTCTATGTGAGTGTTAAGCAAGAATAAGTTCTCCCAGTTGAGCATAAAATGATGGTGTCTGGAATTATGTGCCTTTTGCCTGCATACTTTTAGATTCTTCTAAAACTCACCAGGTGAAAATTCACTGCCCTGCAGTAGGCCTGGAACCGTATCTTGAGAATCCTTTAAAGGCCTCCAGTCTAATTTACTCATGTTACAAATGAGGTAACTGAGGACCATGGCAGGGATAGGACTTGACCGAGGTAGTAATTTTTAAAATGTGACAGAGTTAGAAACAGAAGCCAAATCACTGCTCTCCTTACCAGATGCCTCTCTGCCTTCCTAAGGTTCAGTTTCAAATAGATCTTGTGAGAAATTTATTATATATATTCTTGAAAAAAATCATACTCATAAGGATGGTATTTGCACTAATGATCAAAGTAAATTGGGAGCACCTGGCTGGCTCAGTCCTTAGAGCATGAGACTCTTGATCTCAGGGTCATGAGTTTGGGCCCCATGTTGTGTGTGGAGCCTACGTAAAAGAGATGCAGTGATCAAACACATTTAAGAGAATTCTTTAAAAAAAAAAAAAAAGTAAATTGTGTGCTTAGCAAATCACCATCCTGTGTTATGTATGAGACTGTGATTCTCAGTGTCATCGATATTGCTTATTTCACAAAACTTTTACCAATATGGTTCTCTCTCTCTTATGAATAAATTAAGTCGCAAGATTAGTATTTCCTTCTGTTACTGTCTTAGTCTGTTCAGGCTGCTGTAACAAAATACCCTAGACTAGGTGGCTTATATACAACAGATTTTTTTCTAATTTAAATTTTGTTAGATAGCATACAGGGTAATATTTGTTTCTGGAGTAGAATTCTGTGATTCATCACTTCCATACAACACCCGGTGCTCATCACAAGTACCCTCCTTAATGCCCATCCCCCATCTAGCCCTTTCCCCCACCGACTTCCCTCCAGCAACCCTCAGATGGTTCTCTATTGTTAAGAGTCACTTATGGCTTGTTTCCCCTCTCTCCTTTTTTTCCTTTCCCCCCTTTCCATAGGTTCATCTGTTTTATTCTTAAATTCCACATATGAGTGGGATCATATTGGATTTGACTTTTCCTGACTTATTTCACTTAGCATAATACGTTCTAGCTCCATTCATGTCATTGCAAATGGCAAGATTTCATTCTTTTTGGTCAATATTCCATTGACTCTATGTACCACATCTTCTTTACCCATCCACCAGTCAATGGACATTTGGGCTTTCTCCATAGTTTGGCTATTTAAACAACAGATATTTATTTCTCACAGCTCTAGAAGCTGGGAAGTCCAAGATCAAGGTGCTGGCAGATTCAGTGTCATTCATTTCTCAATTCATAGACTGCAATCTTTTCATGGTGTCCTCACATGGCAGAGGGGCAAGGGAGCTCTCTGGGACCTCTTTTATAAGAGCACTATTACCATTCATGAGGATTCCACCCTCATGATCTGATCACCTCCCAAAGGCCTTCACAATGGAGATTAAGTTTCAACATAAGGATTTTGAGGGGACACAAATATTTCAGTCAAATGGCAATTACACATTCAAAACCAGCACTTTGTAGTTAAATAAACTGAACCTGTTGAAAGAAACCCCCTAAGGCCAATTTTATTATTTACAATAACACTTCAAGAGATCTCTCCCTAATGAGTGACTCAGACGATAGTTTAATTGCAATTTTGATTTCCCATATCAGGATGTCTTCATCTTTTTAGCTTTATTATACTTCAAATATTAAATTATTAAGAATGTATACAGCACAGGAATTAAACAGGAAAGCCAGCTCAGAGGCAATGAAGTATAAAACCACAAATTGCTTCTTAATTCCTTTGTCAATTAAAAAAAAATAAAAATAAGTGAAGAGCTTGGCCTTACAGTTTTTAAAAAGACATTTCTGAAAGTCAAGATTGTGAATCCATATGCTGTATTCCTAATACACAGGGAGCCCTTATAAGACTCATTTGTTAAAAAGCAAAAAAGCAGAGATTTGGAGGTGCCTCCTAAAATGAAAATCTAGCACTTCTCAAATTTGCATTTATTTTTATATTTATCACTGATGAAAACCCAGTGAGCTAACATTTATAAACATGAAATGTCCAATAGCAAACTCATTAATTGGAGTCTTTTTATAATTTCATTATGGACCATGATTCTCTGTTTGGACTAAAGTCCTATTAGTTTGTCACATTCATTATTGCTTCCTAGGAAGCAGTGATTGAGATTTGTCCAAGCATGTGAATTGCACAAATCATGCATTTCCTCCTATGGGCTTCATTATCCTCAATACTTGACACTATTAAAATAATAAACAATTAGATACCCCAATACAACAATGAGATATCAGTAGGATATTATGTAATAAATGTTACTATTTTAAAGAATTATTAGAAAAAAACAAGCTAATGAACCATGGTACATTATGAAAATGTTAGATTCAGTATGTCAGAATTGGAAGAGCTCTTAGAGATCCTGCAGTTAAACCACAATGGCAAGGAAATGGATAAAGAAGATGTGGGCTATGTATACAATGGAATATTCCTCAGCCATTAGAAACGACAAATATCCACCATTTGCTTCAACGTGGATGGAACTGGAGGGTATTATGATGAGCGAAGCAAGTCAATCGGAGAGGGACAATCATTATCTGGTCCCATTCATTTGGGGAATATAAAAAATGGTGAGAGGGAATAAAGGGGAAAGGAGAGAAAATGAGTGGGAAATATCAGAGAGGGTGACAGCACATGAGAGACTCCTAACTCTGGGAACCAAACGAGGGTAGTGGAAGGGGAGGTGGGCGGGGGGTTGGGGTGACTGAGTGACGGGCACTAACTGGGGCACTTGACGGGATGAGCACTGGGTGTTATGCTATATGTTGGCAAATTGAACTCCAATAAAAATATACAAAAAAAAAAAAGAAAGAAAGCAATGAAATGGTTCAAATCAGTGAGTTAGTCTTAGAATCAGGAGTCTTCCAGATCCTTGTTCTGTACTCTTCTAAATTTAGGATCTTGCATGTGCATATGTGTGTGCGCGCATGCGCACACATGCATTTCAGTATATACTTTCCCCGTTTGAGGTCGATTAATTCCAAGGCTTTTCTCTGAAGCCAATCATAATCTAACCAGGTTTCATTGCAATAATTTCCCATTTATGAATATTAACATTTATGAATATTAACTTATGTTAGGTCTTCAGCCATAACATTCATATTTGGAAGCAAAAGAAGTACAATATTGGAGAACTTGCACGTTACAGGCATTTTCTATTTTTCACAAACATAATTTTTCACATGCTGCAGCTTCTTAGATTTATATTAAAATGTTATATATTAAGAAATTATCTATAGAATCATTCTTGCGTTCTAAAGATAAGTGGACCAGCTACTTTGTTTTAGGCAAACTAAGAAACTAGGTAAATGGAAAAATCATCTCAAAAATGGAATTTCAAAGCAATAAGGGCAGAGGTCCTTTTAGTGACTTCTCAGAAGCACATTGCCACAATTTATCCTTCTGAACTCTCAAGAGCAAATAATATCCTATAATAACCATATAAACTTCTTCCCTGCTTTTGGTTCAACAGCTATTCTGACACAATGCTGTCCTCTTGAAGGACGCCTCAGCTTATATAATCCTTCCTTAAGACTTTACATGATGCTCAGTAAACCAAGACCAAGCTCCTCACCCACATCATCAGGGCATTTTGGCTCTTAGCCTTTTCAACTAAACCTGAAGCTTGTTGCTATTTCTTTACTTACCTCTCCCACTTACTCAAATGAGCTGACTTACTTGCCCACTTGCTAGATTTTATCTAGATAGTAGAGTTTTGAGGATTGCTCCATGCCAACCCCCTAAGGGAGAACTACAGTCTATAACCCCTCTTACGTATGGTGTGGAATTGGCCCCTCAGCCACAAGGTATCCTACTTCTCATACTGCTTTTCATCTGGCCTCTTTTATTTCAGTGTCCCCCTGTGGAAGATGACGGTATAAAAATCTGGCTTTTGCTGTCTATGTAAGTAATTAATACACTGTTTAAATGTATCTGGGCTAATTGTTTTTTTACCAGCTGACTCAATCAAGGCGTTTGACATAGCATGTATTGGCAAACACCCCAAGCTCCAGAGCAAGACAACCTGAGTACAAATCCCAAACGTCTCACTTACAGTTGCATCATCTTGGGCAAGGTACATAACCTTTCTGTGCATTGATATCTTCTTCATATTACCCATTATGATGGAAGCCTCCATGACTGTAAAAGAGCAAGTTTACCGGGTGAAATAACCAGTCCACTTGGCGTCATAAAATAAGCTATGCCACTTTTTTCATCAACCATCATGTGTTTACTTAAGGACAGTTTTGCACTAGGCATTCTAGATAATACAATGACTTTTAAGACATGGAACCCTTCGCCATGAAACCACTTAGGAATGCTGAAGAACATGTGCTTAATGAGGAATATACACAATAGGCCTTCCAAGAGTTTAGAGGAGAGACCTGGGGCCATAGTGTAGACCTATATATTGTCTCCATTTAATCCCTAGTATGCTTTGCAAAGCCACAATTGTCTTTCCTCACTATTCCAGAAAGATATCAACCATCCCTTATTTAAATTATTTTAGGCACCAGCATTATAATGATAAACTCATGACTTCTACCATATAAGCATAATATATAAGTCCTATGCTTTTGTTCATCTTGTGAAATTTATTTTCATTCAATTATTTATTTTCTGCTTAAGAAATACTACATATTCAGTAAAGAAATTGAAGAATACAGAAAATACTTTAAAAACCACCCTTAAAAAAAAACCACCCTTAACCCCAAGATAACCACCATTAACATTTTGGTATCTTTTCTCCCATTTTTTTTCCTAGGCATTTTTACCTTGTTGAGCTAATATTGCATAATTTGTATTTAAATTATTTCTTTTCTCTTAATTTAAAATGTATAAGAAACAAATATCCCATGTAACTCTAATACCAGTTAACACCAGATGACCTTTTCAGAAAAGCTATACATGGTTAGAAAATTCAAACAGTATAATGGTGCATCCTTCACTGCACATATATCAGAACATATGCTATATATGCTATATAATATGCCAAATGACTTTCAAATAGGTTTTCAATTACTTGAAATTATGAACAATGTAGTGTTGAATATTTTTATCAGTGCATATCACTATCATATGAAAATGGCTGGATGAATTTTTGCCAGATTTGTAAGGTAGGTTCAGAATAGTCTGGCTCAAAAAATAGGCTATTTAAAGTACAGGAGCTTCACTTTGGGGGTCAGGAGGGAAAACCTCACAAAAATCCACTTCAAAACAGCTATAGTAGAAGTTCAGGGAGAGCCCTTTTTGACTGCTAATAAGGAAAGCCCTCCCATATGCATTAAGATGCCAAGGAAACAAAAATCACACAATGCTTAAACAGAAGCCCCTTTCTGAAAGTCATAAGAGCAGATAACTCCAAATTAGAATACTCCAAATTATAAGCTCTGATTTTTTTACTGAATTATTTCTCAAATAGATAACTCAATGTTATGTGATCCAGAGTAACAACAGGTATAGTAGTCACATTATGATCATTAATAATTAACTTGAACAGCTCAGAAGAGGCCAGCTGAAAAATAATTGCCCATTACCTGAAGATGATGAACAGCATGCAAAAGTGAACCAAAGCTGAACAGAGGAACTAACTCCAAAGGCTTAATGCAAGAAACAGAAGAAAGCTTTAGGAAAAAGTCCTCGGAGAGAGATTCAAGAGGATTTTGAAAATCAACAACACAGGCAACAACAGATGTTGGCTGAGATGCGGAGAAAGGGGAACCCTCTTGCACTGTTGGTGGGAATGCAAACTAGTGCAGCCACTCTGGAGAACAGTATGGAGGTTCCTCAAGAAGTTAAAAATAGAGCTACCCTTATGATCCAGTAATTGTACTACTAGGTATTTATCCAAAGGATACAAAAATACTGATTCGAAGGGATACATGCACCCCGATGTTTATAGCAACATCATCAATAATAGCTAAATTATGAAAAGAACCCAAATGTCCATTGACTGATGAATGGATAAAGAAGAGGTGGTATGTATATATATATACATACCACCTCTTCTTTATGCATATATATATATATATATATTACTCAGCCATCAAAAAGAATGAAATCTTGCCATTTGCAACAATGTGGATGGAGCTAGAGTGTATTATGCTAAGTGAAATCAGTCAGAGAATGACAAATACCATATGATTTCACTCATATGTAGAATTTAAGAAACAAAACAAATGAACATGGGGAAGAGAGGGAGGCAAAAAATGGACTCTTAACTATAGAGAACACACTAGAGGGGAAGTGCATGGGGGGTGGGCTAAATGGGTGATGGGCATTAAGGAGGGCACTTATGATGAACACTGGGTGTCATATGTAAGTGATGAATCATTAAATTCTACACTTGAAACTAATGTTTTACTGTATGTTAATTAACGAATTTAAACTAAAACTTGAAACTAAAAAAATTGTGTATCTATAAAGGAACAGAACAAGCTACTGTGAAATAAAAAATATACATTTGTAAAGGAAACAGTTTGTGAATATTGTAAATATAATTGCCAGATTAAAAAAGAAAATATTCCCTTAAAGGAAAAATCTAAGTAGCAGAAGGAACACAGCGGGAAATCAAATTAGATGTCTGGAAGATGACATTAAAGTACACTTTTAGGAGTAGGGAGGGAGAGAGAACAAAGCTAGGAAAGAAACATTCTGAGATATAAAGAATAGATACAGGTGAGTTGATGTCTGTCTGATAGAATTTCCAAATGGTGAAGAAGAGAAAGGAGAGATGGGAAACCATAATTGCAGGAGTAATGAAAGATACACTCCCTTAGCCCTGAAGACTATTGTTTTGAAGAAAAATACTGAAAAAATGGCACCTTATGAGGTACTGCTTGCAAGAATGGCCACAATTATTCTCTCCTGGTATTCCTGCTCCTTTGCAAATTGACTTTGAAGCTCCTCCCATTGAGGAGTGGAATCTGTCTCCCCATCCCTTGAATCTGATAATCTGGACTTCTGACTCACGTGAGCCAACAGGATGTGTTGGAAGTAACACTGTGCTAATGCCAAGCTACGTCTCCAGAAGCCTCGACCATGCTTCTGTGTTTGCTTAGAGTCAACCTTATGATTACTGTGTGAACAAGCCCAGTGAGTGAGATGTGGAGCACTCAGAAGCCATTACAGCTGAAAGCCTGCCTAGCACTCAACTGGGCTACCAGATTATCACAGACACGTGAATGATTCCAGCCGAGAACCAAAAGACTGCCAACCCACTAACCTGCAGGAGTCAAAGGAACTAGCTATGTGGATAGCTGATGGAAGAATATTTCAGGCAAAAGAGATCAGCATGTGCAAAGGTCCTGAGGGGAGAGCATGTCTGCCATTTCTGAGGAAAAGCAAGGAGGTCATTTGTTTGGAGTAGAGTAAGTGATGAAAGAGGGGTAGGGGATGAAATGAGAGGAGGGGTGTGGTAAATTATAAAAATGGCCGCATATTGTTCCCCCCTTTCCATGTTTGCCCTTGCAATGTGATATCACAGATCCTTCTGTCAAGAAGTGAACTCTATGGCACCAATCCTTGTATCTGGGTTGGCCATATGGGATATTAGCAAATATTAGCAGAGACTTGAAAAGCCCTTGCACATCAAGGCTTGCTCTTTTGCTATTCCTGAACCCCCTGACTGCCATGTAAGTTCAGGCCATTCTGCTGGATTGAGACCCAGCCACACTTGTCATCAAGACAACACCTAGCTGACCCCAAGCCATGTGGTCTGTAGCATTATTCAAGTCAGCTGTTTCTTTATTGGCTTTCTGTCTGAATTTTCTATCCATTATTTTAAGTGGAGGTATTGGAGTCCCTTACTAGTATTTATTGTTGTCAATTTCTGCCTTCAGATTATATATATATACATATATATATATATATTTACACTTATTTATTTATAACTAAATTTATAAATTTATTAATATATATAGATGCTCTGATGGTGGGTGTTTATATAATTGTTACATCTTCCTGTTGAATTGACCCCTTTATCCTTATATAATGACCTTCTTTGTCTCTAGAGACAGTTTTAAAGTCTATTTTGTCTGATACAAATAGAACCATCTCTGCTTTCTCATGGTTACCATTTGCATGAAATGTCTTTTTCTGTCCCTTCCCTCTCAGCCTATGCATGTTTAATTCTAAAGTGAGTCTCTCTTATAGGCAGCATATCACTAAATCATGTTTACTCATCCATTCTGTGCCTTTTGATAGGTAAGTTTAATGCATTGACATTCAAAGTGATTATTGATAAGTGAGAACTTACTGTTGCCATTTTGCTGCTTTGTTTATCCGTTTTTTTTAAAGATTTTATTTATTTATTCATGAGAGAGAGAGAGAGGCAGAGACACAGGCAGAGGGAGAAGCAGGCTCCATGCGGGGAGCCCGATGTGGGACTTGATCCCGGGACTCCAGGACCACGCCCGGGCCAAAGGCAGGCGCTAACTGCTGAGCCACCCAGGGATCCCCCTGTTTATCTTTATTATACTCTTTATTGTACTTCTCTATTGTACTCTGGAGCTCTCCTAGAGCTATTCCATTGGCATATAGTTGTTTATTCATTGTTTTTGTTGTTTTTGTAGGAGAGATGAGCATTGGGACTTCCTAATTTGCTATCTTGCTAACATGAGGGTAGAGACAATTTTCAATCACTCAGAAACTCTGAGTGAAAATATTCTCAATGAAAATATTCTCTGAAAGGGAAACATTCACTCACGAGGGCTCCACCCTCTTGACGTGATCACTTCCCAAATGCCCCCACCTCTAAATAACCTCACATTGGGAATTCAGTTTCAACATGAATTTTGGGAAAGACAGACACGCATTCTATAGCACCCTATAACTTGCTCTGGCCAACAGAATGTGGCAGAAATGGTGATGTGCCAGTTCCATCTCTAGGCCTCAAGAGTTTGGTCCCTTCTAAATCTTGAAAGCAAGAAAACATGTGGAAGAGACCCCCAACCATCCCAGCTGGGGCCTTCCTAGGGCAGCATAGTGCTAGTGACCCCCAAATATGTGAGAGGGCACAGTTGAAAGCAGCACAGCTATGTACGGGATCCCCAGCTGATGGCCACTATTAATGGATTCCCTACATCCATACCTATTGAAAGGTGACTTGGCAGTTCTTCCAATTGAAGGGTGAAGTTTTTCCCCCCAGTGGCTTTAATCTGGGATCCATTCTGACTTCCTTTGGCCAGCTGAGTGTGGAGGAAGTGATGGTGTGCCAGTTCCACTTTTAGGCCTTGAGAGCCTTTACACACCTCCACTCTCCCTCTTGGAACTCCTCTATGCTATGAGAACATGCCTAGGCTAGTCTGATGAAAGATGAAAGATCATGTGATTGGGAGCCTGTTTATCCCAGCAAACCCCCAAATATGTGAGAGAGCCCAGACAAGATCAAGAGAGCTTCCTAATTAACCCATAGCCAAGTGCAGACTCATAAGGGAGTCTAGTAAAAAATGAGAAGAGATGCCCACCTAACTCAGGCTTATAATAAAAGGTTATTGACTTAAGCCACTGAAATTTTTTAAAGATTTCATTTATTCAAGAGAGAGAGAAAATGCAGAGAGAGAGAGAGAGAGAGAGAGAGAGAGGGGCAGAGACTCAGGCAGAGGGAGGAGCAGGCTCCATGCAGGGACTCGATCCCAGGTCTCCAGGATCACGCTCTGAGCCAAAGGCAGAGGCTCACGCGCTGAGCCACCCGGGGGTCCCTAAGCCACTGAATTTTGAAGTGGTTCGTCATACCACAATAGGGAAGTAGCACAGGCCCTATCAATGAAGTTACCTGGAAGAAAGTGACTTCGTGTATCTTTTCTGGGGAAGTCATTAAATTACCACTAAATTCAAACTTGGGCTTACAGAGATGGGACATCTTAATCCATGTTGATCATTGATCTAAGACTTTAAATGGCTGTTTTGTCCTTTTATAAATAAGAAAACATGCAAATATTAGTCCCTGGATTAGCAGGAGAGAGGAAATGTGAGAAAAAGTAAGATGTAACGAACATAAAATTACAATTGAAGTTTGTTATCTTAGTTTTCTGGTGTTTTGTGTTGGTGCTTATGGTAAACAAATTATGAACTATACATGTGTACAGAAATAAACCCACCTTAACTTCCTGGATAAAAATTTAAGTCTATTTTTGACACTGGCTACATTTTCAGATATTCTCATTCTTAATTGCTATTTGCAAAGGTAAGCTGGTGAAGTACTAAGATAATAAATATCTATATTTATCTAAAGGCCTTTAATAAACTGGGGTTAACATTAAAGCTGCTCTCAACAAAGGAAAAACACTAGTTCCCATTAAAAAAAGCATTAATAATAATTTTTAGATAACTGCCCAATATTCTCTTTGAACTACTTTTGTCCTACACTTTTGAATTCCCCAGATAAAGACTTTTCTTTGCAGACAGCTAGGGTTTGAGGAATATGGATGGAGACTGTCTGAAACTATACAATTTATAGCCATTTTGAAGAAACATATGCTATTAGAAAGAAAAATGAAGGCTGCTAAATTGGGAGCGAGGCTAGCAACACTAATTTGAACACATGGTATGGTCTTGTAAAACATAGCATGGTTTAGTAAAGTCAGTAGAAAGGGAGAAAAAGTTGGCTGCACAAAAACACACATGAAAAAATCAGACTAATAAAGCCCTCATTCAACCAGATAAAAAGAAATAGTGACTTAAAAGCAATAACATGAACTTGCAGTATATTTTGAAAAAAGTAATCTCCATTCTTCATGAAAGTGGCTAGTCTGTGAAGATGCTCAAAAGGGACAACATAGTGTGGATGAGAAAAAAGTTGTGTACAATACACAAGTGACTGCAATCCTCAGACAAACTCTGTATCGGGACTACCAGAAACTTATCGGCAAGCACTGCACGAGCATCTGGGCTCCCCCTTATTTTTCACTTTGCTGTGAGGACAGGACCTTTCTGATGCTGAAGTTGGTTCAAAACGGAGGCACATGTGTTGGGGAGTTTATCCTGAGTGATATAACATCCGGATATAAATAGGCCATGGTACAGTGAACTTAGATGTGTCAAGACCCCATCCTGTAGTGGAATTTTGCAGCTATGTGTTCCCAGAGATCCTACAAGAGCAGCTTTGCTGAGCTATGAAAGAAACTTGATGCCACACTGTAGGGGGGCAAAACATGTTTTATTCACTAAAAATAAGAAATGCATACAAGAAGGGACAAGACTCGGCGCTAACCAGGAAACCAGGAAAACATGTTGTCTCAATAAACTATTAAGTTAAGGTCATGAAATAGAAACAGTACAGTGTAAGCAACCAAAAATATTTTGAAGTCTAGACAAGGGAGCAGTGGTTCATCAAGAATTCAGCTTTGTTGATCCAGCAGAACTCCATCTCATGAGGAAAATACTGCTTGCAGATGTACTGCCTTCTAGGAACTCTGAGGGCAGAATTATCTGGAAGAGATGGTAAGGGAAATAAAAGTAAAAAGTATGCTAAAGACCTTGTCTTGTTGGGTAGGAGTGCACTAGATAACTGATGATTTCTTGGTATTGATTAGAAAATATGTCTCCTCGGTGCCTAGAGTTCTTGTGTCCTATTCCTAGCTTCCATTCTAGGGTAGGATTGGCCACACTGACTGAAATGCAAGCAAAGGCTCTGTTGATGCATCAGGCCTCGAGCAGCTGATAGAAACTTCCAGAGGAGCTCAAGGTCACAGATTACAGTTTGATATCCCCCAAACAATTCTCCAGGAAATAGAAGATTGACTATCCTTTGCTAGAGAGGGTTCAGAAATGGCGGAAAGGTTTAAATTGAGGTGATGTTGACCAGAACTATTAAGGAAATAGTATAAAGAAACCTTTGGTTTGGGGTGAGGGGTTAATATCAATCTCAAAGTTAAGTCCTTTTAGGACATGGTCTAAATGTCCTTTCTCAGTAAACATCAAATGCTTTAGGGTTTCATGGTCAAAAATGAAGTCTCTTCCCACAGTTTTGTGACCAGAAATGTTTCTGCTCCCTGAAGATATACATCTTCCTGTAATGGAAAACTATTAGGACAAAAGAATAACTCATCTTGTAAGACAGGTATCTGCACTCTTTGTGGTTGGGTGGGACTCAGCAAAATATAGGGGAAAAGTAGAGAACAAAATAAATGAAAGTAAAGGAAGGAACAAATGCTGACATATGAGGGAGTGAGGAAACCGGTCTGACTGGAGTAGATCCACAAGCAAGTAGAGAACAGGAGGGGTATGTAGGGGAGTCATGGAGGACTTGGATGTCAGTTGTACAGTGTAGATTTATTAGGAATTGAGTTATATGAAGAACATGTATTTTAGGAAGATAATCTGGCAGCAATAAACAAGATGGACAGGAGTGGAAGGATATAAAATCTCGAAGAGAGAGCCTGAGCAAGGGGCATGAGACTGGTGAGGAATGAATGAATACTAGGTACATTTAGAAGCAGATGATTTTGTTTTATTTTCTTATCACAAAGGTATTATACGCTCACTTTAAAAGTTTTAATGATACAAAAGTATAGAAGGTTAAAAAAATACATACATTATATGTATATATGCAACCAATCTTAGAGGTGATATTTCAGGGGCGCCTGTGTGGATCAGTCAGTTAAGCGTCCAACTCTTGATCTCAGCTCAGGTCTTGATCTTGGGGTTGTGAGCTCAAGCCCCGCATGAAGCCTACTTTAAAAAAAAGAAGGATATTTCAAACTCCTAAACCACTATAGGAAAAGACATGCACTTTTACAAATCTAGCAAGAAGAGAAAACAATAAAAATGACGGAATTAGAAATAAATATTACAGAATTGTAAGAAATGTGAAAGATTTAATTATGAACTAAAAGGCAGACATTCCTAAAGAAAAAAAAAGAACTTATCTTGTACTGTTTTGAAAAGATACACCTAAAACCAAACAACACAGAAAAACTGAAAATACTGAAATGGATAAAGATCCAGCAGACAAATGTAACAAAAACCAAGTAAAGGTGGCAAAGGAACATCAAGGCAAAAAGCATCAAAGATATCTTTATGTTGTGAATTAACACAATCCAATAAGATAACCATGAAATTTAATGCACTGAAAAAGAACTTCAAGTATGTAAAGCAAAAAAAAGGCTAGATATAAGAGACTATGATAAAATAAGTGGGGGGTTTTACATACTTGCATCAAAGATTTAGATCAAGCAGATAAAAGAAGGAAGAGCTTAGTAACAAGTTTGACTTAATATGTAGAAATATGATATAATATTACCCAAACAAAAAATATACATTTGCTTTAATTGCCCATGGAATAGTTATAAAAGTTTATATGTAATGTTTATTACATTAGGACCCAAAAACATTCCAAAATGTATAATCCACGCAGGAAACATTATCCATCCATGAGACAGTGTAAGTAGTAACAAGGGGGTGAAAGGATAGAAAAAACATCAAATAAAACTTGCCCATGCTGAAGTATATAAATACTTCTAAATAACTCTTGGGTTTAAAAGGAAAACAAAACTACAGATGAAGTGATAAAACAAGGATGATGGTAGCACTGCAGGTGGAAACTAGGTGATATGGTCAAACATGAATCCAGAGGAAAATTTATCATTTAAATCCATTAAGTACAAAATAAGAAAGACTGGAAAATAAACTAAGCACTCACCTAATTAATCTAAAAGAAAATCAAACAGAACCCAAGAATATAGAAAGCATATTAACAAAAGCAGAAAGTGATATTTTAAAAACAACTTGTAAAAATAGTTAACTGAAAACAAAATATACTAATCTATGAACAGTTCTATTAAGGAAAAGACAAAAAGGGAGGTATAGTCACATACATACAAATTAGGACACATTACAAAATATTAGGTACAATTTCTAATCAATACATTTGAAAATTCAAATGAAATGGAAGAGTTTTACAAATGGACCTCAGGAGAAGTGGGAAACTTGCATGAACTAATCATCAAAGCAAAAAGGAGACTTAAATACAGAGAACAGACTGCTTGCCAGAGGGGAGGTGGGTGAGGGAATGGGTGAAATAGATAAAGGGGATTCCAAGTGTACTTATCTCAATGAGCACTGAGAAATGTACAGAATTGTTGAATCACTATATTGCACACCTGGAACTGATATAAACTATATGTTAATTATTCTTCAATAAAAATATAAATGAAATTTTAAAAATAAGAATTCACACACATAAAAAAGAAACTGAAAGATTTATATTTCTGCCCACCCTCTCCCCAAACAAGCACCAGGTCAAAATGGTTTTATGGGTATTACCAACTTTTCAAGGGAACAGGTTGTGCTCAGTTACACTGTAAAATAAGAAAAAAGTTCAAGTTCATTCACAAGTACACAGTCATGATATTAAATCAGGAAAAGGATATCACACAGAGGAAAACTATAAATGAGAGTTTCCCAACAAGTGTGCCTTGGATGGGCTGTAGGTGTAATTTATCTCCTAAGGCCTCAGGGGCAAATAGGCAGAGCCTGAGAAGCCAGCTGCCTCTACCCTGAGCAATCCTGCCCATTTACCCCAGTATACCATGATGTGAAAAAGGTAAGGAGGCACACTGTTCTAGCTGCTTGTTAATGTACAGTTTTACATCCTAAATCAAATATTGACATGGCCAAAACACCACTGTCAATTTTATTCCAAGAATGCAAGCATATCTCAATATTACGAAACCTATTACTATAATAAACTACATTAACAGATTAAAGAGAATAACCATATTATCACCCTGGCGGACGCCAGAAAAGACATCTATACCATTCTATATCTATTCCTGACAAAACTATAAGTCAATCAGGAATCAAGACTAGAAGGGTATTTCCATAACTCGAAAAAGGCTATCCATCAGAACATTGGTGATCATCATTTTTTTTTATCGGCAATCGTCATATTTTAAAGTGAAAAGGGGTATTTGTGTTAAAGTCAAAAACAAGAGGATGCCTTCTCTTTATTAATCAATATAAATCTGCATTGTCCTAGAAGTCATGAGATCTTTATCAATGTTGTAGAAGGAAAAAAAAATTAGATACAAACATTAGCAAAGACCAATGTTCCATTATTTACAACTGACATGATTGCGAACCTAGGAATTCAAGCTAATTAACTGGAAAAATAACATAGAGCTGAGAACGGAGTTTAATATGATGCCTGGATACAAGATGAATGCAAAACTCTGTATCGTAAAGATGTCACTTCTTGACACAAAAGGTCCGAGGCAATTCAAAGGATTTTTTTTAATAGAAGTTGATGCGTTGGTTCTAAAATTCATCTGAAAAAAGAAGATGTACAAGAATAGACAAGTAAATTCTGAAAAATAAAAAAGAATAGTGAAGGGGGAAAGAGCAGCCCCATCAGATTTCAAAACACAGTATAATGCCATAGTAATTAAAGCAGCGAGGTACTAGCTCAGTAAAAGATAAAAGTGAACAGAAAAGAATCATAAGCATACCTATATACTTCATGATTAAAAAAGAATTCCAAAGTAGAGCAAATATAATACAGTAATATAGTAAATAAATTAGGAAAACTAGCTATCTCTTCTGAAAAAGTAAACATAGGTCCCTACTTTCCACCACACACACACACACACACACACACACACACACACACAAACACACTCAATGCCATATGGTTTAAAGTACCAAGCAATAAAAAATATATAACATATTCCTAGAAAATGTAAGAGATTATTTTTTAAAATGTTAGAATACAGACGCCTACCTAAGTATGAGACAAAACCAAGAAACTATAAAACAAAGATTAATATGTTTACCTATTTCCATAATTAAATCTTCAGGGCAATACCACCATAAATAAACTTTTACAAAGACAGATGACAGGCATTTGTAGCATAGAGCAGACAAAAGGATACCAGCTCTAATATCCAGAGACTTCCTACAAATCAACAAGGAAAAAAAACAAATGATTCCGCAGAAAAATAGGCAAAGGATATGAACAAGCAATCTCCAACAGAAGAAATACAAATAGCTAATAAATACATTAAAAGGTGCTTAATTTTACTAGTGATTAGGGGAAAATAACTTAATGGAATGAGATTGGATTTTTTTTCCCCAAAATGCTGACAAATTAAAAAGAATGATAGTGTCCAGCATGCCAGGAGGGCTATTTAGCTCAAACCCTTTGATCTAGCCATTATACTTCTAAGGTACCAACCTAGAAAAATACTTCTAAACGTGCAAAAGATAGATGAAAAAGAATACTTTTCATAGCGTAATCTATAATAGTAAACACACTGTTAACAATCTAAAGATTTACCATGTGGAAAGAGTTGGATAAATGATACAGTACACCTTACCATGGAATTCTACTGGCTATTACAGCAATGACTTTCTATCGAGCGGTGGTGGGTGGGGAGGGCAAGCTGTAGAATAATATGTATAGGATGACTTCATTTTCTAAATAAAACATACCAAGAACACACGCACATAGAGAGAAAAAGTACTTGGAAGATACAAAGTAAACAAATAATCATGTCTGTCTCTGGACAGTGGGACCGGGAGAGGGATATTTTCACTCCTTACTATATATTCCTTAGTAAGGAGTGAAAATGTTATTGTCCATATTCTATACACTATACTAACTATACTATACTTATATATAAGTATATCTAAGTATATTTACACTTATATATAAGTATATAAGTATACTTATATACAAGTATATATAGTATATATAGTATAGTGTATAAGTATAGTATAGTATATATACTTACACACTTTATAAAAAGACTGCACTTTTTACTATTATAATAAGCATATATTACTTTTGTAACCGCAAAAAAGTAAGCTCACTCCATAACATTTGGCTTAAAATACAAGTAGAAGGAAACATAAAAAAATGATAGGAACTCTCACTCCACAAAGGCAATTATTATTAACACGTCAACACTTTTTAAGTCCCCGTTATGCGTGTTTAACATATTTGAGATCTTACTCTATGTAATTTGGGGCTTATTTTTCAATTAATATAAGATTGTATTTTCCCTATAGAAAATTTAGAGACTAAAGAGCCACAAGAGAATAAAAAGCCCATGTACTCCAACCACCCAGATAACTGCTTATGAAATATGAAATTTGAGTGCACTGAATTGTGTTACGAGTGATCCACGCACACTGTCATAGATCATGCACACTGTCTCATCGATCTATGCATGGCCCTCTTTTATTTTCATCTATTAACTTATTTTAATTTTCATAATAATCATGCAATTATTAAATAGTCAATGGTGTGCTTTTAGTTATTTAATGAACAGCCACCCACCCATCAAAACCTGAGCACTAGAATATGGACAAATAACTTCAATCCATTTCTGTGATCCTCTCCTATTCCAAGCCCCTTTCCTAAGCCCCAATGATCATTATCCCAATTTTTTAAAATTTATTTTTCTTTGCTTCTTATTAAGAATATTTTTAATCCCAAATATATATGTACACCTAAATAATATAATGCTTAGTTTTACCTGTTTTTGAAGACTATAGAAAGAATATCCTTTTATATGTAGTCTTCTGGGACTTCATACCTTAATTTAACACTATAGAAGTACAATCTACTCATATTATTATGTTAGCAGCTCATTCATTTCACTGCTGGGTAACAATATTACATTGTGAAAATATACCACGATTCGGTTATTTTTCTTTTGAGACTTTTACTATTAACATAGTATATGTTCCTCCAGTCATTTTTCTGAGTACTTTTGTATAGTTTCCTTTCTAAATTTTTGAATATTATACATACTTTCATGTGACCTGTTCCTCTCACTAATGAGATCTTGTGAACATATTCCCATTTCAGTAAATATTCTTCTGTGATATAAACTTAAATGGCTGCCTAGTAGTCCATCATACAGTTACCACATAATTTTATTTAACTATCCCCAATTGTTGGACATCTGGATTGCTTCTAATTTTTTTGCTCTGGTAAGCATCATGATGTATATAGTCGTTGGCTCAGCAACTCTCCTTTAAGAATTTATCCTCAGTAATACCTGTGCAAATTTGCACACAGTCATGTACAGGGCCACCATGCAAGATGACACAGTTTGTGTTCTGCACAACTTGTGCTATGTTTGTGCTCATCACAGCAGTTTTTAAAATACAAAAAAAAAAAACTGGGAAGAACTTAATGCCCACCAAAAGGAGATAAAGTAAATAAGTCATGTATTAAAATCAGAACATAGATTCACAGTTACTGACATGGAAAGGTGTTAACAATCTATTGTTAAGTGAAAAAAAATAGGTTAAATGGCAGTGTGATTCCATTCTGTTAAAAAGAATAAACATACCTACTACGAAAGAGTGTGGAAATACATACATCAAAAACTTTGTAGCAATTATCTCTAAGTATTGAGTTTAAGATTTTAATTTTTTCACTTTGCTTGCTTTTATTTTGAAGTGTTTTCAACAGTAAAACTTGATTACATGTATAATAAGATGAATAAATAATGAACTTTTTATGCACAATCATTTAAATATTTTTCCTGAATATACTTTCACACCGTAAGAACTTTGGAAGAAAAAAAAAGAACACCAGGAAGTAAACAAAAATCACACATAATCCTACCCACCTAGAGATAATTAGTTCACAATCTCTAATGTGTTTATTTCTAGTCATTTGTCTCTGATTATATATATTTAAGATAATTGCAATCACACTTTATATAATCTTGTATGCTGATTTTTCACTTAACATTATATAATATCAACATACCATAAATATTTTAATGAAAGAATATTCCATCACATGGAAATAGCACATTTACTTAATCATGCCCTTAAAGTTAGACCCCCAGGTTTTTCTGTTTTTCACTATACCGAATAACTATGTGAGGAACATCTTTGTGCATGAATTATCCACATTTTAGATGATTTCTTTGAACATATTCATTGAAGTGAAAATACTAAGTTGAAGAGTACCAATATTTTTATATCCCCTGATATATGTTGCCCAAACCGTACTTACTATTTATTTTAAGGCAGCATGGAGTAGTAGGGAAAGAAAAGAAGTCAAAATACATGCTCTCGTGACCAGCTTCAGTACTCGCTGTTTAACCTGATTAGGTAAAACTGATATAAAAACATCCATCTTAATAATCAAATAAGAAAATCAATCCTTCAGTCACCATACATGTTACTTCCTCAGGAATGCTTTCTAACTTTCCAGACTCTTACAGCATCGTATATTTACTTTTCCTTCATGGCCTTGCAACAACATATAAATAATTGTTCAATTGTTTGTACATTGCCAGTTTTCCTTAGGTGATTGTAAGCTCCCTTGAAATATGCCTGGCACACAGCTGGCGCTCAATAAATATCTGTTGAATGAATGAATGAATGAATGAATGAATGAATGAACCAATAGATGAGTGAGGGATGAAATGACAGCACTTTGCAAAATAAGTCACTAGACATTTGGAAGATATTTCAATTTTAGTAATAATTATTATAATTCATTTGCATTAGCATGTAGATGATTCTATATCTTTAGAAATTCCCTGTCTGACCATAATTTCATTATGTGGCTTTAATGCTTGGCATGCCTGCCAGAGGCATGGTAGCAATGTTGCTGAAAGCACCTGGTAGGAGCTGAAACTCAGAGAACCAAGTAGCTGGCTCCCTAGGTCAGCATACTGGGAGTTAGGGAGTTGTAGTTACCATTAGTTGAACAACAAGACAGTGGTCAGGAATCTAGGAGGTCAGTGATATTGGAAGAAACAGGTGAATCCTGGAGGTCAGAAACAAACTAATGGTAAGTGGTCTAGATAGTAAGGTGCAAAGTGGAGAACAGTCAATGATAAGGGATGAAAGTAGATGGATAAATTCCAAGCACCAGTACTCAGAGCATGGATCTGTGAATATGATTCTAAAGCAAATGGTACTTGGAACTCAGTGCTTCCTTATATTGTTTCTGCCCAGACTGAAAATGGTATCAGAAAGTGTTTGTGGGATGCCTGGGTAGCTCAGCGGTTGAGCATCTGCCTTTGGCTCAGGATGTGATCCTGGGATCCAGGATCGAGTCCCACATCAGGATCCCTGCATGCAGCCTGCTTCTTGCTCTGCCTGTGTCTCTGCCTCCGTGTGTGTGTGTGTGTGTGTGTGTCTCATGAATAAATAAATAAAATCTTGAAAAAAAAAGAAAGTATGCCTAGTTCCACATACATGGGCAAGGGAATAATAGTAGCTAGTTGAGGAATGAGATCTGTGAATACAAATAGGTTCTGATAGTGGCAGCATGAAGTAGACCATTTGTATATAAGATCTGATAATAGTCTGCACATAAAATAGGAGCAATCAAGCTTTGGATCCCATAATTCTCAACTTGACTTTCAACAGCAGAGATTATAGCATAGTGATTGGGATCATGGACTCTGGCAACAGGCTAACCTGGGTTCAACAGGCTAGCTAGGTCTATCATTTATTAGTTGTGTCCTTTGAACAAGTTACTTCCCCTCTGTGTGTCAGTTTCCTCATCTGTAAAACGGAGATGATAGTACCCACCTCAATGGGTTCTTGTGAAAATTAAATGAAGTGATGCATTAGAACAGTGCCTGGATGTAGCAAATGCTATGTCAAATGTTATTATTATTATTATTATTATTATTATTATCAGCTAGTCACATTAAGATCAAACAAAAATTGGCGGTATAAGAAATGGATAAATACATTGTATGTTCACTCTAACTGAAATAACAGTCTCTAAACAGGAATTTTTTCTTATTAAAATAAGAATTTCATTTGCACCTAACCATAGTTGACTATATAAAAACTTTAAGCATTAGCCAAGTAGCAAAATTTATCACAGCAATCCCTTCAATGTACTTATTTTACAGAAGCTGTCTTATGAACACTTATCTTAAAAAGCTGTGAATAAATACACATTTCCTAACAGCGAAAAAATACTATTAAGCTTCAATATGGTGGATCCATAGAATCTGGTCTATAAGAAGGATGGCCTTATTTAAATTTTTTGAGGCTAATTCTACTGGAAGCAGGATTATTTGTGTTGGAAGACCTGTCTGTGGAAAGATCTGAACATGGAAAGGCTCGGACTTGGGAAGACTCCTTTTAAAAAGGTCTGGACCTGGGGAAAGGTCAGAAGACCTGGACTATGTAACATGTTAGAATACCTGGATATCGTAGACACCGGAAGACCTGAATGTTAGAAGGCCGGTACCCTGGAGGCGTCGGAAGACGTGGATATTGAGCCCACTGTTGGAAGACTGGGTAGTTGTCGGAAGACGTGGAGATGCTGGAAGACGAAAAGATGCTGGAAGACGAAGAGATGCCGGAAGACGTGGAGATGCAGGAAGACGCAGAGATGCAGGAAGACGCAGAGATGCTGGAAGACGCAGAGATGCTGGAAGACGAGCAGATGCTGGAAGCCCTGGAGATGCTGGAAGCCCTGGAGATGTAGGAAGACAAGGATTTTCTGGAAGACGTGGCTTAGTTGGAAGACGTGGATTTTCTGGAAGACGCAGATTTTCTGGAAGACGTGGCTAGGCTGGAAGACATGTATTTGATGGAAGACACACAGCTTTGCTGGAAGACGTGGATTTTCTGGAAGCCATGGATTTTATGGAAGACATGGATTTTCTGGAAGACCTGGAGGTCACTGGAAGACATGGATTTCCTGGAAGACATGGCTTTTCTGGAAGACGTGGATTTTTCCGGAAGACCCGAATTTTCCGGAAGACCTGGATTGTTTGGAAGACGTCGATTTGCTGGAAGACCTGGAGGTTACTGGAAGACATGAATTTTCTGGAAGACGTGGATCTCTAGGAAGACGTATATTTGTTGGAAGACTTGGATTTAGTGGAAGACATAAATTTTCTGGAAGACGTGGCTTTTTTGGAAGACCTGGATTTATTTAGTGGAAGACATAAATTTTGTCTGGAAGACGTGGATTGACTGGAAGACTGGCTTGGTGGAAGACATGGATTGGTTGGAAGACCTGGATTTTTCCGGAAGATATGGATTTGGCGGAAGACACAGATTTTTCTGGAAGACGTGGACTGAGTGGAAGACCTGGATTTCTTTCCGGAAGACATCGACTGACTGGAAGACCTGGATTTTTCCGGAAGACATAAATTAGCTGGAAGACTTGAATTGATTGGAAGACTTGGATTTGGTGGAAGACGTAATTTTTTCTGGAAGACGTGGATTGGCTGGAAGACCTTGAAATTGCTGGAAGACGTGGATTGTCTGGAAGACCTTGAAATCATTGGAAGACGTAGATTTTCTGGAAGACGTGGATTTTCCTGGAAGATACGGATTTTGTGGAAGACCGAGAATTACTGGAAGACGTGGATTATCTGGAAGACGTGAATTTTCTGGAAGACTAGGATTAGCTGGAAGACCTTGATGCTGTTGGAAGACTTGGAATTTGTTGGAAGACTTGGAGTTGCTGGAAGACCTGGAGTTGTTGGAAGACCTTGACACTGGCGCCATTGGAAACCCTGGACATTGGAGACATTGCAAGCACAGGATGTTGGAGACATTGGAAGCCTTGGATTTTGTGGACATTGGTTATTCTGGACATTGGAGACTTTGGAGACCTTGAATGTTGGAATTCATGGGTACCAGAAGCCCTGAATACTAGAGACATTGTAAGTCCTGTACTTTGGAAGCCCTAAACATTGAAAGATACAGATAATAGAAGATCTAGGCAATTAGAAACCCTAAAATTGGAAGGCCTGGGTATTGGGAAACATTTGGAAAACCTGGGTATTGACACATTCATGTTAAGACATAGAACTTGGGAATTGTAATTTTCATGATGCTGGAAGTCAAGGGTGTTGGTTAGCCCCAGACATTAGGAAACTTGGACATTAAGATGTCAGGATTTTAAAAGACCTAGTCATTCAGACATTGGGGATGTCGGAACACCTAAACACTAGAAGACCAAGTTCTTAGAGATATTGAAACACTTGGGCGGTGGAGGAATGGTGATAATGAGATACTACAAAACCAGAATTTAGGAGATACTGAAGGTTGTAGGAACTGAATGATGTAAGCACTAGAAGATATTATAAGAGCTGGACTTGGACACCATGAGACATGTGGACTCTAGAAGACCTGCATATAGGACTCACTGGAGGATTGGGAACATAGAAAAAATGGAACTTAGAACTCTGGACCCAGAAAAACTAGACCTAGATCTTGAAGATTGACTGTTGGAAAAAGTAGAAGACCTAGACTTTTAATTTCCCTGATATTGAGGAGATTAGAAAACCCACATTGGAGATGCTTCAGGCCAGAGAGTGGAAGACACATTTTAACATTTAGAAGATCTGGCAATTGGAGATGTTGGAAGCTATGGTGCTCAGGAACCCTGATGTTAGAGACACTAAAGAATTGAAAGTCCTAACCTTAGAGATGCTAGAAGGTCATGTTGAAAGAACTGGCAATGTTGAAAGACTTTCATATTAGGACCTGATATGACATTTGAAGACATATCATAAAGCTACTCTAGTAGTCTTTATGTCTAGGACATCTCTTTCACTAAAAAGAAAAACACAGAGAAAGGACATTTTGGGAAGATGACAGAGAGGAAGTGGGAAATTCAAGTAAAAGCAAGTCATTTGAATGGGTTGGAATCTATTTTCATGGTCCCAATGAACTAGCTTTCTAGATCCATCTTGTTAGACGGGATGGAAACAATGAATTGCCAAAGAATAAGTAGTATCAAGGCATGGAGAACTTCATGGTTTTAGGTAGGAGTCAGCAAATGTTTTCTGTAAATACTTAAGTTTTTAAAGGCCATATGGTTTCTATGGCAACTACTCAACTCTGTCATTATAGTGTAGCCACAGACAATACATAAATGAGTGGGTATGGCTGTGCTGCAATAATACTTAATTTAAAAAAAAAAAAAAAACAACATTTGGGCCAGATTTGAACCAGGGGCCTTAGTTTGCCAGGGCCAACTCCTTATGCCAAATCTAGGGTATAGTAAGTATAGTGAGTACATTCCAGGCTAGCAGTCACATGCCAAAGAATGAGTAGAGCAATTTGAAGCCTGGTGGTAAATAAAGATACTATGTATGTGATGATGCTCAGGAAAGGAGGCTAACAAGAACCTAAGGATGGAGTTTAGATCTCTACTTAATTATTTCAGGGCCCTGACAAGGATATTTGTATTCAGAGCCAAAATTAAATGGGTAGCATCCAGGACTCCAAGTAAGGGGTGGGTAGGGTTCACATACCCTAATTTGGTAGGCTGGAAGCTTAAAAAGAAAATTAAAGAAGAAAGTCACTTTTACAGACTGAGGTTATCCTTCCAGGACTAAGCACCACTCACCCAAAGAAAGGGAGTCCTCAGACCAGGACAGACAAGAAGGGGCAAAGCCCTCACTCTACTTCCCATGTTCTTCTCATTAGCCGGAGCCAAGTTTAGGTGTTTGTAATGCTGGAGGAGAAGAAGAAGAAGGAGACTACGGCTTTGTAGTCTCATCTCAAGCACTCTGGCTCCAGCTAATAAGTCTAATTTATGTTCTTACCCACCAGAGCTTAAGTGACAAACTTAAGAGATCAGGGCTGAGGTGTAGGCTAAAGATTCTTAGTGCTTAATCAGATAGGGCTGAGGAAGTCACAGACTATCACATAAACGTATGAAAGAGTATACTGGCAGACAAAACCAATTCCAGAACACTGGGACTGGGCTGTGATTTAAAGGTTAAATAGTGGAATATATAGACAGTGGGCAGCCACTGAAGATTTTTTGAACAAGGAAGTACCACAATCAGAGCTGTACACAAGGAAAGTTCATCAAGAAGCAAAGCGCTGAAGACTACCAGATATATATATACCAGGACATCAAAGACTCCCCGTTAAAGCAGTAAAAGGGTCGGGATGTGAGTTATGAGGCCGCTCTAATCATCCAGGTGAAGTGGTAAATGAGGCCAGAAACAAGGCAGTGACAGCTCCGTTGCTCAACAGATCCAGCATTGGGATTATGATGAATACTCAGCATTCGGAAAGCATGATTTTAAACTTCTTGAATGCTACCAGAATACACGGAATGACAAAGCTGTTCAGAAGCTAGTTATGAGGAATTGTGCTCACCTAGCAGCATTACTTGGATATCCAATTCTCCCTCAAAGGCAGCTAAGCTAATAACTTGGTGGTTTAAGCAAAGTAGGTCCTACATAGCTGTATCTTTAGCTCCTATTAACACAGTGTGAGTTAATTATCTCAGAAGTGGAACCAAGTGGATGGACTATTTTCTAGAGACTAGGAATACATCCATGAGAAAAAAAAGTCATTAAAAGTAACCACTATATAAATAAATACCATGCAATGATACCTACATTATAAATAAATCATATATAAATAATAAAGCTGCAGGTCAAGGAGTAACATCGGGACAGAGGAATTACTGTTTCAGGTCTGTTTCACAAGCAAAAATAAATACTGAAAATCGATTTTTATTCCTTCTCTCTTCTTAAAACAATCATGCATACTATTTTTTGAGGGAAATCAGATAAATACCAAAGTAATAAGATTTTGCAAAAACAAGAGTAAACTATCGTATTTATTTCTATAATGTTTCTTATAATAATAATAATAGTAACAATTTATTGAGCGCTTGCTATGTGCCAGGCACCGTACTAAGCGTTTCTTATACTCTCATAGCAATCCTATAATGCAGGTATTTTTGACCCCGTTTTACAGATTAGAAAGTCAAGTCTGAAACGGTTAAAAAGCATGCCCATAGTCACATAGCTGCTAACTGGCAGGGACAGGATTGAAAGCAGGTCTGATTCCACAGCCTGGGCTCTAGGCTGACTTGCCACACCCCAATAACCCAAGGGTTATCCTGACAGGACTAAGCGCCACTCACCCAAAGACAGGGAGATCCCCGGTCCAGGGCAGGCAAGAAGCCAGTGGCGAAGCCCCTCCTTATCTAAGTGCCATGTTCTTCTCATTGTGGCCCTCATCACACCACTGCCAATTAATCAAGAGCCAACTCTAGGTATTTGCAAAAATGGGTTAATTATATCATTGGCTTTACGTAGTCATGCAAGAAAGATGGAAGTGTGATGTCTCGAGCACAATTAGAATCATATTTAATTTCTCAATATTCATTGTTCATGCTAATGAAATGTACTGTTTAGCCTTTCGTCGATTTTCTATTTGATTTTATGGCTCCCAAGAACATATACACCCTGTTCATACCACGATTTATCTCTGAATTCTTAGACAAACAACCATAGCACATTGGCATCAAGACCGTTAAAAGGTAACTCTATGTAAAGTTCAGTGATCAATGTATTCCATCGCACAAACATGGTTCACACACTCCTTGAGACTATACACACTCTCAGAGCTTTTATTAGCATTCGGGTGGCGGCAGCTCTGTAACCCAAATGTGTGGTTTCAAGAGCCTTCTCTGCATTTTGAACTTAAAAGATCTTAAACAAACAAAAGGCTCTTTTTAAATGTAATACCAGTTTTCTAATATTCTCTACAAATTTCAGCAACCTGGGCTGCTTTTTCTCCCTGCCCCCTTTTCCTTTTTTTTTTTTTCTTTCTGCCAGTGGTTAAATATGTCTGCAAAGAAGGAAATTGCCACACACTTCATAATACTGAACACATGAATTTACCTGAATTGTCTGACAATAGGAAGATTCTTTTCACTCAAACTGTATGTAAAGTCAGCTTGTCAATTTTGGGGACTATTCTTAATTTGAAAAAGAAAAAAGTAACACCCATTTACATGGCAATGTTGCCATTCACTTCTTTCTTCTACCACTTAGCTCATACCAACTTTCAAATCCACCTGTAAGTTCTGCTGACTTGTTAAACTCAGCCATATCGCAATGTTCTAGCTTTTATCCTCATCAATGATACTTCTTAGATTATTTTAACTGGATATTACCTTAAATGAGAATTAGATTGATCTCAATATTTTATTCCAAATGACCTGGGTCCTAGACAAACGTTTCCATCTAGCCAAAGTCTAGGCATTCCTACAACAACCAAACTCGCACAACTGTCAGCTTCCTATTGTATTATTTTATATCAATGGTTCCTGGTTGATGCTGTTCAACTTAAATTTGATTTCTTTAATTCTCGTCGATTAAGAGAAAAAAATGCCAAGGCAATAATCTCAATGAATGCTAAAATTATCAAGAAACCACATTCTCGGGACGCCTGGGTGGCTCAGCGGTTGAGCATCTGCCCCTGGCTCAGGGCGTGATCCTGGAGTCCCAGGATCGAGACCCACGTCAGGCTCCCTGCATGGAGCCTGCTTCTCCCTCTGCCTGTGTCTCTGCCTCTCTCTCTGTGTGTCTCTCATGAATAAATAAAATCTTAAAAAAAAAAAAAAAGAAACCACATTCTCTAAAGGCATATGGAACCACTGATTATACTGGTAAAACAATCACGGACTTAAAACTACTTGCTTCTAGATATGATTAAGAATACATCAGATATCCATGGAACCTTGGAACAGTAACTATACAGAGTTCTCTGCTTTGGTTTATGAAAACAATAGACACAACATGTTAAGGTGTTTTACACATAGTATCTGTTATTTTCCCCATGCCTTGTAACTCAGAAGAAAAACAGCAATTATCACAAAGAAGAAACTCACAGGAGGTCCCCTCTGTCTTTCCTTTCAGGAGGTTGATGCTATGTTCAGTTTGTTTTGTTTTGTTTTGTTTTGTTTTCTCTATGCCTAACTTCTCTTTTCTGGAAGGGACTAAAACATGGTCCAACTTGAACCAGAAGCACAATCTTCAAGCTAGCAAGAGCACAATGCAGCAATGCTACTACTTACCTTGGTCTCTATGAAAGGGCTCAGACACACTCAAAGTCAACCAATAACATTGATGCACCTTTCTCTCAGACTAACAATGTTAGAGACAGAGGGACCTTAGAGACCAAGTGGTCCTATTCTCTTATTTGACGGATTAGGAAAGAGTAGAGTGATTTGAATAAAACCATCCATTGAGCTAGTGGTGGAGCCAAAATTTGGAATCAAGGTTTCCTAGCTCCTGGGCCCACTATCGTTTGTATTATATTTTCTATCACGATTCTGTTGAGGCTTAGAGCAGCAGTTAACAACCATGACCATATTAAAAAAAAAAATCAGTTGAGGAGCTTTCAAAATATACAGGTGCTGACCCCATCCCTGATTCAGCACATCCAGGAGCAGGTTCCAGAAATTTGTATTTTTCAAAGCTCCCCAAGATGATCTTGATGTGTTGAGAACTGCTGTGGCTAAAGGGTGTAAGCTCCTCCGGCACTGTGGTGGGTCACTGGATCCACGGCACCCGAAAATGCCGTCTCAACTCTCATCTGTCTCTTTTGAACCTGTTGAGAAATGTCTGTCGTCTCAACTGTAACTATGCAAGCAGGCCCTTTTAACGTTTGTATCTTTCCCCCTTCCTCTGATGACTTCAACCTGAGATATAGGTACCCTATCATTCAACCTCCAGGCTGGAGGTGGGCTGGGTTATTAGATTTCCACCCCCTTTAGGGAAGTTCCAGTCAGAATCCCTTTCCCGGAGGAGATTCCTATGTTCAAATCGTCGGGAAGACCAGGTATGAGAACAGAGAAGATCTATGGAAATGAACTTTAGCACCTTCTGCTCCTTGATTAGATACCAAAGTAAATGCAGGAGTCCATTCGAAAGGCAGTGCCCTTCAGGACTGACCAGTGGCTCCCTTACGCAACTGCTGCAAAGCAAGTTCACTGGTACCAGACGAGGTAAAAGGCAAGAGTTTGGATTCTTTCGGTTGAAATGGCAAGCTAGGATTAAATAGAATGAAAATAAATATCAGGATCAAGAGTACAAAATCAAACTGTGCACGAGTAGAGTAGCCCTCCTCCCTAGGTATGAGTGAGAGTTGACTTCCTGAAACCCTCACGGTAGAGGAATTTGTGTTGGAGGGGTTCATGAGCTTGTGGGGCAAGCGGGGGCAGGGAAGGGAGTATTAGGACAGCCCCGACAATTGGTTTGTTCACTCAAGTAAAACACTAAGTGGAGCTTATTGGTATTTTCCTAATTTCACATTAGCAGTGGTGGGGACTGGGCAATTGATTTCTGTGTGTCTTTTCATCCATTCTCTCTGATCTCAAGGTGAGGACAATCATGCGTCAATGAAAACACTGGTCATCACAGCAGATACAGAGAAAGAATCAAGACACTTGGGTTTTGTCTGGGGATAAGTAAGCTCAGTGTGCTGGGCTACTTTCATCTTTCAGCACACAGATCACCACATCATCAGAGCTGTTGGAATCTGACTCCCAAGCCTCAACTGTCACTGTGGCCTTTCTGCCTGCCGCTCGCTCGTGGGCTGGGCTTGAATGACAAAACCCGAAGGTCCAGCCTCTTCTACCCTGTTGAAGCAGAGAGAAAAGGCTTACTGGCCTTCATTTGAAAGTTTCTTATTACTGCTTTATAGGGCTGTGGGTAATCCTTTTAATCTTGCCTGTAGGTCAATAAATATTTCGTCGAAGGATCTCTTTCCTCTGAATCATTACAGCAATTTGATTTGCAGAGGGGCTGCTTCACCATGCTTCGAGTTCTGGATGTTAACCTATGTTGACCTCTTTTATCAATTTTTGATATGATCACATCTCTGAGAAATTTCTCAATGGTCTCCTGAGGGTGAGAATCTGAGAGTTCAGCAAAAAGTCACTTAATTCAATGTCTTCAAATCCTTCACCACCCAAACATTTTGCAGATGCTACAACATTTTCAATTCCTTCTACCACTGGAGGAAAATTTCCAGTCAGTTACAACGTCATTCCAAAGTTTCTGCCAGAAAAAAAAAAAAGTTTCTGCCAGGCTCCATTAAGGGTTGATTATGTTATTTCTCTCACCGATTGTTCTACTCTTGTTAAAGCATTACAAATGGAGAAATTTTGCCAAGCTACTTTAACAGTAAGTTCTGGTGTCTCTCTCATGAGATCTGCAAGGTAATCAAATACATGGCAAGTACAGGACATCGTGAACAATTTTTAGCACTCCCAGAAAGGGGAACCCTTGCACTGTTGGTGGGAATGTGAACTGGTGCAGCCACTCTGGAAAACTGTGTGGACGATAAAAAATAAATTTATTATAAAAAAAATTCTTAAAAAAAAAATCAAGCACCCTGTAACAAGATTTTTATTAAATGTCCTGAAACCTCAGTTTTAGGCCACTTATAAGTTGCAGATGTATTATATGTTTTGTTAGGTGATTAAATACTACATAAATATATATTAAAAACTGCAGGCATATTATATACACATTAATAGTATATTAGCAAATATAATATATTAAAATGTAAGGTATATTTGCTAATATACTATTAAATGTATTAATATTTATTATGTAAATATATATAAGTGTAAGGAATAAAGTTTTTTAAAACACTGTAAAAAAAAAAGGAAAACTCTGTGGAGGTTCTTCAAAAGAGTTAAAAACAGATCTGCCCTACGACCCAGCAATTGCACTGCTGGGGATTTACCCCAAAGATACAGATGCAGTGAAACGCCGGGACACCTGCACCCCGATGTTTCTAGCAGCAATGTCCACAATAGCCAAACTGTGGAAGGAGCCTCGGTGTCCATGGAAAGATGAATGGATAAAGAAGCTGTGGGCTATGTGTACAATGGAATATTCCTCAGCCATTAGAAACGATGAATACCCACCATTGGCTTCGACGTGGATGGAACTGGAGGGTATTATGCTGAGTGAAGTAAGTCAATCGGAGAAGGACAAACATGATATGGTCTCATTCATTTGGGGAATATAAAAAATAGTGACAGGGAATAAAGGGGAAAGGAGAAAAAATAAGTGGGAAATATCAGAGAGGGAGACAGACCATGAGAGACTCCTAACTGTGGGAAACGAACAAGGGGTGGTAGAAGGGGAGGCGGGTGGGGGGTGGGGGTGACTGGGTGATGGGCACTGAGGGGGGCACTTGATGGGATGAGCACTGGGTGTTATTCTATATGTTGGCAAATTGAACACCAATAAAAAGTAAATTTACGAAAAAAAAAATTTTAGCACTCCCAAATGCATGGGATAAAGGAGTGGACCGTACCAGAGGGAACAGAGAGGACTCGAACACATGGATCAGTGTTAACTATAGCAATTTTGTCAGTGGGAACACTGTCCAGAATCAGCAACACTTTGAATTCGTGATTTTTTTAGCTTAAATCTTGTCTAACCTCAGGAACAAAACACTTCAAAAAAGTCCAGAAAGAGTCTCTCGGTGACCCATATTCTATGGTTTCCCACCATGCAAACAGAAAGTGTTTTTAGCATTCTCTGTTAGGAGGACAAGGATTACAGAATCTGTGAGGCAACTTGGATTTAATCAGAAAGTCACCAGAAGCCCTGGAACAAAACAGAACTCTGAGCTTGTCTTTACCAGGCTTGAAGCCTCTGTTCTTTTGCTCATCCTTTGCAATAGACGTGCAAGTAGGCATGCGCTGCCAGAACCAGGCCGTCTCATGGGCTCGGAAGAAGCAGCCATGGGCCTCAGTTTCCTCAGGTACTCAGGGTACTCGGCAGCAGCCTCACCCTCTGCTTCCTCTGCCAGCCAGCTCTTCCCACACAGACCACACGGCGTTTCTTAAACCTACCCAAACCACCCGTTACTGGTGACGAATGTTACAACTTTTCATCCAGATCGAAATTTAAACTTGCATTTTTGGGGATCCCTGGGAGGCTCGGCGGTTCAGCGCCTGCCCTTGGCCCAGGGCGTGATCCTGGGGTCCCGGGATCGAGTCCCATGTTGGGCTCCCTGCATGGAGCCTGCTTCTCCCTCTGCCTGTGTCTCTGCCTCTTTCTGTGTGTGTCTATCATGAATAAATAAATAAAATCTTTAAAAAATAAATAAATAAACTTGCATTTTTGTGATGCTCACTGGCAAGTTACGCACACAGGAGGAGGCCTAGCCAGCGTTCCCCGTGTTAGAAGCCGCACACGCCAATCTTTTTCCATTGTCTATGTTTTGACCTTTCAAGCTATGTATGGTTTTCTCAATGATTCTAGTGTGCCCTTCGACACACTGGCCCTAACAGCTTTCTCATTTCTCTTCACTGTTCAAATTAGATTCATTAACACCCAAAAAGCACCCTACAGAGGTCTCAGTTTCACCATTATGGAGCATTTCAAGCACTTTCATATTGTTTGCTACAGACATCACTTTTCTTGCCCTTTGCTTTTCTTGCATTTCTATCGTCTGCCTTCTTGTTTTTCTGCTTGGATGCCATTCTCACCCAAACCTACGCAAATCGACAAGTACTGGAAGTTTTATGTACCAGTGGTCAGCACGCAACACCAACTTATGACGTGTATGAAGCCAAGGACAACATTCACGAGACAAATAAGAAATAGGAAAAGCAAAACAGCTTTTGTATGACAAACACGCGTGTGTGATCAGTGGCTGCAGAGGGACCAGCAGGCAGAAGAATGAGGCCAGAAGCAAGCAACCCGGATGTTGGTCTTGTCACACGAGACGGCAAGATAACATGCTGGTGACTTGAAGTTGCATGTTGTTCCAAAACCCTCAAAGGTGCAAACTGGGTAACCTCAAACTTTGTGGGAGAATGACTTGCAGTTGTGACGGGATCACGGAACTCAGGAGTTAGGGTCAGGCTACCAGGCTGAGCTGAGAAGCACAAGTATCACCATCTAGGAGAAAGCAGATACAAAAATAGAAAATGAAGTCAGGAACAGGAGCAGACTGCCTAAGGAGCTTTTACATTGGCGAGGAAACAGAAATTCAATATATGCCAACTCGCCCTTACGAGGGCTGCACCTACCGATTTGTATGCTCCCTAAGGGTGGAGGAGAGGCCTTCTGGGCCGTATGTTCAGCAACATGAAATATTACCAATCTTTGTCATTTGTGCCAAACAGAAGGTGAATAACGAGGTAACTCATTTTTGTTTTAATTTTCATTTCTTTAATCATCTTTCCATATGGTGAGCCATTTCTATTTCTTCATCTCGAAATTGTCTTGGTTATGTCCTTTGCCCACTTTAAAATGTTTTCCTTGCCGATTTGCAGACACCATTAGCATATTAGGGAACTCTTATTTGTAAGCCTATGTGGCAAACGTTTTCTCCGAGCCTGTCATTTATTTTTTAATTTTGTCTTTTGCCATAAAGATGGTTCAAATATTTACGTAGTCAAATGTTTCAGGCCTTGCTTTGAAAAGGCTGCCCTACCCTAAGAGGATAAAAAATATATTCACATATTTTCTTTCATTATTTTTATAGTTCTGTGGTATTTCGACGTATTGCGGAAAGGATGGACTACTCAGTGAGTGGTGTTGGAATAACGGACCGTGCACCTAGAAGAGTGCCAGAGGGCCTCTCTCCATGGCACTTCCCCTCTTTACAGGAGACAGGGGCTCTGGTGGAGTCAGAGCCCCCATGTGACCAAGTCAGAGGCGCAAGTTGATTCCAGTCAATGGCTCAACTTTCTCCGGAGGTCAGTATGGATCAAGGAAGGGACTGTTTCCCAATGAATAATTAATTACTAGACATTTTGCCGGCTTAAGTTCTGCTCTGCTACCAATCTATACTCCTGACATGTCAACTGAGGGACAGTAAGTACCAAGTTCTCAGATCTCCGACCTTCCGATAATGGCTTCACTAATAATTAACGGTCACCCACAGTTTGGGCACAACTGGAGAAATCTGGATATGAGTAGGCTGCTGGTGGAGAGCAGGTGATTATTGTTGATTCTATTAGGTCCAATAATGGAACCGGGGTGACACTGGCAAATACTCACTTTTTGGGGTGCTGGGGGTGCTGAAGCAAATACACATATAACTAGCCGCTTCTTTTATGAAAAAATACCAACAATTGTTTGATCCAGGTGGTCGGTAGGTGGACATGCATTTCACTATCTCACTTCTCTGTAGATGTGAACATTCTCGTAATAATAAGTGTGTGGGGGGGTGCATACACATGTGGGCGTGAGGAAACAATCTCATGTTTCATGGTACATTTTAGGCACTATCACATAACTGTCAGTGGCTTTTCGGGTTAAATACAAGATTCAGAATTACAACTACAGAACAATTGATCGTTGGGGAGAAATCACGTTAAATGAAATATTTCCTCACTTGAAATCAACAGATTAAATCCTAAGGCATCATGAAGCCCGAATCCCAATACCAATTTAAAGGTATGAGGCTCAATTTCCAAGTCTCCTTTCTCTCTACCAAACTTGAACAGAAGATTTATGGCAATTTTATCCCAAACCAGATTATCTGAACCTGGGGATAGTTTAACTTCATTGTACTAATAGCAATTCTTTTCTATACCTTATAAGATAGAGATGGGGGCACCTGGGTGGCTCAGTCAGTTGAGCATCTGACTCTTCGTTTTGGCTCAGGTCGTGATCTTGAGGTTGTGGGATCTAGCCTCCCATCGGGCTCCACGCTCAGTGGGGAGTCTGCTTGAAGATCCTCTCTCTCCTTTTCCCTCTGTTGCTCCCCCATTCATGCATGCTCAAGCTCTCTCTCCCTCTCTCTCTCTCTCTCTCTCAAATGAATAAATAAAATCTTTTTAGAAAGAGGTGGAGATGTATGAAAGGAAATAAGGAGCAAACAAGAGCATAAAAACTGATCACCCAGGGCAAGAGGAATGACTACTACATGTTTCACTGAATCACTGGGTAAAACTTCATTCAACCAACTTTCAAATGATAAAATACCTTCTACCCACCACATTCGCTTATGGTCACAGTTTCACCTTGTGTTCTCTGAACTTGCCAAGGACACATCACTTTTGCACCAGGCTAGTGGGAAGGGCAAAGCCTCTGAAATAAACGTCCTCTGTTACCTTTCGGTTCCGCGAACTTTACCGAGACTGGAAGCTGTTGGGATGCTGTTAAATAATGATACACTCATGTGCCCCCCTTCTCAAGGTATTATTCCCAAGTACATTTATCTCCAGGGCTGAGGGTGGAACATCATTCTTCTAAGTCCTCGTGAGTCCAAGGAGGCCTGGCATGCTCTCCAAGGAGAATTAAAGCCTCACTGACTGAGCTTTGAGTTGAGGCTCACGCAGCTCACGTGCCCAAAGGGGCAGGAGGATCTCAGGATGTTTTTTTCTGTCAGCCTTTGAACAGAGAAGAACAGAGACTTTCTAAACACACCACAGCCTGTGAGGATTTGTATGGACAAACCGGATTGAGTTCATAGCAGCCTCTGTTTGAGAGGACACTGGGTCATAAGGGGTTTGCTGTCATATAAGCTGTGCAGAGCTATGGGTCTCCTCCTTCACAATTCTTTTTTCTAAGATTTTTTTAAATTTATTCATTTATGAAAGACAGAGAGAGAGAGACAGGCAGAGGGAGAAGCAGGCTCCACGCCGGGAGCTGGATGTGGGACTCGATCTCGGGCCTCCAGGATCATGCCCTGGGCCAAAGGCAGGCGCTAAATCGCTGAGCCACCCCGGGATCCCCCTTCACAGCTCTTAAAACACACACACTCAAGTGGCGAGCTCAAAAAGTACAGCCCATTGGAATCATTTACCATTTTCAAGTATGATACCCCTACTAAGTAGGAGCCAATGGTGAGATTTCCATGAGAAATCTTATTTCCTTTCAAAATGTATAAACTACCACAGCGCGGTGACTAAGATGATAAACAAACCTGTCATGCAGCTGGCTTTTGAGCCCAGAGGGCACAAGTAGAGCATTTCAAAAGTAAACCCTCCTGAGAAAATCATTCAGACATTTTCTCCTCAGTCAACTCATGCTTATCGTGTACCAGGCCATATGATACGAAGAGTAAAGAAATGAACTGAGAAAAAAAAAAACAAAAACAAAACAAAACAACAACAACAACAAAAAAAAACCCTTGATTTCCAGGAACTTTGTTTTCCAGGGAAGGTCAACGTAACATAACACAAGGTATGGGATCCCTGGGTGGCGCAGCGGTTTAGCACCTGCCTTTGGCCTAGGGCGCGATCCTGGAGACCCAGGATCGAATCCCACATCAGGCTCCAGGTGCATGGAGCCTGCTTCTCTCTCTGCCTGTGTCTCTGCCTCTCTCTCTCTCTCTCTCTCTCTGTGACTATCATAAATAAATAAAAAATAAAAAATAAAAAAAAAAACACAAGGTAGAAAGCCACACATTCTGTAAGAGTCACAACAACATGTTATTGGGGCCTCATGGGCCCCCTTTTTATCCATTTTTACTTTATCTACCCAGTTGGGGCCTTTCTCTTTTTTCATCTGAAGAATGGTACCACTTCCTAAGTGGGGCACCGGCCATTCAAACCCATGGACCACACTGCCTCCAGAGCAATCTTCTGAGATGCGGGTCTAATCCAATATTGTCTCCACTTGAAATCCCCCCATGAGTCTCCATGGCTTATTGAATCAAGTCCGACCTCCTCTGTGTAATGGTGCAGGCCTCCTTTCCCAGGCCTACCTGTCTCTACCTCTTCCCTTCCTCCCTTGTCACCAACAAGGTAGCCAGTTTCGGGGGCCATTTCAATCATCCAGATTTCCTTAACCTTCAGCACTAGTTCAAGCACCACCTCTTCCAGGAAGCTTTCCCAATCTCTTGGCCTGTGTCTGAAGCACCGGCTGGCTCTGAAGCACCGACCAGAGCTCCCAGAGCCTCCTTCCCATCCCCACTCTGATTACAGCACTCGTGACATTTCACCACAGTGCCACCTGGTTCCCTGGGTTTCATCCCTTGTGAACGCCTTGACAGCACTCACAAAAAGCCAGTATTTGAAGTGGATCTTGAAGAATGGGTAGGATTTCCAGAGTGTGAAGAGGGAAAGTGAGTGGGGAGTAAGAGGAGGCAGAGGCAAGAAAATGCTGGAAAAAATGAGACGAGGCTGAAAGACAGGGTGGCTAAAGTGGAGAGTAAAACACAAAGTTCAAAATCTGTTGAGGCAAATCACAGAGGGCCTCAGACGGCAGATTTCTTTGGTGAGAGGAAGTTTCGTTTAACTGTCTCGATGAAAAAAAAATAAGTAACTGTCTCGATGTTCATGAAAGTTCGTTTGTAATAAATGAAAAATTAAAAAGAAGATGTTTAGGATAAATCAGACCCGTTCTTCCTTGTTACTAGGTCTCGGCACACACATTCCTAGGAGAAAAAGTCTTATTTGTGTCCTAAATAATTTAAGTATATCATGCTGATATTTATTACCACATTGCTATTTTAATGTTTGATAACGACAGTTATGAGACCTCTTCTTTCCTTCCACGGTTTGATGGGTCATTAATCAAATAGACAAGTTCTTAATAATAATCTATTTTTCCCATTAATATTTCATGGAAAATCATGCATATTTCTTACTGGGTCCAAGTATTTTTTTATGCCTCTGAAAAGTCTCCCCGCCCCAAGAAGTCCAGGGGAGTCTGCGTGGCAAGAGTGCCCTCTGCTGGCTAGAGCGTGGAACAGCTAGGCCGGGAGAGGGAAGGCTCGCAGCCCAGGCGGTGGCCTTGCGCCAGCAGGACAGGGCCCAGGATGTCTGCACTTCCCCAACTTCTCCCCCTTTTGTATTGAGGGGCTTGGGGTGACTGGGTGACGGGCACTGAGGGGGGCACTTGACGGGATGAGCACTGCGTGTTATTCTGTATGTTGGCAAATTGAACACCAATAAAAAATAAATTTAGTATTAAAAAGAAAAGACCGTTGACTTAATAGTGGGCGGGGAACCCCAATAAAAATAAATTTATAATAAAAAAATAGCGGGTGGGGGGACGGGGTGACTGGGTGACGGGCACTGAGGGGGCACTAATGGGATGAGCACTGGGTGTTATACTATATGTTGGCAAATGGAACTTGAATTAAAAAAAAAAAATAGCTCCTGGAGGTAAGCAGACCAGGAATTGGGCAAGTGATCCTACAAATTCCCCCTTCTTCCCTGGCCTTCCCAGGGACCGGACACACCCAAAGCTTCCAGAGATTTTCTTTTTTAAGACAAGGCACAGAAATTCGAACAATAGTTTCCTGATCTTCTTCATTCGCTCTTTCCTCTTTACCTCATTTTCACTGGCCTAAGACAAGACGGAGGAACCCTTTGGGGAATCCAGCAGTCCCAGAGCTGGCGGCCTTCTGCGTCCCTGCCTGAAATACAGCCAGGCCGTCTCCTCAGCCTGGGCCACATGTGCCATTTGTCCCTCTGGGAGCCATAAGGACAGCAAACAACACAAGGTCAGCACCAATGGTTCTAGGGGATAGTGTGACAAGGGAAAGCCCCTGCGAGCCAGCGCCCAGCACCTGCTGGCTGCCCGCTGACAGAGTTGAAATGAGGTGTAATAAAGGGGAGACGCACTGTGAATTATGGAGCGTCATTAAAGGGGCCTCTAGCCAGAACATGAGAGACTTCTACCTCTGGGAAAGGAACTAGGGGTGGTGGAAGGGGAGGTGGGACGGGGGTGGGGGTGACTGGGTGACGGGCACTGAGGGGGGCACTTGACTGGGTGAGCACTGGGTGTTATCCTATATGTTGGCAAATTGAACACCAATAAAAAATAAATTCATAAAAAAAGGGGCCTCTAGCATGGCAAATTCGGACTGAATTGCAATACCAGGACATGCTCATGGCAGGCTAGAAAGGAACAGGCTGTCCCCAAGCACAGAAGGATCCCTCTTTCTGCAAAATAATCTGAAAAGTCCTTCCCTGCTTTATTGTGGTTCCTTTTAAAACATGTATATTTAAGCCTCCTGTGAATGGGTTCCTAGGCCCTAATGAGGGGAGCACAGCTTCCTCTTTCTTGTGCCTTCCCTCCGTGGGGGTTTGGTGGGGGGGTTGGTGGCTCCAGTGCTGAGCTCTGCAACCCGGGGCTCCCGCATAAGCTCTCGCCTCTGGTCTCCTCCAAGCTGCGCAGCTGTTTCAATGGCCTCAGCGAGCCAAGAAGTGGGCTTGGCTCCTGGGGGCACGAGGTGGCGAAGCAGCAGTGTCACCTTCCTTCTGCACAGCCGGGGAGGCACAGACAGCGTGAAAACCGAACTACTTGCAGAGAAAGAGCAAATGAGAAGTAGGCCGGAGGCCCAGGACTTGGGGGCACAGAGAGAGGAGGGAATCGCTACAGAGTAGATTTGCAGGGCCCGGGGTTAGGGGGAGGCCAGGGTGGCTGAGTGGTGCCGCAGGAGGGTCAGATCTCGTCTTTATTTCACGTCTTCATGTTTTGTTCATCATCGCATTTTATTTTGCACAAACTTTGAATTTTTAATGATACTGAATTCATTTTTATGGTAATTACTGGGTGTCTTGGTGCGCAACCCCCACGCCTCCTCCCCCCACACAGCCCCATACACACCCCGCACCGCCGCTGCCTTCAATTTGGCGCCTACGGTGGGTCGGTCGATTTGCCCTGGGCCCGGCCGGTGGCGGGAGGGAGGGAGGGGGAGGCGGGGCCTCATTTTGCAAGTGGAAAAGCGGTCGGCGGCGCGGGCCGGGCCGCGGGCGGGAGCAGGAGGCGCAAGAGGCGCTGCCTGGGAGCCCACGCCGCGGCCCCGGGGGATTGTGGCAGCGCGACCGACGCCCCGGAACCCCCAAGCCCTCTCCTGACGGCCGAGATGCGAATGCTGCCCGGTGGGGACGACGAGTCTGGGCCTCGCGCGGCGCCGCCTTTAGCAACGGGCCGCTCCCCGAGACGCCTGCGCAGCCCCCCACGCCGCGATCTCCCCCCACCACGACCTCCCCCCGATGCCCACGAGTACCCGAGTGACCGTCCCAAGGCCCGAGGACGAGCCTCAGCCCAGGGGACCGACGCCCGAGCGGTCGGAGGCGCTGACCCGCCGCACCGCTCGGGCAGCGGCAAATCGGCCGGTAGGGCTCAAGCCTTCCGCGTCTTTCCGGGACAAGTCACCAAGCAAATGAAACACGCGTCACCGTGCGGAGCGGGACTGCCCCTAACAAGCGGCCCGCAGCGACGACCCGACGCCGCCCGGGCAGCGGGAGCTGGGCCGCGGGACGCGAGCTGCGTTTCGACCCCGCCGGGCTCTGGCCACGGGTAAGCGCGGCCCCGGCCACCCCGGCCGCCCCGGCCACCCCGGCCACCCCGGCACCCCGGCACCCCGGCACCCCGGCACCCCGGCCGCCCCGGCCTGGGAGCGCTGCCTTCGCCGCTCGCGCCCAGCCCCTTCTAAGGCCTCACATTCCCCGGAAGCTCTCGCAAAAGCCCAAGCAATTAAAATGGGCTGTTCAGGCGAGGCTGGCACGCGGGATGGAAACCCAGACCCCCGGAAAGCGGCGGGGAACCCGCGTTTACGCCAAGCGGTGCTTTCAGTGGGTTAAGGACCGCTGGAAGCCACCACGGGTTGCAGATGAGCCGTCTCCTCAAACCTCTTTTAACGTTTTCTTTTTTTTATATTTTTTATTTATTTATGAGAGAGAGAGAGAGAGAGAGGCAGAGACATAGGCAGAGGGAGAAGCAGGCTCCATGCACGGAGTCAGACATGGGACTCGATCCTGGGACTCAGGATCATGCCCTGGGCCGAAGGCAGGCACTAAACCGCTGAGCCACCCGGGCTGCCCTATTTCTAACTTCTGCAAACATATAATCAAGCTGCCTGGTCGTATCAAGTTTTGCACCACCCAGGGATCCCCTCAAACCTCTTTTAAAGACTCATGTCACTTTAGAGTCCTACCTTCAGATCTCTCCTTACTCTTAAGGCTTCAGCCAATGAGGGATGGACGAAGTCCCTAAGTACAAGAAATGCCGGATTTACCGATAAAAACACCCAGTTAAAATCTCAGAAAAACAACAGATATTTCGTTAATAGAAGTATGTCCTATGCAATACAGGGAACAAACTTTTAGGGTAAAAATTATTCGTTGTTTAACTGAGATTCAAATTTAAGCAGGTGTTCTGGGTTTTTTTTTTTCTGGTAATGCTAAGAACAACGCATCCACTGCTTGAATTCGTTTCTTTATAGTCAATCTAGCAAACAAGACACAAGGCTATATTGAGAGGTAGGCAAAATATCATAGGCATGGTCAGTCATTTGTACACATACAAAAAAGCCACATTGAAATGGATTATGAAAACAGTAAAAAGTTTATTTACGTTAACTGAGGGGACTGTCCATCTGATTGTTAAGACTATTATGGGTATTAACCCAGGGACCTGGCCAGCTCAGGTGGCTCAGCAGTTCAGCGCCACCTGCAGCCCAGGCCCTGATGCCCGGTCCTGGGATCAAGTCCCACTTGGGCTCCCTGCATGCGGCCTGCTTCTCCCTCTGCTTCTCTCTCTCTCTCTCTCTCTCTATATATATATATATATATATATATGTCTTTCATGAATAAATAAAATCTTTAAAAAAAAAATCCAGGGACCTACAAATGACTCCCCAAGGAATAAATCAGGCCTATTGCCATTCTTTGTATGGTCTTTGAGCTAAGAATGGTTTTCACATTTTTAAATGGTCAAAAAAATCAAAAGAAGAGTGTTTGGTGGTAAGTCAAAGTCACATGAAAAAATAAATAAATAAATGAATAAATAAATAAATAAAGTTACATGGATTTCCAGACTCAGCATCCATCATTAAAATTTATTCTTACCCAGCCATGCCCACTCATTGTCTTATTGTCTCAGTCTGTTTGCAGGCTTCTAGCCGGCAAAGGCAAAGTTGAGTCCATGCAACAGAAATGGCTCAACCCGCAAAGCCAGAAATATTTACTCTCCGGCCCTCTACAGAAGCACTTTGTCGACTCCTGATATGGATGAAACCATTATCTGTAAAGTGGTGCTATAAATAATCGTTAGGTCTGTTAGCTATAACTCGGAGTGGGCTAAACACTTCCTTATTGGCTGAAATTATTTGCTTAGCTGTCCTTTTTCTTATAGTCAAAAGGATCATGTTTTCACAGATACAAGATTTTGGTGAACTGGAAGCCAGTGGCGTTTGTTTTTTTTTTTTTTTTTTTTTTTTTTTTTAAATCTTTTTTAAATTTATTTATGATAGGCACAGAGAGACAGAGAGGCAGAGACACAGGCAGAGGGAGAAGCAGGCTCCATGCACCGGGAGCCTGACGTGGGATTCGATCCCGGGTCTCCAGGATCGTGCCCCGGGCCAAAGGCAGGCGCCAAACCCCTGCGCCACCCAGGGATCCCGCCAGTGGCGTTTGAATGAAATTTATTTTCACAATATGGGCTGTCTCTGCTCATCACAATTCTAATCCACCCTTTGTGGTTGCTGCACTGCCTCACCGCCCCACGATTGCTGGCTGCGTGGATCCCCGGCCGGAACAGTATTTTACCAAGTGGCTCGCCTGCCATCTAGTGGGGAGAGACATAAGTGACTCACTATATTTATTCAAAGTGACTAGCCAGGTATAGGCTGTGGGACTATCCCGGGCAAAAAAAAGTCATCAGTTAATGAATTAAAATAAAATAAAAACTAAAAAATAAGCTGTAGGACCTTGAATAGTGATGATCAGAGTAATTCCTTACATTTGTTTTCTTTTTTTAATAGAAGAGAAATCTTTTTGCCACAACAAGGTGAAGACCTACCCAGGGAAACTGGGCAATAAAACAAATAATAATAATCAGTAGAGAGGAAGAAAAATTATTTGCTTCCATATGACATGATCTGCTACAGGGGCAACCTCTACAGATTCCACAAACTCTAGGAATTAATTAGTGATTTCAGGGTGATTCCTTACATTTGAATAGCAGCTTGCGATTTACAAAAAGCATTTTCCCTATTTTAGACTATTCTAATTAATCCTCCTTCGGGACACGTGCTGTGTTATAGGGGGAATCTTTTTTGCCTGGTTTTTCGGATGAAGAAACTGAGTCTGCACTGTAGCTCGCTCGGGGTCATACAGGTGGCTCAAACCCAAGTGCCGCATTCTGTTCACTCAACCTAACTCCTCTGAACTTCAGTTCCCTTGTTTCTATGCCCCTACCTCTACTCTGTGAATGATTTTTTTAAAAGATTTTATTCATTTATTCATGAGAGACACAGAGAGAGAGAGAGAGAGGCAGAGACACAGGCAGAGGGAGAAGCAGGCTCCACGCAGGGAGCCCGACGTGGGACTCGATCCTGGGTCTCCAGGATCCGTGAGTGATTTTGAAAGTCTGTTTGCCACAAGTACATTTATTTTAGGAAACTTCCATGGGTAGTGTTTTTAAACAAACAAGAGCCATCCAAAATATCCCTTCTCAAGAAAAAAATTCAAAGGAGGCGCACGCAATTTTTTCCAGGCAAATTTTTAATTAGCATTTGTCAAAAATAGGGTATTAGTTAAGACCCATTTTCTTTTTTTTTAATAAATTAATTTTCATTGGTGTTCAATTTACCACCATACAGAATAACACCCAGTGCTCATCCAAGACCCATTTTCTAATGGAAGGTGCAAAGACTGGGCAGAAGACACTCAAAGCTTAACCCTTGCAGGGCTGTTGATTACTGGCACAATACCTGCCACTGGCCACCTTTAAATCCTTTTTTTTTTTTAATCCTTTTTGATTAAGACACAGAATAATAATTTTCCAGTGCAGTATGATTCCCTTACTTCTAGGTCTACAAGATGATGTTTACACAGAGCTCTGAGAGTGTAAGACACAGAGGTCTCAGAAAGAGATCCGTTTTAATTGCTCTGTGTCTCAGAAACTTCCAGAGGCTCGTCGTGAATCTGCAAAGGAACCTTTGAGCCTGCTATGCTAAAGCTCATTTGAGAAGGGAGATTTGTGGGCTCTTCCAGGAGTTGGTAAGGCGCCTCTGTCTTGCAGCAGTGGTGTGTGTGCTTAGCGATTACGAGGAACCAGATTAAATAGCCAAAGGTTAGGGCAACCCGAAAGAGTCACGTTTACGATGACATCCATCTGCTGGATCTGCAGTTGGGCGCACAGTGGGAATATACGGAGTCCCAGGCCACCTGCTAAATGCAGCTGTACATGTCGAGTGCGTCCGAAAATGCACAAAAGTGTCAACGCAAGAAAGAACAGTTTCCAAAAAAAAAAAAAAGAACAGTTTCCGCGACTTTGCAGATCACTGTTCTCAGGCTGTGCCTGTTTCTTGTGAGCCTGCCCCTAGTGGGAACACTGCGGGATTACTTGCAAATAGCCACGCTTCCATACTAAAATTTCAGCTGGAGGTAGGAGTATGAACACTAAGGCACCCGGGACACAGGCATTCAGTTCTTTGATGGCCAGACTTTCAGCACCGCCTTCATTTTTTTTTAAAGATTTATTTTAGAGAGAGAGAGAGAAAGAGAGAGAGAGAGCATGAGCAGGGGAAGGGGGAGAGGGAAAGAATCTCAAGCAGACTCCCGTCGAGCACAGAGCCCAGTGCGAGGCTCGATCCCCAGACCCTGAGATCAGGGCCTGAGCCCAAACCAAGAGTCAGACACCCAACAGACTGAGCCACGCAGGCGCCCCGGTACCGCCTTCAGTTTAACCACTGGCAGTGCCTACTGTTGGCAAGCTCTGCTGCTGGTGTGATTTGTATCACAGACGGGGGGCTCTGCACCTCCACCTTGGACGTGGTCCTCATCAGTTGTCCACATTGTCCCAGAGCCAATGTTCTGCGTGGGCCCTTTGCAACTGCTGAGGCCTGGTTATTTATGTGGCTAGGACACGGCCCAGGGGTACCTTAACAATTATGCCAAGAGGACACGACAGTATTGATCATTCTTCAACGGCCTCTGAGGCTCACTACCTGCTGGGCTTCCTCCAGCAGGTCAGGTCATCCTAGGGGTGTCCCCACAAGCTCGCAGCACAAGAACTCCCTAAAGTTGTTCCTATTTATATGACAGCTGCGGTGGATACTACTGCCGCTGCCGCCCACAAGGGACACATGCGGTGCGCCCTCTCTGCCCTCTCGTTGGGTGCTGCTGGGGGACCTGCGTATGCGTGAACTAAACCGATCCTCAGGGGCTGTCCCTGTGGGATTCAGTATTACTGTCAGCCCCGTTTTACGGATGTTCAAACCAAGGCTCAGAGAGGCTAAGACACTTGCTCAGTCTCACCAGCAGGCCTGACTGTGAAGGACACGGCAATGCTGGAACCCCACCAGCCGGACTCCAGAGCCCTCGATCCCAAAGCACAGCCAGAAGTGTGTCCTCCACCCCCAGAGGACTTCCCAGTGACAGGCCATATCTGTATGCCTGCCGTTCCTGCTGCTTCATCCTCTCCTTCCCCCCCCTCCCCCCAATGTTTGCTCGGCCTTTAAGGCCCAGCTGCAATTTGGTCTCTTTGAGAAATAGTCCCCTGAGGCCCCCAGCTGGAAGTCAGCACATTCACCCTACTCTCCCCCCTCGTAGCCCTTAGTCCGAAGCTCTCCTAGGGCACTCAAGGGCACTCAGCACCTTTTCCTTGGTTTGGGAATTATTTGCATGCCTAGCAGTCACACTCACTAGAGTATAAACTCACTAAAGAACACCCAGCTTAACCTCTGCTTCTGCCATGACTCCTTGGTTCCCCAAATATATTGACTCCTAGGTTCCCTCAGCACTTTGTTCCTGCCTTAACCGTCTCTAAGGTGCTGTCATCAGCCTGGCTGTCCGCCTCACTCAAGAAGCTAAACTCCTTGAGGACAGACCGAGTTCTGCCTCTGTAGCCTCAGCCTAGCACAAGCTCTTGTTCATTTGTTTCTTGAACGAATGAGCGTAGCCCTGCCCGAATTCCCCCAACTGAACACCAATCGCTCCCTGCTCTTCCGTGTGACCTTTTTTAAATCTTTGTTATAGTTAATCTCTAGACAGGTCTTAGCTCTGGTTGGAGCTGTGCCTTAGGCATCTCCATGATTCCGTCACTTAGCAGAACTCCTGGTCCAGTAAATGGGCTCAATAAATATTTTCTGGATGAATGATTCATCACAATGACCGAGACCCATAAGTGATGGGTTCACGGGTGGTCCCAAAGAATAGGTTCAAGAAGGCTGAGGTGCATGGGGGGCTCCATCGGTTAAGTGTCCAGCTCTCTGGCTTCAGCTCAGGTCGTGATCTCAGGGGACTGAGCCCCACCTTGGGCCCCGCACTCAATGTGGAGTCTGCTTGAGACTCTCTCTCCCTCCCCCTCTGTCCCCACCACTTGTTCTCTCTCTCTCATTCTCTTTCTCTCTCTCTGTCAAATAGGTAAATAAATCCTAGAAGAAAGAAGAAAGAATGAAAGAAACAAACAAACAAGCAGGCTGAGCTGGGTGGGACTCAACCATGAAGGCTGAGGTGAGATGCCTGCGATGGAAGGGCTGTGAGCTACGGGACCTGTCATTCACACCCATACAAACAGCCATCATCTATCATTGTCAGGACTGACATTAAAGGCAATGCATTATTTTTTGCTTTGCTACTGGAGATATGAGGAAAACAAACATCAACATCCTCCAAGAGAATGGGACAAAGTGATAAAAAAAAAATCCAGACAGAGAAAAAACTATTTTCAGGTTCACACAACACTTGTATATATTCTGGTAAAAAATTCTGCATCCATTTGCCAGTGCGATTATATCCCAATCCTAAGTTAGTATTCCTTTCAGATCATTAAAAACATCATCTTAGCACCATAAGGTAAGAAAAATACGAAATTAAAAAGCTTGTATTATAATGCACTGGTAAGAAAGTGTTAAAATATCATAAAAAATTATATGGGGGGGGATCCCTGGGTGGCTCAGTGGTTTAGCGCCTGCCTTCGGCCCAGATCGAGTCCCACATCAGGCTCCCTGCGTGGAGCCTGCTTCTCCCTCTGCCTGTGCCTCTCTCTCTCTCTCTCTCTCTCTCTCTCTCTCTCTCTCTTTTATTAATAAAGAAATAAATAAAATCTTTAAAAAAATTATATGGGTCTACAGGTTAATAATGGGTCACTCTTATGCCATCAACTGATAAATAAGGATAAAATATCTCAGAATGAAGTCATCTTCAAAACTGAGTTCTTTATAGAATAACAACCCTAAGACTTAAGAGAAGAAAGAAAAAGAACATTTGCTGAGACCCTTTCTAGGTGTCAAGTACTATCTTCATTGCTTTTACTCACATTATCTTATTGGTCGGAAAAAAATCGTGGAAGGCTGCATAGCTAATAAGCATCTGAACTGGAATTTGGCCCACGTCTTCTGTGTCCTCACCTTTATTCTCCCCTTCCTCTTAAGAATTCAGCGCAAATATCACACTTACTGAAATTCCTCATCAATACTGTTGAACTTGATCCCTCCCCACCACGAACGGCATTTCAGATGCTATCCGGGCCAGTTAACTGAATTTCAGAGATTCATTCCACACATCTGAAGTCCAAGTGGTCAGGATTTCTCCCATTCATCTACCCTAGAGCCAATGCCTATGATATTTTCCTTTAGAGAGTTTAAACCTGTTAAGTCACAGAGCCTACTAGGGTTTTCAAATTGTTTTCTTCTTCTCCAGACACACAGTTTTAGTAACCTGATGACAGAAAGCCAATCCTGGCAATCCAAATGGGCTGAGCTCCACTGGATCAATAACTCACTTGGTGGCCTGCTGCCCAGTGGCCAAACAATCACCATCAGAAAATCTGACGCCCAATTCTTCTCTAGTCTGCCACTGACTGAGTGGCTTGTTTTTTCTTGGCCATGGTGACAGTCCCTTCCAGGCAACCATAGCTGTGAGAGTAGCCTGCGACCAGCATGCACACAGGGGACCCACTGCCAACATTTGTAGACAGTTTCAGACTGGGGGAAAGTTTGCGAAGATGTATAACCACAAATTTCAGTAAGAGAGTATTCATAATCAGTTTTAAAAACACTAAGCACTTGTCAAATGGCACAGTTAATTTCTTTTAGAATTAAATGAAAATGAAGGAACAACAATTAAGCACGTAATTAGCCACAAAAATGTTTTTAAGATTTGTAATTACAGCTAATTGCTATGAAATATCATGTTGACTTAAAAAGCTGTTAACAGAATCGAAAATAAAGTAATGGCATGGTAAATGCATATTTCCTTACATTCACCCAGGCACAGAGGCCAGAGTAAAGCTCCAACTCACTTTGTGACCCAGCTCCCTGTAGCACCTGTTGAGCCGGCTATACATCCAGCTTCCTTACTTGCACCACTTTTCCCTCTTTCTCACTTTGTCCCTGCCCACATGAGAGATCCTAATATTCTCTGCTCCCATCCCCCACGCCATAGAGGTCCAATAGTGAAGACGCCAAAAGAAAATGATCCATGGGGTTAAGAAAAACTAAAATGAAGCCATGCAGGTGATCTGGCTTTATTTTATTTTATTTTTTTATTTTTTATTTTTTTATTTTTTGATCTGGCTTTAAAACTGGAATTCCATGGGCACCTCGGTGGCTCAGTCAGTTAAGCTGACTCTTGAATTGGGCTCAGGGTCATGAGACGGAGCCTTGTGTTGGGCTCCACGCTGGGCGTAGAGCCTACTTGAGATTCTCTCTCTCTCTTTCTCTCTCTCTCCTCCTCCTCCTCCCTCTGCCCCCCCCCTCAAAAAATAAATAAAAATAAAATAAATAAAACTGAAATTCCAATGAATTACATCAGGGTCGATGCTCTCTAATCTGGACCTAACTTAAAGCAAGTCATTTTTATTTGCTGTAGCTACAACTCTCTCTTAATCCAAGAGGTTTTCAATTTTATTTTTTCCAAAGTTTCATTCAAGTGTAATTTAGGTTATGACTATAGCATGAAGATGAACTTTCAGAAAAATCTCTCCTCAGTAAAAAAGCATGTTGTTATCTTTCATACCACACCTGACATTAAGAAATCTAAATGCATGGCTCCATGTAAAATCTTTTTGGTAAGTTAATATCACTATCCTCTTACAGCTGCTCTTAAAAAGAAAAAGTTGGGCTCCTAGTTACCCATCTGCTCTATTTTGGGGGTGGGGAGAAGTTACATCAGCAGTTCAGAGAATCCTACTTTTTTCGGGGGTGGGGAGAAGTTACATAGGCAGTTCAGAGAATCCTACTTTTTTCTTCAAGCACTAAAATGTACATGTTTCAGTATAATATATAATTACTGATTACCAATCCAACTCAATGCTTGTCCATTTCAATGGCTCCTTATTCAGTAGACTGTACTTACATTTGGCTATAAAGTATCTGTCTTTATCATTTTTCACAGCTGAGAACAATTTGAACCCCTAAAATATCTCTGCAACATAAAACATGTACTGTGGCCAGTGTGAGCCTCAAAGCCAGTGTTAGAAGATGCTTTCTCTAGTTCTCCATCTACTATGTCTGGCATCTACTGTATGAAAATGGCAAGGAAATGGAGGCACACCGAGTCTGAATCTTTGATAGAGAAACTAATTAGGCTTTAGTAATTAGTTTTGCATACTAAACCCTGGTACTTTTATTTTTTTTAATTTATTTTTTATTGGTGTTCAATTTGCCAACCCTGGTACTTTCAGATTGACCCAAAAAAAGATTGACCCAAAAATGCATCTCTGTAAGCATGCGCTTTGACTGTAATATTAATATTTGTTAATTCATTCATCTATTCATCCCACAAACCTTTCCTCAGCTGCTATTCTGAGCACGTCACTGTACCAGGGGCTGGAAATATGCAGGGAGACTCATTAAATCTTCACAAGAATAGGAGGTAGGTACTGTGATGACTCCTATTCTACAAGTGGAGCTTAGAGAAGTTATTTGCCCAACGTCACATAGCTAGTAAGTGGCAGAGTCACTCCAAAATAACTCAGACAACATCAACACCTTAACGTAATCTTAACTCAGAAAAACATAACATAAACCCTTTAACTTAATCTTAACTCATCAAAGTGGTATTTAATCAAAATTCCCGGGCAGAGAGAGGAATGGTAAAGCCTCAGGGCACTGTGGACACACTGGATTATTTACTGGAACTTTTCTCCCATTAATCATCTGGTGCCTCACAAGGTAGCACCACCACTGCAGGTGGCACTGAATTTGGCCATTCGTGATCACAGTAACTCAGTACCTCTTTCTCAAGCATCCCTAGAATTGAGAAGGAAGGTGACTTCCCCAGACCTCAAGAGACAATTCAGTAGAGTCTGATTTAAAGGCCTAGGGTTTTCAGTTGTTTTTTAAACCTGTTCCAAATTCATTGCCAGGACTCCAACCTGAGTCATCTGTAGAGGGCGGACAGGCACCTACAGTCCTGAGAAGCAGGAAGACTTAGCAGAAGAGGAGCAGCATCCTCCTCGCTTGGACCCATGCCAGGGCCTAACCACAAACAACTGTGGCTCTAATGAGCATTCCGGGCGGCAGATCGCAGAGGGCAACTCCCAGAATTTGAGGGTCAGGCTAGACAATGCAGCCTATGCTACTAGGAATCAACATGAACTTGATGGTTGCTTGCTCCATTCTAGAGGACAGTCTAAGTCCAATGCGACTGCCTTTTCTATGTTCTCTTCCTTAGATCCCTTAAGGATCCAAAAAAAAAAAAAAAAAACCTCTGCATGGAAATAAATGTAAAACAAAATAGCCAAAATTTGGCAGAAGGAATTCTTTTTTTTTGTAATTTTATTTATTCATGAGAGACCCACAGAGAGAGGCAGAGACACAGGCAGAGGGAGAGGCAGGCTCCTCGCAGGGAGCCCGATGTGGGACTCAAATCGCTGGACCAGGGATCACGCCCTGAGCCCAAGGCAGACGCTCAACCGCTGAGCCACCCAGGCGTCCCCAGAAGGAATTCTCTTAACCAAAGAGATGGTCATAGTCCTTGAGCTCCATTTTCCTCTCTGAAAACAGACCAAGCAATGCCCAGTATCTCCCTGGGAGGCCGGATGGAATGCTGTAAGCTGATTTTCAGAAACTCAAATAAGCAGTAGCAGCTAAGACAGAATTAATTCAAGTTACTGTTTTGGTTCTGTTTGCTTGATTTGTAACAACTGAAGAGCTAAGGAGAGGGCCCTTTTGCTCTTAATAACTAGCTGAGGGTCTGAGCTAAGCCTGTTTCAGTGCTGCCTCCCCCTCATCCAGCAGCTGCCCGGCCCAGGCTCAGATGTGTTTCTGGCATTCGGCTAACAGAGTCTGCCTCTTCATGACCACACCCCCTACGGCCTTCTGGAAGAAATTCCAAGATCGCTAGGAGCTGGATCAGAGAATCAGAATAATAAGGTGGGGGGGGTCAGTATTTTTTAAAAGATCCCCATGTGATTCTAAAGCGCATCGAAGGCTGAAAACCACAAGTTTAGATGGTTTCAACCTTGGGAGATTTCTAAGTAGTGGAACTCAGGTCACATGGAGAAGGAGGAACTCTCTAGGCCAGGGTTGTCCAAGAGAAATATAGTATGAGGCATGGATAGAGTTGTACATTGTTTAGATAATACAAAGAAGAAAGTAGAAAGTAACAGGTAAATTAATATTATAACATATTTCACATGACCAAATGGATCTAAAATATTATGAGTTCAACATGTAATCAATATGAAAAATAATGGAATAATTTTTTCCATTCTCAATTCTGGAAGTGTGCTGTGTATTGTAGACATACAGTAGTATATCCTCTGCACTGGACAGCACAGCTACAAGTGAAGGCGCTCTGCTATCGTGGGAGTAAATTCGAATGGATACCCACCAAATGGGCATGGTTTCTACCTCCCTATCGGTTACCACTCCAAAATGGAACTATATAAAGTGATAAAATAATGTTTCATCTATAGTCAGAGCTGGAAGAGCCAGTCAATATTTGGTCCAACTCCTTTACCTATTAAGTGATTAGGGCCCATGGGTGGAAGGCTTGTGCCAGATTGTACTGATAATCTGTTACAGCACAAAGGCTCTGGAATCTCTGGCTGTTTTCTCTATCCTGAAAAAGATTGGTAGTTGAAAAGGTGGCATCTGTCCTAATTCTCCTTTTGCTTGATTAGCAAAGAAGTGTTTTTCTCCAATGCTGAATAAACAAGAATTCATCAGAAGGTCTGCATTTTATGTTAGAAATTCAAATTTTTCACTTTGTTGAGATTTTTTTTTTTAATTTTAGAACAGCAGGCTTTGGACAGCTTACTTGATGCCTCCTCAACTGTCAATTTCAGCACATACAGGGCCAAATTAACTCAAGAGGTTCCCAGTTGAATAGACTGATTTCTGGAACAATCCACGTATCTGGTAGGAGCAATCAGAAGCCTCATTAACAGACCTGAGTTAAACAAAATGTTATCACGGGTGTTAAAGGCCACTTGTTGGTTACACAAGCCTCCTTAGTCTTTCATCTGTTTCCTAAGGAAACAAGAGTCAGTAAAGGTTACTCAAATAGCAAACTGCCTAATATTCAGGAATGTGTAGCAACTAAAGTGTCTCTCCGACCCCTCCCCCCACCAAAAAGACAAGTTGATAGTGACTATCAACATGTGCTTCCCTAATATGCAGTTGTGTACTAGAGAGAGCTATGGGTCCATGTGTTTGGGTCTTTTGTTGTTGTTGTTCCTTTACTTATTCTCTCCTGTGGTTTAGGTTAGGGTTAACCCAGAGACAGTTCAGCCCACTCACTACTGGCCTCACTATGGCTTATCACTGCTACACCACATAATGGAGCAAAGAGCCAACATGTAGATGCAAACAGACACGTGCACACTGATCCTGTCCTTCATGCAGGCGATCATTGAGCCCTATACAAGGCACCGGGCTGGGCCCTGCAAGGGACACAAAAGCAAAGGAGATAGACCTTCTGCCCTCAAGATGCTCACATGTATGAGAAGGGCATATACAAATAGCTGAACTATATAAAAAACTTCAAAGCGTTCAAAGACATGCAGATGCAATATTATGGGAGACACATCTTTTTATACATTTATATCCTCAATAATTTGTTTTTATATTTGCTTCGACGTGGATGGAACTGGAGGGTATTATGCTGAGTGAAATAAATCAATCGGAGAAGGACAAACATTGTATGTTCTCATTCATTTGGGGAATATAAATAATAGTGAAAGGGAATATAAGAGAAGGGAGAAGAAATGTGTGGGAAATATCAGAAAGGGAGACAGAACATGAGAGACTCCTAACTCTGGGAAACGAACTAGGGGTGGTGGAAAGGGAGGTGGGCAGGGGGTGGGGGTGACTGGGTGATGGGCACTGAGGGGGCATTTGACAGGATCAGCACTGGGTGTTATGCTATATGTTGGCAAATTGAACTCCAATAAAATAAAAAATAAAAATAAAAAATAATTTGTTTTTAGATCATTTTGACTAGATCTGTCAAAATGAGAAAGGGACACACAGATGAGGCAGGATGAAGGGACAGGAAGTTCTGATTAACTCCAACACTTGAAATCAGGATTTAAGGATGAAAGCTACAGTTTTAGCTTCCACAGCAACAGGTTTTTTTTTTTTTCTGTATTCTGCTTTAATTCCACAGTGGTGAGAAAATCCCCATTTACCCCCAAAAAAGTAATGCATTTTACCCAGAAAAGTAATGCATTCTTGCTCAGCCAACTTGACCGTCCCCTATAAAAGTTGGGCATGAATTTTTACCAAAAATGTGGAAGACAGCCTTCCTAGTCAATGGTACATTCACAAGACAGTCAAATATCTGCACAGAGTAAGCAAGAAAATCGTCACTACAGGGCTTGCACAGAGCCCAGGTCATCTGGCAGTTCATGAGCCATATGAGGAAGACACAAGCAAATGACCATGCCTGGCAGTTGGAGCAACAGACACTGTTGATGTTAGGGACAGAGAAGCCTTTCCCCATGGGAAAGCCTGGGACCTTTGCTCTCCACTTCCTCCTCCTCTCGACCTTGGAACCTGTAAGATTTTTAAGTTTTGCCACTGAGTAGGCAAAGCTGGGATGGCCCAACACCACTGAAGATTTTGTTTCTTGTTTGTGATGAAAGGGACAATGAGGATGCATTTGAGATGAGCCTGGAAGGAGGGGATGAATTTAAACAGCCAAATGGAGGAAGAGGAGCCTTCTGGGCAGAGGCAGTGGCATGCGAAGGAGAGGGGGGAGCCCCTACACGGAGCCTACACTTGCAGATTAGGAGCCCTAGCAAGCCCATTCAGGAGGCTGAGCTGCATGCGGTTCAGCAGGGCTAAATACCCCACCCTGTCCCCAGAATCATCAGCAGCCAGGAATCAGAGAGAGGGGATGAGGGGATGGGATGGCAAAGGTGAAGGAACAGTCGTGAACATCTCTCTTCCCCTGGCCAAGTTCCCCTGCCAAAGCTGTTCGGGTTCCCCTTTGTCTTCCCTAAGCCCCCCTGCGATAATGACCAGCTGTGGGGGCGAATGTGCTGAGGGCTTTCTGAGCCCCTGCAGAGAACTGAATAATAGGGCTTTGCAAACGAGGGGCTTTAAAAGTCCTTAATCCCAAGAAATTTAATAATATTCACAAACACAAGTTTAAATGAAAAACTTGAAAAGCAAAAAATGTCTGCTACATTAATAAAGCATTAGTGGACTGTAATCAGGTTTTGATTTAATCTCTTTAGGAAGCCCTTAATACTCTGCATCAAATACAAAGCTAATCTTCTTGTTTCCTCTGAAACTCCACCTCAGCAAATTGTTCATCCAGCCGTGGAAAGAAATTGAAGCCTCTTCAAAATTTATTATGCCCACTGGCAGACCAGTTGAGGTTTTCAGATCTTATTTTATATTCCATGCATCTCACTTTGGACTCACTGTGATTCTTTTGTGGATTAAACCATCCTCTATCAATAGTCATTTTTAAGTTTTGCAGCTTTGCAGGTTTTAAGCTGCAAATTTTAAAATACTTTTCCAGTTGTGACCCACAGATATTATTTCTCTGCTTCCCCTTCCCGCCACCCCCCATTCCCCTCTTTTCCTCCTCTCATGTCTCCCTGTAATTTACAGACATGCTGGGTCTATTTCCGGGCCACTTGGGCCACCTGGGCTGAATACTGTGTGTCTCCCTCTTCTTTTGTGTCCGGGTCACATTGCTCTTTCATTCTGGCTCCCCAAGGCTTCCTTAGGGGAGCTGATCTCAGATTCCAGGCATGGGCATCTGTGTGCTTAGAATCCACCCATTTTCCTCTGCAAGCAGCAACAACTCTTTCCCTATTTTTCATTATTTTTAAAAAATATTTTACTTATTTATTTGAGAGAGAGAGTGAACAAGAGAGAGAGAGAGAGAGCATGAGCCAGGAAGGGGGCCAAGGGAGAGGGAGAAGCAGACTCCCCCTTGAGCAGAGAGCCCCGAGGAGGACGAGGATGCGGCGCTCAATCCCAGGACTCCGGGGATCATGACCTGAGCCCAAGGCAGATGCTCAACCCACTGAACCACCCAGTCGCCTCCTATTTTTCATTATTTTACAAAGTGTGCCAATTTGCCTCTCTCTGAGCTGGGGGTAAATAAAATGCATCACAAAAACTCTCCCACCCCCGCTACCCAAGATAGAGAATTTTAGAAAACTCTCAATGACAAGACAGTTATATTCCCATAACTATGGCTACTTGGGCTGTTTCACGTGGCCCAGTGCCTCATGTTTGATGTGTTATAGGGTTGCCATCGAAAATTATGCAGAAAAAAAAAGAAAACTATGCAGAATTGTGGAAGCCACATTTTTTTTTTATCCTTTCATGAAAAGGGACTGATTCTGAGAAATAGGTTGGAATCTAACTCAGCTGAAATATCGTGATCTTTATAAAATATATCAAAAGATGTCTACAAATTCGAGGAAACGGGGGTGCACACTAAAATCTGCAGTTTTAATAACTCCTGGAGCAGTAAAAGCCACTTATATTAAATATGTTAGGCGTTGTTTTCCACAACTGACAAGTTCCTCATGCTTGTTATTACATTTCACAATACTCCACAACTGTAGATCACATTAAATTTTATGTGTTCATACGTATTTTCTCACTTGTACCCACAACAGCCCCGTGAGGTAGGCAGAGCAAATATTATTATACTTCCCATTTTACAGATGAGGAAACTGGGAATGGGATGAAGTTTACCCAATTAGTCAGTAGTGGGGGTGATGCATCCCAGTTCTCTGCCTTCTTGTTCAACATGGGTGTTGCCAGTAAATACCACTGGGGTAAACTCGAATTCTTTGCCATTCGGTAATAAAGACGTTCAGCTTCTGGATAAACTGGATAGAATTACAACAGGGAACTACCTGACCCTTAACCGAGAAGCTGAGGGAAGAGAATGGGGCTGAACGTCCAGGGGAAGAGATCTGTACCACCCCCAGGTCAACCGCTCACCTGCTGCCATGAAATCGCAACTAAAATTTTGCTGCTTCATGCTCTCGCTTTCTCTACACAAGGAACACAGGTTCCTGAATATTAAAATTTGAAGCTCATAGCCTTAATACAGCTTCATTAAGATGCAAAGCGAGGTAGTTTCTTCGGGAGTGGAAGTTAATGCTCTGTGTTCCACGCCAGCTCTATCTGTATGTAAAACAGCATGCAGTGGTGCTTTAACTGCATGAGGCAGTGCCATCCGTCTACACTCTGCTCCCTACTACCAGGCCGGTGGCCAAAGAAGGGGAGGCAGAGTCCAGGGCAGGGATGGGCCGTGGCCAAACAGGCCAGGAAACCAGAGGAACTTTGCTGCCCGTGGCCAGTTCTGCTTCTTCAAAAAGTTCTGCTCTTGGAGAAGGCGGCTGGGCATGGCCGGTCCCCCCCCCCCCCCCCCCCACTGTGAGCTGCGAGAGACCTACAATCGAAGCCAACACACCTGGTTTCACAGGCTCGCAATTACTCTGCTGCTGTGCATGAAGCCAGGCCAAGATTCAGTGCATTCCAACACAATTCCTTATTCATCGGTCCAGAGATTTCCAAGCTTTGAAAAAATATAAGACTCAGCTCAGCTCACCCTTTACCTAAATAAAGCTTTCTTATTGTACTCCTTATTTCTCCTACTAAGAAAACTCCAATGCAGGGAAAATGTATTTCTCTTTCCTTTTTAAAATGAATTCAGGGGGATTCCTGGGTGGCTTAGCTGTTTAGCTCCTGCCTTTGGCCCAGGACGTGATCCTGGGGATCCGGGATCAAGTCCCACATCGGGCTCCTTGCATGGAGCCTGCTGCTCCCTCTGTCTGTGTCTCTGCCTCTCTCTCTCTCTCTCATGAATAAATAAATAAAATATTAAAAATAAATAAAATAAAATGAATTCAGTTTGGTGTGTGACGCTTACACGCTGTTTTCTTCAGAACACTTCAGGGAGGGCGAAGGCAAGGAACGAGATTCGAGACTATAGGAACACCAGTCCCCAGAAGAGAGGGAGAAAGAGCAGTCAATGTAGTGAAGGCCAAGGAGGTGTGTGGGGCTGGGGGGGTGGGGCAGAGTATGTCATTGTGAATATGGTACCCATGCAAGCAAAACCTTCACCCACATGTTCTTCTTTCCAGAAAGTTCCTCACGCTAAATAGTGTGTTCTACTATGTCCATAAATACATTTGGCTATCAGTCCTCGTGTTGTAAGATAACCATTGCACGGAGCATTGATTACATAATTTTAAGTGAGTGATTACTGTGATGTGTGCTGATTATATAAACCAGGAATGTGAACATGCTCAAAAAGTAGTACCACACTGGATCCTGCTTTCGTTCATTTATATGAAGCAGAAATCGGCAACATCACATCTTTATGTTCTGCCACGGATTAGTTTGGAGGGAATTAGGTAGAGAACATACCACACTTTGCAGCCTATGCAGTGAGCAAACTTATTAGCTAAAATCTAGAGGAAGAAAAAAAATCAAATTGCTCTATTTTTAGTGACGGAGTCCTGTCTTCCTCTCCTTTGCAGGTAACGCTGTTCTTTCCTAGGACTGGGAGGGGGACATAAGAGGAAAGGAAAGTTTCAAGCTCACTCCTGCTCCATTGTGAGCCACGCGTGTGATTAACACAATTCCTCAACCACATTTCAGGTTCACTGTTCCATATGTTCCCAGGTTCCAGACTCCATATGAAATGATATGTACATAAATGAGGGATGTGTCGAAGGAAAATAGATACTAAAGCTCCTAACAAAAGACAATACACCAGATAGCTTTCTACCTTAACTTTGTTCCTCCCTGGAACACCTGGGTGGCTCAGCAATTGAGCGTCTGCCTTTGGCTTAGGTTGTGATCCCAGGGCCCTGGGATCGAGTCCTGCATCGGGCTCCCTGCAGGGAACCTGCTTCTCCCTCTGCCTGTGTCCCTGCCTCTCTCTCTGTATCTCATGAATAAATAAATTAAATCTTAAAAAAAAAAAAAAAAAAAACCTTTGTTCCTCCCTATGCCACCATGACCTAATGTTCAGTGAGGGAAATACTCCTGGTCAGAAGCATCAGTTACCCCTGCATTTCTTTAAAAAAACATATTTTATTTTTATTTATGAGAGAGCACACACGAGCAGGGGGAGGAGGAGAGGGAGAAGGAAAAGTAGACTCCACACTGAGCACAGAGCCTGATGCGGGGCTCAATCCCGGGACCCTGAAATCCTGACCTGAGCTGAAACCAAGAGTCGGACGCTTAACTGACTGAACGCCCCCACCCCAGGGACCCTATCGCTGTAGTTCTTAGGGAAGCAGGTTTCAGGCTTCACTAAGGTGAATTTTAGACTGTCTGCAAAGTCTGAGTGAGTCAACACTCTGACTATAAATGCCATGTGGTCAATAGAGAGATCAGACTGTGCAAGACTTCAGTACCCCAGGGAGAGGGTCCCCTGACCTTTGGTACCCGGTCGAGAAGGACAAAACAAGGGGAACAGGGGCCCAAACTGTCAAATGGGCAATGCCAGAGAGAGACGAACCTCGGCAAAGAGAAGAGTCCAATGAGGCAGGAACTGTCTTCAGTGATCAACGGGGCCATGTGTCAGCAGGAGGCGACTTGCCTCGAGTTCAGAACGTGCATCCCAGGGAGGCAGACTGCATCCAACATGAGGCCGAGCTACAAACATGGCCAGACACTGAACAGGCTGCCTCAGAAAACATGGCATTCCCCCTTCCTGGAGATGTTCAGGCCAAGGAAGGAGAAACTATTTATTGCAGATTTCAAAATGGAGATACAAGGACTGAACTAAATGGCCTTTAAGGGTTCTCTGCAATTCAGAGACTATATTATCATCTTCCCTTCTCTGGTCCTCAACCTCAACTGGGGTCCTAAGAGAAACACTGGAAATCTTCCTATATTACAAATGAGATCTTTGCTGAACTCCCAACTTACCTTCGCCAATGGGTACGGCCTCTCTTGGTTGGTCTGGGAACACAATAGGGGTTTCAGGCAGTGCTACAGGGAGCTCAAAAAAGCTCTTCTCCCTGGGGGCCTGGAGGGGCTCAGTCAGTTGAGCATCTGACTCTTCATTTCAGCTCAGGTCATGATCTCAGGGTCGTGAGCTTGAGCCCCACATTGGGTTCTGTACTGTTCGTGGAGCCTGCTTAAGCTTCTCTCTCTCTCCCTCTCCCTCTGCCCCTCTCCTTTCTCTCTCCCTCCCTAACAAAGTTCTCTTATTCCAACCTGAGTAGAGCTTAACCTAAGTCCGTTACAGACACCTACACAGACAACCTCCATCCAACTAGTTCATGAAGCCCCCACGGAACCCCCCAACTCCTCACCCTCTCACATGCAGGCATCTTTGTGCCTGCACCCAGACCTCTATGTGCCACAGCCAACTCCCTTTCGCAGGCTCCCTTGTGATGAAAACCTCTCAAAATGAACATGCTCCTACAGCTGCCCAATCGGCATCCTTGTCCCTCGTCTCCAGTCCTGATCTAGGTTGTCACACATCCTCCTCAAGCCAAGTTGCCAGGTAGCTGGAAGGCTCAGATCTGAACCAAGGGATCACAGACCAGATATTGACTCTTTGCTTTTCGTTTATCAGGTCTTCCGCCCTTGCCGCAGACCGGACCCGGGGGGCAAACCCCGGTGCAAAAAAAAAATCAAAATAATGCAAATACATCCCAGCCACTTCATGCCTGCATTCTGGTACAACACAGTAACCCCTCATTTCCCCACGGAGATACGCAATCAAATACACTGTACCCTCTTAGCGAGAAAACAGCCTTCTCCTGGACACTCATTCCTAATAAGCTACATCCCTATCCTTGCTTCCGCCCCCCACAAGACACAAAGTCTTCAGTGATCTCTGATATAGGCTGATATATGAAATAAGACAAATTGTTGATCACCATGTCCCATCAGCGACAGGAGACATTGCCAAGATATTTAGAATAGCATTTTCTGTGACCTCACTTGAAGTGCTACCTTCACCTCTCTCTATGGCATCACAGCAAGACCCAGTGAGTGTGTAAATAAGACTCTGAGGACGTACCATGGAAGTCACTGACAGGCATTCTTGCACACTTAAAAGCCATGCAGGATTTCCTGACCCGCTCAAAATCTCTGCTGTGCCACTTTTTCCCCCTTTACATTGAAGAAAATGAGTTCCTTTACACAATGGAGACAAAAGTTTCCTTTTCTTACTCAGGTAATGGCAACTCATAGTGAGGCTGCTCTGTGGAGCCCAACTCAGCCTCTAGGACCCCCAAGCAGGTAGTTGCCACCCGGATTCCATGCTGGGAGGAGGGTAATAATTTTTGCATCTGTTTCAGTCTTTATGGTTTACAAGTACTTCCATGGGCATTTCAGTTGGATTCTGAATTAGCCTCATCTGGGGCTAAGGAGAACAACTGTAATGGCATTGCCATTTTATAGATGAGAAAAATAAAAATACAGAGAACAAACAATTCTAAAATTTATATGGAGCCACAGAAGACCCTGAATAGACAAAGCAATCTTGAAAAAGAAAAGCAAAGCTACGGGCATCACAATCCTGGACTTCAAGTTATACTACAAAGCTGTCATAATCAAAAGAGTATGGTATTGGCATAAAAATAGACATACAGATCAATAGAACAGAATAGAAAACCCAAAATTATGTGGTCAATTAATCTGCAAAAAAGTAGGAAAGTTTATTCAGTGGGAAAAGTCTTTTTTAACAAATGGTGTTGGGAAAACTGGTGAGCTACATGGAAAGAATGAAACTGGACCACTTTCTTACACCATACACAAAAATAAACTCAAAATGAATCAAAGACCTAAATGTGAAACCTGAAACCATAAAAACCCTAGAAGAGAGCACAGGCAGTAATTTCTCTGACACCAGCCATAGCAACTTTTCCTATGAAGGTCTCTAAGTCAAGGGAAAATAAGAGCGAAAATAAACTATGGGGATTATCTCAAAATAAAAGGCCTCTGCACAGCAAAAAATACAATCAACAAAACTAAAAGGCAACCTATGAAATGGGAGGAGAATTTGCAAATGGCATATGCAATAAAGAGTTAGTATCTAAAATATATTAAAAATACTTAGACAACTCAACACCAAAAATCCAAATAATCTAGTTAAAAATGGTCAGAAGAATTGAACAGACATTTCTCCAAAGAAAACATCCAGATGGCCACCAGACACATGAAAAGATGTTCAACAGCACTCATCATCAGGGCAATGCAAATCAAAGCCACAATGAGATATCACCTCACACCTGTCAGAATGGCTAAAATCAAAAACACAAGAAACAAGTGTTGGCAGAGATGTGGAGAAAAAGGAACCCTCTTGCACTGTTGGTAGAAATGCAAAGTGGTGTAGTCACTGTGGAAAACAGTATGGAGGGTCCTCAAAAGTTTAAAAATAGGGGCAGCCCAGGTGGCTCAGCAGCTTAGCGCCGCCTTCAGCCCAGGGCGTGATCCTGGAGACCCAGGATCGATTCCCACATCAGGCTCCCTGCATGGAGCCTGCTTCTCCCTCCTCCTGTGTCTCTGCCTCTGTGTGTGTGTGTGTGCGTGTGTGTGTGTCTCATGAATAAATAAATAAAATCCTTAAAAAAATAAATAAATAAAAAATAAAAATAGAACTACTCTATGATCCAGTAATTGCACTATTGGGTATTTACCCCTAAAATACAAAAACACTAATTCAAAGGGATAAGTGCACCCTTATATATTTTTTAAGATTTCATTTATTTATTCAGGAGAGAGAGAGAGAGAGAGAGGCAGAGACACAAGCAGAGGGAGAAGCAGGCTCCATGCAGGGAGCCCAACGTGGGACTCGATCCCAGGTCTCCAGGATCACTTCCTGGGCCGAAGGCAGCATTAAACTGCTGGGCCACCGGGGCTGCCCACACCCCTATATTTATAACAGCATTATTTACAATAGCCAAATTATGGAAGGTCGTGATCCTGGGATCCAGGATCGAGTCCCACATCGGGCTCCGTGCAGGGAGCCTACTTCTCTCTCTGCCTGTGTCTCTGCCTCTCTCTCTCTCTGTGTCTCTCATGAATAAATAAATAAAATCTTTAAAAAAAAATGTATTAAGAATTTCAAGACCATTACAGCAGAGCATTAAACTAAGCATGGAGCCCTATGAGACTCACAAGTCACACGTCCGGGAAGCTGGCCCTGCTTTTGAGCCCCTAAGAGATATGTAAGTCTTAGTATAATGTTTAACTGTAGTTAAATCTACAATTAAACATGGTATTGGTTCTCTTATCCTCCTCATTTCATGAAAACTTTTGTTTTTGTTACCTCTTGCAAGTGTCTCATATTATCAAGAGTATCATTAGAATCAGAGATGTGTCACAATTCCTGGATGACAAATCTAGGGTTGTTTTCATTGATTCTTGAGATAATGTACTTCCTGTGGAGTTCTGATTCATCTTATGGACCCTCTTGAATACTCTATAAAACAAAAACTAGAAAAGCAGCTCAATCTCCATTCCTGCCTCTCTCAAGCCCTTCAGTCAAGAAAGGATACAATGAACATGTTAAAATTAAACTAAGCCATGACAAGGAGAAAGGCTCCTTCTGTTAGGCCACTTACGAAGAACAAACAGTGCCATTGAAGGCACAGCCTCCCACAAGACTGTGCTAAGTGGTTCTCACAACAGAGATGCTAGACTTTTTCAGTCTGGAGAAATCCACTCTGTCCCCAGCCATACTCCACCCATCATGATTCCCACTCCCGCGCCAGGAAACAAATAAAAGAATGCTAAGAAAACCATGAAACAGTGCAGATGTAATGTATAATGCAATTGTATTTAAGTGCGCTATGATAGATGTTTAGATAAGAGCCACATTTTGTTTTTCACAAATACAGTCATACACAGAAGAGAGGTTTTCACTAGGTTGATGTCTTGGGGTTTGCATTCTGTCTCCCGTGGTCCTTTTTTTTTTTGTGACAAAGGACTTACCATATTTACCTGAATCTGAGATGTATATTTTCTTCCCTTTTTAACGTCTCTGAAATCAGAATGCACCTTATAATCAGTGGGCATTTAACAATCACTGTCAGCCAGGAGGCAGTTGAAGGGAGTGGTCATCACCTGTGTACACTCAAATCTGCGCGTGGCTATTGTAGTATCATGACCTGCGATAAACATATATATCTAAAGAAGCCAAAAAGGGCTCTCCAATAAGTATAAAGTTACAATTCTACTGATATGAAAGCATTACATCACAGCTTATTTAGAGGTGTTTGCTTTCTTTCTTAGTGTTACACAAAAACATAATTACAGGGGGAAAAAAGCATCTCAAATGCGATGAAACGCTTCATATCTTCAATAGAATGCAATATCTGCCACTGACATTTCTGAAGAGTTTGAAAAGCTTCACACGCACCCACTTAGAAGCCATCTAAAGTTCATGTTGGGAAAATTCCTAGATATTAACAAAAGACTACTTTTTAAATATCCTTAATGGAATATCGAAGTTTTGTTTTGTTTTGTTTTTTACTTTTTCCTGCTTACAACTAGAAATTCCCCAACCTGAGAATCTAAACACTAGTAAGAGGTCCTGGTTACATCAGAATACCAATATACTGGACCAGATTAGTGGACAAATCCATTTTTTTTCTGTGGTCATGCTTTTGGAGGAAATTCAAGAGTTCCAACATAAGGTCTAGAGCAGCACTATCACATATAACGCATACGATGCAAGCTACAGGTGTAATTTTATTTTTCATGTGCGACCTTTTGAAAAAGTTTAAGAAGTAAAAAAAAAGTTTAAAAAGTAGACAAAATTAATTTTAATAATATGTTATTTAACTCAATATATCCAAAATACTATTATTTCAACATATAATCAATATAAAAATATTAGCGAAATATTTTGTCTACCCTGTCTCTGAAATCTGTTGTATACCGTATTCCACACGTAGAATATATCACAGTTTGCACGAGCCACATTTCAAATGCTCAAGAGCCACATGTGGTTCCCATATTGGACAATGTAGACCTAGTCAATACATACATTATCAACAAAATAAAATAATCCCTTCCAGAACATTTTGCTCAAACACAGAAGCATTCAGCAGAAATTCAACAGTGGCAGCTATTTCCACAGCACTCTTTTGCATGTGAACTATGATGAATTGATTATCCCAACAATGACAATGATATATTGTTCTGGAGCAATCCTGCTGAAAATAGTCTAGAGCAGTGGTCTTCGAACTAGGCTACTGGTACATGAAATCCTTTCAAGAAGTATGTGAGCATGGATAGTTTCCATGGGATCCACTCTCAGATTCTCAACTCCCATGGATCTTTTCTACTAAAACTGATCTGCCTAAAAACTTTTTTCCCACGTGCTTAAAATTAGGCATTATTTTGCAACTATTCTCAATACCGATCGCTTAAATGCATCATTAACTGGAAAAAAAATGCACCTAACTAATGGCAGTATATATTGTTGATATTGATTCTTTTAAATATAACTAGAGGGGATCCCTGGGTGGCGCAGTGGTTTGGCGCCTGCCTTTGGCCCAGGGCGCGATCTTAGAGACCCAGGATCGAATCCCACATCGGGCTCCCGGTGCATGGAGCCTGCTTCTCCCTCTGCCTATGTCTCTGCCTCTCTCTCTCTTTCTCTCTCTGTGACTATTATAAATAAATAAAAATTAAAAAAATATATATATAACTAGAATGAGGACGCCTGGGTGGCTCAGCGATTGAGCGTCTGCCTCCGGCCCAGGGCGCGATCTTAGAGACCCAGGATCGAATCCCACATCGGGCTCCCGGTGCATGGAGCCTGCTTCTCCCTCTGCCTGTGTCTCTGCCTCTCTCTCTCTGTGTCTCTCATGAATAAATAAATAAAATCTTTATTTTATTATAAAGTATATATATATATAAATAACTAGAATGTTTTCCTATACGACAAAATGTTTACACCAGTAAAACCAATACATAGAAATTGTTATTTATTTCAGATAAGATACATCATTCAATTAAACTACTTAAAACCTGTTTTCTCAGATTGTATCTTGAAGTATCTTTTCCAATTAAAGTAAATCCTCATATCACTTTATAAATATATGCTATATATTTATATAATATTTCACTTTATAATATTTACTTTATAAATATATATTTATATAATATTTCACTTATATATTTTCTTCCTCCCATTATCAAAAACAAAATATGGTAGTTTCCAGACCAATTATTCTTTAGCTATATATGCGTATCTCTTTCATAAAATACAGTTGAAAAGTTTGATTCTGTGGTCTAATAAAGTTAATGGATCTTTAAATTTCTGTACATGATTCCTAGTTAATTATTTCCACAAACCCAACACCAGAGTTCTAAAAACACATGCATACAAATTTACCAAAGGAAACTATGCTTCCTATCAGATTCCTTGTTTTATACATGAATTATAATGTTAGCTACATATTACATTGTTTAATTTAAAATCACGAGAAACAAAATTATTATTTAATCTCTTAATTTATTTTGAAGTTGATAAAATTCTCATTATAATTTTAATCTATTTCCTTTGTTAATAAACTATTTAACAGGAGGTGTCCCATAATTGACTTCTCTGTGGTTTTAATAATGTTCCTCAAAATGCATATCAATTCATTTTTCCATTGAAAAATGAAGTAGACATTTTTCTGAAGGTACAGCTGATCTAGCCGATTATTTTGATATGGATATTGCTTTTGCCAATTAAGTTATATTATAAATATTTTCTATGAAATCAATGATCCAAATCTGTAGCCTCAAAGATTTATATTTAAATAAATTAAAGGCACTTTATCAAAATTATTATGTTGGCTAAGGCATATCGGTCTAAGTATTTTGATTTTTCTAATCTTTTTAAGTACACTGCATTAAAAATAATGCCCAAAACTTAAAGTATGTCAGATATAATAGTCATTTGCTAAATCCTTGATAAAGTCATTTTGGTAAACTTACCAGAAACCCAGAAATAAATTATTCAGCAAGAAATCCTTTAATAGGGATCCCTGGGTGGTGCAGCGGTTTGGCGCCTGCCTTTGGCCCAGGGCGCGATCCTGGAGACCCGGGATCGAATCCCACATCGGGCTCCCGGTGCATGGAGCCTGCTTCTCCCTCTGCCTATGTCTCTGCCTCTCTCTCTTTCTCTCTCTGTGACTATCATAAATAAATAAAAATTAAAAAAAAAAGAAATCCTTTAATAAATTGGGGCTTCCTTACTTTCATGGAACTAAAGATAGGCCTAATCAAGTTGTCTGTTACAAATTTTAAATTTTAATTAAAATATTTAAATCATGAAAAATTACTTGTCGTAACAGGTCACTGTGATTTTTGACTTATGATTTGGACATTCATTCCATTCCCTTCTACTTATTTATGAGAACGAAGTTTTCCGACCTCTTATAGCTCTAAAAGTGAAAAATAGGAAGAAAATTTTTACTGCACTGTCTCATTAGAAGTAATAGCCATCCTCAGAGTCATGAACTATCTTGGAGGAAAATAAACAATCATATGCCCTTAAGGGGTGCATTTCCAACCAAATTTGAGTTTTTATTTTTAATAATTACTTTTCAAAATATGTAATATTTTATACTGTTCTGATAAACTGTATACTACTAAAAATTTAAAGGTTAAAAAGTTTAATATTTAATAGGCTCGGCATTATAAGAAAATTTCTTTCAATCCATATTGAAATATCTTTCACAGAGATGTATGGTAGGACCAATAAAAGGCTTTTAAACATAAAAATATATTACATTAGGGTAATTTACTGAGGGGACTTAAATAGAATGGTGATTTAAAGAAGGTAATATCATGAAAATTTCTGACTGTTCATGTTTTTTTCTTTGCTTTTAAATCAACAATGATGAGTATCAAGATGCTATGGTACTTTTAGTTCACTGAATAAATGTACAAGTGTGATTAAATCATTGTATTTAAAAGTATAGTATTTATAATATGCCGGAAATAATAACTACAAATAAACTTATGATCAAAAACTTCAGATGCCAACTTGGAATTGATAGTTTTCCAAATTTATTTTAGCAAGTCTATAATTAGAAAGTTTAAAAACCACTGTTATAGAACAGTCTCAGTAAAGCCCAGAGGAAAACTAAGTGGGAGAAAGGAAATTTAGAAACAAAGATTTATTTTACTATCATTTTTAATTTCTGAATATACCAGAAATCACTATAACTTGAATATACTAGCTTATTTGCCAAGGCAATTAGGCAACTTTGCAATGGGTGAAATTTTAGGAATATTTCTGAGCAATCCACAAACACTGTACTTACTCACTATGGTCACTAGGTGGCAAGTACACACTGGAAACGAAGCCCTCTCCCCCTCCTCCAGGGCTCTCTGAATTGTCCAATCTCCTCCTGCAAAAAGAAAAAGGATATGAATAAAGACAATCACAACAAACAGTAGCAGGGAATATTTGCTTCCTTTTGCCAGGGAAAGTAATAAGCCCTTAACATCTGAAAATTTCACAAATGGCCTTGTTTATGTAATCTAATCTACCCTTCATTAATACCATTTACAAATAATGTTAATACATTCTATGATATAACCATGTACTTTGACCACAAAACCCAAACTCTATGCAGCTAAGAACTTCACCTCTGGTAAAACCGAAAAGCAGCATCTATGACATTCCAAGCACAAGGTTAAGATCTTAATTTCATTGAATCTTCAAACAGCTCTCAAAGACACGGGCTAATATCACCCCCATATTATATGTGAGAAAGCAGAAAAATGGCCCCAAATCATTGAGTTGGTAAGAAAATGCAAGTTTGTGTTTCTCCCAATTCAATAGCCATGCCCTTAAATATTACACTGTATGATGTTCCAGTGGCGTGTGTGTGCGTGTGCACACGCATATGAGTGTGCATGCCATCTGTCTGTGTATCTTTCTGTATTTGGCTGTGCACATTTGTATTTCTGTGATTCTATGCCTGGGGTTCTATGCATGTGGAAGTGTGTGCATTCGTGTGTGTGCATGCACACAAACACCTGTGCACCCCAGATCTTTTAGATCTCTTTCTGGTAATCTCTACATCTGCTTTTATACTGTATAGTCATTAGAGGGAGCTCAAGAATTCCCATTTTCTCTTGAGCACTGAGTGTTATTCTATATGTTGGCAAATTGAACACCAATACAAATAAATTTATTTAAAAAATAAATTAAAGTCATAGCTTCCTTTGAGAATGTGGAAGTGTGTTTATTTGTGCGTGCTTTTATAAGTATTTGAGTCTCTGTGTTTTCATATATATAAACCTCTGCATATGTCTCCGTGACTGTGCATGTGCCTGTGTTTCTGCTTGCAGACTAAGTCCACGTATGCAGCTATATGCCTATGATGGCAGATGCATGTGTGTGTGCACTCATGTACTTGATGTACATCTAGGATTGAGTGCCACGGGGGCATAGGGTACATTTGTAGATCATTTGTGTATGTACATCTGTGCCAATGTGTATATATGCTGATGTGTACATGTCTGTGCCTCCGTATGCCTATAGATATGTCTATTTTTTTTTACCATGTTCAGGTCTGTGTTGTCTGTAAATACCACGTGGCATGTCTCTTATGTTATATGCTGAGGATGTTGTGTATTTCTGGCAGGTACGCCTGGCATCTGAGTGTGCATCTCCATGTGCATTTATATGTCTGTATATGTGAGTGCTTTTATGGAGTTGTGTGTGCGTGTGCCTCTAAGAGAGGTTTGGAGCGTGTCACCATCTGAGTAGGTGAAATCTTGTCTTTTTTGGAGGCAGTACTCACGTCTATGTATACATATGTAAGTCCGCGGAACTGTACCTGTATTCCTATGTATATGTTCCTGCATGAGTCCATGTGTATAAGTAGCATCTATGTCTATGCAGAAATGTTTAGTCCTCATGTTTGCTGCCTGCAGCTATTCATCTGTGTGAGTATTTGCACGTCTGCATGTCTGTGTGTCAACTGATATGTCTGTACCTATACATTCTTGCTGTAAGCCTCTTTATCCATGTCTAGGTGCTTCTATATTCACATGTACAAGCCTCAGCTTCCACCCATCTGTTTGTCCACCTCTGTCGGCCTGTGTAAGTCTGTGTAACCATCTGCGTGTCCACAGGGGCATGTGTGAGTGCATCTGCCTCAATCTGTATACGTGAGAATGAATTTTTTTGGATGACTCTCTGGGTGAATGCATATGTGCCTGTGTGCAGATGTTTATGCTGCTGCCTAACATAAGGACTCTGCATGCAGGAGAACTTTGCATGTCTGCATGTACTTGTCTGTGTGCACGCTTCTGTGCTACGCATACTCATCTGTTCGTGTGCGTACACAGGAGAACACATATAAGCATCTGTGTAGCGGTATGTCTGGAAGGTGTGCTGGGTTCTGCTAGTGTGTGCCTGCATTTCTGTGACTATGCACAGAGGTCAATGGACATGCACACGCCTGTGTGTATCCGTGCACCTCCTGGTTGGTTCAGGTGTATGTCTGTGGGCCTCTGTGTCTACCTGTACATCCTTGTGGGCCTCCGCATCTACCTGCACGGGTAGAAATCTGTATGTGTGTTTCTGCCTGCATCTGCTCGAGCTTCTGCAGCTGTCTCTTTGTGACTCCATGTGCGTGTGGGTCTGTGTACATCTCTGCCTCTGTGTCCATGCCTGCACTCCTGTGAATGTCCATGTGCTTCTCTATGGGTAGGGGACTCTGCGTGCCCCTCTCATGCACCCGAGTGAGCCTCTGAGAGTGCAGATGCGTTTGCCTACATATATCTTTGTGTGGGTCTCCAGGCCTGTGGCTATATGTGTAGGTGTATGCTTCTGTCTATAAAAGCATATGTCCCCCCCAGATCTATATACAACACATCTCCCTCTCTGTATAAAAGCATCTCTCTAAATGCACATGCCACTACCCCTGTGTGTGTGCATGTAGAAATCTCTTTGTGGCTCTATCTCGGTTTTGTATCTGTGTACATGTATACTTCTCCTCGCACAAGTGCATTTACATGTGCACACCTGCGCGCTTGTGCATTTCTATATGTACATCCACACGCCCGAATATTTCTTTGTGTATCTTCATATAAATTTTCAGGCATGTGCCTGTATGCACATTTAAATCGTCATGGTTAGCATGAGCACTTACAATGCATGTGCAAGCATGAACGTGTTTGTACATATGTGTTCTAGTAACAACTATGCTTCTGTGTGTACATGCATGTGACTCTGTAAGCAGGAAAACGCCAGGAAATATATGTTTAAAACACATGTATTTACCTATGAATGAGTCTCTATGTTTCAGTGTTTATGTGAATGTCTCTGTGTCTGCATAGCAGTAAAAACACATCTATGGATGGATGACTCAATGCACCTGTCTGTGGGTACATGTACACATGTGCAGACACATATGTGTCTGTGTGGGTTCGTATATGCCTGCCTACATTTCTGCGTAAACATCCAGGGGTGCTTGGGAATGTGTTTAGGACTCATGAGCCTCTAGAAGCATCTATGTGTTCTTGCATGCGCATATGTGTGTGTATGTGTGTGTATCACAGTGATTTTGCATCTTTGAGGCTATGAATCAGTAAATACACCCTCTGGATGCTGCCCAGGTCAGCATATATGTCTCTGCATGCTTCTCTGGGTCTATGTGAATGTGGATTATGTATTTATGACTATGTGTTGCTCTGTGCCTACATACAGAACTATGGGGATTTGTGTGCATCTGTGTGTATCTGTGTGTATACGAGATGACCCACGTCGGGACGCTTGAGTTTTAGGTTCATACTTGTGCAAACATGTATCTCTGGTTGTGGCTGTAAGAATATATGGTCTGTGAGATTATGACACCCCTGTAGGTCTGGGTCAGTGTGAACATCTCTGGCACTGTGTGTGTGTGTGTGTGTGTGTGTGTGTGTGTTCTAGGGTGTATTTATCTATGATGAATATATGTGTGTAGATGTGAGCACTTTTTTTCCAGAAAGACTTTTCTGGGCATTTCCACACCTGCTTTTCTATGATACAGCCAGCATGAGGAGCTCAAGATCTTCTTCCTACTATTGAAGTAGCCAAGAAAATAAACATCAAAATATGGGCTCCTTTGGAAAATATTCATTACTGAAGATAGTAATAATGGCCTAACAGCACAGAGGCTTTTTATAATCTGAAGACAAAAAGCAAGTGGCTGCTCAGTTCTTCAGATCCCACTGCCATTGCAGACATTTCTGTCAGAGACTGTGGCACGCACCTACCTTCTCACGTCCGGCCCCAGCCGGAGCCCACATGCTGCCTCCTGGCTGCCCAAAGCCCACATCATACGGCCTCCACCCCACCTCCCACTTCCCCAGGCTTGCCTACTGCCAAGGGCCCCAAAGGTGCTACTGCTACTTTCTTCCTCATTCTACTTTTCTTTGGCTAGAAAATCAGATTAAGATACCTGCTGTCATTCAATCCTCACAACGGCCTCGGAGGCGGGAACCAGTGTCATCCTCAGTTTACAAATGAGGGCTGAGGATCAGAGACTTAGAGAGCATTACGTGGGTCATGTGGCCAACAAGTGGCAGCCGCAGAATTCAAACCAGGCCTGACAGATACCAAACCTACATTCCTTCTGCTCTGCTGACCATTTCTACTATTGAACGTGCCCGGGTCCCAGCAACCAGTAAACGGGCACGTCTGCCTCCAAAGACTGTTCTAAACCATGATTCCTTCTTGAAACGATCTCGCTTAATTCTTGGAATGACCTAAAAGGAAGTACTGTCCAAGTTTACATGTGAGTAGACAGGCTCCAAGAAGTGCAGTCACTTGCCAAAGTTCTGTGTGAGCACACAGGTCCTCTGCTGGTACCCTACAGAGCAAAGGGTCGTTGAGGACAAACGCGATAGAGTGAGGACGTGCCTCGTGAAGTGAAGCTGAATGTTCTAGCACCAGGATACATACTTGGCTGTCATTCTTGGTGGGTGGGGCCTCCTGAGCATTGTGTAATGAGTCCGGGTATTATTAGAGGTGTCTGTGCAGTTTTGGAGCAAGCCCGGGTGTCCTGGGGGTGAATCCGTATGTTGTGGATTACGCGTCTCTGCGTATGGCTCTTCTCCGTGTTGTGGAATGGGTCTCTGAGGACCGTGGGGCAAGTGTGAGCGCTCCGGGGCTAGTTTCTGGGTTAGGTGGCACGTCTCTGTGTAGTGCTGTGAGGCTAGATGTCATGTGGTGAAATGTGTCACAGGGTAGGTCTCAGCTAGTCTCTGTGCTCTGGCATGAGGCGAGGTGTGGGGGGAGTCTGAGTGTGGTGGAGAAAACCTTTCTGTTACAGGGCAATCTCTTTGTTCTGTGGGTTGATGCTACATGGTTTGAGGTGCTAAGTCTTATGTTGTAGGGTGAGTCTGTCTGAAGGAATGTGGGTGTAGGTGTTGTGGGGCAAGCATGTGGGTTTTATGAAGTATTAGTAAATTGTAGGTCCTGTGAGTGAGTTTCCTGTGCTGTCAGTTTGTGACTAGTATGATTCATGTGTGCACCGTAGGCTTGTTCTCAGTGCACATTAAGGGAAGCATAGCAAGGAGAGAGGGGGTGAAGCAGATGGGGTGAAGCAGTGGATTGTGGGTTGTCTCTGTGAATTATGGATCCTGTGAGTCCTGAGCTTCTGATTTGGAGGAACTGTGCTTTGTGGGAGTGATTCTGGGTGTTCTGACTTTCATGGCTGTGATTTTTTTTGGATGTATTATCTGGAAAATCTGGGGATTGTGGGACATCTTCCTACATTGTAGGGCATGTCTGGGTGTTGTGGTGTATACACTGCAGCCTGAATACTGTGGGATGTATCTTGGAGTAATGAGGTGAGGCTGTGTCATGGGTTGATTCTAGAGATTCATAGCAAATTGTCTTGTCATAGGGCCAGTCTTTGCATTGTAGGGTATGTCTGTGCCTTATGGCGAATCTATGTGGGTTTTTTTAAAGCAGGGGGGGAGTCTCTCAGGTATGGGGTTGTGTCTGTACATACAAATGTATGGCATTTCAAGAGGTTGTGGTCCAATACTGTGTATTGTGAGGCAAGTGTGTATGATACAGGCTGGCTGGAAATGTGGTGTTAGGTGTGTTCTGGGGTTGTAAACAGAGTATGGGTTATTAGGGGGCAAATCTAGGCATAGGGGAACTTTGTGTTTGTGCTGTGGGACTACTCTATATGCTGTAAGGCCTATCTGCTTTGTGATGCATTTCTGTGTGTTATGGGGTATGCCAGTGTGTAATGAGCATCTCCTGAGTTGGAAATCTTTATGTTGGGTGATGATTTGTTTTGTAGGGTAGTTTGTATGGCAGGCCATGTCTATGTATCAGCTGGTGGGTCTCTCAGTGATATGGGGCAAGTCTGCAAATTGTAAAGCTTATCTGTAGTACCGCAGTTCATATATTCATTTTGTGGGATGGTGTGAGGTTGCAATGAGATTATGTGTGTGTAGGAGAACCTGAGTGCTATGGGGCATGTCAGTGCCTTGTGGGGAAAACCAGGTATGGGTTGAGTTTGTGTCCTGTGATTTGATTCTAGATGTTTGGGAGTGAATTTGCATTCGGGACAGAGTCTGAGCATGATGTGACCATTCTGGGACTGTGGGGAGTGTCCGTGTATTTTCAAGGTATTCTGAACATTGTAGGCTGCATCTTTTCATTGGAGGTTTGTCAACGTGTTGTGGGGGTATGTGCACCACAGACTGTGTCTAGATTGTGGATCAAGGGTGCCTTGTGGGGCAAGGCTAAGTTGTAAAGCATGTCTGATGAGGAGCAAAACTATGTAATATGTCTTCATCCTGTGAGGGAAGTCTGTGTATCCTAGGGCAATTCTGGGTTTGGGGGATACGTGTTTTTCTATGTGGGGTATTTGTCTTGTAGAATGACTGTGTGCATGTGTGTGTATTGGGGTAAATGTGCGTATCAGAATGCAATTTTGTGTTTGTGGGAGAGATCTATGTGTTATAGAGTCCCTCTGTCCATGGCAAGTTAGCTGTATTAATGTATCATGGAGCTATTTTGTTCCCTGTAAAACATGTCTTAGAGGTGTATGGCAAGACTGTGAATTTGGGGATGTGGCTGGATGTCTGCAGTCGATCCTTACCAGAGTGGGGTAACTTGCTGTTGTAGAGTGAGACTGTGCATTGTAGGGAGGTTTTTCCATTGTGGAACTTAACTGTGGGTTATAGAGCACATCTTGGCATTATGGGGTAAGTCTGGGCATTGTAGGGCAAATCTGTTCACTCTAAGTTCATTGTAGGTATCATGAGACATTTCTGTAGTATTATGGTGCAAAACTGAGTTTTGAGGCAAACCGAGTTGTTATGGTAATACTGAACGCCTGCCGAGTACGTCTTGGCATTTATTGGAGAATTTTTGCCTTGTAAGGTATATTTGTGCATTGTGATGGGATTCCATGGGCTATGCTGGGAGTCTTATGTCATGGAACATGCGTGAAATCATAAATTAGTCTAAGAATTGAAGGGTGAGCGTGGGAGTTATGGGAGAATCTGGGCGTTGTGAGGCTCATAAGCATGTTGTGGAGTGTTTCTTGGTGCGGTGGTGCAGGTCTGTGTGTTTGGGCACATATCTGGTGGCTGTGGTACGTGATGGGTTAATTATTTGCTTTGTGGTTGAGTCTCTGCATTGTGGGATAACACTGTGTAGGGGTAAAGTTTGTGCACCGAACGGTGAATTTGGAAGTTGTATCAATTTCTACGCATTTGTGGGGCAAGTCTGTTTTCTGTGGCATGTTTTAGAAGAACTACTGGCCAAGCATGCTGGTGGGGGTGGGGTTGAGTCTAGGCATTTAAGGATGTGACTGGATGTTGTGGAGGAGTCCACTGATGATGGAGTGCATGTTTTGAGAAGTGTTTGTAAGTTGTTACGCAATACTGTGTGTTTCTGGGGGTGGGGGGGAATATATCTTATGAGGCATATCTGTGTACTGTGGGATGTATGCTGTGGGAAAAGCTGTCCATTTTGGAACAAGTGTGTGTTTTCACGCAATTTGGGGTGCTGTGAAGTGGACATTATAGAGAAAGCTCTGCAGTGTTATGGATTCTGTTCATTGGGGAGTATCTAAGCTGTGATTGTTGTCTGTACTTTCCATTGTGTATCTGGGCATTGTGGGGCAAATATGGGCTGTCAGCTGATTCTAAGTGAGAGCAAATCTATGTGCTATGCTGTGTTTGATGCAGGGTGGGTTTGTGTATTTTGGGCTGAGTATGCATGTTTGGCACAAATTTGGGAATTGTGTGGTAAGTATGCGGTGCGGGAGCCTTGTTCTCTGGGGTAGGTCTGTGAGTTGTCAGTCATGGTTGTGCATTATGATGCAATTCTGTACATTGTAAGGCAACTCAAAAAAATTGTGACTTGAGTTTGAGTGCTGTTGTTCCTTTCTATTCATTGCAGAGCAACCATAGGCTTAGTGAGGGTGCCTCCATGGAGGCGTATTTTTATATTTTAATATGACTCGGCAGCTATTTTTAGAGTTTCCGTGCCATATTGCAGGTTTGAGATGCTATGGGTTAAACATGTACAGGTTTGGATTTTGGTGCAAGTTTGGGATTTGTGGAGTTAGTGTGCCGTGGAGCAAAAGTGTGCTAGGCTGGTCTATATCTTGAAGAGTGAGTTGATGTGCTGTAATGTAATCCTGTCTGTTGCAAGAGAAGTTGGTATCTGGGGACACATCTCTACACTATAGGATGTGCCTATGTGTTGTAGTGTATGTGTGTGCAGTGCTTGGGCAAATCTTTGCACCATGGGGTAACTGCATTAATTGTGAGATTGTTTTACCTATTGTAGGATGGATTATGTTTTGTGATGCTGCTCCACACCTTATTGGAAGAGGAGGTTGAGTTTTGTCAATGACCCCAAGTATTTTGGGGTCTGTCTTCTGATGAGGGGTGTGTGTGTGTATTTTGTATCAACTCTGAATACTGTGTAGCACATCTATGTGTCATGAGTTGACCCTATACAACACATGGCAAATCTGTACACTCTGGGGTAATTTTGTGTGCTTTGGTGTGCACCTGTGCGTGGTGGGCAGAGTCGTGGCTTATATCTAGGAACTGTAAAGAATGAATGACCATGTCATGGAAGAGATGCATGCTGAGGCTTGTCTCTCTGTAGGAAGAGTCGTGTGACACGAGATGCATCTCCCCCTGGTGACTTGTTATTGTGTGTTGTAAAGGGCATATCAGTGCTTTGTGATATGATTCTGTACTTTTTGGGAAGAGTCTGAGTTGTGTATTTATGTCTGTGCACCGGGTTTTGTGCAATTCTCTATGCTGCACAATGAGCTAGTAGTTGGTGGAGCTAGTATGTCTGTGTAATGTGTTGTGGATGCCTATTGTAGGATGTGTCTTGGAACTGCAAGACAGTTCAAACTCTAGGTGCTTTGTTGCTCCTATTTCCCTTGTAAGCCTGGTGTTTGCACTGCAGGGAGAGGATGTTTTGTGAGACGTGTCTCTGTTGTAGGGCATGTCTGTGTATTGCTGTGCAGCTAAGCACTTTCAAGGCATACCTATATGCTGTGTATTTCTGTCTGTGCATTAATGATACGGTGCTTCTGGGTAGTGTGGGGTGAATCTGGGTATCATGAGGTGATTCTGGATGTTGTGACACATGTCTGTGCCCCTTTGTGTGTGGGGACCAGTCTAGGGTTGTGATATTAGATCAAACTGAGTAGGGTGGACCTATGCTTCACAGGACAAGTCTGTGCACAGTGGGTTAAATGTTCTATGAGGCACGTTTGTGTTGTATACAAGGCGTTCTGACATCTGTCTGGATCGTGGGGGATGTCTATGCATTGGATGGCATGTCCAGGTGTGGATGGGCAAGTCTATGAGTTGAGGGGCATCTCTATGCATTTTAGGGCCTCTATGTGGTAGAGAAGTGGGGGCGGGGAGGATGCTTTGCAGTGAGCCTGAGTGTTGTGGTTCTAGTGTTTTCATTGTGGAATGACTGCATATGTTGTGGAGCAGATCAGTTGTGTAGAGTGAGTCTGAGCATTGTGATTCCGATCTTTGCATGGAGCCTGTGTTGCATGGCACGTTTGTGTTATGAGGTAGGCCGATGCCCTGTGGGGTTTATCTGTACTTAGTCGGGGTTTACATGTGGCATTGTGGTGCATGACTGTGCTATGTAAGAACTGTGTGCATTGTGTGGCAGTGTGGGCTTTGTGGAGCATACCACTTGGCATTGTGTTATTATTCTATTCACCATGGGGCAAGCTGGTGAGTTAGGGTTATGTCCATACTTTGAGAGGCATGTTATGGGGCAAGTTTGTGCGTTGTACTCTGTGACCTGTGGGTTGACTCTGAATGCTGTGATGTGCACGTGGTTAATACAGGCAGATATCTGCATCGTGGGAGATATCAGTGCATCATGGGACGTGTTTTCAGATTGTGGGATAAGTCTGTGGTTATATGTTGTTTTTGAGCTGTACGGGTCCTGCATATCCTTTGGGGGACTATGTGGAGAGAACTGAAGGTCTTTGGGATCTTTGCGCTGTGATGTAACTGTTCCCTTGGGGATCTGTGGGCTGTGGGGATGCTAGAGTGTACAGTGGGACGAGATGGTGTGCTGCGGTGCCATTCTCTACTGTGTGGGAGGAGTTTACACCGGGACACTGAGTCTGTACAGTGTAGGGCATTCGAGGTCTTGTGTACCTTTGTGTTAGAAGGTTTTCTGTATGTTGTAGGACAAGTCTTGGTACTGGGAAATGAAGATATTTACTGGAGCCAGTGTGTGTTATGTGCCTAATACAGGCATTGCAGGGTGCATCTGCTCTGTCACATGATTCTGTATATAGAAGATCTGTTTGTGGGGAATGGGGCTATCCGTGTGCTGAGGTACAAGCCTGTGTGCTGTGGAGCAAGTTTGAATCCTGTGGAAAGACAATCTGCGTTATGGGGTGAGTCTGAGCATTGTGAGCAATTTGTGGGTTTTGACAGGGATGACGTGATACAATTCTGTGTGTTGGAGAAGTCTGCGTTGTGGATTGTTTCTAGGGATTTGAAATTGAGTTCTTCAATGCTGTGGGGCCAATGTGTTCTGTGGAGAGCATGCGTACTGCAGAGCCTGTATATATATGATAGTGCATTCAGTTGATGAGTGTTTGCATGGTCTGTATCACGGGTATGTCTATGCACTGAAATGTGTGCCTAGGTGTTGTGTGATGAGGCTTCGTGTTATGCGGAGACTCGGTGTGGTAACTGCTTCTGGGCGTTGTGAGCTAAGTGCAGTCATTATAGGAATTATAAGCAAAGGGTGGTGAGAGTGAGAGCTATGGTGTGATTCTGGGCTTTATGGGGGTATACCCCATGTGCTGTGGGTTGATTCTAATTATTTTAGATTAAGTCTTACCATCATAGTCCAGTTCCTTGCATAGAAACAACAACAATAATAGCAACAACAAGATCAACTAACATTGATAACACTAATTCTGTGCCAGGCACTGTTCTAAACACTGTATAGGCATTCACTCATTTATTTCTATTAACAGCCCTACTAAATAGATATACTTATAAATACTTATAAATATATATACTTATACTTATTAGAATACTACTAGTATTCTAATTTATATCTGAGAAAAATAAGGCACAGAGAGGTTAAGAAACCTTTCCAAAGTCACACAGTTAGTAAAAAATACATGTGGCATTGAAACCCTAGCAGTCTGAATCCTGAGCGTAAAGCTTTTAACCACAATCTCTACTGCCCCTTTGTCTCTGGGCCTTGTGGGGATATGTCTAGGTGTTGTGGCATGTCCTGGGTTACAAAATACCTAGGGATTATAAAATTTATCTAAGTAATGTGGGGCTTATCTGTGAATCGTGGGATAGGTCTTGTTGAGAGGGCATTGTTTTATATCGTTAGGAAATGTTAATATTTGCACTGTGTGGCAAGGCTTTCTATTTGTGGGCCAGCGGCGTAAGGGGTATGTCAAACCTCTGCTTTAAAGGAAAGTTGTGTGGTGATGGGATTTTGTGATTGTCAAAGAATTTCGTGTGTTTGCATGAGGTAAAAGGTATGTTGAAAGGTATGTTTACTTGTGCGTCTAGTCCCTGGATTATGGCACGTATCCGTGCCTTGTGGAGTGGGTGTGGGTATTTTTGCTCAAAGTCTGCTTTCTAGGGGAAGTTTATACACTGTGAGGCAGTTCTGTGAGTCATGGGGGAACCATGTGTGCTGTGGGAAATGTGTATATGTTGTAGGGGTCTCCAGGCATGCTGGGGCTGATTGCTACATGGGGAGGAGGGGCTGTGCATTGTAGGATGCCTCCGTGTGTTGTAATACGTGTGTGTGCACACATGCATAGGCGAGTTGTCATGGAATGTGTCTGTGCATTTGGGGGCCTGTCGGGGCTCATGGGAAGTATCTTTGTGTTGTGGAAGATGTTTGCGCAATAGAGGCCAGGAGGCATGTTGCAGGGGGATCGGTTTGTGCATTGTGGAGTGAGGATGTGTTACGCGATGGTGAGGCTTCCCTGTACATACTGACATACCGCTAGGTGTCTTGGGATATGTATTACGGAGTGTTCTCTGTATTCCTGAGGCAAGCCTTAGTTTACAGGAAAGGCCTTAGTTGTGGGTCTAGTGTGTGTGCTATAATGCAATTCCATGCATCGTACAGGGTATATGTGTACAGGCTGAGCTGTTTTGGAGGAAATCTGTGTACTGCAGAGCATGTCTAGGTGTCTTTGGATGAGTCTGTGTATTGCAATGAGTCTGCATCATGGAGAACCTCTGGATTGTTGAGTGAGTCTGTGTGTTACAGGATGAGTCTTAGGATCACGGTACAAGTGTTGTAAATTTAGGAGCATGTTTGTGATTAGAAGATATATCCACACATGATAAAACAAAAATCTGAGTGTGGGAGGGTGTGTTGGTGTGATACAGGGCACATCACTGAGTTGTAGGGTGCATGCATATGTGTTTGTGTGTTGTGGTGTGTTGTGGGTCTGTGCCTTGTAGGGTGAGTCTGGGTGTTATGCATGTGAATGTTGTGGGATGAGGTTGTGTATGATGGAGCGAGCCTGTGCACTGTATAGCAAATTTCTTGACTATGATACAGCTGTCTTTTGTGAGTGGCATCAGGTTTAGGGGTCTGTCTGTGCTCTGTAGAGCGTGTGGGGGTGTTGTGGGGTAGCTGTGTGCTACAGAGCATCTGTACATGTCCTAGGGCTAGTCTGTGTATCATGTGGTGAATCTTTGTGTTGTCAGATGCTAAGTATTTGAGGTAGACCCTCTTCGCTTTAATAGTAATGGGGTGGGGGGAGTGATAGTAACATATAGGAACAACTGCAATAGTTCCCATGTGCCAGGCACTGTACTAAGCACTTAACATACTGTAACTCATTCAATCCTCACAACCACCCTTATCTTTGTCTTACAGATGAGCAAACTGAAGAACAGAGAAATATACTTACCCAAGGTGATACAATTAGAAAGGGGTGGAGCCTGGATCCTAACCCAGGTAGTCTGGGTCCAGAGGCTCTGCTCTTAACCAGTACACAAACCGTGTCTCTGTTGCAGGCCAGAGTCGTAGCTCAGTAATGTGGTAAAGTTTGTCTGCCCACTACGATGGAAACATCTGCATTGCAGGGGTAATGTGCGTGTTGTGTGCCTGTCTATGCACTGGGGAAAGTTTATGTGAATTGTTGGTTTTCCATTTTAGGGTTAAGTCTGCGTTACGATGCGATCCTGTGCACTGCACATAGAAGACATCTGTGTTCACAGGTGTGCCCATGAATCGTAAGTTTTGTTGAGTGTGATTAAGTTGCGGGGCAAGTCTATGCCCTAAAGGGCTTGTCTGCCCACTTAGGGTGAGTCTCAGTGCCCGGTCGTGTTCGTGTGTGTTGTGGGGTGAGTATGCGTATTAACGGAAGAACCTGTGTATTTGGGTGGAATTCTGTGCCTGGTTGAGCATAGCTGGTTTACGGGCAGCGGCATGAGCAGTGAGACTAGTGTGTGTGGCCTGAGCTAGATCCAGGACTTGTAGGGCAAATGGTTGCACATGTTGTGGGCATGTGTTCGCCATGTGTAGCCACCCTAAGGAGTGTGGTTTTTGTGAAGTGAATCTGCGTGACAAATGTGTGTTGCGACACAGTTACGTGCACTGTGGGGATGGGGTGCTGTGCTGTGGGACGTGCTTGTGTGTTTGCATCTGTGCTGGGAAGTAAGTGAGGGAAGTCTGGATCATGTCTGTGACTGTGCCCTGAGGAGCAGATCTGGACGCTTTAGGCGCTGCTGCGGCATGAGTGTGTCTGTTATAGAGCAAGTCTGTCCGTTGTAGGGCCAATCTGCATGCTGCGGGGCAGTGCTGTGCACCGTGCGGGGGGGGTGTCTATTTATTGCAATGTGTCTAAGGAATTTGGGGCATGTTTCGTCGATTCAGGGCCACAGTATGTGTGGTGACCGTATGTATGGTGGAGGTCTAGATGTGGGGGGCAAACGAGCGAACCATGAGGCAAGTATTTGTACTGTGTGGCGACTGCATTGGTTATAAAGTGAACTGGTGCCCTGTAGGAAAAGGTTGTGTGCTGTGCTGCAATCCTGTGCTTCACGGGGGGATATACGTCCTGTAAGATACACTACTGCGTCTCTGTGATGTGGGGTGAGCTTGTCTGAGTGCTGTGGAGAGAGTCTCTGTGCTCTGGGTTTTAATCTGTGTGCCATGAGGTAAGTCTGCAAGCTGTGGGGTGACTCTGTGTTCCAGGGGCATGTGCTTGTGCTGGGGGACGAGTCTGTGTGTCTTGGGGAGAGCCCGTGCATCCTAGGCCCAGTCTGCCTGAAGTGGGGAGGGCCTGTATCCTGTGAAGAAAGTTTGTGGGATGAGTTTATAGGCTGTAGGGAGTGTCTGTGTGCTGTGGGGCATCTCAGTTTGTGGGACAGACTGTGTTCTGTAGGAACAATCTTTTGGTCGTGGGGAGAATCATCCGTGTGCTGTGGGGAGACCCTCTATGCCATGGGTTTAGTTTGTGTGTCGCAGGGTGAGTCTGCGTGACTTGGGTAGTGTCTGTAGACTATGGAGCAAGTGTGGGTCCTTTTGGAATGGTCTGTGTCCTGTGGTGCTTGTCTATGTGCCATGAAGCAAGTCTGTCTGTTGCGGGAGAGTATGTCTCTGTGTGTGGGTGGCCAAGCTTGGCCACGGACTGTATTCTGGGAGGGATTCTGTGTTCTGTGGAGAATCCATGTGCTCCTGGGTGCCTCTATGTGTTGTGGGATAAGGCTGTGTGCCCTGAGTTGGGGGGGGGGGGATCTGTGTGATCTAGGGAGTGTTTCTGGGATGTGAGGGGAGTCTGTGCCCTGGGGAGAATCTTGGCCATGGGTTTAGTCAGTGGGGCACTAGGAGAAATCTGTGTGCTGTGGGGAGTCTACACGCCTTGGGCAGAGACCGTGTTCCGGGGTGAGAGTTTGTATCCTGCAGGGCATGTCTGTGTCCTATGGGGTCAGTCTGTATTCGCTAGAGAGACGTGCCAAGCAAAGGGCCTGCGTGATATGGGGACACTCTGTGATGTCAGGATTGTGTGTGTGTGTGTGTGTGTGTGTGTCATGGATAGAGTCTATGGAAGAGTGAGTCTGTCACGTGAGCCAGGTCTGTGTCCCTTAGGTGAGACTTTTTGCCTTGCGGAGAATATGTGTGCCTTTGGGTGAGTCAGTGATACGGGGCGGGGGGGGGGGGGGGGATGTGTCTGCTATGGGGGCAAGTCTTTCTGCTGCGGTGCCATGGGAAGAGTCTGTGCGCTGCAAGGGCAAGGGTGTGCGTGCGTGCGTGTGTGTGTATTAATTGACCAGTGGACATTAGAGGGTAAGTTGGCACATTGCAGCGCAAGTCTGTTTTAGGGCAAATTCTCCTTTAATATCTACAAATAATAGCAACACTGACGCAACGGTCCCCATGCAACAGGCACCGTTCTGAAGGTGCTATTACGCATCTGCATTTTAGGTCTGAGAAAACTGAAGCACCCTGTGCTATGGTCATGCAGCTAGCAAGAGGCGGAGGTCTGAAACCAGGCCAGGCCGTCTGTTCCCCGTGCCCACACTATCATGAGTCCCCCCGAGGCCCTGGGGACATCAGTGGCCTCCAACACTGGGGATACTTCGTGGTCACTGCCGGGTATATTGAGAGCAGGTAATTTGGAAGAAAAGGGGAGTAGCTCAAAGCCTTCCATGTATTTAAAAAAAAAAAATAACGAAACGCTCTATTTACAATAACGATGGCAGTTCAGCCCAGAGCAACTGACGTCACGGCTGCAGAAGGGCTCCTCCAGTGACGTCGGCCCGCAAACAGCCCCTCCCTCGCCGCCACAGCCGCAATCGGCCGCTGCAGAGGAGCAAATGCGCATGCCCCGGCGAGCCGCTGTTGCCAGGGAAACCAGCCACCAGTCACAAACAAATCACCGCCTAACTGCGCAAGTCAAGAAATGACCCGGCCGTGGCTGTGAGCCAAAAGAGCCCCTTGCACTAAGGGCGGCCCGGGCAGCCTCCCACCCAGTGCCCCCTATTTTCCTTCCTGAATCAGTAAAGCCTAGAGGCTAGAGGCCAGAGTCCGAAGTCATTAGAGAAAAAAGGCTGCGTTGGGAGTGGGGATGGGGGTGGGGCTGTCAACAGTGGGTGGCAGGTGATCTTAATAATCAAATATGTCTGTGAGCAACGTTTAACTCTTCTCCCACTAAGCGTCTGTGTTTCATGCTGGAGCCTTCCACCTACAGTGAAAAGAGGTGAGCCACTGGGGTGTGTCTACCTACAAGAGATGGTGGCAGTGGTGGCATGGATTGGGACTCATCCTAACTCCTTTAAATCCCTAGATCAGACTACTGCCAGCAACAGGCTGGCAAATATCATTTATTTCTGCTCCTCATACATTCCTTACATTTCCTTCTTCTACCATTCTAGAAAATTCCAGGAACTGAGTCCAGACAGCTTTAATTCTCCGAGTACCTGAGGAGTAGAAAAAAAGGTGAAGGAGGAACCTTAGGAGTAACTCTACTAACCCTGGTGTGTGGGGGGGAGGAATTTCGAACATACAATTAGGATGCCAACTGTGTCCAAGAGGAATAGCATATCTGGAACAGTGGTTTTATATACTCGGATTCCTCGATTTTAATTTGTAAAAAAGCATCTGATAAAAATATAATTTTGGAATATTTAAAATATAAAAATCCTGTTTGAAAACCACTACCCTAAACCGCATGTGCCTAGAATTCTTGAAAGGCATGAGCACGAACATGATGTTTTAGCATGCTGCCAGAAGCTGCAAGAAGGTAGGAGTGCTATTGTGGAATGTGACCATCTTGGGTAGAAAGAACATGGCTGACCTGTGGACACTATACCCTAGCTAATGGGACAGCAGTTGTTGCCATTTCAAATCAGTGGAAGAGGTTGGATTATTCAATAAATGATGCTGAAACAATTGGTGACCTATTTGGAAAAAAAACAAAATTAGATCCTACTTCATATTCATACCATATACCAAAATGAATTCCAGATGAATCAGAGTTAATCATTAAAAAATGAAGCAATGAAATAACTAGAAAAAATACAGGTCAATATACTCATCAAAGGAAAGAAATAAATCATAAAATCAAAAACTGATAGCTGAGGATATCTAAAAATGTAAAGCTGCATCATGTAAAAAAAAAAAAACCCAGCATAAATGATACAAAATCAATAGGCAAACAACTGGGAAATAATGTTTTTACCACATATGATAAATAAATTAGGTGATAATGTATAAGGTGGTGGTGGAGGAGAAATCTTAAACTGGTTCATACCATTTGATCCAGAAATTCCACGTCTATGAATTGATCCTAGGGGGGTAAAAAAAAAAAAAAACAGAAAAGCACACAGAGGTTTATATGGAAAGATATTCCTTAAATTATAACAGCAAAAATTGCACGTATATGCATTCAATAACAGGACATTTAGTGAGACACCTATATGATCAGAAATTATGCAGCCAGAGAACGTTGCCTTCTTGCGGAATGTTTAAAAATATGAGGAACTGCTCCCAATATATTGCTTAATGATTATTAAAGCAAGTCGAAAACTGTATGTACATATGATTTCCATTTTCTCTATATAAGGATCTATTTATATGCATTTATCTGTATGTTTTCAGGGACGAGGGACTGAGAGTAATCCTTCCGTATTTTAAACAATGAATATGTGACTTTTTTATAAGGAAGGGGAAAGGTGGGATTTTTAATAAGCTATTTTAATAAGTGCTCTAAAAGCAGTGGGAGCACAGAAAAGAAAGTCTAGGCAGAAAGACAATAAAAACCCAAAGCCTAAATGTACCTATATGGCAATGGAGGATCCAGCAAAACAAAGTATGTACTACATGAAGATCACAGTATTATGTGCATTTGAACAGGTACAGAATTTCTTATACAAGATGGACTCCTGGAAAATTTTCTTCACTACACCAGAGAATGGTCACATGTCCCTGGATGCGCCAGTCATTCTCTCTGCCGCAGTGCTCTCAGTGCAATGCCCCCCTCCCTTTGCCTGCAACACACTCACCCCCCCCCCCCCGTCCCCCCTGCAAAACATGCCACCCGCAGACATTTTTGGCTTGGAAAAATGGCCCATCTTGTGAGCTTTCTTTTAAGCTCTTCCTCCTTATTTTTCCTCCTCCACTGCCTGCCTGTCATCTCACTCAAAAATTTACCTATCTCGTTGGCTCCTTCCTGTTGAAGTGACACACAACCTGAATTTCAAAGAAATAAAAAGGCCACCACTTCAGCTTTTTTTTTTTTTTCTTTTCCTCGCAGAAATGGATCTACAAATACGATTTCCAGGTGAAAGGGGGCACAAAAGCTTACACATTTTCAGGCACATTTCAGAAACCAACGTAAAAGCTTTTTTGATAGGAATCTCTCCTATCCTTCTCACATCCCTTCTCGAATAAAGAAGCACTGAGAATATTCTGTCCTTACTGTACAAATCGATATCCATGAATACAAATAAATTATTTTCAAAATAAAGGCAGTCACAATATTCATTATTTCTTTTTCATGGTTTTTAATCATAAAACCAAATTTTAATCTTTCCCATTCAACACATGTTCATCTCTCACATGAAGCAATTAAGCTGAACATGCAGGCTGCCTTCGTCATTTTCTCTCCTGTACAGACATCCAGTCACATGATTTTCTTAATTAAAAAAAAAAAAAAAAAACGAGGCATGGTATCCTTCCCATTGCAAAGTAACAGTTCTCATGCTCTCTCCATACAGGGACAGGAACTCAGATCTGAGAACATCTTCAATCATAACCCATCCTATCAAGTCTAATCCAAACATCATAAGACTGAGATACTGTTCCGAGTACAATTTCTCATCCTGGTAACATCTTCGTCAAGTCACAGGTTGGGAAATATCTTACCAGAGTCACAAGGGGGAGATTTCTATATTTCCTTCCAGCAACTCATTTGCCATTTAAGAAACAAGCTTTAAACTCATAAAGTGACCGTGGATTATTTAGAATTTAATGAATCCATTTTCCCAATACTGCTGATTAGAATCAGGAATTCCTACACAGTTCTGTATTATTCTATTCCATCAAAACATGTCACTGGCTTTGAAAAGCGTATTTTGGGTATCTATTTTACAAAAGATTTCTCAGCTACTTACCAGCTGCATGCGCTCTGCTTCTCCACCAGCTCTGAGGCTGTCGCACTGAAGGGGGGGCGGGAAAGCGGCAGCAGCCACTTGAAAATGAGCTGTGCTCTGAAGAAGGGATTAGCTCTGTGGAAAGAAATGAAATGCCTTGGGATTATCCTCCAATTCCTCCAAAAACACAGAATCATTTTAAGTATCACATGCTAAAAAGTACATGCTCATCACAGAACTGATTTTAGTAGCAAAACTTCTGATCTAAAACACAGTTAAATTGCCTTGGTTTCCAGTGGAACCCCTACAATGTCATGGACTTTTGGCTCTCCCGTCTCCTGGCAACAGTCTCATTAATATTTTTTTTTCTGCAGTGGTCCTACTAGGCATCAGAGAACATTGACAAGGTCTAGTCTCTGGTGGCATTTTGTTGTTCAGTACGTGTTTTCCCCCACACAAGTAATAAGGAGAGTCAGACATTCAATAACATGTTCTCTAGAGGAAGATTCTGGATTGGAATGCATTCCATTCAAATGATTTGTTCTGCCCTCCCTTGGTGCAGTGTTGCCATTAGGCCCGACCTGAAGATGGGTCTCAGCAAAAGATGCCTAACTCCTTCTGCAATCCTCCAATTACACGCAGAAATTCAGGCCCAGACCCAGTGTTGTTATTATCTACTCTGCTCAGAAAAAAAATGCACAGAGTTCACCTGTGTCCTCAGCTCTATCATCATGACCCCCACCTGTCAGCATGGCTACTGGAGGTATGTGTCATAAAAACAGTGGGTGAAATATAATCAGATCGAAACCCATTTATCTGTAAATATTAACATCAATAGGACAAAATATTGACTACATGTTAAGCAAATAAGAGCTGGTTATTACACAATATGTATAATGCAATCACTTATAACTTATGTAGATAGGAACAAACGTACGCAACAAAGTCTGGAAGGATATTACACCAAAATGGTAAGAGTGATTATGTCTTGCTTTTCTATGGATGGCAGAATTTGATGGGAGTTTAGATCATTATTCTCTTTGCTGATCTATCTAATAACTTTTCTGCAATTAACACATATCCCTTAGGTTATTAAAAGAGAACCATGCACAACAATGTGAATTACTTACTGCCACTAAACTGTACGCTTAAAATAGTTACAATGTTAAATTTTATTTTATGAATACTTTACCACAATAAAAAAGAGAGAACAATCCATTCACTCCACAAACATGTACTGAGTCTCACCACATTCAGTATACTGTGTGGTGGGCAGAGATTATAAAAATGAATAAAACACAGTCTGTTCCCTTTTAAAAGCTTATAATCTAATGGACAACTACCCCCAAATTTTCTATATGGGCTTTTATTATACATGACATATGGAATTGCTGCATTTAGAAATGGAGATATTTTAGTAACATACTTTTTAATTTTCATCAATTTTGGGTGACATTTATAATTAGGGTTGTTACAGTGTTTGCCTAAAAGATACCGGACTCCCAGTGGGTAGAGGAAGCAAAGAAATACATATTACATATTTTAATATGTTATTAAGTATTTTAATATATAAATAAGTGTATATACCCATCTGTATATAGGCATAAAATTGTCATATTTTTTAAAGGATGGGAAGGGAAACTGTTCTAGATAAAAGAAGATTAAAGAGATATGACAAAAAAAAAGTATGATGACCATTTTGCACGGTGTGATCTTTGATTAGTTCCTGGACAGAAAATAAAACAGCTATAAAAGACATTTCAGGAACAACTGAGACATTTGAATGCAGACTAGATAATATTAGATCAACATAAAAGGTTTCTGGTATGATAATATAGGATGATGGATTTGTTCTCATGACATACATGTTAAGTACTGAGAGGTGAAGTGCCATAATGTCTATAAATTACTCTGAAATGCTTTAGAAAAAACCATAGTGAGAGATAAAGCAAATGTGGCAATATGTTAATAATTGGTAAATCTAGGTTAAGTATACACAGGTTTTTTACTATATTATTCTTTGGTCTAAAATCCAGAAAATAAAATCTTTTTAAAAATAATTATTGTACAATAATTATATTTATAGTTAAAATTCATGGGGCACCTGGGTGGCTCAGTCGGTTAGGCTCTGCATTCTGCTCAGGTCACCGTCCTAGGGTCCTAGGATCGAACCCCGCATCAGGCTCCCTGCTTGAGGAGGAGCCTGCCTCTCCCTCTGCCTGCCCCTCCCCTTGCTTGTGCTCTATCTGTCAAATAAGGAAATAAAATCTTTTTTTAAAAAGTTAAAATTCATATACATTTTGGAATTGATGACAGGTTTATAATCTCTCATTTAGAGAAAGCTTTCCATACTGACCAATTGGATGATGTCGTTTTGTCATGCGCCATCTAGTGGTAAAATACTGATTTACCATGATTGAAGGATCGTAAAGAACACAAGTTGACAACTGATCCATTAAATATTCCTATAATTTTATTGTAACAAATAAAAGTATTATTGTTGTTTATAAATACTGTTAATTTTCACTATTTGTTTTTGGTTATAGGAGAATGCCTCTGTTCAGGTGTCCTAACAACCTGGCACATCTCCACATAGGGTCCCATAAACAAGGTTCAACTGTAAGCTGACCTAAGTTTTGGTGAAATGCCCTGGGATCCTCCCTGGAACATGGCAAGATGAACAGTCTTATAAAAACTGTTTCTCACTAGCTCCATATTTTGTGAGGGGCTGCCAAGAGGCAGTTTTTCATCTACACAACCCCCCTGCCCCCCCAGTTCTGGTGAGGCATGGGACTTTCCATCTTGCTTCCTCCATTAAGGTACAACTTCAAGCTATACAATCCACTAGATGTAATATGGAAACAGCTCCTCCATGATAGAGTGATTCACTTCCCATGTCATCTGTCATCTTGCCCTTCTGGTTGTCATTCTGTAGGATCAGGGATGTGGAGAGCTGACAACATGCTGACCTTCTGTTCTTGCTTTTGCTGCACTTGTACATAACAGACTGTGTCCATTTGGCTCACTATCTCTTTACCAACTGAATACAGGGCAGAGTGGCAAGCCAAAGCTAGCAGTTCTTGTGGATTAGAGCCTTAATCACTGCTTGGTTAAAAAAAAAAAAGTATCTACAGGGGCACCTGGGTGGCTCAGTTGGTTAAGTGTCCGACTCTTGATTTTGGCTCAGGTCATGATCTCAGGGTTGTGAAAGCCCCGCATTGGGCTCTGTGCTGGACGTGGAGCCTGCTTAAGATTCTCTCTCTCCCCCTCCCTCTGTACCTCCCTCTCACACACACACTGCTTGAGCACTCTCTCTCTCTCTCTAAAAAAAATTTTTTTTTAATTTTTATTTATGATAGTCACACAGAGAGAGAGAGAGGCAGAGACACAGGCGGAGGAAGAAGCAGGCTCCATGTACCGGGAACCTGATGTGGGATTCGATCCGGGGTCTCCAGGATCGTGCCCTGGGCCAAAGGCAGGCGCCAAACCGCTGCGCCACCCAGGGATCCCTAAAAAAATTTTTTTTAAGTATCCACAAATGTGCGTGGGGGTGGGGTAGGGGTTGTGGTGTGTGTACATAGAAAGAATGCACAAACGTCATACGTTCTGTTGAAACACTGAAAGCTTTCTTCCTGAAACTGGGAACATGATGAGTGATGTCCATTTTTACAAATTCTTTTCAACATTGTGCCAGGGTGAGGGTGGGTTGCAGACAGTGCTCAGTGTAGTAAAATTACACAGAGAGGTAAAAGAAGAGTAAATATGAAGAGATTAACATAGGCACCCAAGTAATCACTTAGTTATAAATAAAAGAGTAACAAATCATGAAGGAAAAAAGTATATGGCTTCATTGTGAGTCCAACATATTGCTTCAGGCCAAGTAAGTAGAATTGATCGTTAGCAAGCACCCCTTTTCCCTCTCAGGCACTGCACCATAGTAGCTCTTGATTTGACCTGCCTGCTTGGTTACCTAATGGAAATTTCCAGACCCACTCAAAAGCCACCATGAAGGGGCTCATAATAAACATAAATACCAGAAATGACTGCAATGCATCAATATGTAAAAATCATAATTAACCTCCTCAAATCATTGGTAGTTACTAAGGTAACACCCCCTTATTCTTAAAAATTGGTAAGTAAAGGGAATTATTCAAGCACTTAACTCTCCTGTGTGGACTGCATTTCAGCATAATCAAGTAGCTAATAAGGGGGAAGCTCTTTTTTAAAGCAAATTTCCAGCTAATACATAAGAAGAAAAGAAAAAATTAGAAAAAAAATAATCATTTTGCAACCCTCAACAAAACAATGGATCTAGGCAATAATTTTCAGTAGCTACCAAAACCATCTACTGAAGGATTGATAAGAAATCTCTTTTTAAGCAACAAAAATAACTTCTTGGACCCAACCTCCCCAATATCTTTTATTATGCCATTATTTTTTTTTAAATAGGAAGTTTCCATAGTTTTTTTTTTAATTTTATTTATTTATGATAGTCACAGAGAGAGAGAGAGAGAGAGAGAGGCAGAGACATAGACGGAGGGAGAAGCAGGCTCCATGCAGGGAGCCCGACGTGGGATTCGATCCCGGGTCTCCAGGATCATGCCCCCGGCCAAAGGCAGACGCTAAACCGCTGCGCCACCCAGGGATCCCCTATTATGCCATTATAATTGTGATATCAGCTCTGGGAAAGGATAGCAGAGGAAAAGGAAGTTACAATTTTATCTTGTATCCTCGAGCGTTACCATTTCTGAGTAAAATATACATATTTTCATTGGAGAGTTCTGCAGCGAATATTGATACCAAAGGAGTGACTCTATTCTAGGCCTGATCCAAATTATTTCCTGATCAAAATGCAATCCAATTTAAATAAAATATCTGCAACATACTGTTTAGGAAGGATCCTCCAGAGAGGAATTTTGGACTCTGGATTGTTAAGGCAGGTCATCAATGGCGCTGTGCGAGACACCTGGGTCTTTGGAGTTGATCCTTGGATCTCCAGCTGGGCCAAGGAGAAGAGCACTGCTGGGCAATAGCAGGCCAACTAAAACAGACTCAACAGCAGAGCCACACTTGCCACTTGTGTGCCAAGGTAACATTAGTCAGGACCTATTTCAGTAGAAAAAGAGGAACCAGTATTTGGAGAAGGACTGGCAGAGCTGGAACTACGCACCACTGAGGCTGTATCCTGTGCTGTTTATGTTCTCGTGCCTGGTACTGCTATGAAAATGGCTCTAATTTCTTTTGAATCAGGAGATGAGAGAAAAGATGATGGTGTTTGCAACCTAATGCCTAGAAAATAGGAGAATACAATACATTTAACTGCTTTTTTGGCATAAAAGGAAATTCTATGGAATTTTCCAGCAATTTGCATCTATCAGAACATAGCCTCTAGCATGAGATGGTACCAGTGCAAGCACAGCATAAATAAAATCACAGAAGGCGTCAGAGGAAACTCAACTCTTCTGCTGAGAATTTAGACAAAAGTGTAATTTCCATCTGAATTCAACGGTTTTCATTATAAGGAGAATAGAAGGCCCAGATATGGAGTTTATTTCTAACCCAACTAGAAGCATTAATGACTAAAATCTGGGAAGAAAGTGAGACAGCACAAATGAGCAAGAGAGTAAATGACACTGGTGATGAACCTGAGATGGCCCTCTAAGGAGAGATGGCTCTCTAAGTCTGTCTTTCTCCAGATGAAATGTCGAAGTCTCATGACCTGTTCCTCATTAAGCTTCCAAATTTTTCACCATTTTGAACATTCTTCTCTGGAGATTCTCTGGTATGGCCTTCAGAGGATGGTACTATACTACAAACTCCTCAAAGTAGTCTAGATTTTGGCTAAAGATCACAGAGGAAACTAGAGTTGTTATTTCTGATGATCAAAAATCAACTTCAGGATACTACAGAACAAAGCACGGGGTGTAGTGGGGAAAGCCAAGCATTGTCCTAGGTGCTATGGTACAACATGAATAACACAGACAAGGTCCATGCCTTCAAAAGAGCTTACAAGTTTAATAGAGAAGACAGATCAATACAAGGAATCAAACAAATAATAAGAACATAAGATCATGATGAGTTCTACAAAGAAAATAAAACAGAATAACATGACAGAGCATCCTTGGGTGGTGAGGAAAGGTCACTCTGAGGGAGTGACATTGAGGTGAGACCTGAAAGACAAGGAGTAAAGCAAGAAATTATATGTAGAAGCATTTTCTAGAGCTGATAGAAGAGCTAATGCAAAGGTTCTCAGCATCAATGAGCTAGACATGTCCAGGAACAAAAAGATGGGAAAAGGTAGGAGATAAGGCCAAAAAGGTGGACAAGAGTCAGATCACATAGCACCTTACTGGAAATGGTAATAAATACCTAATTGCAATGTGAAGCTATTGCGGGGACTTAAGCAAGGAAACTGCATGATATGATTTGTGTTTTAAAATTATAATTTTGGCTATTGTGCTGAGAATAGACTATATCTTGGCAAGTTCTGAAAGCAAGGACATCTGTGAAGAGTATGTTGCAGAAGTCCAGGCAAAAGAAGTTGATGGATCAATTCAGGTAGAAGCAGAATGAGTGGTGAAAAGAGTTCAAATTCAGGATGTATTTTGGAGGCAGAGTCAACAGGGTGCTAGTGCGGTAATAATAAGGGAGAATAAAATCTAGGTAAATGAAACAAGAAATCTAGGATGACTCTTAGTTATATAACTGGGTGAATGGTGGTGCCAAATAATTGATAGGGAGACAGGAGGAGGGATAGATTTGAGGGAGGAAGGTATGAATCAAGAACTCTCTTTTGGAAATACTGAATTCGAGACTCTATTGGAGATGTTGTAAAAGCTGGACAGAGTTTCACAGGAGAGGTGCAAACTAGACATATAAACTGGAAGTCATCGGCCTAAAAATAGTAATGAAAACCAGGGGAGTATTTGAGGATACCTTGCACACCTTGGACAAGTCACTGCATCTCTCTGGACACCAGAATCTTCATCTATAAAAGGCAGTTGAGGGCATCTGGGTGGCTCAGTGGTTGAGCGTCTGCCTTTGGCTCAGGTTGTGATCCCGGGGTCCCAGGATCAAGTCCCACATCAGGCTCCCCACAGGGAGTCTGCTTCTCCCTCTCTCCCTCTGTCTCTTTCTCTCTGTGTCTCTAATGAATAAATAAACAAAATCTTTAAAAAAATAAAGGCTGCTGATACCCATTAATGTTTGTGCCAGATTGAGTTGTTGTAAAGATTAAAGAAAACCAGTGTAGCCTATGATTGCTTAAACGATTTTTAGTAGCTGTGCTGATGTATGTAGGGAAGTAGATCTGTGTTTAACTCAAATTTCTGGAGCTTTTCATATGATACTCTTCTGTTAAAACAGGCATCCTCCATTTTGTACTAGTGCAATTGATTTATTTCATCGAACTCCCTCTCCTCTATCTGCAGCCTCAATCTTAGGCCAGATCCTATGGTCTCTCCTTCCCTACATGCAACATGTTGCCATGAGACACTGTCATGCTGCTTGCCTACAGTCTCCCTACTCTGGCTACAGAATGGACCACACTTCAGACAAATGGACTACAGCAGGCTCAGCCACAGTTTGGCAAAGCACCAACAACCCAGGAGAGCTGGGCAAATGGCCAAACAATTTCAGACTATAATGCTTAATCTTCTCATAGCAATTTAGTGAGGCATGGGTATGAATTAGTATTATCCTCCAATGTGACATAAGGTGCAAAGACCCCAGAAATAATAGTAATAGTGGCAAAAAGAGGCTGGGAGCCAGATTACAGAGACTGAACAAGCAGAGAGATAAGGAAACAGGAAGGAAGCAAGGCTAAGAAGGAAAAAGTAGGGCTTAGGTCCAGCCATATGAACTCTGGTTCTCTGGCAGGACTTCTGCTAAAGAAGAATAACTTTTAGGAAAAAAGCAAAACCCTAGTCCTGAAGATGGTGAAGACACGCAAGGGATTCAGTCAGTAACACAAAGAACAGGTAAGAGCTCAATTAAAAATGCTAAGATTTATGGTCAAAAGCCAGATTGTAACTAAGCTAGCAGCATTGTGTATGGGTACGGAGGCCCTTCTAGTGCCCTCTCCGGGGGCCAGACTGGTCCGATTCTGGAGTGTTGCTGAGACAGTTCGCGGGAGGTTGTGGCCCAACCGGAGAGAGTGAAGGAAAGGAAAATGCATAATTAATCTTATGGCAGAGAATCAATCCTAAACAGAACCCTCTCCTAGAAATAAGAGCAGCACTTTGAAAGACAGAATGGAGAAGCTGCATAGATCAGTTGAAAGATTATCGTAAGAGTTTCTTCGTCAGTCACACAAGGAGGCCAGACCACATCAGGAGCACCAAAATCACCAGGAAAAATATTTTTCAAATGCATATATGTCCCTAAAGACACAGAATTAGCAGGTCTTGAGGGGGTACCTGAGAATCTGTATTTTAAAGTTCTCTACAGGATTAGGATGTATTGGTAGGTTCAGAAATCACTGGACTAGAAGATTCCCAAATACTATTATCTGCCATCAACTGTTTTATTTGGCACCAATACAGCATTACTTTCTCTTAAGCCTAATTGTTTACTAAAGCCTTACCTCTAACTCCAGAGGGATTAGAAAGTGAGATAAGATAATTTTTTTCTCTTATTTTAATTATTTTTTATCAGTGGGTTTTAGAAGGGTCCAAAGACCTACTTGCTCACTTTCTTCTATGTGGCTGTGGAAGAGGGGCAGCCTGAAAGTGCCTTGTGCATGAGAACTTCTGGATGGAACCAGGGCAAGGGCTAACAATCTTCTTGTATGCCATCCACTTTTCATTTCCATTTTCACATTTGGAGATTATCCAATTTGTCTCCATAAACAAACCAGGAGATGGGCACTTGGGTTTAGGTCTCTAAATAATACCCAGAGGTTAGACATGTACAGAGTTGTTGATTTACTGTGGGTGTACAGATTACCATATATAATAGCAACAGCTGACATATGCTCAGTGTCAGAAACTGCTCTATGAACTTTACTCTGATTATCTTATTTAACCATCACAATAACCTTATGCAGGAGGTACTATTTTTACTTCCACGTTACAGAAAAAAACTGAGACTCAGAGAACAAGTAGCTTGTTGAATCAGGTCAACTAATAAGTGAGGCACCAGGATTGGAATCCAGACATTTTGATCATAGAATCCTTCCTCTTGACATTCTTTTACATTCCTTCCTCTATCTGATTCTTGTGATGTGTGTCATCCTAAATTATCATTGATAACTGTCTGCCTACTGTCACTGAAGTATAATCTCTCTGAGAGCAGGGAACTAGTTTCATTACCCTATAGCCACAGGCCCTACACAAACCTCTAGGCATGCCCCTTCATTCTTGCCCTCATTCCATTGGCTGGCTTGTTTCTGTGAGGTAATACCATTATGATGATGTGAGGTGACCTCATATTAGCAGCTCAGTACTTCAGAATCCTGAAGGGAGCAGAGCACCTCAATTCAAGGGACAGAGAAAAGGCAGATAACTGGACTGCAGTCCAACTTGTTCTGAAAAAAGTATTGAAATAAATAATGGACAAAGTTCCAAAGCTGTTTTATTTGTTTATTTCTGTGTTTTTAGTGGAGAGCCAACTTCATCTACACTTGGCTTATTCTGGTAAGTGAAAATTAACTGGGCAATAAGCTTAAAAAGTAATACTGGGGCAGCCCGGGTGGCTCAGTGGTTTAGCGCTGCCTTCAGCCCAGGATGTGATCCTGGGGACCTGGGATCAAGTCCCAGGTTGGGCTCCCTGCATGGAGTCTGCTTCTCCCTCTGCCTGTGCCTCTGCCTCTGTGTGTGTGTGTGTGTGTGTGTGTGTGTGTGTGTGTGTGTCTCGTGAATAAATAAAATCTTTTTAAAAAAGGAAATTTAATATAAAATAAAATAAAAATAAAAAGTAATACTAGCCACTGGGGAAGTTAAAATTGGATCCCAGGGTAATTACATTTTCCTGTTAAAAGTGTTCAAGACAGTTAATAATCACAAATATTTTGCAGCACCCATAAAAATCAATGAATGGCCTGATGAACCAAATGAAAACAACGAAGCATATGAAGGTGATGGATATCCATCAAAATACTCAGGTAAATCAATGCAATATTCACATCCAGTAAGACTATAGTTATTTCAAAGAAAATAAGGGCTAAGACTTCTTTTTGTACACTATGTGATTCTTTGCCTGTGCATTGGTTATCAGCATTGGCCATAAATTACAATAATTAGATGAGCACTTGCTCAGAAGTTAAATATCATAATCTTCTGTATCTTTAAGGGGAACATTCTCTTTAGGGATTACTGCTCTCTTTCTTCTTTTGTTTTTGGTTGGCACACACACAAAATCCTCATTCCTAACCTGCCCATATGAACATGAGTGTAACTGTAATCTGATGCACATGTTTTGGTGGTAGAGGCTATTAGTCCAGACACAGATGATTTGCAAGCGTACAGCTTTCTTTAAAGTTATTTGTCTTTTGCTTTGCTTTTTTTGTTCGAATGCCAGTGAGAATTCTGTTTATCTCAAAAGACAGGAATCAAAACCCAACAGTCTATACAGTCAGAAGGTGAATATTTATCGGAGATGTGCAGTATGCAAAAATGATTCAATTTCTTGAAAGTAAATAATAGTGACATGATATAATAACATTTAACTAGTGCTAGTCTTGGCCCCTCCCTGACACTGACTTTCTTGTCTTCTGGTGAAGAGGCTTCCTAATCTACAACTACATTTCTGGGTCCTTGTACAATTCCAAGTTACTTCTTAAACTCCCTAAACTTATCTCTCTAATCTGTCACCTCCCTCAGATCTCCTTCCACAGCCTTCAAACTGGGAGCCCTACTTCTTGCCCTTCACTACTCTTGTCTTATCAGGGGAAGTTGAGGACCTAGGAGGGCAAGTGAGAACCCACAGCCATTGCCAGGGACACTGCTGCATGACTGCGGAGGGGACGAATGTGGCCACCACTAGCCTACATAGCACTTTTGTACAAATCAGAGATGTGTACCCCCTCAGGATAAGTGAGTTTGGGAAAAGGTGCCCCTCTGGGTTAACAAATAAGTCACACACTCTTGTTGGACATATTAGAAATGAGAACCTTCTCCAGGCTTATACAGCCCTGTGGGCCCCTGGCATAGCAAACAGAACACAGGCCGATTTTCAAGCCTTATTACCCACTCCCACCTACTAGGTACCCTTGTGCAGCACACAAATTACACAGCCACACACAGCAGTCCTATGAGCAGCTCCTCAAAAGTCCAGCTAAAATGTGCTGTCTCCTGTTCTTTTCCTCTCCTTGTCTCTTGAATCCATTCTAACCGGGCTGGCACTGCCCCCCTCACTCCACCAAGACATCCCCCTCCCACAACTCCAGTTACCTCCACATTGTCATTTCACAGTCAATTCTCAGGCTGAAATCTTACCCAAACCACTTTGCATTGTTTCTTAACATTTTAGTACGAAAATTGTCAAATGTACAGATATATGGAAAGAACTGTACGTTGAACACAGCCATTGTCTAGATACTAAAATTAAACATTTTACTATAGTCATTTCTCACAGCCCATGCCATTTTTACCATGCCACTCTCCCTTTCTACTGGTGGTATGAGCCTCAGGACATTTTTCAGCTCGAGGAGGCCAAGCCACCTCATCCTGGACCAGGGAAGGAAGGTAAAGAGTGGGGCTCAAGATGGTCAACTCAAATTCTCAGACTTAAGGAAGGAAAGAGTAATATAGCTACATCACCTGTTGCATTTCTGTTCAATTTATACCAACAATAATTCCTGTGGTTTTTTTTTTATTCCAGGTGCAATGAAAAATGAAACTGTGATCAAAGAGATAAAAACCCAGAGAGATCATGATATAGCATATGCTATACCAAAAAGATACATCAAATGGAATCTAGGGAATATGGATTTATAAGGTTCAATCCAAAAGTGCCCTGTAATCCATTCTCATATATCACTACACTATGTGAAACAATAAATGCATTATTTAATCAGAAAAGTATGGCTTCTATTTTTTTTTCAACCAAATATGTTGCAAGTGTCATTCCGAGTCAGAAATTCAGATGCTCAACAATGCAGGAGACAGGTGCTTGCTTTGACTAGGGACAGGAGGCAGATGCAATAAGGGAGTCAGTCATTAGTGGAAATTTAATTTGTATTTGTTTACACACATTGCAATGTAGTCTCCATTCTTTGTTATTTGTTTAAAATGGCATTTCTGGGGGCACCTGGGTGGCTCAGTCAGTTAAGCATCTGCCTTCAGCTCAGGTCATCATCGCAGGGTCCCGAGATCGAGCCTCACATTGGGCTCCCTGCTCAGTGGGGAGTCTGCTTCTCCCTCTCTCTCTGCCCCTCCCCTTGCTCATGTTCTCTCTCTCAAATAAATAAAATCTTAAATAAATTAAAATAAATTAATTAAAAAATACATATCACATAATAAAGAATTTAAAGTAGTATAAACTTACCTGTTCCACTAAAATTAAGGAGAAAAAAAAAACAGAACATATTGCCATGTAAGTGTTATTTTTTCATGTAGCCATTTTAGGACTACTTTGAAGTAAGCAAATACAGACAAAATAAAATGGAAAACAAACCCAAAGAAACCTTGCTGTTGACAAAAAGTAACTGGCATGTTTGCTTCTGAGCCATCTAGTCTGGTTGTCTAGTTATTTGCATTATGTTAACCTACACTGATTCAATTTATTCAAATGTGCAATTCTTCTGTATTTCATTAGTGTGCACAAATATCAAAATATAAAATTTTCAAAAGTAATTCCCTAACATTTAAATTGAAAGAACATCCCCCTGATCATTCAGTGCTCAAATAAGGAGCTGAGCTAAAGTAATCTTTCAAAGTTCCCATACTTGGCTTACACATTTTCCTGAGTATCTTTAACAAAGTTTAATACAAGCCAAATTCTTCCCACCAACCAGCATGCTTCTGGAATGCCTGCCCTCCTCCCACTCCTAGCTCTTGGAATACAAATAAGGTAAGTCAAAAATTACTTTTTATTACATAACCAAACAGAATTAAAAACATCAGTATGTTAGGAAAAAATAAAAATTTTCATTATCCACTCAAACAGTGAATAATGAGAAACAGCTGTTAGATGATCCACACTCTGGAATTACCAGAGCTATTTCCCTCTTAGCACATAAATTTGAGAGCTGACTATAATAGTTTAAAGATCCATTCCTACCCTCCTTCCCCACCAACCCATACCCACAAGAGACTCATATAGATGGTTGTACACCTTTCCAGTAAAATGGACACATGATTAAGATGATGATTTCCAGTTAAAATTCATTCCTAAATTTATACATATTAATGTATCTAGTTGTCATGAAAGAGTTTGCGGAAACACTTCCAGCTAACTGGCTCAATCAAAATGTTAAAACATCATTATTAGTGGTGGAAGAAGAAATTTAGGAAGACAAAGATATTTTAAAAAAAGTAGTAAATCTACCAGTTTAATCTATCAGATTCAAGTTTACAGGAAAGCTAAGCTAGCAATGATAATCTGATTTTTTAAAAATATTTTATTTATTTATTCATAAGAGACACACAGAGAGAGAGAGGAGCAGAGACACAGGCAGAGGGCGAAGCAGGCTCCATGCAGGGAGCCCGACGTGGGACTTGATCCCAGGACTCCAGAATCAGGCCCTGGGCTGAAGGTGGTGCTAAACCGCCAAGCCACCTGGGCTGCCCCTGATTTTCAACAACAATGCTAAATGGGATTTATTGCAGTTAAAGGTAATAAAGATTAATATTAAAATATTCACAGCTACAGAAATAGAGCTGTTTTCATCAAATTATACTGAAGGACAAATAGCTTATTTGGTTGCTTCATTTTGCAGGGAAATCCTAAGCATCTAAAACAGGAGTCTGAACAAGCTATTTTCCTAGACAAAATATTTCCCATAAACATACATATGGAAGTTGTGTTATTCCTGCACATAGGAATACACACAGATGGTACCTCTTCCAGCCATGCCAACTGCTTTGATCTGATGATGAAATGTGACCCGAGCCCACTTAAGTGCATCCTTGAGCAAAGAACATCAGAGTATGTTAGGGATAACATTCACCCCAGTGAAAGACCCCTATTCTAGAGGCATATCTATAATAAAAGAATTCTGCATTATAATAGCAATAGGAATGCAACATATATGATTATATAAACCTGACTTTGTAAAAGTTCTAAGATTTCCGGTTACCTGTTTAAGAAAATCTAAAGTGAAAACATTTAGGTAGTGAAGTCATGCACAGGTTACCTCTGATAATTCAAGGCATACACAGAAGGGCATTCAAAAGGTGTAAAGGACCCAAGAGACAAAGAGATAATGGATATTTACTGCAATAGATAGCCCATGTCATACTCCATAGAAAACAAATTTTTAATGTTACTTCTAGCATATGTTAAAAACTTTTCTACATTCTTGGGGTGCCTGGGTGGCACAATCGGTTAGGTATCTGACTCTTGGTTTCAGCTTAGGTCTGGTCTCAGGGTCATGGGATCGAGCCCTGTGTCGGGCTCCACACTCGGTGGAGACTCTGCTTGAGATTCTCTCTCTTCCTCTGCCTCTCCCCCTAAACCCACTCACTCTAAAATAAAAATAATTCTTTAAAAAAAAAAACTTCTCTGCATTATTTATAAATTTTGACTAAAGTGGGAAAACAATTTTAAAAATCAATTTTCAGCATCTTTTGACAATTAGCATATATTCCCATGAAATTCCCCTGTTCACACCTTTATCTTTCCATGTTTTTGACTTTTTGTTTCCACTTTTACTCTTCAACAATTAGCAATTCAGTAACAATTTGCCTAAATATTAATTATGAAATGCAAAGGAAGACTAGTATTAATAATTTTCTTTTTTTCTTTTCTTTTTAAAGATTTTATTTATTTACTCATAGAGACACAGAGAGAGAATGAGAGGCCGAGACACAGGCAGAGGGAGAAGCAGGTTCTACCCAGAGTGCCCGACGTGGGACTCGATCCAGGGTCCCCAGGATCATGCCTTGGGCTGCAGGCGGCGCTAAACCACTGCGCCACCGGAGCTGCCCAGGAAGACTAGTATTGAAGAGATTTAGTAAAATGGAAAAGCTGGGAAATCTCTTTAAAGGAATGCTGAAGACACCTACAACCTGAAAATAAAAGGTTGGAGAACCATTTACCATTCAAATGGCCCTCAAAAGAAAGCAGGGGTAGCCATCCTTATATCAGATAAACTAAAGTTTATCCCAAAGACGGTACTAAGAGATGAAGAGGGACACTATTTCATATTTAAATGATCTATCCAACAAGAGGACTTAACAATCATTCAATACCCCGAATAATGCCCCGAATGTGGGAACTGCCAAGTATATCAATCAATTAATAAACAAAGTCAAGACATACTTAGATAATAATACACTTATACTTGGTGACTTCAATCTAGCACTTTCTACAATCGACAGGTCTTCTAAGCACAACATCTCCAAAGAAACAAGAGGGTTTTTTTTTTTGTTTTTTTTTTTTTTAGAAACAAGAGTTTTAAATGATACACTGGACCAGATGGATTTCACAAATACTTACAGAATTTTACATCCAAACACAACTGAATACACATTCCTCTCAAGTGCACATGGATGGAACTTTCTCTACAATAGACCACATACTGGGTCACAAATCAGCTCTTGACTGATACCAAAAGATTGGGATCGTCCCCTGCATATTTTCAAACCATAAAGCTTTGAAATTAGAACTAAATCACAAGAAGAAGTTTGGAAGGATTTCAAACACGTGGAGGTTAAGGACCATCCTGCTAAAAGATGAAAGGGTCAACCAGGAAATTAGAGAAGAATTAAAAAGATTCATGGAAACTAATGAGAATGAAGATACAACAGTTCTAAATCTTTGGGATGCAGCAAAAGCAGTCCTGAGGGGGAAATGCATCGCAATACAAGCATCCATCCAAAAACTGGAAAGAACTCAAATACAAAAGTTAACCTTGTGCCTAAAGGAGCTAGAGAAAAAACAGCAGATAGATCCTACACCCAGCAGAAGAAGAGAGTTAATAAAGACTCGAGCAGAACTCAATGAAATCAGGACCAGAAGAACTGTGGAACAGATTAACAAAACCAGGAGTTGGTTCTTTGAAAGAATTAATAAGATAGATAAACCATTAGCCAGCCTTATTAAAAAGAAGACAGAAAACTCAAATTAATAAAATCATGAATGAGAAAGGAGAGATAACCACCAACACCAAGGAAATACAAATTATTTTGAAAACATATTATGAGCAGCTATATGCCAATAAATTAGGCAACCTAGAAGAAATGGACACATTTCTGGAAAACCACAAACTACCAAAACTGGAACAGGAAGAAATAGAAAACCTGAACAGGCCAACAACCAGGGAGGAAATTGAAGCAGTCATCAAAAACCTCCCAAGACACAAAAGTCCAGGGCCAGATGGCTTCCCAGGGGAATTCTATCAAACGTTTAAAGAAGAAACCGTACCTACTCTACTAAAGCTGTTCAGAAAGATAGAAAGAGATGGAGTACTTCCAAATTCGTTCTATGAGGCCAGCATCACCTTAATTCCAAAACCAGACAAAGACCCCACCAAAAAGGAGAATTATAAACCAAAATCCCTGATGAATATGGATGCAAAAATTCTCAACAAGATACTAGCCAGTAGGATCCAACAGTACATTAAGAAGATTATTCACCATGACCAAGTGGGATTTATCCCCAGGATGCAAGGCTGGTTCAACACTCATAAAACAATCAATGTGATTGATCATATCAGCAAGAGAAAAACCAAGAACCATATGATCCTCTCAATAGATGCAGAGAAAGCATTTGACAAAATACAGCATCCATTCCTGATCAAAAATCTTCAGAGTGTAGGGATAGAGGGAACATTCCTAGGCATCTTAAAAGCCATCTACAAACAGCCCACAGCAAATATCATTCTCAATGGGGAAACACTGGGAGCCTTTCCCATAAGATCAGGAATAGGACAGGGATGCCCACTCTCACCACTGCTATTCAACATAGTACTAGAAGTCCTAGCCTCAGCATCAGGCAAAAAAAAAAGAAGAAAGAAAGAAAGAAAGAAAGAAAGAAAGAAAGAAAGGGCATTCAAATTGGCAAAGAAGAAGTCAAACTCTCCCTCCTCACAGATGACATGATACTGTACATAGAAAACCCAAAAGACTCTACCCCAAGATTGCTAGTACTCATGCAGCAGTTCGGCAGTGTGGCAGGATGCAAAATCAATACCCAGAAGTCAGTGGCATTTCTATACACTAACAATGAGACTGAAGAAAGAGTAATTAAGGAACCAATCCCATTTACAATTGCACCCAAAAGCATAAGATACCTAGGAATAAACCTAACCAAAGAGGTAAAGGATCTATACCCTAAAAACTACAGAACACTTCTGAAAGAAATTGAGGAAGACACAAAGAGATGGAAAAATATTCCATGCTCATGGATTGGAAGAATTAATATTGTGAAAATGTCACTGCTACCCAGGGCAATTTACACGTTTAATGCAATCCCTATCAAAATACCATGGACATTCTTCAGAGAGTTGGAACAAATCATCTTAAGATTTGTGCGGAATCAGAAAAGACCCTGAATAGCCAGGGGAATTTTAAAAAAGAAAACCATAGCTGGGGACATCACAATGCCAGATTTCAGGTTGTACTACAAAGCTGTGGTCAAGACAGTGTGGTACTGGCACAAAAACAGACACATAGATCCATGGAACAGAATAGAGAATCCAGAAGTGGACCCACAACTTTATGGTCAACTAATATTCAACAAAGCAGGAAAGACTATCCATTGGAAAAAAGACAGTCTCTTCAATAAATGGTGCTGGGAAAATTGGACAGCCACATGCAGAAGAATGAAACTGGACCATTCTCTTACACCAGCCACAAAGATAAACTCAAAATGGATGAAAGATCTAAATGTGAGGCAAGAATCCATCAAAATCCTAGAGGAGAACACAGGCAACACCTTTTTTGAACTTGGCCACAGCAACTTCTTGCAAGATACATCCATGAAGGCAAGAGAAACAAAAGCAAAAATGAACTATTGGGACTTCATCAAGATAAGAAGCTTCTGCACAGCAAAAGATACAGTCAACAAAACTCAAAGACAAATTACAGAATGGAAGAGGATATTTGTAAATGACGTATCAGGTAAAGGACTAGTATCCAAGATCTATAAAGAACTTATTAAACTCAACAGCAAAGAAACAAATCATCCAATCCTGAAATGGGCAAAAGACATAAAGAGAAATCTCACAGAGGAAGACATAGACATGGCCAACAAGCTCATGAGAGAATGTTCCACATCACTTGCCATCAGGGAAATACAAATCAAAACCACAATGAGACACCACCTCACACCAGTGAGAATGGGGAACATTAACAAGGCAGGAAACAACAAACGTTGGAGAGGATGTGGAGAAAGGGGGACTTGCACTGTTGGTGGGAATGTGAACTGGTGCAGCCACTCTGGAAAACTGTGTGGAGGTTCCTCAAAGAGTTAAAAATAGACCTGCCCTACGACCCAGCAATTGCACTGCTGGGGATTTACCCTAAAGATACGGATGCAGTGAAACGCTGGGACACCTGCACCCCGATGTTTCTAGTAGCAATGTCCACAATAGCCCAACTGTGGAAGGAGCCTCAGCGTCCATCGAAAGAAGAATGGATAAAGAAGATGTGGTCTATGTATACCATGGAATATTCCTCAGCCTTTAGAAATGACAAATACCCGCCATTTGCTTCAGTGTGGGTGGAACTGGAGGGTATTATGCTGAGTGAAGTAAGTCAATCGGAGAAGGACAAACATTATATGGTCTCATTCATATGGGGAATTAAAAAAATAATGAAAGGGAATAAAGGGGAAAGGAGAGAAAATGAGTGGGAAATATCAGAAAGGGAGACAGAACATGAAGACTCCTAACTCTGGGAAACGAACAAGGGGTGGTGGAAAGGGAGGTGAGGGGGGGTGTGGGTGACTGGGTGACGGGCACTGAGGAGGGCACTTGATGGGATGAGCACTGGGTGTTATGCTATATGTTGGCAAATTGAACTCCAATAAATTAATTAATTAATTAATTAACTAATTAATTTAAAAAAATAAAGGAATACCGAGAATTCATCTGGTAGTCATGAAATGTCTCCTTACTCTGCCCCTCAGAACTCCAGACTATGGGAAATACATTTCACTGATGGTTCTGCCTGCTGTGCTCTGTAATCCATACTGTATTTACACCGAAGCGACACTTTCCATGAGCTTCTCCTAGGCAGTGACCGGACAGGAGACAGATGGTCCTGACTGACTGACGCAGAACACCTCTGACAGCCAGCTTTAGTTCAAATATCCCACGCCCCTGCCCATTGGCCTTGACAAATGTCCTCAGAACTGTCCTTGGTCTAAGATTCTTTCCCTCATTCTTCCTTCTCAAGTTCCTTCGTAAGGATGAAACCTGCATTGTGATCTTTCAGCTCTCCCAGCCTCCTCTGGCAACCTTTACACTTTCCCTTATAGGCATTCTTCTTAATAATTCTCTGCTTGTTTAATCCTATCTGGGCATCTGCTTCCTGGGGAACTTGCATAAATTGCCCCAAATGTGATCTTCAAAAGCAGGCAAGAAGATTTGGATTTGGGGACTGGCTCACTCACTACCCAGTAGAGGAAGAGGACACCATCCCAGTTGGTAAATGGAACACAGAAGTCTCTGGCACATAGTGGTTTTGAGTAATTGCTGAAGATTCCCCAGTGCTGACCTAAGAAATGTCCGGGTGGAGGGAAATGCTGTTGCAGGTGTAATGGTTCAGGTATTTGAGAGATATGGGTGTAATGGTGCCTACACAGAGGAGGAGCGCCTGGGTGACTCTGTCGGTTAAGCAGCCAGCTCTTGATTTCAGCTCAGGTCATGGTCTCAGGGTCCTGGGATGGAGCCCTGCATCAGACTCCATGTTCAGCAGGGAGTCTGCTAGAGAGTCTCTCTCCCCCTCTCCCTCTGCCCTGCCCCCTGGGCTTGTGCTCTCTCTCTCTCTCTCTCTCTCTCTCTCTCTCTCTCTCTCTCTCAAATAAATACATCTTTAAAAAGAAAAAAGAGGAGTTGACCAGTTACTGAGAAGTTATATTGATGCTCTTTAGAGGGATAATGAGCCTGTGGGCCTCTAACAAGCAGTTAATGGCTAAGTGTGAGAACAAAGTCTAAGTGGTAGCTCACAAAGAGGCTGTTATCTCCTGCAGTGAAGAGCAAACACAACTAAAACTGTTAAAGGTGCAGGTTCAGAGATGCTTAGCCAAGATAAGATCAGTTATGTAAATGTTAGGGACCTGGTGGGGAAAAACCTGGGACATTGAACTATGAAAATAGAACGTCTATCTGAATGGAAGTCCCTGAAGATGTCAGCTCTGCATCTTCACATGGGATTGCAGAGGTGGCCTAACCTTCCCTGGTAAGTGCAAGTGCTTCTGCTGTACTAGAAAATGCTGCAGAGGCTTCTTCCTTGCAAGATTACAGATGCTACACTAAGGATCTGCCTTCACCTCCTCTCCTGACTGCCTCCTGAGACCGATAGCTGGGGTTAAACTCTAGTATAACCTAGATGATGATGGGCCAGGCCTGACTAGTGAGCAACGTGACTATATGCTGAAATGATGTAAAACTTAGCCTGTGTGTATCTATATGATCCATGAGATGCATGGGAGCATTCCTGAGATGGGATTCTGAGGCTGTTTGTCCCAGAGGGATGGAATTAAGACTTAATAATCAGGAATTCATTGACTTGGGAGTACTCTCTTAAGACACAAGATTTAACATCCTAGTGAGGATCTCGTTGGGTGCACATATGTTACTGGGGGAATTTTAGTAGCCTGGAGAACGTCATGGCCAATATTCAACAAGAAGGAAGCATTTGAGATGGTAGAAAAAGGAATAAAGGGGTGGCAGGAGGGAGCAGGAATGTGGGAATGGTACAGTGAAGAGCTCAGCAAATCCTCTCCCCAAAGGAAAGGATAAAACTGGACAAGGTGTCAAAAGCAGTCATTTCAGGACTCTGTAAGTTGACCAAAGGCATACAACAGACTGAAAAGCATTTATATAAGAGAACAGACTGAACTTTTGGGTCTTGGATGTTGAGCTCCTATCCTCAACGAACTCTGGTAGAATTACTGCCTTGTGGCCAGAGGGTCCTAACTTGAGAAAAAGCCCAGAGCCTGGGTTCGCTGACAAAAATAACACCTTAGTGGTAAACAACTGGAGAAGGCCATTATCACAGTTGCTTGAGACTGCAATCCTGCATGGGACAAGCAACATGCCGGCCAGAAATTTAAAGAGAAACAAGGACAAAATAGCCGTAATGAGCCTTGATAAGCTACCAGATATCTCTGGTGTCCTGGAAGGCTTCATACATGTATGAGGCTGCTTGCCCTAAGAAGATATATATCCACAAGGCTCAACAAACTCCAAGTTGATAAACACAGAAATTTACACCTAAATGCTTCATCATCAAAGTGTTAAAAGAAGTAAAAAAAAAAAAAAAAAAAAAGAAAGAAAGAAAGAAAGAAAAGAAAAAGACTCATTACACATAGGGAAACACTTTAAGATTAACAGCCAAATTCTTGTCAAAAGCAGTGGAGGCCAGAAAGCAATGGGAGCCACAGCAAACAACAGAAAGAAAGGGAAAAAATCATCAACTAATAATCTTATGTCTAGAAAACCATCTTTCAAAAATAAAGGAGAAATAAAGATATTCCAAGAAAAACAAACACTGAGAGAATTCATCATTAGCATCCCCACCCTACAACAAATATTTAAGGGAAATCCTTCAAATTGAAAGAAGTGACACCAGATGGTAACTTGAATTCACATGAAAGAACAATGAGCTGGTAAAGGTAATGATGTAGCTAGTTATAAAGATGGTATAAATACACTTTTCGCTTTTCTTCTCCTACCTTAATATACAATTGTATAAAATAATAATTATAAAATTGCATGGTTGGGCTTATAACATATAAAGATGTAATATATATGAAAAATACCACAAAGGAGTAGTGAGGGAATGGAACAACATTAAAGAAAATGTTTATATTTTACTAGAATTAAGTTAGCACTAATTATTATTTTTTATTTTTTTTAAGATTTTATTTATTTATTCATGAAAGACACAGAGAGAGTCAGAGACACAGGCAGAGGGAGAAACAGGCTCCATGCAGGGAGCCCGATTCGGGACTCGATCCCGGGACTCCAGGATGGCGCCCTGGGCCAAAGGCAGGCGCTAAACCACTGAGCCACCCAGGGATCCCCTAGTTAGCACTAATTAAAGTCAGTTGTGATACATTAAGGTTTATACTGTAATCCCCAGAGAAACCATGAAGAAAATAATTCAAAATATAGAGAAAAAAATCAATAAATGAATTAAAATGGTATACTAGAAAATATTTGACACAAAACAAATAGTAAAGGAGGAACAGAAAAACAAAAAAGATATGTGACACAGGGAAAACAATAGCAAAATGGCAGTGGTAAATCCAATCATGTTAATAATTACATTAATTGCAGAGGATTAAAAATAAATCAAAGGCATATTTTCAGACTGAATTTTTAAAATACAGTCCAATTGAATTCTACCTATAAGACATGCACTTTACTATTTTTTTGGAGATTTTATTCATTTATTTGAGAGAGAGTGTGTGTGAATGGGGGTGGGGGGGAGAGAGAATCCCAAGCGGACTCCATGCTGAGCACAGAGCCTGATGCAGGGCTTGATCTCACGACCCTGAGATCATGACCTGAGCCAAAATCAAAAGTTAATCTCTCAGCCAACTGAGCCGCCCAGGCACCGCCATGACATGCACTTTAGATTCAGACACAAAGACACTGAAAGTAAAAGTATAGAAAAGGATACACCATGTATACAGGAAGAAAAAGAGAACTGGAGTGACTACTCTAGTATCACACAAAAGCAACTTTAAGACAAAAATTCCTAGAGATAAAGAAGAACATTTTATAATAATAAAATGTCAATTCATCGGGAAGCTATAACAAGTAAAAGAAATACACATACTTCACAACCCAAAATACATGACAGAATTGAATGGAAAAATAGACAATTCAATAATAATAGAGACTTCAATATCCTCCTTTCCTTTCAATAACTGATAGAAAATTAGCAAGGATAGAATAACACTGTCAACAAATTCAACCTGGTATCTGTAACACCCCATCTAACAATAGCAGTTTGTTGAAATGAAAACAGAATTTTCAAGCACACACAGTACATTCCCCAGGACAGATCATATACTAGGTAGGCAAGCACGAAGCAAATCTCAATAAATTCTAAAAGACTGAAATTACACAAAGTATGTTCTCCAACCAAAATGAAATTAAATTAGAAACCACCAGAAGGAAGTTTGAGAAATCAACAAATATTTGGAAATTAAATAATACACTTAAAAATAACCTACAGGTCAAATGTCAAATCATAAATTGTAAGAGAACATGGGATATATTTTTAATTGAGCAAGAACAAAAACATATCAAAATGTGTGGAATCTGACCAAAAAAAAAAGTAGAGCAAAATTTATAGCTTTAAACATCATATTAGAAAAGGAGAAATCTCAAACCATGAAACTAAGCTTCCACCTTGACAAATAAAAAGAGAAGAGCAGGGCAGACAACCTGAATAGACATTTTTCCAGAGAAAACATATGAATGGCCAAGAGACACATGAAAAGATGCTCAACATCACTCATCATCAGGTAAATGCAAAAAAGAACATAATGAAATATTGCCTCACATCTGTCAGAATGGCCAAAAGAAAAAACACAAAAAACAAATGTTGGTGAGGATATGGAGAAAGGGGGACCCTCTTGCACTGTTGGTGGGAATGTAAACTGGTACAGCCACTGTGGAAAAATGTGGAGATTCCTCAAAAACATTAAAAATATAACTACCATATGATCCAGCAATTCCACTACTGGGTATTTACCCAAAGAAAACAAAAACAGTAATTCAAAAAGACATATGCACCCCCGCTATGTTTACTGCAGCATTATTTACAATAACCAACATATGAAAGAAACCTAAGTGTCTATCCATAGATGAATGGATAAAGATGTGGTACATATACAATGGAATATTACTCAGCCATAAAAAAGTATGAGATCTTGCCATTTGCAACAACATGCATGGAGCAAGAGGGTATAATGCTAAGCGAAATAAGTCATTCAGAGAAAGGCAAATATCGTATGGTTTCCCTCATACATGGAGTTAAGAAACAAAACAAATGAACGAAGAAAAAAAGAGACAAAAAACACTCTTAAATACAAAGACCAAACTGGTAGTTGCTAGAAGGGACATGAGAGGGCATGGATGAAATAAATAGGTGAAGGGGATCAGAGGTACATGTATCATGACCAGCACCGAGTAAGGTACAGAAATGATGATTCATTATGTTGTACACCTGAAACTAATATAACACTGTATGTTGATTATACTTCAACTTAAAAAAGAGAGAGAACAAACTAAACCCAAAGGATGCAGAAAGAAGGAAATAATAAGGAGGAAAGTGGAGATCAATGAAATAGGAAACAGAAAAAAAGACAGAGAAAATTAATGTAACCAAAACTGGTTCTTTGAAATGATGAACAATAATTGGCAACCATAAGCAAGACTAAACAAGGACAAAAGAAGATATGGATCACCAAAATCAGGAATGAAAGAGAGGACATCACCTCTACTCTTACAAAATTAAAAGGGTTACAAGAAAATACAATGAGAAACTATATGCAGACAGTTTAAAAAATTTGGATAAAATGTAAAAATTCCTAGAAAGATGCAAAATACTGAAATTGACTAAAGAATGAATAGGAGGTTTGAATCAACCTATAATTAGAAAAGAGATTGGATTAGTAATCCCAAAACTTCCCATACAGAAAAATCCAGTCCCACGTGGCTTCACCTGTGAATTTCACCAAACATTTAGAAAGAATTAACAGCAATTCTGCACAAACTTAGAAAAAAAAAACAGAAGAGGAGGAAACACTTCCTCACTTGTTCTATAAGGCCAAAATTATTCTGATACCGAAACCAAAGATATCATAAGAAAATACTACATATCAATATCCTTTATAGAGATGCGAAAGTCCTCAACAAATTCTTTTTTTTTAAGAAATCCTTTTTTAAAAATTGTTTTAAAGATTTTATTTATTTATTCATTCATGAGAGACACAGAGAGAGAGAGAGAGAGAGAGAGAGAGAGAGAGAGGCAGAGACACAGCAGAGGGAGAAGCAGGCTCCATGCAGGGAGCCCAATGTGGGACTCGATCCCAGGTCTCCAGGATCGCGCCCTGGGCCAAAGGCAGGTGCCAAACCGCTGAGCCACCCGGGCTGCCCAACAAATTCTTGTAAACTGAATCTAGAAGCATACAAAACGGACTATATGCCATGGCCATGGGATTTATTCCAGATATGAAAGTTGGTTCAAAATAGAAAAATCAACCATATTATTTGAATAAAGAAAAAAAACCACATCATGTCAACAGACATAAGAAAAACATTTAACAAAATCCAAAATTCCTTCATGACCAAAAAAAAAAGCCTCTCATGATAAAAACACCTGTACAAGTGTAAGACTTGTATGTTAAAAACTACAAAATAATGCTGAGAGAAATTATAGAAGGCCTAAAGAAATGGTATAACATTCAATCTTTATGGATTGGAAGATGCAGTATCATTAAATGGAAATTCTCCCCAAATTGACCGATGGATTCAATGCAATCTCTATGAAAATGTCAGTAGGCCTTTTTTAAATACAGAAAACTGACAAGCTGACCCTAAAATGTATATGAAAATGCAACAGGCCTGTAATGAGCAAAGTAGTCTTGAAAAAGAACAAAATTTGAGGATTTATACTCCCAATTTAAAATTTTACTAGGAGGCTATACTAATTAAGTAGCAAAATAACTTGACCAGGTGACATTAGCTATCCATTGCCACTGGCCAGCCCAGAACTGTCAGGATGGGCAAAGGAATGGAATGAGCACAGTGCAAAGACATAGTCTGTATATGGGCCAGGTGGCCTCAACTCCCACTTACCAAGGCCAAACTAGCTATCACTACCTCTCAATGTCCAAACTGTCAGCAACAGGGACCAGCTCTGTGCTTCTGCTACGGTACTATTCCTCAAAGAGAGTAACTAGCCACTTCGTTTTAATCTTTATTTTATTTTTTTTTTATTTATTTATGATAGTCACAGAGAGAGAGAGAGAGGCAGAGACACAGGCGGAGGGAGAAGCAGGCTCCATGCACTGGGAGCCTGATGTGGGATTCGATCCCGGGTCTCCAGGATCGCGCCCTGGGCCAAAGGCAGGCGCCAAACCGCTGCGCCACCCAGGGATCCCCTAGCCACTTCGTTTTAAATTGACTATAACCTGACCCTCTCATCCTGGATGGGCTGACAATTCACATTCACAGGGATAGATACTCATTCCGGCAATGAATTTTCTATTATTGCTAGCAGGGCCTCAGCCAGCACCACTATCCTGGGGCTTACCGAATGCACAGGCATGGACCAGAAGACTCAATTCAGAATGAAGGAAGTGCGGAGTGGACTCATAACCATGGGACCTACCATTATATAACACGCCATACTATTCAAAAGCAGCCAGCCCCAGAGAAAGATATGGATGAGACAGTGCTGGAATGGCTTTCTAAAGACACAGCTGAAATACTAGCTTGGAGACAATGGTCTGAAAAGATGGGGTCCCACCCTGAGAAATGCAGTGTATATATTAATTAAAGACCTCAATATGGTGCTGTATCCTCACTAGGAAGAATAAATGGATTATGAACTAAGGAGTAGAAGCAGGTCTGGCCCCACTTACTATGACTCTCAGTGACCACCTGCAGAATTTATACTTTCTATTCCCTCAACCCTGAACTCTGCAGGGTTGGAGGTCCTGGTTCCCAAAGGGTACGCACTCCAGTGAACACAGCAAAGGTCCTGTTGAACTACAAGTCAGAGCTGATGCCAGGGCACTGTGGATTCCTCATGCCAAAGGACCAGCAAGACAAGAAGAGTCATGATCCTGGCAGAGAAAATTGATCCTTATCGCCATAAGAAGGTAAGACTGCTTTTACACAAGGGGGCCAGGAGGAATTATGTGTGAAACTCATGTGATCCACTTGGTTACCCTTGCCCCATTGTAACTGTGAATGGACAAGTGCAGATTTTCAAGAGCACTTTCTCAGAGCGCTCATGAATGAAGGTATGGGTCATACCACCAGGTAAGCCACCAAGATCTGCCGAGGAGGTCACTGAGGGTGAGATGCATTTTGAATGGATAATGGAGGAGGGAGATGAGTCGAGAGTTGTGGCCCCAAGATCGACTGCAATGGATAGGGCTGTAGGTCATCCCACTAACCTCCCTCTTCTGAGTTCTCAGAAAAAAGTACATGGGAACCATGGAACAAGTGTTCCCTGAACCTGTGTGGAGAAAGATATCTGGGCAGAGCAATAAAATGCACATTCAAATCTCCAGCTGCTACGCTCTGAAGCCAATGCCACATTTAGGCTGAGACTATACTTCCAAGACTGAAAGTAGCAGGCATGCTAACACAGACTCTTTCCTGGAAGACGTAGGCCTCTTTAGGAAAACCCTGTGAATGACCTAAAAAATATCTTAGGTCGCTGATACTCAAACTGTTGTGTAGACCCACTGCACTGGGTCAGAACGACTAAGTCATTTAGGACTTAACAATTGGGCCAGCATTAAGGACACCCAGAAGCTAGCCCTACTCCTCCCTCCCAACCTCAGAAAACACTACCACCACCACCCCAACACATATACACATAAATTATTTTAAGTTCCTCATAGATGACATCAAAATTATATAAAGATATCACTCTGGTATCGAAAATTGTGTTGATTTTTAGTTCCTTTTTTCTGTAATTGTAGGAAATCGGCAAATGGAACATGATACAATAAAAGAAGTAATAGGCAAGAAGTCAGAAAAATTGATCCCAGCTCTGTTGCTAAAGCAGATGTGTGAGCTTGGGAAGAGTCCATTTGTTCTCTGGGCCTCACTTCCCTCATGTGTAAAACAAGAAAATTGGATTAAATTATCTCTAAACCTCCCTTTTAGCTCTAAATATGATTCTGTGGACAATCCATATGCCTTCGGTTCAACCAATGGAATTATAATATCACACATACCCCTAAATGACCACAAGGTGTCAGAATGTGCTCATCTAACATTTAAACAGCTCTCGAACTATTCTGGTGATTTTGCAACAAACTAGAAGACTAATTTCCATATATCTCACACATTTCAAGAACCTTCCTAAATGCCCTATCAAGGAAGTAAGAAAAGTATTATCAGTAAAATTTGTCCTGGAGATAAGAGGGACCCACCCATAAAGCTACTACCACCCAATAATTAACCCTTAACTTTTCCCAGACGCTACATGTTTATTTGCTTCAATAAACCTTCCATCATGCTAATTTTGTTTCCCAAATCCAAATTTTACCCATCTTGTTCCCCAAATCCTAATTTTACCCATCACTCAAAAGCTAGCTCTACCTATTCACAACAGCAATAATAATCATCTCTAGAAATAAACCTAACATAAAATATGTAAGACCTACAGGAATGCAACAATAATACTTTACTGAAGGATATAAAAGATGATGAGGATAGACGAAGACATCTACCATGGTCTGGAAAGGTCAGTTCTCCACAAATTAATTTTAATGCAATGCATTTTTCCCCATTAAACTTGAAGATTTCAGTCTAATTATTCATCCAGAAGCGATATTAGATAATGGGGGAGAATGGCCTGTATTTTTTTAACGTCTAGAAATAGTAAGAAAAAATAAAGAAATTACACATGCCTTATAAAACATCAAAACAATTTAGGCTAGTTATTGAAACAGTGAAATGGCATGTGAAGAGGCCCAGAAGACGGATCAATGGACCAGAACAGAGTCCAGGGGCCAATCCTGTATATATAGGAATTTAAGCATATGATAAAGGTTGATTTTAAAATAAGTGATAAAAGGATTCTGTCAACAGTAATCATAGAATCAACTTTACTGGGAAAAATAAAATTAACTGAAACCCTTAACTGCATGCCATGGTGAACTATAAATGAAGTAAGGATCTTTCTCTAAAAATTCTAAAATAATAGGAAAGAACAAATACCTTCTCTGCCTCTTTTTCCTTTTCTGAAAGAAAAGATAATAATACCTACTTCACAGGGCCACTGTGAACGTTTAAAAGGCTGATTAATGGCATATTGATAAGTACTGAAAACATGTCAGCAGTCTAATAGAACCTCAGTAAATATTTATTAATAATGAATTTTTTTATTAGACTGGGAAAACATAGGACTGGAGAACAACTCACTTGCTCCAAATCACTCAGTATATCATGGACCCAGAGTGGGAAAAAGAGAGAAGAAGAGAGGGGGAGGCAAGCCATAAGTGACACCTAACTATAGAGAACAAACTGGGGGTTGGTGGAGGGAGGTGGGTGGGGGATGGGCTAGATGGGGGATGGGCATTAGGGAGGGCACTTGTTATGATGAGCAATGGGTGTTATACGTAAGGGATGAATCACTAAACTCTACTCCTGAAACCAATATTGTACTGTATGGTCACTACCTAGATTTTAAATACAAATTTGGAAGAAAAAAAATAATGAATCCAGAATTTATAACTGAGCCACAATTAGAAACTGAGTCCTCTGAATTCCAGCTCAGTTCTTTTTGTCTTTTGCTATAGGTTCTGTCTCTCACTCTTTCTCCTGCTTCTTCTCTCTTCTCTTTCTCTGTTTCTCTTTTAATAATAGGATGCTATTTTAACACTGAAATGTTACATTGTCTTCCACATAAGAGCAGCACCAATTCATTTAGAAACTGATAGACTGCTACTATAAAGTCAGTAACATTTTAAAGTCAATTTGTATTTTACTAAGCATAACAGTACTTACATGCATTAAAAAAAAACTACAATATGTTTATTTTTTGCTATATTTATTCAGTCCACAGTAAATGCCTGGTATAGCCCCAAGGGTAAGAACCACTGAACTACGTACAATGCCCTAGTTTATTACTCCAGAGAAAGCACTCAATCAAAATAATCCAAAGACTGATTGCAACATGTCGAAGAACAACCTAAGAGCCTATATTCCTAGGCCACCTCACAATAGAGACCTTAATCCTACAAGTCAAGAGGAAGCTGAGAGCCATAAGGGAAAAGGGGCTAAATTTTACAGGCAAAATGGTTTCATTTATTGCAGCAACACAGTATTTTAATTACCAAGAGAGTCATTTCTCATAGGATAAGCAAGTCTTCCAATTTCACCTCAGAAGAGGAAGAGTATGGATCCAAACCTGGAAGGGACATGTCATGGCTCCCTGGGCCTGGAATAGAGTCAAGGGAAGAGCTGGTAGTGGTTGCCATAGAGAAGCAGGACGAAAGGCACTGGCCAAAAATGTGGGGGACAGAGTAGGAGGATGGTAAGAGAAGAAAGTATGGAAGGGACAGGGGTACCGGGGAAAGAGATGGTGCTTAAAAAAAAAGAAAAGATGGTGTTAGTGTGTGATATGCATTTCACAAGGATTTATTCTTTCAGAATCCTCCCAGGGCTTTGAACCTTTGAAGTTGTGGGTTCAGGTGCTATTCTATGCCTATCAGGTTTACTTACATCCAGTGACTCTTATCCATGTCCCTTCATTTCTGTACCTGTTTGCTTACCTGTGAAATAGGCCAATAACAACTGCTGCCAACACTCCACGGGTTATTTGGGAGATCTTAGGAGACCTGGAATATTATACAAATAGAAGGGACTGCTGTGATTCAAGGCATTTGTCCAGCCTGGGTTAGGTAGAAATGGGAAATAGAGCCACACCTATCTTTACCCTGTGACAGGATTTTGCTTGTGCGGACAAGAAAAATAACAAGCATCTTTAGTTGTACTTCTTGGCATCTGGAAATATGGGAGACACTGACATGATGGATGCTACAGAGTTCATCCAAGAACCTGCCCTCACTTTCTATCACACCAATTTATGATTGCTTCTGAGTTTCACAAGCAGGTAGACTACAGCCAGAAAAAAACTTCACCTGGAGAATTTGAGATAGAAAGGAAAATACAATTCCCTGGGATCATAAATATAAGGAAATACACCTTTCACCTTTATCAGGTAGAAATCAGAAGTGTCCCATTCCCCCAGCTACTCAATCAGAATAATCACCCAAACCACTCCCACAAGTTATACTTCTATTTCCACCCTTTCTCTCTGAGACTTGTTTTTACCTGGAGGACCTTCTTACCATCAAAAAACCATCCCAGCATGGACATTATTCTGAACCAATGAAATATTAGGAAATTTTCTGGTAAAGATCTTGAAAAGAAGGCAACAAAAGGATAATACTGCATGCGTGAGAATTCCTGGTCCCAAATTTTGAATGTATTTGTGAAAGGTGCGTGCGCTTGGCTCTTAGGTAAGACAGGCACAGATCATGTGATTCTGGTACTATCTACAGGCACTTGCTATGCCAACAGCACTTTTTCATTTCCAGTGCTCCAAATTGTAATCTGCAGCTTCTCAGTAGAATGAGACACCCAACAGTGCCTTGAAACAACTCTGCAGCAAGAAAACCCACCATTGCCTTTTAAAATAGACAGCAGAGGTCAGCAAAGCCCAGTCCGCTCACCTACCCCTGGGAAGACTTGCAGACTCTGACATTCATATTGCAAATTTCAGGTCCATTAGCAACCAAACCTCTCTTGCAAGGATCCACAAAATAATCAAGAAAAGGTTTCTCCTTAGATATATAAAGTGAACATTACTAATCGCTTCGGTATTGGCATAATGAGGATGAACAAAGCCATGGCTCTCGTGATTATGCAGTAAACACAAACAACCTAACAGGCTTCAGGAGACATTATTTTCAAATGAATAGGCTCCTCTCAGAATTGGTCAGGAGCAGGTGATATAATATACAAATAAACACAAAGCATACATATGATATGTATCGCACTTGAATAAGAAGGCTGCAATTAAGGAAAGCCATTTAAAACTATAATTGATAATTTTTAAGTAAATATACCCTTGTAACCGAATGCAGATGGCATACCCACTATACAGCTGACCCTTGGGCATGAAGAAGAAATAAACAGGAGGTGCATTACATGCTATTAATTATTTTCACTGCTACAGTTGTTTGCTATATAATATAGGTCAAGGGGTTAGCCTGAAGCTTCTCCTAATATATTAGTAAATAAATTTGAACAGATTTTAATTTGCTAATGGAAAGGTCTGGGCCAGTTGCAAATAAGAGTGAGGCTACTTTGTCTCCCTCATTAGCATGCAACCAGGCTTATCCTTCCCATTCATACAAAATGTTACATTTCCATAAAGTGTAGTGTAATTTGTCAGGAAAAAAACTCTGTAAACTATATTAGAATAAAGATAAATTTGTATCATGTGGTCATCTTCCTCATAGAGTCTTTATGATAATTGCATGTCTAACACCTGCCTCCAAATAATACCGCCTGCCAAGTAATACCACTCTGGATCTTCATAGTACATAAAAATGACAGGGAATAGAAGAGCTATTCCTCTAACTTATTTCTAAGCATCCACCCGTATGGCTATTGCCTTTCTGGCCTTTCACTAGAGTGCCCCAGGTTTGGTTTGGTTTCGTTGTACAGAAGATTCGCCCTGCTTAGCAATTTTAAAGACTTAGTCTACATTATGGATTTATGATGTTTTCAGAAAGCTGACATTAAAATAACGTGACAAATCACTGCCTGCTACGTGACGAAAGCCACAGTCTGAAACGAAAGGGCTGTTCCAAGTTACGTACTGTAGACAATTTAATCTAGTTGTAGTTGGCACTTTTCAGCACCTCCTGCCCCCACCCCCAATCATTTATGTGACCCGATGAAAATAATCTCTGAAATTTATGAGATTTAAGTCCCAGATATGGAAGAGCCAAGATCTATAGTTTTAATCCTCCATTCTCATTTTCATTCTTGCTCTCAGCCTGGCCCATAGGGGGAGTGTACACCTGTCACCCTTCCCCAACCCCAGTCCCTGAGCTGCCTGCAGTGGGGTGGCAACCTTTGCCACTGTTACTCAAGAATGACTGGGAGTTCCCTAGAGTTCCAGCCCCTCTTTGGTGCCTGTTTCCCAGGCGCCCCACACTGCTGGCCAAATCTGTTCAGGTATCAGGGCAGAGGAGGCCAGCTGGGCTAGCTGGTTCCTCAGCTTAATTTTGGAGGCTCAGGAAGAGATGGCTCACACAGTAAAAGGACAGAGTGGCAGGGCTGAACAGCAGAGGTCTCTTTCTGAACAGATAAATGTAGAGTATACCTGCTAGGATTAAGGCTCTGTAAGGGAAGGGTCTAGATTACCCCATCAAGGGGAAAGACCGTTAAGGAAGGTCAACAACACAAGAAGTAAAACTGATGAGAGAAATCTGAGTTTAGAAAATCTGATGATCTAAAAAAAAAAAAAAGAAAAGAAAATCTGATGATCTAAGGACTTAAATTGACAGAAAAAGTCTTACGAACGACTGCTCTCAGGCTTTCATTCTTATATTTATATCGATGACTCAACTCTACATTTACAGTCCTGAGCTCTCACACAAAAAAATTAATACTGGTTTAGTGTTTTGTGGTTTTAGAAAATGCTTTGCAGGGGTGCCTGGCTGGCTCAGTCAGTAGAGCATGTGACTCTTTTTTTTTTAAGACTTTATTTATTCATGAGAGACACAGAGAGGCAGAGACACAGGCAGAGGGAGAAGCAGGCTCCCTGCAGGGAGCCCTATGTGGGACTCGATCCAGGTCTCCAGGATCACGCCCCAGGCTGAAGGCGGTGCTAAAGCACTAAGCCACCTGGGCTGCCCAGAGCATGTGACTCTTGATCTTGAGCCCTACGTTGGGTGTAGGGATTACTTAAAGACAAAGTATTTTAAAAATATGTTGATGCTTATTGTTAGGTAAGATATTCACCACAGCACTATGAAGTTAGCAGGGCTGAGAGAGATGCAGTGACCTGCTTCAAGTCACTCAGGAGGGATTTGGGTACTAGCCCAGTGACCCCAAATGCCAAGCACTTTCCAAAGCCCCATGTGGCTTTCCCCCAACCTTAAGTATCTAAGACCTGTGCCATGCTCCACATCAACTGCCACGGGAACAGCCTAGGTGAGTGCAAGATGACTTTTTGAAATCCTTCACCACATTTCCCCCACATCTCCTCCCTCTTATCAGGATCCCTGGCTGAGTCTTGAAGCAGAGAATGCTTGGGTAATCTTGACTCCAGAATGACCTCCCACCCCTCCAACTCTGGCCCTTTCCTTGGGCAAACATCCTCTCTCAGCAAGTGGCAAGTGTCTTTTGCACCCGGGATGGGAAGAGATACTACTGTTCACAGGGCTGAGTTTGGGAAGCAGATTGTAGGTGGGTGGGTAGCTATCTGACTACTGTCTCACCTTTCGGGGCTAGAGCTAGGTACAGCCAATTCTATTATATCACAGCTATTTCAGGCACATTCTCCAGAATTGCTTAGAGCTGAAGTGAATTAAACTGATTTCCCAACTTGGGTGGCACAACAGATCACAAGATTCCCTGCTATAGATCAAGTAACCTACCCTACATCTCCCCCTCAAACTGAAGAAAAAGGAAATTGTGCCTTCAGTCCTCTCCTAGAATCTCCTAAAGGGATATGGAACTTTTGGACAAACCGCCTCACCCACATCACTCTACAGTTTTAGTGTCTGAATAAGGGACAAACCCAATTTTGTCCAAAATATTTGGACTAAATTTGGGTGGGGCGAGAAAGAAAAAAATAAGACAATGATTTTACTGTGTAACATTTGCAACAGAGACAGAAAAATTAAGTAAGTTCAGGGAAAGAAACACTATTCCACTTGACAAGCCCGGGGTGGGGGGGGCGGCATTTGTCACTGAGTACTTACCGTTTCACCTGTCATTTCATACAAAGATAGAGGACCTTATTTTTTTTTATTACTCTTGCATAAGTAATGGCAGGAAGAAGTGTATATGTTAATCCTTACTAATTTCCAGCCCTTTTTTACTTTTGTTTGTGATGCAAAAAAGGGGGGAGGGGAAAGAAAACCACTATTTGGAAACCAGGAGGAATGGAGGAGCATAAGCAGTAGAGCAAAAGCAGAGCATAAGCATAAACATAACCAACAATGCCTCAAGGATGATTCAAACATAGGCCAAAGTCAGGCACTTTTAAAATTCCAAATATCTTCGCTATTTTGTATGCTACGGAATAGAACCAAACCGAACAGAAACAACAGAACTTTGAACTTTCAGGCATCACTGCACCGGTTGCTTTAAAATACTAAATGTCCGCTAACTGTATTTTCCCTAGAAATGCAGGCAGTTATTATGAACTTCACTGGTATTCCCACCATACAGATAAAGTACTGAAATAAAGCTAGAGGACAACGAATTCAGAGAATTCACTTTATTGTTCAGAAGAAGTAAACTTGGCCTTGATCAAGGGAGCCCAGACCGTGACACTCCAGGCAGGAAGTTAGCCAGCTTTTCAACAAAAGAACTGAGGTAAATATGGGACTTCCCCACTCTTAGACAGTTGTCTCAACTCTCCACCTCACTTTACATAGAAAGATGAGAATTATGTCAGCATTTTAATAACCACACTTGGAGTTCTAACTCTCCACTCCATTTGTGTGGCCTTTATAAAATACGGATTAATTTTCCACCTGTGACTGTCTCCCTTGCCAGAGCTATAGGAAGTTTGAAAATCCAAGAGATTTGCAGTCTGGAAGGAAAAAAAAAATACAGTATCACGCAGTAAATTTGACATGGTGTGTGATAGTTTACATTATTCAAAACCTAAAACAATTGTTCTCAAATCCAATAAAATTAAAGATAGTTGGAATTTAAGCCAAATGAGTTTTGCCGGTAGTTTGCCTAATACAATTCACTAGTGTACAAAAACATAGAGTTGGTTGTAATTGCAAAGACTACACAGAACCAAACAACATTCCAACTGCTTTTATTAGGAGAAAAGAAAAAAAAAACGTAGAAAAATCTATTTATTGCTGGAAAATGATAAGATAAACCTTCCTAAAGTCACGTCGTCAAAACATCTTGTGCCCACTTGCAATTGAAATGTTATCTGCCATATAAATCTGAAGGTGCATATTTACCAACTGTCTTTCCAATTCTAAGAACTATCTGCCAGAAAAGGAAATTTACAATAATAGTGACAAGGACAAAATCAGCAAGGGAAGCCTAATGGTTTTTCCATTTTGTTATAGGATCAGAAGTTGTGGGTTTTACACAATTCTCAGCACACTAGCTGCTACCCCACTCTTTATCTTCCCCTGATGTTCAGCATTCCTAAAGTGACAATTCTTGACTTATTCTACAAACACCTCTAAACCTTCTATAGATATTTTAAACATTTAGCCCATTTAATGGAATGCTTACTTCTGAAGGGCAAACTGCATTGTATGCACCCTCTCTCCTTCTTGAGGCTGCTTTAAATTGGGGGAAACAGGGGATCTCTGGGTGGCTCATGGTTTGGCGCCTGCCTTCAGCCCAGGGCGTGATCCTGGAGTCCCGAGATTGAATCCCACATCGGGCTCCCTGCATGGAGTCTGCCTCTCTCTCTCTCTCTCTCTCTCTCTCTCTCTCTGTGTGTGTGTGTGTGTATGTGTGTGTGTTTCATGAATAAATAAATAAATTCTTTAAAAAATTGGGAAAAACATGGGCATGTAATTGTATTTTCAAAATATAAATATTAAATATAAGGTTCTTTATCAACTGAAACCATACAACTTATGGTCATCACTTCTGCTAATTTTTCTTATCCCTACACCTACTCACAAAAGAAAAAGCAAAACTTAAATAGGCCAATGTCCAGTGTTAAAGTTGCATATTCAGGGACACCTGGGTGGCTCAGCGGTGGAGCGGCTGCCTTTGGCCCAGGACATAATCCTGGAGTTCCAGGATCGAGTCCCGTGTCGGGATCTCTGCATGGAGCCTGCTTCTCTCTCTGTCTATGTCTCTGCCTCTCTCTCTGTGTCTCTCATGAATAAATAAATAAAATGTTTTTAAAACATAAAATAAAGCTGCATATTAATATAACCCTACAGATTACAGAAAGAGAAAGCTTCCCTTACAGCTTATAGCATGGGTCACAAGGGACAGGATTCCCTTCTTAGAGATGAACGGAAACAAAAATTACTTCATATAATAACAATAATTACTTCAACACTAGTTATAATTTATTGAGAAGAGCTAAAGTTTATTGAGTGCTTGCCAAGTGCCATTTTAGCCTGTCACTAACACAGGTAGATATTATTATTATCCCTATTTTACAGATAAAGGAACTGCAACTTAAACAGCCTAAGATCACACATCCAGTAAGTGGCTAAAATCGGATTCAAAGCTGGATAGCCTGTCTCCAGAGTCCATCCCCTTTCCTGGTATGCTCTACAGCCTCTTTGATGGCAAACAAGCACACAGCACTTTCTGACTTGTATTTTATACATTTGTCAAGTGTTTCACAACCACTCTGTCACTGCTCACATCACCTCTGCCAGCCAAGAGGTTAACTAGGCTGTCTGAGTGCTTCTGGAGACATGGAAACAAGAATAGTGCCCTGCAGAGCCCCTGAAAGCTGGAATCTGACACCCCTGGACTCACATCCAGGGGTGTGAGTAACCCTGGGTGAATGGCTTAAACTCTCTGGGCTTCATTTTCTTCACCTACACATTGGGTTTCATTGTGTGTGCAGCCTTATTTTCCCCACAGTGTCATCATTCCTGAGATAATGTATGTGAAGGTGTTAACTGTAAAGTGATGGAAATGGAATTTTTTAAAGATTTTATTTATTTATTCATGAGAGACACACAGAGTGAGAGGCAGAGACACAGGCAGAGAGAGAAGCAGGCTTCCTGTGAGGACCCCGATGCAGGACTCGATCCCAGGACCCCGGAATCACAATCTGAGCCAAAGGCAGACGCTCAACCACTGAGCCACCCAGGTGCCCCAGAAATGAGATTCTTAATGTAAGGTCCACAAACAGGCTACAGGGAGTTTATTGAACCCCTTGATATTGTCTGCAAGCTTTGCTTGTATGTACATATGTGCATTTTTTTTGTGTTGAAAGATTGACTACCGTTTTCATCCGATTGCCCCCAAATAAGGTTAAAAACTGCTACAGTATGTAAATAACCGTTTTGTCTTTAGGTGACTGAGAAGATAAGAATTCTCTCTATTGGAGACCACTTGGTCTCCCCAGAGTTTCTTTCTATACCTATTGGGCCTCATTTTATGAGGCAGCCCTAGGAGACCAGCACATTGCCACTTGCACATGCCAGCCTTCCCAAGATTCAACTGTAGTTTTCACTCCTTGTCTCTACCCTCTATGCCTCAGACTCTCATTCACTCATTCATTCACTCAATATATATTAAATGCCAAATTTTGCCACAAGCAGTGTGCTGGATACAAGGCATATGGCAGGAAACAGCACTCCCTAGCTCATGAAACTTCAGAATCTAGTGGAGAAAACAGATAAAACTTGGGTCTTGAGAGTGACAAAGGGGTGCCAGGGACAGGTGAAGTGTGGAGCACAGGTGAGTCCTGCATCCTTTTCACCTTAGAAATGCTGAATTCCCTCCGGAGCCTCCTCTCTCTTCTTCCAATGCACGAGGTGTGTCTACATGGTCCCTTTAAAATGAGCCAGAAGGGATCCCTGGGTGGCTCAGCGGTTTAGTGCCTGCCTTTGGCCCAGGGCGCGATCCTGGAGTCCTGGGATCGAGTCCCACGTCGGGCTCCTGTTATGGGGCCTGCTTCTCCCTCTGCCTGTGTCTCTGCCTCTCTTTCTCTCTCTCTGTGTGTCTATCATGAACAAATAAATAAATCTTTAAAAAATAAAAATAAAATAAAATGAGCCAGAAAAAAAAAAACCCCACACAGGGGTATGATGATCCACCAAGCAACCACATCTCCATCATTACAGATTGTAAACTTCAATTAATTTACCCTTAACACCAAATCATATATTTCCTCAATTCTGAGGTTTATTGTTTTTACATTTTAATATGTCTGAAAGTGAGAAGCAACTGCATACACTTAACATAAAGCACTTTCTTTTCCAACAGAGATCTTTTTGGATCAGTGATGTAAGTGTTGGGCACTTGGGCACTTGATATAAATGTTGTAAGCAACAGGTGACACCTTGAAATGAAGGAAAAATGATAAATTCTTGGGCAATCACATCCTGCACTCTCGACTCACGTATGATGAAGCATGAGCTCTTCAGAATGTTGGACAAGGCCCTCAATGACTGGGCCTCTGGCCAATTCTCACCAGGTGCTGTCTTGAGCCCTATGCTTCAGGCCTTCCTAATTGCCTTCCAGTGACAGGTGATAGTTTGTCACCTCTAACAGCTATTAGCATATCTTCTCCAACTAACCTGTGAGCATCCCCAGGGCATTACCATGCTTAATTCTCCAGCACAGTTCCCCAAATAGAAGTATGGTAAAGCATTAAGGAATATATTAATTCATGGTCTAACTATAGCCTAAAACCCCCCAACCCTTTTTCACATGGTATGCTAGGCCCATCTCTTCTACCTGTACTTGTGCAATGGGTTTCAAGATCTTGTCCAGAAGCCTTTCCTCGTTATCCCAGCCGGGAGGCACCTCTCTCTTCTCTGAATTCACTCTGATACTCCATGAGGCTTCAACAATAGTTCACCAGCAAACAGAAGCAAGTTTCACTAGAATACTGTTTCTGGGGGGTTCTGTGAACAGGACACACACACAAATACTGCATTTTATACAGCACACTTAAAAGAGATTAAAAGAGGGGATCCCTGGGTGGCTCAGCGGTTTGGTGCCTGCCTTCGGCCCAGGGCGTGATCCTGGAGACCCGGGATCGAGTCCCAAGTCGGGTTCCTGCGTGGAGCCTCCTTTTCCCTCTGCCTGTGTCTCTGCATCTCTCTTTCTCTCCCTCTCTCTCTCTCTATGTCTATCATAAATAAATAAAATCTTTTAAAAAATTTAAAAAAGAGAGATTAAAAGATTCAAAACAGTGCTCGCTTCAGCAGCGCATATACTAAAAGATTCAAAACAGCTCGAAGCATGTGGATGATAACGACCTCACAGTCACTACTGCTCTGTAGAGGAAGGCATCCACAACTATTGCACACCCAGGTAGCTGTCTGAGTCAAACTGTTTAGTGCCCTGAGAGCATATGCTCTCTAAGCCAAATTCGTACTTGTGGAGGAGTTTCTCCCTCCTTTGACATTTTAAGCATTTGGGGTGCTCCACAGGGTTCAGCAACGATGAGACACTATGTCTGGTTTTGCTCCAGATCTTGTAAAGTCTTACTTTTATAAATTCAAAGATAGGCATTACAACTGTTAAATGACATAATCTTGAAGGGTCTTCCTAGTTTAGGCAGAGACTCATGCCTTCATCTTCTAGATCCCCATACCTTAGCTGAGGTCTGGGGCCAAACACATTTACAATGAATAATTAAATGAGGTGACTTGCTTTGTATTTGGCCTTGCTTTGCTTTATAAGATGTGTGTCTTTGGCATTAACAACTGATTAGTATGGGCAGCCCGGGTGGCTCAGCGGTTTAGTGCCGCCTTCAGCCCAGGGTGTGATCCTGGGAACCCGGGATCGAGTCCCACGTCGGGCTCCCTGCATGAAGCCTGCTTCTCCCTCTGCCTGTCTCTCTCTCTCTTTCTCTCTCTCTCTCTCTCTCATAAATAAATAAATAAAATCTTTAAAAAAAAAACAAAAAAAAACTGATTAGTACAATCTTTATGAAAGTATCAGGGATGAAGGAGTCATTCAAGGCCGGCTTAGTTAGGTTCAGGCCCCACAAAGGACTCACACACACTCAGCTGATTTGTGAGGAAGCCATCTCATCACTTACCAAGACACTCTATTATTCCTCAAGGTCACAGGGGTGCAGGTGCACTCAGGAAGAGTCCTGAGGAGGTGAAGGGAATCTCATCTCACATTTACAAATTCATAAGTCCATGGTTTGGGTACCTTGTATTATAGGAAATTATTTTAAAATAACAAAAATTTGTGACTTCGGTAACCCTCAGTGGGAGTGCAGAAAGCAAAAACAAGACTCTAGGAGACTGGGAAACAAACTAAGCCTTCTGCTGTCCCCTTTCTTCAGCCAGATATCAGCTTGAAGTTATCAGGGAAGAGTTTTAATTTTATAATAGCTAGAGTGGGCCTTTCTTTCTTTTTTCAAAAAAAAAAAAAAAAAGAATGAAGGAACAGAGGGAGAGAATCTTCAAGCAGACTCCCCAGTGAGCAAGGAGCCCAATGCAGAGCTTGATCTCACAAGCCATGAGATCATGACCTGAGCTAAAACCAAGAGTCGGACACTCAACTAACTAAGCCACCCAGGCGCTCCTAGAGTGGGACTTTCAGTTTTACTCAATTAAAAAATATATAGGTTTCTGGAAAACAACATAGAACAGTCCAACTTATCTACCTGTCTCTGAAAGACAGTCCTGGGGCTGGAATTCAAGGGAACTCCTGGTTCAAGGCTATTGTGCTTGGGAAAAGATAATGCGTCATGCTACCAAATGGCTAACTCACTGAACTAGGAGAGGAGAGGCATGAGTCTCTTCCTTGGTGGTGCTATCTATCCTCCCCCAACCACCCACCCCAACAATGTGATGATGCTCCTTCTTCTAGTAGGATATGAAAATTGATAACCCTCTCCCCGGGGTTAGAAGGAGTTTGTGATATAGGATCTTACAAGAGGAAGACTCCTTGAAGACATGCCCGGGGCAAAAAGATGTGCCCCGACATGTGATGTCATGAGCACTGGATGTTATATGTTGGCAAATTGAATTTAAATTAAAAATATACAATTTTAAGATTAAAAAAATGTGCCCTGAGATTCCTGGTAAAATGAAATGACAGCACCTGCAGCACCGCAGAAGGCCAGTTTCAAATATAGAATTCTCAGATTCCTGGGAGTGCTGAGTCAGAATGTGGCAGTGAGTGGAGCACCAGCCCCTTGTCCCCAGATCACCTCCTCTTCTCTTCCCACTTCTACCCAGACTGCCCCACTTACATGAGGGTCCTCACGTCCTCCCATGTGGAGACCCCAGATGGAATGTTCAAGCTCCAGCCATTATGATCCAGCAATTCTATGTCTATGTATATACATGTTGAAGACATATGTCTTCATGACATATGAGTCCTGCATCCTTTTCACCTTTTTGTATACACAAAAATGTATACACAAATGTCCACAGCAGAACTATTTCCAAGAGTCAAACAGTGGAAACAACCCAAATGTCCATCAGCTGATGGTTAGAAAAACAAAATGTAGTATATCCATGGAATGGAATATTATTCAGCCATTAAAGAAATGAAGTCCTGATACATGCTACCACATGAATTAACCTTGCAAACATGTAAGTGAAAGAAGCCAGTCATAGAAGCCACAATACTGCATAATCCAAAAACAATTTTTTTTAAATACTGTATGATCCCTTTTATCTGAAATGTCCAGAATAGGCCAATAGTGACACAAACCAGATTAGTGATTGCCAGGGATTGGGGGAAAGAGGGATTAGGAAGTGATTGCTCAGTTGGTATGGGGTTTCCATTTGTGGTGGTAAAATAGTTCTGGAATTAGTGGTGATGGCTACACAGCACTGTGAATGTACTAAATACTTAGCTTAGTCCATTCAGGCTGTTATAACAAAATACCATAGACTGGATAACTTATGAACAACAGACACTCATTTCTCACAGTTCTGGAGGCTGAAAGTCTGAGATCAAGGCACCAGCACAGCTGGTGGCCCTCTCATGAGGGCCCCCTTCCAGGTTCATAACCAGTGACTTCTCACTGTGTCCTCACATGGTGGAAGGGCCTAGACATTTCTTTGGAGCTTCTTTTATGAGAGCACTAATTGCATTTACAAAAGCACCACCTTATGACCTTAGCACCTCCCAAAGGCCCCACCACCTAATACCATCATCTTTGGGGGTCGGGATTGCAACATCTGAATTTTGGAAGACATAGTCAGAGTACTCACTGAAATTTTTCACTTTAAAATGGTTAAAATGATGGGGCACCAGGGTGGCTCAGTGGTCGAGTGTCTTCCTTTGGCTCGGGTCCTGATCACAGGGTCTTGGGATGGAGTCCTGCATCGGGGAGGGATGCAGGGAGCCTGCTTCTCCCTCTGCCTATGTCTCTGCCTCTCTCTGTGCATCTCTCATAAATAAATAAAATCATTTTTTTAAGTAAAATGGTTAAAATGGTAAATTTTATGTTACGTGTATTTTTATCACAATTTAAAAAGAAGAATCCCAAACTCATTTATGCAGGAGTGCTGATGACTGATATCCAATGTTTAAAATTTTAACAGATGGTGAAAGCAGCTAATATTTGCTGAGTTTTATCCATATGTTACTCTATTGACTTTCACAACTACCCTGTAAGACAGGCATTTTTATCCCCGTTTTAAAGATGAGAAGACTGAGAAGTAAACTGTTTTATCCAAGGTCATATAACTAAGCTACAACAGTGGAATTCATATTCAGATTTGACTAGCTCCCAAGTCTATACTCCTGACCATACTAAAGAAAGAGGTAAAGTGGGAAAATCTGGGGCATCTGTCAGCAGTTTGGGAAGGTCTGGACAGAGTGTGCCTCCCACATCAGGAATCTAACCTACTAGCACATTCTACAACTAAAGCAGTGATCTCCAAACATCTGTCATCTCTACCTTGCCAGTGATAAAATCTGAACATGTGCTCCTAATATGGGCATATTTCATTATATGCATTAAATTATATCCTTGGACTACTAGCAAATCACATATTAACTATTACTGAAGATCCATTTATTTCTTGTTAAGATCAAAACAGATACAAGTTTTAATATTTCCTTTCTACTACTGGATGGATTATCTCACACACTCTGGGGACCACTGCTCTGGACAAAGCAAAGTCTAGCTCTAGCCACATACTAAGTGATTTTATTAAAGAACCATTAGGCTGACTTACTTGTCTCAAGGCACTTTGCTTGCTTCCACAGATGGTGCACAAACTGAACACTCTCCCCATTCTCAAGTTACTCACAGTCTAATAAGGAGTCAGTTATGTACCTGGATCAATCCTATCTAAGGCAGACTGGGCTAAGTATTAGAGACAGGCTAAATTCAAAAGCCTTTTAAAAACTGATTATTAAATAGTTTGAAAATAAGTTGTTATGTCAATTTTGGTTATAAGAATTTTTTAAAATGACCTGGATAGAGATATCTCAGATGTTAAAATAACCAAAATTTGGAGTGTACCACTTTTGGGTCCACGCTGCATGGATCATGTATTTGTGGGTGCGTGCATGTGTGTATAAGACATACATATGGGCAGCCTGGGTGGCTCAGCGGTTTAGCGCCGCCTTCAGCCCAGGGCCTGATCCTGGAGAACCGGGATCGAGTCCTACGTCGGGCTCCCTGCATGGAGCCTTATTCTCCCTCTGCCTGTGTTTCCACCTCTCTCTCTCTCTCTCTCTCTCTCTCTCTCTCTAACTCTCGTGAATAAATAAATAAATACAATCTTTTAAAAAAATGCATACATAAGATATGTGCTAAGATTGGGGAAACATTGTTTGCAAGTGATAGGATGCATGAAGAGAACTTGACTTTAGAAAAGGGTGATTAGCATTCATACGATTTTGTCCTCTGGAGCTTTTGATCATAAAGTTAGGTAGTTCATTTGAGATGTGGTTTTTATTTTTCTCATGTACCTGGTAAATAAAACTCTTTTTAAAAGATATGATTGGGCAATCACTAATGTATTTCAAGTAAATTGAACATACTATGTCCCATTTACCACTTCATCACAGAGATAATTTATAAGTCTTTAGAAATTTAGTAGACTTAAAAGAAAAAAAATTCCCAAATAAATACTTTCTCTCCTCTGGCTTAAAAATAAACTCCAATATGATTTATGAAATGTTCTTATTTCTGCAAGGTATTGTGATTTCTGAAATAATGAAGTGTAGTACTTGAAAATCACATTTAATTTACTCCGAGGGAAGCAAGCTAATGCCTTGTGAGGTTGCTGGGGAAACAGAAAAGCTTCTTTAGGTCAGTGTTGTAGCAGAGAAGTAAGCTGATATTTCACAATTTATTCATGGTCATAGCTCTAAACTCTTTCCTGATTTTTAGCAACATATTCCTAATTTTACATTAAATATTCACATACCCCTTTAATCTGGTCTTATTTTTGGTAGCTGATAGAGATTTGTAAAGCAAAAAAAAAAAAAAAATTGAGAATTTAAGCTGTTCTTTATCACAATCCCTGTACATTTTAAGTTATTTTCCTAAAGCCCAATTCAATAAAAAACTACATCCGGTTTCGGCACCAGAGAAGCTCATTTTGGGCAATGGAAGCCCATTTATCATTAAACTTTTAGATGAAATAAAATAAGGGCCCTGGGCTTACAATGACTCTAATTATTCAGATAATTCACAAAAGCCCTGATTTATGCTAAATACTTAGCTTTAATTAGCCAGCGGCTACATAAAGGAAGGGGGGAGGTGGTAATAAGATAAGTGTTGGAAAAAGGACATATGTGGCAGTCACTATTAGTTGCTTTCCCAACACCCATTTTCCTCCCCCTTTCTCCTATTCAGGCAGAATTACCTCTTACTATATACACACATTCTAATCCTCTCTTGCAGCTAAGAATGAGTGTGTGACTCTCGCTCATCTGGCCAATGGAACCTGAGGGAAGTTGGCTAGGGAAGGTTTTCCTATATAATAAAAGAAAAATAAGAAATGTCCCCTCTTCCCCTTCATCAGATCTAGTTTTTTTCCTACATATGCTATCTGGAGCTGCTGCAGCCATTTTGCAACCAAGAGGGGAGACGCCATCACCCCGAGGATGCTGAGGATGCCATGAAGTTAGAGAGACTATAGAAAGACTGAAAGAGTAGAAAGATTGAAAAAACCTACAGCTCTGATGACATTATTGAGCCACTGAGTTAAGTAATTCTAGAACCAACCCACCTCTGAATGTGAGATAATAAAATGTCCTCATTCTTTCAGCCACTTTTAGATGGGTATTCCATTAATTGCAACCAAAAGGATCATAACTTTTAAAAACATGATTCATTTTTCCTGTGTGCTCTCCAAAGTCACCAAATTGACTTCTTTTGTCATTAACTAGACCTGTAAATCAGAATGCCAGAGTGGGAAAAACTTTTATAATTTATGGAGTCTAATGATTTTAAAGTTGGTAGGAGTCATCTGCAGTTGTTTTCCCAAACAACACCTATCTTCCCGCCTGCATACAGGTAGATGATAGCTGCTGTAGTGAGACACTTCACTGATAAGATTATGCCACTGCTGGAGTGTTTTAGGAAAGACACAGACGGACACAGAGATCGAGAGTGAATCATGACCATCTGATCATCGTGCCCGCACTTTATAGATGAGGAAACTAAAGCCCAAGTGAGTTTTTTAAGGTCACCCAAAGCAGTCCTTAAGAGGGGTCAAAGTGCTAAGGGAATTTTAAAGGAAGGGAAAAAACACATCATCCTCAAAGAAGAAACAAAACAAACTGATGTGACAGGCACTAGACCAGGACTTAATACTTAACTCTCAGCTTCCCTGAGAACATCTATAAGCAGGCAGTAGAGAGCCCTGATGAATCCTTTGGTCTGCTTATCAATTCAAACTCCTCTGCCTGCCATTCAAGGCTCTCTCCAAAAGCCTGGCTCCTCTCCTAAAGTCCTACTGCCTGTCTCCCTACTCTCCACCACTCCCTTGTTCTTTAGTATTTCAGAAACATCCCAGGCTTAACTGCTTAACCTCCTCCCCAACTTCAAGTGCCTTCCATTTTTATCTGTTGGCCTTCCAAATCCTATCCATCCTTCGAGGTGCCACATAAACATCACTGCATGTTTCATTTGATGGTGACAACAACAAATTATTCCTGTAATTTCTGCCTTTATACATGTACAACATGGTACTTCGCTCAAAACTTTAAATTAAATTTAAGAACCAAAATAAAATAGAAAGGAGAGCAAATAAAATGGAATCCACCTGAATTTGTGATCAATCTACATAATGATGAAGCATAAAACAATTTTTATCTCTCTGATTTTAAGGGCATCAAAGAAAATCTCAGAGCAAATTGTGTTTTGCTTGGATATACCGTATTTCCTATGATATGTATCATATGAACCAAATTACAAGGGGAAATAAAGTAAAAAGGGTAGGACAGCAATAATCTGCTCATTTATATCCTGTAACAGCAGAGCTGAAAGGTCTAAAAGATCACTTCACCTATAGCCTCATCTTACACACAGGGAAACAGAGCTCGAGGGAGGAAATGTGGTTAGCTCCTCATCTAGCAACCTTGATTTTTTGTCCCCAAAGGTGGGACTTTAGGACCTCAATAATAACAACTACCTACAAGTCTTAGAACTTGTCACTATTCCAACTATCTAAACTCATTGCCTTGGCCAAATGCACAATGCCTCAACCAGGACCCTTGATCTTTTTTCCTAACCTGTTTTTTTTTTTTTTTTGCAGAAACTTTTCCTATTATCACCTGTTACTCATACATCAAATACTAATAGTATCAACATAAAAGTAAGGCATCAATTCTATGGTTACAACAAATAAGACTTCAAGTAAAAAAGTAGCTAATGACAGTAAATAGACAAAACTTTGTGAGTCCCTAAGTGATGTAAAACTCCCAGCATCATGGGAGATAACACAAAGTGGTGTTATCCTGACTTTGCTCTTAGATAAGATAAATTTAAGTTATACAGATAAAAGCAGTATTGCTTTGCAGAAAATGTACTAAAGGTCAAGAAACTGGTTTAGTTCTAGCTTCTGGTTCCAGGTCTACTTCTGGCTTGTGACATTGATTAACAGTTCTCCTTCTGTAAAAGAAGACCACTGGTCTAGATTGATGTTTCTCAAACCAGGCTCTGCAGATGTATTAGGGGAGATTGTTGTTATTTGAATATTCCAATTTTGTTTTTCCATTACTATGATCATTATTTTAAAGTTTCCAAAGGAAAAAAAAAATAAAGTTTCCAAAGGTATATTCTTACAATGAAGTACTGCCATGCTATTTTCCTGCCCATTTATGTGTCTGTGTTAGCAGTTGAATGGCAGCCAAGTAGAGTGTTGTTGTGATTGTTAAAAGCCAGACAAAAACCTCACAAAGGTGGACGTGTTAGACAAAAGATACGTTCCTGCCAAACAAAGGCCCTATATATGATGCAGGTGTCCTTCTTTGACTACAAGAAAGGAGTGGGAGAAGGCAATTATCACACATGTTCTTAAGTTTATACCTAGTTTTATGTGTATTACTAAACATATATATTTATATATATAAATACATGTTAAACTACACATTCCCCTTATAGTATGACATTCTTATTTTAATAGCATTCTGAAAATAATTTGAGTGACACTGGGGGTCAGTAAGAATTTTTTCCCCTTTTAAAAGTGGTCTCTACATTACTGAATTGAGAAAAACAGGCTTACACGGTCTCTCAGCCCCTCGTGGCTATGACAGTCCATGCATCTGTTAGAACTAAATCAGAGATCCTATTTACTGAGCCCAAGTGAACTGAAGTGGAGAATTAAACATCCAATGAACATTCCCTCTTTTTTTGGTATATCATCTAAAAAAAAACAGATTAGAAGAATGGTTTTCCTAAATTTTCCAATTAGAAACAATACTCAAAAATGAAAGCAAAATGGATAGACCAGTTTCTTGGGGTTGGTCGAAATTTCTCTAGCAGTCATCTCTGTGACATTTATCATGAAGGACAAATGTTTTGACACACTGTAGCTGGCAGAGAAAGCATTAAAGGGGCTAGGCAGGAAGCAAGATGTTCCCCTCCCCATTTCAGAATCTGCAATGCTATCTCACAAAGTACTTTTTAAAATTTTAATGGAAAACTCAATATTAGAAATCACAAGAAACACTGTTGTTTGCAAATTACTCATTCATGTGGGCAGGAATGTGTCTTGCCTTTTTCCTCATTCGTCACACAGAGACCCCCAGTCTGGCTACATCCTTGACGAGTAATATTTTTTATAATGTTCTTATAAGTGATTGCTTGCAGCATCTTATAGTCTTATCTCAGCGTGTGCAGCTTCTCATTAATATTCTGTACATATGGAAGAGTTTTCTATATCATTGTCCATTAACAAGGAGAATAATCACTCATTCAGTTATCAAGCAGTCAGCAAAGACCTGGCCTTGTGCCCTTAGTGCAAAGAATCATGGGATATCAAGAAGGTTAAATGTGGTTGACATTATGATAGTTACATTTTTTTATATAATTAGAGTTCTATAACCAAGTTGATCAAAGATAAGCAAAGGAGTATTAAAGTCTTTTAGGACTTAGACACCATATTAGGGACTCTTTACCTCTTCGAAGAATGACAAAAACCATCTTTCAGCTGATACATACCAATGAGCATTCTTTTATGAAAAACAAGAAAAAGTCATAAGTTGACATATCAATGACATATTAGTACAAAATAGCTTTGAAAGAGAAGTGATACTAAGAAAATTCAAAATTGAAATGGGATTGGGCCTAAGGAGAGACACATAAAACTGCTAACTGACTGAACCACTATCAGAAGCCAAAGGTTCAGAATGGCTGAACTCAAAGCAAAATACTGACTTCTGCACCTTTGTGGTCATCATTTAGCCACTCAAGCCTTTTTCATTTCTACAATCACAGAATCTCCGTACGAACATCTGGTGAATGAAAATATTACATATATGTGTGTGTATATTCAAGTGTCAGTAATACCAGAAGGAGGAAAAAGACAACCAGCCTTTGAGACCTGATACCTCTAAGTAGGTGATGTAAAGCCATTCCAGATACAGCTAAAAGTCAGATTTCAGAACAGAATGGTTGCAACTCAATTGTCAGTGTCCTCCAAAGGAGCCACTGAGCCCATACAGATGAGGTAATAATGATCTGAGAAAAGGAGTGGCTATGGGAAATGAATAATAGGAAGGCACAAATCCAAAAGTTAGAGCAAAAGAAAAATTAGGATAACTTCATCAATCTGGGGTAGGAACTAGATGAGCTAATATAAATGAAAATACTTTTCAAAGTTCATAACATTAAGCAATCAATATAGGGGAGAGAATTTTCATGACCCCACAGAGTTTAGAGTCTATGGTAAGTTGATAAGAGGGACAGGTTTAGATATAGAAGAAAAGATGAGCTTCGAAGTACTGGTGGGAAAAGTGTTCTCTGTCACCTATGCTCCCATTTAGAACTGGAATTCAACTCTTTATGTAGAAGTTAAAAGCTAAAGAAAAGTTTTTCCACATAGAGGTCTTTTTTAGTGTTTTCAAAATTAAAAGAAATTGGTATTTGCTAGAAAAGGGGAGTGAGTAATTATGTGGACAGATGTCCCTGAAACCATACATGTGCACAAAAGCCTTCTTGAGCCTCCTACCTAGGCAATACTGGAGTTTCTGTCTCCCAACCATGTTGTTTCTGAGACTTTGGAATTTATTTCTGGGTTCCTTGGGTATTACCAAAGTAGAGCCCAATATTATATCTCTGACATAGTTTCCCCAGCAGTAACAACATAGAGAAAGGCAAGGGTGGGAAATTCCTGAGACCCAGGCCAGAGTGCATTTCAGTAAATGGTGTATTTCCACAAAGCTTATTACATGGCAAGGGAATGCAGCAGGAATATTCCATGTCAATTCCCCAGAGCAACTGGAGCCATTTCTCCTCTATTGAGGGGACTCAGAGTGGCCTGTCTCTTTCCACAGGGATCTATCACATCTATCTATCCATCCATCCATCCATCCAACCATCCAACCATCCTTTCCCCTTACAGCCACATGTTATCTTCTGTGACATGAATCTCATGTACCAGAAAGCACTGTGAGCCAAAAAGCAAAAAGAAAGCACTGTGAGCAAATCTGGCTACACTCTAGATGTGAAAACATGAGTGTGCACACCACATGGGCATCACATGGAGAGCATTTGAATACATAAACACACACACAACGTTGCACTTCAGTTATATGCTTTTGCACACAAAAACAATCCTGTAAAAAAGGCAAGTATTATTATCCCATGTTACTAGGTTAAAAAAAAAAAGAGCACTAAGCTATTTCCTGAATCTCTGAGAAGGAAAATGATTTGCCCAAAATGACTCAGATATTGGTGCTCTAGGATCTGAATCCACAACCGTGAGCCATAGTTGTAGAATGTGGTTTGGGCTCGCAAACTCTCTTCAATTCTTGGAATATCTCTCACTTATCTACTCCGCTGAAGGAAGCCTACTAGACCCTTATTAGAAAATTTCTGGGAACTATTGTCCAGAGATAGAATATGAACCCTTAAGAATGTGGTTTAGTAAGAAACCCAAATTTCAACATTTTATGTCTCAGATTTTGTTTTTGTTTGTTATTAAGTTTTATTTAAATTCCAGTTAGTTAACATACAGTGTAATATTAGTTTCAGGTGTACAATATAGTGATTCAACAATTCCTTTTTTTTTTTTTTTTTTTTTTAGTGATTCAACAATTCCATACATCACCTGGTGCTAATCACAGCAAGTGCACTCTTTAATGCCCATCCCCTATTTCACCCATCCCCTCACCACCTCCCTTCTGGTAACCAGAAGAACAAACAATAGTTTATTCTCTATAGTTAAGAGTCTATCTCCTGGTTTAACCTCTCTCTGTTTTTTCCCTTTGCTCATTTGTTTCGTTTCTTAAACTCCACATATGAGTGAAATCATATGGTATTTGTCTTTTCTGACTGACTTATTTCACTTAACATAATACTCTCTAGTTCCATCCATGTTGTTGCAAATGGCAAGATTTCATTCTTTTTTTATGGCCAAGATCCGTTTCTGGCCCTAAACCACATCTCCACACTTCCTACTTTCCTTGACATGGTCTCTTCTCTCCTTTAGCTGTGGTATTAGTTCTGTCAGTCTTCAGGTTGATTTTGGGGGTATTCAGGATGATTTGGTAGTTATCTAGTTGTATTCATGTGTCACGGTGAGCCTAGGGTCCTCCTACTCCACTAGCATCTTCCTAGACCTCTCTCAGATTTTGTTAATTTCATGATGCGAGGAATGGTTACCAAATCTGATATCACACAGTTTAAAGGAGTTGTAAGGAATGATTTATTTTCTTTATTGATGTGAACAAAGAAAATAATTTCCACTTTTTTGCTAAGCTCACTCTGAACTAGACTTTCAGGCATTTGTTCGCTAAATATACATGATAGGATATAAGAATTCTCTCTCTCTAATAAATTACGAGAGAATAGTGATTCATTTTATGAATTAGAGTAGTATTTCCTCTTTACACCATACACAAAATAGCTCTCAGGGATCTCAAAATATGAACAAGTCAACAATATTATTCCCATCAATCTAGGTATTCTTTAAAAGCATAATCTAAGATGAAATTGATGAAACTGGATAGCTGAACAGATTGATATCACAGTAAAAGGATAAGCTTGTCCCCTCTATAGAAACACAGAAAAAGAGGCAGAAATAGACACAGAAACAGAATCTAGGGCCCAGAAATAAACCCACGCATATATGGTCAACTAATATTTGAAAGGGAGTCAAGAACTCTCGTTGTGTCCTTTCCCTTCATTCCCTTTCACTAATTTTTATATTCCCCAAATGAATGAGACCATATAATGTTTGTCCTTTTCCGAGTGAAAATATCAGTGAGGATGATAAAACATGAGAGACACCTAACTCTGAGAAATGAACAAGGAGTAGTGGAAGGGGAGGTGGGGAGGGTTGGGGTGACTGGGTGATGGACACTGAGGGGGGCACTTGGCGGGATGAGCACTGGGTGTTATGCTATATGTTGGCAAATTGAACTCCAATAAAAAAAATTTTTTTAAAAAGAACTCTCATTGTGGAAAAGATAGTCTCTAGTAAATGGTACTGGGAAAACTGGATATTTACATGCAAAAGATGAAAGTGAACCCCTACCTTAAACCACTCACAAAAATTAACTCAAATTGGGTTAAAGACTTAAATGCAAAATCTAAAACTGTAGAACTTAGTAGAAAAGAGGGAAAAAGTTCCTTCACATTGGTCTTCGCAATGATTTTTCTGGATATGTCACCAAAAGCACAAGCAACAAAAGCAAAAATAAACAAGTAGGTCTACAGCAAACTAAAAACCTTTTACACAGCAAAAGAAATGATCAACAAAGTGAAAAGGCAACCTACAGGATGGGAGAGAATATTTGGAAATCATGTATGTGGTAAGTGATTACATCCAAAATATATAAGGAACTCCTACAACTCAATAGCAAAAAACAAACAAACAAATAAAACAAATAATTTGATTTTAAAATGAGTCAAGTATCTGAAAAGACATTTTTCTAAAGCAGATATACACAGAAAGGGAGACAGAACATGAAAGACTCCTAACTCTGGGAAACGAACTAGGGGTGGTGGAAGGGGAGGTGGGCGGGGGGGTGGGGGTGACTGGGTGGCGGGCACTGAGGTGGGCACTTGACGGGATGGGCACTGGGTGTTATTCTGTATGTTGACAAATTGAACACCAATAAAAATAAATGTATTTTAAAAATAAAGCAGATATACAAATGGCCAACATCACAAATCAAAGAAGTGCAAATCAAAACCACAAAGAGATATCATCTCACACCTGTTACACTGGATATTATCAAAAAGAAAAGGGATAACAAATGGCTGGTAAGGATGTAGAGAAAAGGGAACAGTCATACACTGCTGGTGGGAATGTAAATTGGTCACTATGAAAAACCATACAGAAGTTCCTCAAAAAATTAGAAATAGAACTACTGTATGATCCAGCAATTCCACTTCTTTTTAAAAATTTTTTATTTAAATTCAATTTAATTAACATATACTGTATTATTAGTTTCAGAGGCAGGATTTAGTGTTTCATCGGTTGCAGACAACATCCAGTGCTCATTACATCAAGTGCCTCCTTAACGTCCATCATTCAATTACCCCATCCACCACCACCCCCCAACCTCCCCTCCAGCAACACTCAATTTGTTTTTCCTAGAGTTCAGCAGCTCTTACAGTTTGCATCCCTCTCGATTTTCATCCTGTTTTCTTTTTCCTTCCCTTCCCCTATGTTCATCTGTTTTGTTTCTTAAATTCTACAAATGAGTGAGATCATATGGCACTTGTCTTTCTCTGACTGACTTGTTTTGCTTAGCATAATACCCTCTATTTCCAACCACATTGTTGCAAATGGCAAGATTTCATTGTTTTTGATGGCTGAGTAATAATCCATTGTGTATATATATCACATGTTCTTTATCCATTCATCTATTGATGGACATCTGGACTCTTTCCATAGTTTGGCTATTGTAGACATTGCTGCTAAAAACATTGGGATGCATGTGCCCCTTCGAATCACTATGCATGCTTTGGACAAATACCTAGTAGTGCAATTACTGGGTCATAGGGTAGCTCTATTTTTTACTTTTTGAGGAACCCCCATACTGTTTTCCAGAGTGGCTGTGCTACTTTGCATTCCCACCAAGAGGGTAAGAGGGCTCCCCTTTTCCTGCATCCCCACCCACCTCTGTTGTTTCCAGAGTTGTTAATTTTAGCCATTCTGACTGGTGTGAGGTGGTATCTCATTGTGGTTTGGGTTTGTATTTCCTTGATGCTGAGTGATATTGAACATTTCTTCATGTGTCTGTTGGCCATTTGTATATCTTCTCTGGAAAAATGTCTGTTCATGTCTTCTGCCCCTTGCTTGACTGAATTTTTCAGTTTCTGGGTGTTGAGTTTGACAAGTTCTTTTTTTAAAAAAGATTTTATTTATTTATTCATGAGAGAGAGAGAGAGAGAGAGAGAGAGAGGCAGAGACATAGGCAGAGGGAGAAGCGGGCTTCTCGCAGGGAGCCCGATGCGAAACTCGATCCCGAACCCCGGGATCATGCCCTGAGCCGCAAATAGACGCTCAACCGCTGAGCCACCCAGGTGTCCGGAGTTTGATAAGTTCTTTATAGATTTTGGATACTAGCCCTTTATATGATAAGACATTTGCAAATATCTTCTCCCATTGCGTAGGTTGCCTTTTAGTTTTGACTGTTTCCTTTGCTGTGCAAAAGCTTTTTATCTCAATGAAGTCCCAATAATTCATATTCAGCAACCCCACTTCTAAGTATATATCCAAAGGAAATGAAATTACTATCTTGTTGAGATATCTGCACTCTCATGTTCACTGTAGCATTATTTACAATAGCCAAGACATTAAAACAACTTAAGTGTCTGTCAAGAGATAAATGGATAAAGAAACTGTTGTGTATATATACAATGGATGATTATTCAGCCATAAAAATGAAGAAAATCCTATCATTTGTGACAATATGAATGGACCCTGAGGGCATTATTGCTAAGTGAAATAAGTTAGAGAGAGAGACAAATACTGTATGTTCTCACTTATTCATGGAATCTAAAATAAAATCAGAGATGCCTGAGTGGCTCAGTTGGTTGAGTCTGACTCTTGATTTTGGCTGAGGTCATGATCTCAGGGTCATGAGATCCAGCCCTGCATCAGGGTCCATGCTAGGCGTGGAGCTCGCTTGGGATTCTCTTTCCTTCTGCTCCTCCCCACTCATGTTCTCTCCTTCTCTAAAAAAAAAAAAAAAAAAAAAAAAAAGGATAAGAAAGGAAAATGAGTAAAATAAAATCAGATTTACACAAATACAGAGTGGATTAGTGGTTGCCAGGGGCATGGGGGTGATTGGTGAAGTTGGTCAAAGGGTACAAACTTCCACTTATAAGGTGAATAAATTCTGAGTACCTAATAAGGTACAACATAGTGATTACAGTTAACAATACTGTATTGCACACTTGAAAGTTACTAAGAAAGTAGACTTAAAAGTTCTTACCACAAAAAAGGTACCTATGTGAGATAATGGATGGGTTAACTAACCTTACTGTGGTAATTACTTCTCTCAATATATATTTATATCAAATCATCATTATCATATGCCTTATACTTACACAGCATCACACGTCAATTATATTTCAATAAAGCTTTAAAAAGACATAAAGAATGCATCATACAAAGACAATGACATAAAGAAAGAGATTCACAGAAAGAGATGTACTAATGAAAAAATGAGACCAATAGACATGAGACATCAGGAATACCTAGCGGTTACTCCCAGCTTGGAAATGGATTTCCTCCTGAGGAAATCATGTCCTCAGTTCTTTCTCTGGGCCTGATTGGGTTTAAGAAGGGGAGTAAAGATGATAAAGTAGGTCTAGGCAATTTCTTATGGTTCCTTTTCACTTTTTTTCTCTGAAAGAATACAACTACTAAAGAACATGAGAATCTATTGAATGATTCAAGTTTTGTTGTTGTTACCTACGGGCCTATTATAAATTTTAAAAATAAGGGTAAAACTTATTTTTTAAGTATATCATACAGAAATCCAAATGCTATTACAAGTGTTGGTGAGGGTGTGGAGCTACTGAAACTCTCAGGTACTATAGGTAGAAATGTAAAAGGGCACAGCTACTTCGCAAAACACTTAGGCAGTTTCTTACACACTTAAGTATAAACTTGCCATAGGACCCAGCAGTCCCACTAGTCTTCCTAGTGGAGAAACTGCAACCTGGTTTCAGTGGGGTCAAAATAGGGAACTATTCTTTCACACTGTGTCCAGACAAAGCAGACAGTACTCAGATTCCTATGCCAAGGTAGCATCAATGGGTTTGGCGGTGATAAGAGGAGCCACCTCCACCCAACAAACAGTCCAGGTAGGGCAAATCAACAGCAAATTCAATATTCCATGAAAATATGCTTTAGGAATGTAGGTGAAATAAAGACATTCTCAGAAAAAGGAAAACTAAGAATTTGTTCCCCCAAAAGAGTTACCATTAAATAATGGTTTTAGGAAGATGTCTAAATAAAAAATTATGACAGAAGGTCTGGAACTTCAGAAAAGAACAGCAGAACAGGTAAATATAATAGGCTTTTTTTTTCCATTAACTCCTTAAATTATATATTGCTCATTACAGGACATTACATTGATTTTTTAATATTGAACAAGCCTTGTATACCTGGAATTAATCATACTTGATGATGGTATATAATTATTTGTATACATTAGTAGATATAATTTGTTACTATTTGTTGAGGATTTTTGTGCCCAGGGTCATTTGATACACTGGTCTGTAGTTTTGTTTTAGCCTGCCTTTTTGCACTGTTTTTATCTTGTTTGTTATCAGGGCCTATGAAAATGAAAATATAACATACTGAAGTATGTGGAATGCAGCTGAAGTAGTACTGAGAGAGCAAGAATGTTTATGTTAGAAACAAGAAACAAAGGACACAAAACAATAATTTGTGTCCATACCTCATGAAACTAGAAAAGAGCACAATAAACACAGAGCAAAGAATGAAATGATAAAGACAAATGCAGAAATCAACGAAATTGAAAAGAAGAAAACAGAAAATTAATGAAAATTTTGATTCTTTAAAAAAATCATTAAAATTGATAAGCCTCTAACAAGGCTAATTAGGTTTAAAAAAGAGAAGCTGGGGCACCTGGGTGGCTCAGTCAGTTAAGTGTCTGACTCTTGATTTTGGCTCAGGTCATGATCTCAGGGTTATGAGATCAAACCCCATGTTGAGCACTGTGCGGGGCCATGGAGCCTGCTTGCAATTCTCTCTCTCCCTCTCCTTCTGCATCCCCCCACCCCCGCTTATTCTCTCTCTCTCTCTTTCTAAAAAATATTTTTAGGTAAATTAAAAAAGAGAAGATACAAATCAGCAATATCAGAACTAAAACATGGGGAATATCACTAGAGATTTTCCAGCCAGTAAAAGGATTGTAAGGGACTATAAATAACTTTACACTTATAAATTCAGCAAATAGAACGGATGGTTTTGAAAACTCAACTGAGATGAAGTAAACAATTGGAATAGTCCTATAATCCATTAAAGGAATTAAATTCATAATTTAGAAGCTTCCAAAAAAAGTAATTTCTCTAGGAAAAACAAACTCTGACCTAAAACTCATATCTTATACAAACATTAATTCAAAATGGATCATGCACCTAAATGTAAAATGAAAGATTGTAAAACTTTGAAGAAAAAGCACAGGAGAAAAACTAATGCCTAGGGCTAGACAAACAATTCCTAGATTTGACATCAAAAGCATGATCAATAAAGAAACAATTAATAAATTTGACTTCACCAAATTTAAAACTTCAAAAGATCCTGAGAAGACTGTGAAAATACAAGCTACCCACTTGTATACAAGCAAACACTTGTAAACCACACATCCAACAAAGGTTTGCATGAAGAATATACTCAGAAATACCCAACAGAATACCCAAGAACATACTCTCAAAACCCAACAGTAAAACAAAACCAAAACAAAAAGACAACCTAATTACAAAATAAGCAAAAAATATAAACATACATTTAACTGAAGATGACAAAAGCAATGAAAAGTTGTTCAGTATCTCTAGTCAGCAAAGGAATGCAAATTAAAACCACAATTAGATACCACTGCACACCTATCAGAATGGCTAAAATGATAAACAATGACACCAAACCCAGAACACAAAAATCTAAAATGGACATGTCTTAATAAGTCAATGGTAAACCTTGTGACAACAAACAGGAGTATTTGACTCAATCATAGATAAAAGTTATGGGTATATAGTTTGTAATGGAAGCTACAATTACCATTCTTTGAATTGATGATGTTATTAAATTATACCCAGAAAGCAGAGATGATAATCATGGAAGCTATGAAGATGCCATTCACTCAGGAGCCCTTGATGACTGATTTGATTTCTCTTTTATATATAACAATGTTAGATGCCATTGTCTTGTATCTCAAGCATTATACATTAAAAACAGTAAGCTGTTAAAAAAATAGGGATATCATCAAATGTTGTCAAGGATATAGAGAAACCGTATCATTCACATATTGTTGGTAGGGATGTAAAGTACTACAGTCACACTGTAAAAGAATATGGCAGTTTCTTACAAAGCTGAACATGCCATTACCATAAAACTCAGGAATTGTACTTCCGGGCATTCATTTCAAAGAATGGAATATGTGCTCATATATCACACTTAAGCAAATGTTCACAGCAGCTTTATTTGTACTAGCCCCAAACTTGAAACAACCCAGATGTTCTTCAATCTGTGAATGGTTAAAGAAACTGTGGTGCTGTGTAATACTATTCAGCAATAAAGAAATGAATAACTACTGGGAGATTAGGAAGATGATAGTTGAGTAGGAGGACCCTAGGCTCACCTCATCCTAAGAATACAACTAGATAACTATCAAATCATCCTAAATGCCCCAGAAACTGACCTGAAAAACAGCAGAAAACTACACAACTAAATGTAGAGAAGAGTTCACACTGAAGAGGCAGGAAGTATGAAGAGGGAAATGGATGGGAGGGAAATGGATCACGGCCATTGCTGTGGGGAGGGAGCCATGGTCACAGAGAAGGGCAAGAGATAGCCTAGCACACAGGGGAGTACATGGAGAAAACGAGTCTCCATAGTAATTGGTTAAGGAAGTGAAAGGGGCTGAATTTCCTGAGTTCCTACAACCAACAGGGCTTAAAGCCTGGAGTTTTAAAGGTCAAGTGAGCTTGGCTCTGGGAGAGCTCAAAGGGCATTGGGGCTGCTCTCAGAGAAAATGCAGGGTAAACAGCCCATACACATACAGCATGAAGACAGAGATCTAAAGTATGCCTGGGGCACATAGTGGGTAAATTATCTGCTCATTTCTGAGACCATTCCAGAGAGATAGCATTCACAGAGAGACCCCTCCAAACAAAGGAACTGGCTGGGGCTATTTCCCTCCCCTGCCCCTCAGTATGAGCACAGGGCCATCTGTGGGAACCAGAACAGTGATGACACTCACTACTTATTTATACCAAACCCTGTCCGCACCCTGCCCCCCAAACTCCAAAGTAACCACCCTTCCACATCATCTTGTCTCAGGTGAGTGCTCTCCCCCAGAAGACTGGCCCAACCCCCTGCTAACACCATGTCTCCCAATGTGGTAGTTTTATGGAACATCGGCTCCATCAGTGGTGGTGATGGGTCTCATTTCACATACAGACCAGAGCACACCTAATTAACGCATGCCACACTCAACTGGGACCAAACACTATCCACAACAGGTAAGGAGAGCCTCTGCAGATAACTGGCCTGAAAGATAAAGTGGCCAGAACAAAACAGCAGAGCACACGCGCACACACTGGAGACACTTCTGGAAGCACCAGGCCGTAGGAAGCAGAGGGCACTACAGGACCTATTTTTTATAAAGCCATTACCCTTAAGAATAAGAGACATTGCCAACACAGAGAAACAGGCACAGAGACATAGACAAAATTAGAAAACAGAGAAACTTATCCCAAATGAAAGAAGAGGACAAGGCTACAGCCAGAGATCTAAGCAAAAGAGATATAAGTAACATGCCTGATGGAGAATTTAAAGTAATGATCATAAGTATTCTCACTGGACTTGAGAAAAGAGTAGAAGACATGAGGGAGACCTTCACACAGAATAAGGAATAACATAGCAGAGATAAAGAGCACAGTAAATGAAACGAGAAACACACTTGATAGAATGAACAGCAGGACAGAAGAAGCAAAGAAACAAAAATTAATGACCTACAAGACAAAGAAACAGAAATTAATCAAGCAGAACAAAAGAGAGAAAAAGAATTATGCAAAATGAGAACAGATTTAGGGAATTCAATGGCTTTATCAAATGTAATAACATTCATATTATAGGAATCCCAGTAGAAGACAGAGAAAGAAGGTAGAAAATTTATTTGAAAAAATAACAGCTGAAAACTTCCCTAATCTGGGAAAGGAAACAGATATCCACATCCGGAGGCACAGAGAACTTCCATCAAAAACAATAAAAGCAGGCCCCCACCAAGACATGTTATAATTAGGGACGCCTGGGTGGCTCAGCGGTTGAGCATCTGCCTTTGGCTGAGGCCTGAGACTGAGTCCCACATCAAGCTTCCTGCATGGAGCCTGCTTCTCCCTCTGCCTATGTCTTTCTCTCTCTCTCTCTCTCTCTCTCTCTCTCTCTCTCTCTTTCTCTCTCTCATAAATAAATAAAATCTTTTTAAAAAAAGACATGTTGTAATGAAATTGGCAAAATATAGTAACAACAAAAAAAATTTTAAAGCAGTAAGACAAAAGAAGGTAGTAACTTCCAATGGAAAACCCATAAAGCTGGCAGGAGAGTTTTCAACAGAAACTTTACAAGCCAGAAGAGAGTGGCAAGATGTACTCAAAATGCTGAATGGGAAAAATCTGCAGTCAAGAATACTCTACCCAAGAATACTCTACCCTGGGTAGAGAATACTCTACCCAGATAAAGAGTCTCCAGACAAACAAAAGCTAAAAGTTCATGATTACTAAACCAGCCCTGCAAGAAATAATAAAGGGGACTCTGATTGGAAAGGAGAAACCAAAAGTGACAGTATAAAGACAAGTAACACAAAAGCAGTAAAAATGAGTAATTCTGAAAAAAAAAAGTCAGTCAAGAAACTCACAAAATAAAAAGATATAAAATATAACAGCTTACACCTAAAACATAGGGAGGAAAGGAGTAAAGAATGGCTTCAAACTCTAACAGCCATCAACATAATGTATACTGCAATATGCAGATGTTATATATAAACCTAATGGTAACCATATATCAAAAACACTAATAAATATGAAAAGAATAAAGAGAAAGAAATCCAAATATATCTACTATAGAAAATAAGCAAACCATGAAAGAAAGATAAGAAAAATCAGAAAAAAACTTTCTGAAACAACACAAAGCAAATAATAAAATGACAATGAATACATATCTATCAATAATTACTTTGAATGTAAGTGGACTACATGCTCCAATCAAAAGACATAGGGTGACAGAATAGATAAGAAAGCAAGACCCATCTATGTTGCCTACAAGAGGCTCATTTTAGACCTAAAGACACCTACAGATTGAAAGTGAGGAGATAGAGAAACATTTATCGTACAAACATATGTCAAAAGAAAGTCTAATTATATCAAACCAGTAGACTTTAAAACAAAGACTAATAAAAGACAAAGAAGGACACTATATAGTAATAAAGGGGACAGACAATACAAGAAGAAGAAACAACGATAGTAAATAGTTATGCACCCAACACAAAAGCACCCAAATACATAAAACAGTTAATAAAAAATCTAAAGGAAATAATTGATAATAATGCAATAATAGTATGGGACTTTAACACCCCACTAACATCAATGGACAGATCATCTAAAAAAAACCAATAAATAAATCATGGATTTGAATTACAGAGTGGAATAGATGGATTTAACATATATCCAGAACATTCAATTCTAAAACAGAATGCACATTCTTTACAAGTGCACATGTAACATTCTCTAGAATAGATCACAGATTCAGCCACAGAACAAGCATCAACAAATTCAAGAATATTGAAATCATACCATGCATATTTTCTGACCATAATACCATGAAACCAGTAGTCAACTACAAGAAAAGGGCAGCCCGGGTGGCTCAGTGGTTTAGTGCCGCCTTCAGCCCAGGTTGTGATCCTGGAGACCAGGGATCAAGTCCCACGCCGGGCTGCCTGGATGGATCCTGCTTCTCCCTCTGCCTGTGTCTCTGCCTCCCTCTCTCTCCCTCTGTGTGTCTCTCATGAATAAATAAAAATAAAATCTTTAAAAATAAAATTCAAAAAATTTTTAAAAACACAAGAAAAAATGTGGAAGGACCACAAATACATGGAGATTAAATAACATGTTACTAAATTATGAATGGGTCAAGCAAGAAATAAAAGAAATTAAAAAGTACATGGAAACTAATGAAAATGAAAACACAATGGTCCAAAACCTTTGGGATGTAGCAAAAGTGATTCAAAGAGGGAAGTATATATAGCAATACAGGCATATCCTAAGAAGAAAAAAAAAAAAAAAAAATCTCAAACAACTTAACCTTACACCTAAAGGAGTTAGAAAAAGAACAACAAACAAAACCTAAAATCAGCAGAAGGAAGGAAATAATAAATATTAGAGCAGAAATAAATGATATAAAAATTAAAAAAATAGAACAGATCAATGAAACCAGAATCTGATTCTTCAAAAAAATCAATAAAACTGATAAATATCTAGCTAGACTTATCAAGAAAAAAAGAGAAAGGACTCAAAGAAAATCACCAAGGAGAGAGAAGAAATAACAACCAACACCACTGATATATAAGCAAGTATAAGAGAATGTTGTGAAAAACTATATGCCAACAAATTTGACAACCTAGAAGAAATGAATTCCTAGAAACATGTAAATTACCAAAACTGAAACAGAAAGAGATAATTTGAACAGACTAATAATCAGCAAAGAAATTGAATCACGAATCAAAAAACTCACCACATAGAAAATGTAGGACCAGATGGCTTCACAGACAAATTATACTAAGCATTTAAAGAAGAGCTTTTCCCCTAATGGAAGGAACACGACAGGGATGTCCACTCTCACCACTTTTCAACATAGTACTGGAAGTCCTAGCCACAGCAATCAGACAACAAAAAGAAATAAATGGCATCCAAATTGGTAAGAAAGAAGTATAACTTTCACTATTTGCAGATGACTTGATATTCTATATAGAAAACCCAAGGAGCGTGTGGGTGGCTTAGTCAGTTAAGCATCCAATTCAGTTTCGGCTTAGGTCATGATCTCAGGGTAATGAAATCAAGCCCCACATCAGGCTCTGTACTGAGCACAGAGTCTTCTTGAGGTTCTCTCTCATTCTCTGCCCCTCTCCTGTTCTCATGTGCTCTCTCTCTCTCTAAAAATAAGTAAATAAAATTTAAAAGAAGAAAACCCAAAACACCCCACCAAGAAACTTCTAGAACTAATAAACACATTCAGTGAAGTCACAAGATATAAAATCAAGGTACAGGAATCTGTTCCAGTTCTATATACCAATAATGAAGCAGCAGAAAGAACAATTAAGGGGTCAATCCCACTTTCAACTGCACCAAAAATAATAAGGTACTTAGGAATAAACCTAAACAAAGAGGTAAAAGATCTGTACTCTGAAAACTATAAAACACTGATGAAAGAAATTAAAGGTGACCCAGAAATGGAAAGACATTCCATGCTCATGGATTGGAAGGACAAATATTGTTAAAATGTCTATACTACCCAAAGCAATCTACATATTTAATACAATCCCCATCAAAATACCATGAGCAAAACTAGAACAAACAATTCTAAAATTTTTATGGAACCACAAAAGACTCCATATAACCAAAGCAATCTTGAAAAAGAAAAGCAAAGCTGGAGCTATCACAATGGACTTCAAGTTATATTATAAAGCTGTAGTAATCAAAACTGCATGATACTGGCACAAAAATAGACAATAGGTCAATAGAACAGAATAGAAAGCCCCCAAATAAACCCACAACTATATGGTCAACTAATCTTTGACAAAGCAGGAAAAAGTATCCAGTGGGAAAAAGACAGTCTCTTCAACAAATGGTGTTGAAAAACTGGACAGCAACATGCAAAAGAAAGAAACTGGACCACTTTCTTACACCAGACACAAAAATAAATTCAAAATGGGGCACCTGGGTGGCTCAGTTGGTTAAGCATTGCACTCTTGATTTTGGCCTAGGTCACAGTCTCAGGGTCCTGGGATCAAGTCCCACACCAGACTCCATGTGTAGCAGGGTTTTCTCGCTCCCTCTTCCTTGTGCTCGTTCTCTCTCTCTCTCTCTCTCTAAAATAAATAAATAAATAAATACATATTTTTAAAAATTAAAAAATAGGAGTGCCTGGGTGACTCAGTTGGTTAAGCAACTGCCTTTGGTCAGGTCATGATCCTGGAGTCCTGCGATCGAGCTCCATGTCTGGCTCCCTACTGAGCAGGGAGCCTACTTCTCCCTCTCCCTCTGCCCCACCCCCTGGTCATGCTCTTGCTCTCTCTCTCAAATAAATAAATAAAATCTTTAATTTTTTTTAATTTTAAAAACTAAAAGAAATAAATTCAGGGGCACCTGGATGGCTCAGTTGGTTGAGCATCTGCCTTCGGCTTGGGTTGTGATCCTAGGACCCTGGGATCAAACCCAGCATTGGGCTCCTTGCTCAGTAGGAAGCCTGCTTATCCCTCTCCCTCCGGCTCCCCCTCATATGTTAATTAACTGTGCTCTCTCTGTCAAATAAACAAATCAAATCTTTAAAAAAAATTCAAAATGGATTAAAGATCTAAATGTGAGACTTGAAACCATAAAAATCCTATAAAAAACAAGGCAGTAACCTCTGACATCGGCTGTGGCAACTTTTTTCTAGATATGTTTCCTAAGGCAAGGGGGAAAAAGCAAAAATAAATTATTGGGACTACAAAATAAAAAGCTTCTGTACAGTGAAAGAGACAATCAACAAAATGAAAGAGCAATCTACAGAATGGGAGAAGATATTTTCAAATGACATATCCAATAATGGGTTAGTATCCAAAATATATAAAGAACTAATACAAATCAACACCCAAAAACCAAATAATCAAATTTAAAATGGGCAGAAAACATGAACAGATATTTCTCCAAAGAAGACATACAGATGGCCAACAGACACATGAAAAGATGTTCATCACTTACCATCGGAGAAATGCAAATTAAAAGCACAATGAGATATCACCTCACACCTGTCAGGATGGCTAAAATCAACAACAAAAGAAACAACAGGTGCTGATGAGGATGTAGAGAAAAAAGAGCCCTGTTGCACTGTTGGTGGGAATGCAAACTGGTGCAGCCAATATGGAAAACAGTATTGGCGGTTATTCAAAAAGTTAAAAATAGACCTACCTTATGATCCAGCAATCACACTTCTAAGTATTTACCTAAAGGATATGAAACACTAATTCAAAGGGATACACGTGCCCTGATGATTATAGCATCAGTATTTACAATAGTCAAGATATGGAAGCAGCCCAAGTGTCTTTTGATTGATAAATGGATAAAGAAAAGGTTAGGGGCACCTGAGTGGCTCAGTCAGCATCATACTCTTCATCTCACCTCAGGTCTTGATCTCAGGGGTCATGAGTTCAAGCCCCACATTGGGCTCTAAGTTTTGGAGCCTACAGACTCAAAAAAAAAAAAAACAAAGAGGTTGTGTATATATACAATGGAATAATACTCAGCCATAAAAAAAGAATGAAACCCTACCATTTGCAACAACACGGATGGAGCTAGAGAGTATTATGCTAAGTGAAACAAGTCAATCAGAGAAAGACAAATACCATATGACTTCATTCATATGTAGAATTTAAGAAACAAAACAAACAAGCAAAGGGTAAAAATAAGAGAGAGAGAGAGAAATCAAGAAACAGATTCTTAATTACAGGGAACAAACAGATGGTTACCAGAGGGGTTAAATAGGTAATGAGGATTAAGGGAGTGCACTTGTGGTGATGACCTCCAGGTAATATATGGAAGTGTGAATCACTATATTGTACACCTGGAACTAATATAACATTGTATATTAACTAACTGGAATTAAATAAAAACTTAAAAAATGAATAACTACTGATAAACACTACAGCCTGGATAGATCTTCAAGGAATTATCCTTTTAAAAATCCCTTAAAATGTATATACAATATGATTTAATTTATAGAACTTTCTTGAACCATTAGAATTCTAGAGATATAGATTAATGGTTACTAGGGGTTACAAAACTGGGAGGAGGGGAAAGTGAGTGTGGGTATAAAGGGGTAATTGGAAGGATCCTTGTGGTGATGGCACTCTTCTATATCTTGATTGTGGTGGTCCTCATGCAAATCTACACATATGGTAAAATATTTATAACTAAATAAACACACATATATATGCACCACATGTAAAACTGGTGAAATCTGAATATTGTAGATATATCAATGTCAATTTCTTGATTGCAATGTTGTATTATATTTCTGCAAATTATTACCATTGGGGTAACTAAGTACAAGATAGACTGAGATCTTTCAGAGTTATTTCTTAATAACTGCATATGAACCTACAATTATATAAAAATAAGAACTACAGACTAAAAACTACAAGTACTGTAGAGAGAAATGGATGAAATAATGAAATAAATGGAGATATATACCTTGCTCATGGATTGGGAGATTCGATATTGTTAAGATGTTAATTCTTCCTAAATCCAGTGACAGATTCAACACAATCTCAGTCAAAATTCCAGAGAAACTTTTTAAACAGAAATCGAAAGCATGTAAGAATCTAGAATATTCAGAAGAACCTTACAAAAGAACAACAAAGTTGGAAAGTCTACATTACTTCATTCCAAGGCTTATAGTAAAGCAACAATAATGAAGAAAGTGTGGTATCGGCACAGTGACAGAAATATACCAATGGAAGGGATGTCTGGCTGGCTCAGTCACTGGAGCATGTGACTCTTGATCTTGGGGACAGACGTTCCAGTCCCACGTGTGTGATTACTAAAAAATAAAATCTCCCAAAAAAAGAAATATGCCAATGGAACAAAATTGAGACCTGCAGGGATCCCTGAGTGGCGCAGCGGTTTGGCGCCTGCCTTTGGCCCAGGGCGCGATCCTGGAGACCCGGGATCGAATCCCACATCGGGCTCCCGGTGCATGGAGACTGCTTCTCCCTCTGCCTGTGTCTCTGCCTCTCTCTCTTTCTCTCTCTCTCTCTCTCTATCATAAATAAATAAAAATTTAAAAAAAATTAAAAAAAATTGAGACCTGCATGTTATGTATATACAGACATCTGATTATAGACAAAGATTTAAAGGAAGATTATAGGAGAAATAAACTTCTTTCAACAATTGAGTCTAGGCCCCCCCCCCCACTCGCCCTCGGGACTCAGTCGCCCACGCTCTCCCCGCGCTGGGCCAGTGGCCCCCGGGCCGGGGTCATGCGGGGCCTCTTGGGGCACGCCACACTGCCCGGGCTGCTGAGTGGCCCTAGGTCCCCGGGCCGAGCCTGCTCACGCCCCAACTCGGGAGGGTCCTCCTGGACTCGAGAGTGGACCCTGGTTGCAGTGGAGCCAGATGGGGTGCAGCGTTGGCTTGTGGGGGGTGTGATCCAGGGCTTTGAGAGGAAGGGCTTCAAGCAGGTGGGGGTGAAGATGCTGCAGGCGCCGGAGAGAGTCCTGGCTGAGCACTACCATGACCTGCAGACGAAGCCCTTGTACCCAGCCCTCATCAGCTACAGGACCTCTGGCCCCGTGGTGGCCATGGTCTGGGAAGGCCCCAATGCGGTCTGCTCCCCGAGGACCGTGATAGGGCACACCGACTCAGCTGAGACCGCCCCCGCACCATCGGGGGACTCAGCGTCCACATCAGCAGGAACATCATTCAGGCCAGCGACTCCGTGGAGGGGACCCCGAGGGACAGCCAGCTATGGTTTCAGGGCAGCGAGCTGGTGCACTGGGCAGACGAAAACCACCAGAGCAGCATCTACGCGGCCTGAGCACTCGGGCTGCCCTCAGCCACCCCAGCAGCCACTCAGGATCAACTACCTCTGTCGTCCAGACCCCGAGCCCACACCCACAGTCTGCTCTTCTGTCCCAGACCCCGTCTACCTTCTGCTCCACCTACCCCGAGGAACTGAACAACCAACTCTATGTGCCTTTTACTATCCTGAGCCAGGAAGAAATTGGACCAAATCCTTTCCATACCAAAGTGCGCCAGACAACCTTTGGGGTGTCTCCAAAAGTATGTAGTGTAAGCGCCCTTCCCCAAAGGGGTGTGGGACATTAGCATTCACTGTGTTGTGGAGGGCGTGGGTCGTTTATTACAGTTTCTGCCATCTCTGAGATTAGGGATGAGGACTTCATGCAAAGTAGTAAGAGTTTGAGAGTAAAAATAAAGCTTACCCACTCACACACACACACACACACACACACACACACACACACACCTGAGTCTAGAAAAATTAGATACCCATATATAAAAATAAATAAATAAATTTTGATCTATACTTCACACCATACAAAAAGTTAAACCAAAATGGATCACAAAACTAAATGTAAAACCTAGAACTATGAAACTTCCAGAAAAAGGAGAAAATATTTATTAATTTGAGTTATTGATCAATTTTTAGATACATTAAAAAGCACAATCTAGTAGTGAAATAAAATTGATAAATTAGACTTCATTCGAATAAACTAATCTTTGAAAGGCACTATTAAGGGGTGGGTGGGTGGCTTAGTCAGTTGAATGTCTAACTCTTGGTTTCCATTCAGGTCATGGTATCATGGGTAATGGGATCGAGCCGGTGTCAGGTTCCACACTCAGCAAAGAGTCTGCTTGAAGATTCTCTCCTTCTGCCCTTCCCACCATGTGCATACTTGCACACACAGTCTCTCTCAAATAAATAAATCTTTGTTTAAAAGGCACTATTAAGAGAGTTAAAAGACAAGCTAGAGTCCTGGAGAAAATATTTGCCAGTCATGTATTTATAAAGGACTTGTACTGACAATGTGTAAAGAGCTCTCAAACCCAGTAATAAGGAATCAAACAATCCAATAAAAAGTAGGAAAAGGATTTATTTTTTTAAGATTTTATTTATTCATGAGAGAAACAGAGAGAGAGAGAGGCAGAAACACAGGCAGAGGTCGAAGCAGGCTCCATGCAGGAAGCCCAATGTGGGACTCAATACCGGGTCTCCAGGATCAGGCCCTGGGCTGAAGGCGGCGCTAAACTGCTGAGCCACCCGGGCTGCCCCGATTTATTATTTTTTAAAGATTTTATTGATTTATTCATGAGAGTCACAGAGAGAGAGAGAGAGAGAGAGAGAGGCAGAGACATAGGCAGAGGGAGAAGCCGGCTCCATGCAGGAAGCCCGATGTGGGACTCGATCCCAGGACTCTGGGATCACGCCCCGGGACAAAGGCAGACACTCAACTTTGAGGATTTAAATAGTCACATAACCAAAAGAGATACACAATAGCAAAAAAAGTCACATGAATAGATGCTCAGCATAATTTTTTGTTAGGGAAATGCAATAAAACCACAATGAGAGATACAACAAGTCTATAAGAATGCCTAAAGTTGAAAAGGCTAACCATACCAAGTGTTGGGGAGGATGTGAAGCACTGAAACTTTCATACACAACTTGTTAAAACATGAAATGATACAATCATTTTGGAAAATAGTTGAGCATTTCTTAAAAAGTTAAACATGGGGATCCCTGGGTGGCGCAGCGGTTTGGCGCCTGCCTTTGGCCCAGGGCGCGATCCTGGAGACTCGGGATCGAATCCCACGTCGGGCTCCCGGTGCATGGAGCCTGCTTCTCCCTCTGCCTATGTCTCTGCTTCTCTCTCTCTCTCTGTGTGACTATCATAAATAAATAAAAATTAAAAAAAAAAGTTAAACATACACCTACCATATGATCCAGCCATTCCACTCCTAGATTTTTACCAAAGAGAAAGGAAAATAAATGTCCACACAAAGATTTATATATACATGTTCACACAAGCTTTACTTATAATAGCCAATACTGGAAACTACCCAAAAAGGAGGTGTATAGGCCAATTGTGGTATGTCCACATGATGTAATACTACTCAGAAATAAAAAGGAATGAAGTATTGATGTACCTACTGAAGACTTAGCTCCCCCTATGCTGGTGACTTTCACCTCTCTAGAAAATTTCCTCCTTGGAGCACCTGGGTGCTCAGTTGGTAAAAAGTGGCTGACTCTTGGTTTTTGCTCAGGTCATGATCTTATGGTCCTAGGATCAAGCCCCCACTCAGCAGGGAGTCTCCTTGAAGATTCTCTCTCTTCCTCTTCCTCTCCTCCTACACTCTCTCACACACTCTCTCTAAAATAAATACATCTTAAAAAGAAAAAAAAAAGAAAATTTCCTCCTTAACCCAATTCAAGATCAATTATTTCTTTACTCTGGATTTCCTAGTACTTTTATATTACATATGCACTTTTTCAAAAAGTGCACACAGTAATATATTGCTTATTAATTCAGTATAAAGCCACAAATCTGCATTCCTCTCTCATGTATACTGATTCACAAGATAACAAAAGCTGGGACGCCTGGGTGGCTCAGTCAGTTGAGTGTCTGCCTTTGGCTCAGGTCATGATCCCAGGATGCTGGGATCGAGCCCCATGTCACCCCATGTCAGAATCCCTGCTTGCTGGGGAGCCTGCTTTTCCCTCTCCCTCTGTTCCTCCCCCAACCCCTCCCCCTGCTAGTGCTTTCTCTCACTCTGATCTCAATCTCTCTCTCTCAAATAAATAAATACTTTAAAAAAAAAAAACTTCTCATCATAGAACATTCCACCTAACAACTGCAGAATATATATACCTTTCAAATATACCAGGAACATGCATCTAGGTAAACCATATTATAGGCTATAAAATAATTCTCAGTAAATTCCAAGTGATTCAAATCATACGGAGTATATTTTCTAGCCAAAAGAATGAATTTAAATTAGAACTCAAAAACAGAACAACTATGTAGAACACTAAATATTCAGAAATTAAGCAACACAAATTTAATAATCCGTGGATCAGGGGATCCCTGGGTGGCTCAGTGGTTTAGCACCTGCCTTCAGCCCGGGGCGTGATCCTGGAGACCCAGGATCAAGTCCCACATCAGGCTCCCTGCATGGAGCCTGCTTCTCCCTCTGCCTGTGTCTCTGTCTCTCTCTCTCTCTCTCTCTGTCCCTCATGAATGAATAAATAAAATCTTAAATAATAATAATAAATAATAATAATAATAATAATCCGTGGGTCAAAGGAGAAATCACATAAGATATTAGAAAATATTTGAACTGAATGAAAATGAAAAATATCAAAATTTAAGGATTTCAGGTAAGGCACTATTTGATGGAAGATATATAGCTTTAAATGCTTATATTAAAAAATAAAAGGAGCTCCTGGGTGGCTAAGTTGGTTGGAAATCCAACTCTTGATCTTAGCTCAGGTCATGGTCTCAGGGTCGTGGGATCATATATATACATATATATATGACAACCCATTAAGATGGCAAACCTAAATAAATGGAGAAAAATACTGTGTTCATAGATTGCAAGACTCAGCATACTAAAGCCATCAACTCTTAAATTAATATATAGGTTTAATGCAAATCCATAAAAATTTCAGCAAGGTTTTTTTGTAGATAATAGACACACTTATTATAAAATTTATGTGGAAAGGCACAAGCCTTAGAATAGCTAAAATAATCTTGAATAATAAAAGAATCATGAAGGAGGAATCACTCTACCTGATATTAAGCCCTACTATTTAGCTACAGTAATCAAGACAGTGTGACTCTGATCAATGGAACAGAATAAAGAACTCAGAAATAAACTCATGCAAATGTGCCCAACTGATTTTTGACCAAGGCATAATAGGAATGATAGTCTTTTCCAAAAATAGTGCTAGAGTAATTGGACATCCATAGGCAAAAAAGTTATAATAATAAACTTAAAAAGATCATTGACCGGGGCTCCTGGGTGACTTAGTAGGTTAAATATGTGCCTTTGTTTCAGGTCATAATCTCAGGGTCCTGCAATTGAGCCCTGCATCAGGCTCTCTACTCAGTGAGGAATCTGTTTCTCCCTCTCCCTCTGTTCTCTCTCTCTCATGCTCTGTCTTTTTCTGTCTCTCTCTCTCTCTGTCCCTTTCTCAAATAAATAAAATATTTAGAAAAATCATTTACCTAACCCTTATACCTTATACAAGAATTAACTCAAAATGGAACAGAGACTTAAGTGTAAAATGTAAAACTAAAACTTTTAGGATAAATTTATAGAAACTTTTGAAAATGTCTGAAAACTTCTAAAAAAATTTTTCAAAACTTTGAGGAAAAAGAAATGGGAGGAAAGCTTCAGGATCTAGGGCCAGACAATGTGTTCTTATGCTTAACACCAAAAGCAAGATTCATAAAAGGCAACATCAATGAATTGGACTTCATCAAAATGAAAAACTTTTGTTCAGTGAAAGTCCATGTAAAAAGGATGAAAAGACAATCTATGGAGAAAATATATCCAACAAAAGACAAGAATCTAGAATATATAAAAACTCTCAAAAGTTAGCAGTTTAAAAAAGCAGATAATCCAACTAGAAAATGGTGTATCTCTATGGTATACTTCTTTTTTTGAGAGAGAAAGAGAGAATGCGTGCAAGTTGTGGGGGCCAGAGGAAGAGAGAGAATCCCAAGCAAACTCCCCCTGAGCATGGAGCCCACTGAAGGACTCAATACCACAACTCTAAGACCATGACCTGAGCCAAAGTCAAGAGTTGGATGCTCAACTGACTGAGCCATCCAGGTGCCCCTCTCTGTGGTATACTTCTTTTTGTTTTTAAGATTTTATTTGGGTAGCCCCGGTGATGCAGCGGTTTAGCGCTGCCTGCAGCCCAGGGCGTGATCTTGGAGACCCTGGATCGAGTCCCACATCAGGCTCTCTGTATGATGTCTGCTTCTCCCTCTGCCTGTGTCTCTGCCTCTCTTTCTCTCTCTGTCTCTATGAATAAATAAATAAAATCTTTTTAAAAAATTTATTTATTTATTCATGAAAGACTCAGAGAGAGAGGCAGAGACACAGGCTGAGGGAGAAGCAGGCTCCTTGCAGGGCACCCAGTGCGGAACTCGATCCCAGGACCCAGGGATCATGCCCTAAGTGGAAGGCAGGCACTCAACCCTGAGCCACCCAGGCATCCCTCTATGGTATACTCCTAACCAAAAGCATAAAGGGGTACTGGCTGGCTCAGTCAGAAAAGCATGCAAATCTTGATCTTGGGGTCATGAGTTCAAGCCCCACCCTAGGTGTAGAAATTACTAAAAGAAAATAAATAATAATATTTTAAAATTTTAAAAAGGCCGTGATATATTTTTTTTAAAAAAATTAAAAGGCTCAAAAGAGACATTTCACTGAAGAAGATCTATAGATGGCAAGTAGCACAGGAAGGATGTTCAAGATCATTAGCCATTAGGGAAATAGTCGGAAAAAGGGGGACCTGGCAACTGCTACCACAGCAGCCAGAATCACACCACAAGCCCAGTATGTACAGTGTGGACGCTGCTGCTGCTGTTGACATGAATGTTGGATGGACATCACAGTGAGCATGTGGCCATGTAGGTCATCCAGGACCCCACCGAGGCCCCACTTCTTTTGCAAGGAGTACTGGGGGAATGAGTGACTGGTGTTTGAAGTTCTTAGCTTCCATCCTAGAAGGCAGGATTATAGAAAGGGAATGTCATTGAAGGGCTCCTAAAAAAAAACAAAAGATGCTGCATTTCCTATCTAGAGTTCAGACCATGAGAAATGACATTCCCACTTCATTCCTGATGGCCAGATCATGCTTAGAGAACTGGATTTACTTCTGAGCTTCACTATATAAACAGGGCATTATAAAACAAGAGAACGCACAGAGGAGAGTGACAATGGCATGTAAAGAAAACTGCTTTGAAAACTAGTGGAAAGAAGATACTTACAGGGCTCCGAAAGCTGTTTTCAAATGTGTTAAAGGACTATCACAAAGGGAAAATGGTCTGTTAATTTTGTCTGGCTACAGAGGACAGGAGCTAGGACCAAGTGTTAGGGAAATAGATTTCAGCTTCAAATAGGGGAAAAACCTGTAATAATTTAAACGGGTCTAAGTGGAAAGCCCTTCTTTGAAAAATTAGATCTTAAATGTTCTCAACACACACACACACACACACACACACACACACACACACACACGGTAACTACGTGAGGCGATGGCTATGTTAACTAACCTTATTGTGATAATCATTTCCCAATACATATGCATATCAAATCATCCTGTAAACCTGACTTGTATACAATGTTAGATGTCAAGTATGAATCTCAAAGCTGGGAAAACAAAACCAAATACCTGTTGTTTTTCAACTATATTGAATCTATAGATAATTATTATGTTTAAATGTTTACTTCTCTGATTCATGACCATATTCTATCAATACGAATCTTCTTAATTTGGATCTTCTTGAATATACTTCAATAAATTTTTATATTAACAAAAAGAAGTTCCTGGGCCTTACTCCACAGCAGTGGCACAGCATCTGAGCTTGGCAGCTTCAGCCTATCTAGAAGGCCAATAGGGCCAAGGCTACCAAGCGTTGACTGAAGGATTCAGTAGCCTCTTGTTAAATAACTGTTGCATTAGAAGGAGAGCTGGTGTGTTAAAATTTGGTCCAAGTTTAGTAAGTCAGTTTGGAAGAGGAGAGAAGGGCATTATTCTAAGAATTTGGGACAGATTGTCCCAAGGCCTAGCCCCGACAAACTTGAGTTGTGGAGTGATGGGACTATCATAATAGGAGAATCAGGAGGAGGGGAAGGAAGAGGAGGAGAGGAGAAAGTGAGGAATGGGAGCTGAGAGCAAGTCTCCTAACTTCCTGGCTAGGATACTTTCTTTACAACCTCTTAGAAGAACTTCCCCACTACTCCCTCTTCTTGCCTTATGACTACTTTATAGCAACTACCTCTCTAATGCTAAGGATATTTCATTTTCTATTAAGGCTTTGCTGTTTAACCTCATTTTAAAGGTTTTGTGATGGCATTTATTCTTATTTCACAGGGGTTTGAGCCATGGTGTTGTCTTAAGAGCTTTAGTTGGAAGAGAGGCCAAATGTGCTGACTCCCAGATAATTAGGAGAAGTGTGAAAAATGAACATGGGCAAGAAAATGTCAGGGTTTATGAACAGGATAAGGTTTAGGAATCACTATAGTAGGGGATCCCTGGGTGGCTCAGTGGTTTAGCGCCTGCCTTCGGCCCAGGGCATGATCCTGGAGTCTCAGGATTGAGTCCCACATCGGGCTCCCTGCATGGAGCCTGCTTCTCCCTCTACCTGTGTCTCTGCCTCTCTCTCTCTGTGTGTGTTTCTCATGAATAAATAAATAAATAAAATCTTAAAAAAAATTAATCACTATAGTAGTTGGCCCAGGACAGGACGGAGGAAACTGGCAGATGCCAAGCAGTTGTCAGAAGAAGTAGTTCACAAGCACACGTCAAACACCTCTTGACAGTTCCTGGGACATCGGACAAGGAATTCAATGGGAATTGGATTCTCTCTTTAAAAATGGATAGAATATAAGGCAAATAAATACTATACATTTTCATCAGTGTAAACAAATTCTTCCTCTCAGCCACCATGATTAAGAGAGACATGGGATAAAAATAAAAAAAAAAAGAGAGAGAGAGAGACATGGGATGCTTCAGGAAAATTCTACATTTATAAGATGAAAAGGTTATGAGGCTGTCCATCCCCAGGAAATAAATTATACAAAGCACACAGTCAAAGGCCTCGGGGGAGAAAGAAGAAAGCAGAAATTTGCCATCGATTTTAGCTTCTTAGCAGCACACTGCTAAGTGATCTTTCTCCCCAGTCCCTCTAAAGACAGAGAACCGTAAGTGCAAGTTTTACAGAGTGCCAGAGAGAGTGTGGTGTCACCATGGTATCGGGCCACGGGAGGCAAAGCTGACTGAATGGTGGTCCATCTTAGTTAATGATGTTGCTAGGAAACCCACATTTGCCAAGGCTCTACCCACTCTGCTTTCTGTGCATCATTTACCCACCACAAATAACATGGCAGCATCACCCACAAAGTTGGAAGGATGCCCATCACAAAACAGACTGGGCAAGGCCCCTGCAGGCAAGGCAGAAGGCAGCCTGTTGCTGCTCCCCACACACTGGCCATACTGTCCCTTTGAGGCAGCTCACCCATTTCCCCCTGACACCCACCACCAGGCCGCCAGGCCGGAACGGCTGCCAGGCCCGCTGTGCTCTGGCTTAGGCAGCCCACGCTGCAAAGCGGGCAGGAGGCGTCCCAACAGTGACAGTGAGAATCTGGCTGCGGGCAAGGTAAAGGACAGGCCTGGCGGAAATCTCACCGGGAAACCGGAAGTCATGCAACACTAGGATGGGACTGCTGGGAGCAGCTGGCAGCAGGAAACAGCCTGAGAGTGATCCGCTGTGCCTGCAGTACTTAATAAGCACACAGTTTCTGCAAGACGCTACCCTGGTCACTGGGGACCACAGGTAAACCAGAAACTGTACAGCCCATCAGCAAGTCCCTAAATCTCTAACTAGAAACCAACATGTGCATTGCTGAAGCAGAGGGGTGAGCTAAATGCTGCGAGGAGACCAAGAAGGAAAATCCACCAATAACCCAGGAGAAGCCATTGGCTCCCTTCAGTGCTCCTTAGGGGCAGGGGATTATGGGAGTCAGTACAACTTACATGTATAGGGTCAGGACAGAGTAGCAGGGATGGCTGGCTGGCTGCCTGAGGCAATGAGGGAGAAAAGGGGAGAGAGTCACTAGCACTAGGTCTAGAGGCTTGATAAGAATCTCATCAAACCCCAAGGTAGATTAGACCCAGGAAATGTGGCTTCTAGATCAGTGCTGTCCAATCAAATGCAACGTAAGCTACATATCCAAGCCCATACTTATTTTGAAATTTTCCAGCAGTCACACTGAACAAAAAAATTAAAAAGAACACATGAAATTAATAGTATATTTTTTATTTCACAAAATATATCCAAAAATTGTCATTTCAATGTATAATCAATTTAGACACATTGTTAATATTTTATGAAGTAGTTTACTTTTTTTTTTTTTTTTTTTGCATGCTAAGCTCTCAATTAGGACCAGCCACATTTCAAGTGGCTGCTGACCATTGTATTGGACAGCACTGTTCTAGACAAAGGGGTTGGGATCAGAGAATAGAAGAAAAAAGAACAAAAGCTAACAGCACCTATAAAGATCCAAGCTTTGGCAATGATATCCATACCAGTGCATAAAAGAGTCAGGTAACAATAACAGGCCTTGCTCGTAAAGAGGATTACAACTACCACTCATCAAGTTCTTGCTGTGTACAATCACTTTACATGCACCAGATCATTTCATTCTTAGAGAGACCCCATGAAGTTTATAGGCCATCATCCCCTTTCTACAGATGAGAAAACTGAGCCTCAGAGATGTGAAATAGCCTGTCCAAGGTCACAAAGCTGGTAAGAAAGAGGATTTGAGTTTATGTTTGACTGAGTCTGAAGAAAGTCCTCTCAACCACTCACTACATTTAAATTGCTCCTCACCTGCTGCTTGGCCTCCTAGGATGCATCATGCATCGGCCTCCTTAGATCAAAAGCTGCCTGTGTCGGGCAGCCTGGGTGGCTCAGCAGTATAGCACCACCTTCAGCCCAGGGCCTGATCCTGGAGACCTGGGATTGAGTCCTACGTCGGGCTCCCTACATGGAGCCTGCTTCTCTCTCTCATGAACAAATAAAATATTTTTAAAAATAAATAAAATAAATAAAATAAAAATTAAAAAAAATCTTTTTAAAAAAAAAAACTGCCTGTGTCAAGACTGTCTTACTCATCTTGGCATCTCCTCCCATAGGTACCACTTCTAAGATGACCAGAGCTTATGAATGAATGAAAGTCACTCTTAGTTTCATTTGTTTATTTACATATTCTGACCCCTAAATGTATCCACAGGGCTGGGTGCTGAATGACTGTTGAACATCTCTCCCCACCCCCAACCGCCACTGTCCAAGTCTTATTCACCCTGAAAGAAAATAATAAATGCAACCTTTGAGGTTATGGAAAAAGAATGTACAAGCCATTGGATTTGGCCAGGGAGGAAGTCATCGGTGATTCTGGAGGGCACAAGTTCAGGAAAATGCAGGAAAGAAATTTGAGGGGCTTGGATCCTCCAGATAAAGTGAGGGCCTCTGCTCAAGGTAAGGGGTGAGGGGAGGCTGGGTTTTGAGGAGAGCAGAGTGGAAGAGAGTAGGAAAAGGCTGCAGGATCCACACAAGGGAAAGGCAGGATGGCAATGCAAGGGGCAGCCTTAACTGACAAAGCCTCACAACCTGGGCAATATTTAGTCAAGGATTGGATGAGGTCACTGAAATACACTATGTGGACAGAGAAGAGATAGAGGAGCAGATGTGGAGCACCCTGCCACTGATTTACAGGTAGCAGTATGAAGGTAATATGGAAGTCACTAGTGACATTGACCACAGTACTCTCACTGGTAGGAGTTAAAACCTCACTAGAGTAGGTTCAAGTGTGAAGGGGAGAAGACAAATTGGAAAGAATGAATCCAAACCATTTTCTTGAGGCATTTTACTGTAAAAGGAGGTTTAGGAAGAGGATGCTGAGGATGTTGTTGAAGCCCTGAAGAGTAGGAGCAGAGAGGATAATCTGGAGGCTGTTGGAAGATTAGGGGGGCACATTTTTAACTGATGCTCATTATTTTAAAAAACACACTTTTTAATGAAGTAACTAAAATGGGAGAATAAAAAGTCCAACTGCTACTGGTGATCTGCATCACTATATGGGATAATACATTACTTTGATGAAGATGGTGATAATGACAGTAATCAATAATAATATTGATGATAAAAACTACAATCCAAGAGTTGAGTGACTGCTATGTGCCAAGCTCTGCGTTATGTACTATGAAATTAACTCTTTGATCCTCACAACCACAGCAGGTAGATTTGACAGATAAGAGAACTGATGCACAGAAAGATTACATAACTTTCCCAAAGGTGTATGTTGGTGAAGTTAGGATGTGACCCCAAACATTCTGCTTCCAGATCCCTTGTGAGAATTAGGAGTGTGGGTGGCCGGTGCTGACACAGTGAGGTAAATAACAATTCTTGCTTTCCAGAGTGACGACTCACCTGGGTAGGCAGGTACACATGGTGGAGATACTTCTATCTCTTCTCTATCTTGCCCAAACGATAAGCATAAACAGATGTGCCAGATCCTCAAACATTCCAATGTTCTTCCCTTCTGGTCCGATTGAGACACTCTTCAGCTCCTTAGAGAATGTTAGTAGAATACAGACCCTCTGCTTCATGCACTTGCTCATATTATGTGGTTAATGCACATATTTCTCTGAGGTTTCATAAATTTCAGGGAAGCTACAGTTGAAATCAACACACAAGAAGTTTTTGAGGAGAAATAAGCTAGCACTAGTAGGTCTGGGTAACACTGAAAAAATTATTGCTATTTTCCGGCTGAGTAATCCCCATTATGAAATGACTTGAGCTCTCCATCTAATACAGCAGAGAAAAAAAAGAGTAGGATGTTCCCTTACAATGCCTATCAGTGGCATTGGCACATGGAGGAGAAGTGGAAGGTGACCCTGGCAGTGGTTGTTTGTCAGGTCAGGCATGGCTATTGCATTTACATCCTGAGTTGAAGGAAGAAATTTCACCAGATCTCCTCCTCCTCCTTCAAACAACTCAAATGGCCAAGCTGAGATGGGAAAGGAGGAGTAATGGAAACATTAAAAATGAGGGGTATTCAAGTCCCCACCCTTGGGCTATGCACCTGACCACCTAAGAGCTATCAAAGGAAAGGACCATTAGATCTTCTCAAGAGAATGTACCAGAGAAATTAAAAAGGACCACCCCAACTGAGCTGCAGACATCATCCTAAGACATGTTGACTATCTTTTTGTTTGTTTGGGGTTTTTTTGTTTTGTTTTGTTTTGTTTAGAAGTTCATTTTTATTAAACAAAACTCCCAGAAAGCAAGCAAGAAAAAAAATAAAGGACCTCAACAATTGGAAAAGTTGGGGAAGGAGGGAAAAATTTGAAAGTAAGTAAGATGAAAATAATGAAAATACCAGCTGACATAAAACAGGGATAGAATGCAGTCTAATCCCCAGACTCCCGAGCAGAGACGTATGCAAAATTAGCACAGGAACACAAAACTACAACAGAAAGATGGTATGTAGCATCGGGACCAAGTATTACACAAAGCATATTGAATTCAGAACTTGCTCATCAAACTGGATTAATTTTCCCTTTTGACAAAATGCATTTTGAGTTCAGGTTACATCACAGGAATATTTTTTTTCTTTTTTTATTATTTTCTTTTCCTTTTTTATTGGAGTTCAATTTGCCAACATATAGCATAACACCCAGTGCTCATCCCACCAAGTGCCCCCCTCAGTGCCCGTCACCCAGTCACCCCAACCCTCCGCCCATGTCCCTTTCCACTACCCCTTGTTCGTTTCCCAGAGTTAGGAGTCTCTCATGTTTTGTCACCCTCACTGATATTTTCAATCATTTTCTCTCCTTTCCCCTTTATTCCCTTTCACTAATTTTTATATTCCCCAAATGAATGAGACCATATAATGTTTGTTCTTCTCCGATTGACTTACTTCACTCAGCCTAATACCCTCCAGTTCCATCCACTTCGAAGCAAATGGTGGGTATTCATCGTTTCTAATGGCTGAGGAATATTCCGTTGTATACATAGACCACATCTTCTTTATCCATTCATCTTTCGATGGACACCGAGGCTCCTTCCACAGTTGGGCTATTGTGGACTATCCTGATGTATGAGAAGGAATGTTAGATTGTGAATACAAAGACCTCAGACTCATAGTGGCAGAGGATTCCACTTCAGGCTGGTACTTAATCCCTCTGATCCCCATTTGGAAAACAGTGATAATAGTGGTACTTACCACCTAGGGGAGATATGAGGGTCAAATGAGACAACATATACAAAAGTGGTTTATATATCAGAAAGCAATACACAATATGTAAGTTATCCTATATTATTCCTAAATTTAGCTTTTTGTGTGATGTTTGCTTGCCTTATACTATCTGCAGGGGTATATATTCTTACACCAAAAGACCATTGTGACTTCCAAGTGAAGAACTTGGAACTGGGACCTGCTAGCTCAAACACAAGCACTTTAACCATCTCACACATTTTTGAAACGATTTAAAAACAAATTGATTTATAAGAAATCTCACAGAAGGAAGGACCTCAACAGATCACCCACTTCTACACACAAACTTCAGGTAGGTCCAGGAATATAATTCCCATTTTACTGAGAGGCCATTTAGCATAGAGTTAAGAGAGTAGAAAACTTAGACTATCTTACTGTTAATAGTAATATTGGTAAGTGTTATTTTTAAATCACCTTACATAAACTGTAAGAGCTAATAAGTATGCTATCACTAAGAATCAAAATTCTCAGCATAAGAAAAAAGAGACTCAAATATAAAATCAAAGAATTTAAGTAAAAATTCTGAAATCTTATACTTCAGTTGGAAACTAAGAGATGCCAGAGTGGCTCAGTCAGTTGAGCGTCCAACTCATAGTTTCGGCTCAGGTCATGATCTCAGGGTGGTGGGACCAAACCCCACATTGGGCTCTGCATTCAGCATGGAACCTGCTTAAGATTCTCTCTCTCCTTCTCCCTCTTCCCTGACCCCTACTCTCTCTTTTAAAAAAAGACTCATGATTTATTTTTCTCTAGAAGCAGTGACCATGTAGTAGCGCGAGTAGCACTAAAACTGTAATTTCTGAGTGGCATTTCCCAGCCAAAGGAACCAGAACTTCCTGGGGAACTGGCTTATTCCAGGTTTGGGAAATGAAATGTGCAAAATGCCCTGGTATATCTTGTTGGGCCAGAAAGCAAGTATGCTTTCAAAGATCACTGGGCTCATGTCAAAAAGCCCACTGCAGCTTCCTTAGGCCCAAAATGGGACAATTAAAGCATAGAAAAACATTTACTATAATCTATGGAAACAAAATATGTTTAAAAATCCACAATACTAAAATAATCAGCGACTACTCCTGGAAGCTGCTAAGACACTCATCGCAATAAAAATTCATAAATAAAGAATAAAAATTAGACATTTATTCTGCTTCTCCTTTATAAACTGTACCTCAGAGCAGTCAAATAGATAGATGATGAGGGAAAGTTCTTTATGGATGAACAAAAAAAAAAAAAATCCCAAAATCACCATTTTGCAATTCTCAATGAAATAATGGATCTAGGAAACAATCACTAATCAATGATAAAACCATTAGGAGAAAAGTTGATGGGGGCAACTTCATAGGCTGGATCAGGCTGACATCACTTGAATCCATTGAGGAAAACCTGAATCACTCTTTAGCAATAACATCCAGACATCATGTGACTTCTGATGTGACAGACTAAGAAGCACACATCAGTAACTATGAAGAGGTCTAAAAAATGTGCTTGTGTGCACACACACACACACACACCTTAATTTAATTAATCACCTACATCATCTACTCGTGAGTATAAAAACAGTTTCAGGGGGGATCCCTGGATGGCTCAGCGGTTTAACGCCTGCCTTCGGCCCAGGGCATGATCCTGGAGACCCGGGATTGAGTCCCACGTCGGGCTCCTTGCATGGAGCCTGCTTCTTCCTCTGCCTGTGTCTCTGCCTCTCTCTGTGTCTCTCATGAATAAATAAATAAAATATTAAAAAAAAACAGTTCCAGGAAGATAGGAACAGGTTAAACTGTACCAAAAAGAAGCAATTGCTCAAATCCAGAATGTGGGACATTCCATAGTTCAAATGAATCCATTTTTAAAAAATAAAAATTGGCAGGGGTAGAGGAAGAAAAAGGTAGAGGCCATTATAAAGAGAAACATAGTAACATCATTTCTAAATGCAATAGCAGATTTTTGATAATGATTTAAACAAATCAGTTGATGAAAAAACTTTAGATAATCAGAAACATTTTAATACGGACTGGATATTAGACAATATTATGGAATTTCTGTGAGTTTTATTAGCTATCATAATGGCGCTTTGGTTACATTTTTAAAAGTGTATCTGGTAGAGATACACATTGAATTGTTTGCAGATGTCATCAAATGACGTTTGAGATTTGCCCCACAAGGTTAAAAAAATATTTGGGAGGTATGGTATGGTGAGGGGTAGCAGATGAAACAAAAATAGCAACATCTTATTAATTATTGAAGTTGAGTGGTGAGTACTTAGTGATTCATTACACTCCTTAATTTTATGTATGCTTGAAAATTTCCGTAATAGGGCAGCCCCGGTGACGCAGCGGTTTAGCGCCGCCTGGGGCCCAGGGCGTGATCCTGGAGACCTGGGATCGAGTCCCATGTCAGGCTCCCTGCATGGAGCCTGCTTCTCCCTCTGCCTGTGTCTCTGCCCCTCTCTTTCTCTGTCTCTCATGAATACATAAATAAAATCTTTAAAAAAAGAAAAATTCGGGGATCCCTGGGTGGCTTAGCGGTTTAGCACCTGCCTTTGGCCCAGGGTGCGATCCTGGAGTCCCGGGATCGAGTCCCACATTGGCTCCCGGCATGGAGCCTGCTTCTCCCTCCTCTTGTCTCTGCACCCCGCCCCCCATGTCTATCATAAATAAATAAATAAATAAATAAATCTTTTTAAAAAATAAAGAAAAAAAGAAAAATTCCATAATAAAAATTAAAAAGAGCATAAAGTTCTTGAGCCAATTTTCCTTGACTCTGCCATTCACTAGCTAAGTGAGCAGGGACACGTAACTCAATCCATTTCTCCTTTTCCTTAGATGCAGAACGAGGATAGCAACAATGCTGTAATACGGGGTTGCTGTGAGGGTTAAGTGACCATATAGGTGCAAAACACTTGGGACAGTAGGCGCTCAGGACCTTTTAGCTATCACCGTCACCCATCACCACGACCACCACCACCACCACCACCACCCCCAATGAAAAATGAGAGTAATCTGCCCAAAGCTAATACAAAATCAGGGGTCTGCAAACTTTTTCTATAAAGAATCAGATAGTAAATATTTTAGACTTTGTGGACCATATTGTCTCTGTTCCAACTTCTCAACTCTGCCATTGTAGTATGAAAGCAGCCATAGATAATACATGAATAAATGAGTGTGGCTGTGTTCCAATAAAGCTTTATTTATAAAATGAGGCAACAGGCCGTATTTGGCCTATGCACTGTGGTTTGATGATCTTCACAGTCTGTGATGGGAAAGAAAACAAAAGCTAGCTCTTTTGCCTCTAAGGCTGCATTATCTAATCCTCTTCCCTCTAAACCAAGCCATGTCATGAAGGGGACGGGAAAAAAAAAAAATCACGGTTTGGACAAATGTTGCTATCTCGTGCAAATTACAAAACTAACTCTTTGAGTGGATACACATTCACTTAAAGGCTAAAAACTTACCATTTTTAAAATGAGTATATGGAAGATAACTTCTTAAACCAACTTCCTCCCCACACCAGAAAGAGGTCATTTCTGTTCTGATACCCTCGATCACGCATTGTTACAGAAACCCACTTTAATTTTTGAAATTATACTACTTTATTCATAGTTGCTCTCCAACTCAATTACCATAAAAGAAGTAAATTAGCCACTCCCCAGAGGTGTCTTCCTTGCTGTTGATAGAGGGCTCTTGGGTCCAAAGCTGTGTCTCCAAGAGCTCCATGTTATGGGGGAGGGCACACCTAAGGCATGGCATTTCTTCCACTTCATTATCAGTGTGCCTAGCTCCCAAAACATACCATCATGAACTTCACAGGCACCTCTTACTTTTCAAACTCACTGCATAGGGGTGCTCCCATTTTTCAGAATGTTATGAAAGCAAGACAATCTGATGGACTAGTCTTCAAATTTGACTTCTGAAATGTTAAAAGTTAAGAAACATAATTAAACTGCAAATGCATTAACATTTATATAAAATATAAACCAAATGCTTATCCTGATTCACCAAACAAATTACACTTTGAACATTATAAAAAACCAGCTACTTATCACCGGCACCATTTGAAATTATTGCTAGTACTACAACTCCAAATGCCTAAGATGCCTTAAATACAAACCCTGAACATTTACATACTGATTTCATGAGCAAAGCAAAAGGTATTTGCCGGTAACAGTACAGGACTCAGCAATTTTATTGTCTGAGTAATCCTGGTTCGTTCTGATATGAAAATTCAATTATTTTAGAACGGGCCCTCTCATTAAATTTTGACAAGCAGCACGAGCTCGGTACCAGTTATAGCTCGAAGAGACCGGGGGTGCCTGATAGCACCACACTGAATTTTAAAATGTAGTATTTTTGCAGGACAAGATTATCTGACAATTTTGTATTAAAAGAAGAAAAAATTAATCAAATACATTGTAATATTCAACATTGGTATATTTGGTCTTCTTTTTACAGATATTTTACTAAAATTTGCTGCAAAAAATGTTTATTACATGCTTTCCCCCTGATTTCACAATTGAGCAATGTACTAGAAAAATATGTATATGTCGGTAGTGAACAGGAAGTATTTGACTACACATTTTTACCTACTGCTTCCTTTATCAATTGAAATGTATTTGTGGTGCTTATAAACGTGATTTCCAGAAACAGAAATGACTTTATTTGCATATAGCTTGTTTTTTATTAGGATGCTTATTGTCCAAGAAAAAACTCTTTTCAAGCAACTTTTGAGCAAGCCTATTGTCTTTTAAAGCAGAGCTTACAGTTACTCTTTCTTACAGTTAACCTGGAAAGAAATAAACAATTTCATTTATTCCCCATAGAGTTGAAAGAAGAACTACGAAATCTCTAGCTCTAGGTTTGTTTGGTTTATTTTTGCCTAGTTTTCTTCCTGTAAGATAGGGGTTTCTAGGTGTTTTGAGCTCTCTCCCAAAAGATGCTCTTCCACGCTCCAATATGGTTGTCATAAAGAGAGGCACACAAATAGCTCCCATGACGTGTTGCTTTAGTAGACATTCCACATAGGAAAAGGAGCCACCAGGTCTACAGCTCCAAAATATGACTCCAGGAGAAGAACAATAATAGTCAAGGGGAGCTTAGAAGGAAAGACTGCAAAAAGGACATGGCTTCCCACAAGGCCTACTCTGAAATCAAGCAAGGGTGCCCAGAGGAGGTCTGACTAATGATGGTGACACTCTGGAAAGGTCCCACCTCCTCCAGCCCCACTATTAACTCTCCTCTTCTCCCATCTTTCTCTCAGAACCCTTCACCTGTCTGAGTCTTAAAATTCCATCTTTGTATGGTCAGTTGCTCATCAACTCCTTCTTCTACTAACTACACACGCATGTGCATGCACGCGCGCGCGCACACACTCACACACACGCACACACCAAGTGGTAGTTAACATACTTTATTGAATTAATTTTGATTTTGAGAACACTGGATTACACCACTGACTTCCAATTAAATTTCTTGGCCTTGATGTTCTACCTCAGGGTCTGAGCTTGGTAACTCATATACAGTTATTTAGAAAATAGGATTATACATTTTTGGAAAAGAAGGGATGAAGAAAGAACCAGAAAAAGAGTTTCCAATACAAATTGCTTCATGTTTTTGCTGCTGAGGAAAAATACTAACGAAGATCAGTTTGGTTTTCTCTTCTCTGACCTACAATCTTTATCAGCAGTACCAGTTGAATTAGAAAGTGAAGTTCTCTAGCTTGGGATACTCCAGAAAAACACTATTCAACTTTTAAGAATCTATGAAAAGATGGCAATCTAATAAGTGAGCCTAGGGAAAGAGATTTCAACAATAGAACCTGGGAGAATGATAAGGCAGGGATCTGCAGGCCATTTACAAGGGCAGCTGAGGCCAGACCCAGGCATTAAGCTGAAACATCAGGCCAAATAAATTTCATTTCCTCTGGTACTAGGAATAGAAATAGCCTGGAAGCCCTGAAAGAATGAAGATAGAACCATACTTCTGTGTTAAGCTGAACAAAGGCTGTAAACTGTACATTTCTCACACTCTAAAGTCAAAACTCACACTCTTTTAAAAAAGAATAGGTTAGTTCATTATTATTGGCCTCCAACAACCATGGCCATGCTAGCTTGCAGATTAAATTCAAGGGGCACAAGGGCCCCGCAAATAAAATACCATGTTGTAACTGATGCATCCTTCTGCAAAATGTGGTCAATATAATAGAGAAACCATTACATCTGTGAAATGCAAAATATACTCACAAGTGATTTCATGACCAATCACCCTCAACGAAGCAAGATCATGAACCGAGCTCAAGATTTCAAGCTCACCTGTCTTAGTTACTATTAGGCAGAAACAAACTTGAGTCTTCCAGATTTTGCTGCAGGACCCTTGGCTCCATACCAAACACAGGGAACATCTTTTGTGAAATACTCAATGGTGAGATTTTATTGCTTTTACCGTACAACCTGGAATCTGTGATTATTCAGAGATTTTATTGGCTTACCTTGGCCAGAGGAAGTTACAGTTTAATTGTGCGAACAGCTTTGCAGAGGGCAGAAGAGATGGCTCAAAGACAAAAGGGAGTGATCTGGTTCGCAGCACTCTAACCACTGCAGAATCATAGACTCTCAGGTTGGAAAGTAATCAGGATGACCAAGTCCACTCTTGTCCATTCCATGTGTGAGCCTTCTAACTCCTTGGGGAACTCTTCCCTAATTCCCCCAGAAGAAAGCCTCACAACCTACTGTTTGTTGTAGGAAGCACTCATTTCATTTTGCCCTGTATCTCAGCTATTCACAGGATTCCTCTGCCACACTGGCCTCCTTGAGGCTGAAGGTTATCTGTATCTTTTTTTCATCTCTCCGGGATCAGATTCAGCATATGGCTTAAAACACAGCAGTACTAAATGAATTCTTGTGACTCTTGTTAGTAAATAAAACACTGACACTAAAGAAAGAGTTAAGACTCTAGAAAGACCCTCTGTAGAGGGTCCACCCTGTTTTCTTTTCTTTTAAAAAAAAAGAGTTTATTTATTTATTCATGAGAGACACAGAGAGAGGCAGAGAGAGGCAGAGACAGGAGAAGCAGGCTCCATGCAAGGAGCCTGATAGGGGACTCAATCCCGGGACTCCGGGATCACGCCCTGAACCGAGGGCAGATGCTCAACTGCTGAGCCACCCAGGCGTCCCTGTTTTATTTTCTTCATAGCAGTTATCATACTCTGAGTTGGTCTTGTTTATATGCTTCTCTGTTTCTTCCAGTCTGAAATCACTCCCTAGAAAGTGAGCTCCATGTGAGCCGAGACTGTTTTGTTCAACACTGTATCTCTAGTGACCTCATTGGTGTCCAGCACATCGTAGGCACTCAACAAATATTCCTAAGTGAATGAATGAAGACACAGTTCTTTTTTTAAATTTTTTTAAAATTTTTTTATTGGAGTTCAATTTGCCAACATACAGCATAACACCCACTGCTCATCCCGCCAGGTGCCCCACTCAGTACCTGTCACCCAGTCACCCCAACCCTCCGCCCACCTCCCTTTCCCCCTTGTTTGTTTCCCAGAGTTAGGTGGAAGACACAGTTCTGACTTCTCTCCTGTCCAGTGCAGGCATACCTAAAGCATGACCAGACAATACCTCCACATAGATATCTCAACACTTCAAACTTAAGAAGACCAAAATAAAACTTCATGCCCTATCTAAATAAATTCTTTCCCATTTTGCCCTTTCTCATTAAATAATATCACCATCCATCCAGTTGCTCAAGCCAAAAAGAACTTACTCTAGTCTTCTCTTCCCCTCAAATTCCAGAGCCAACGCTTTAGTACATCCTTACGGCTTTACTCTCAAAACATACCTACAAAACCTGACTTCTTGCCACTTCCACTTCTACCACCCTTGCCTGAGCTACCATTTATTGCTTTGACTACTTTAATAACTTCCTAACCTGTCCCCTATTCCCAATCTTGTCCCTATATAAGCCATTTTCCTCATAGTGGGCACAGTGATCATTGCAAAATAAAAAATGTGAACATGTCACTCCTCTGCTTGAGGCACCTCCCTCAATGGCTTCCCATCACACTTAGTTTAGAATCTAGACTCCTCACCATGAAGTATAAGTTCCTTTGTGATCTGACTACCACCTAGCTCACCATTACTTATTATTTCCTCCTCACTATAGTCTAGCCACCAGATCTTCTTTGTATTCCTCTGTTACATCTTAAATAAAGCCTTTGGGGGAGCCTGGCTGGCTCAGTTGGAGGAACATGCAGCTCTTGATCTTGGAGTGTTGAGTTTCAGCCCCATGTTGGGTATGGAGATTACTAAAAAATATAAATAATCTTTAAATTAAATAAATAAATAAAGCCTTTGCTTTAGTTTGTCCTTCTGCCTGCAATGTTCTTCTTTCTGATCTTTGCATGATTACTTCCTTCATTTCATTCATATCTCCCTGTGTCACTCCCTTCCAGAAGCTTTCCTTAAACACAGTCCACAGTAGTCTCCCAATCACTTTCAATCCCATCAACCCATTCCTAGTACTTACCACTTTTGACAGTGTCCTTATTTACTTACTTGAGTGAGTTTATTGTCTGTCTCTCTAAGCAGACATAAGGACAGGAGCCACATACGTTTTGTTCAAAGCTCTATCTCTAGGGTTTAGAATCAGTGCCAGATACATGGTAGGAACTCAATAAGTATTTGTTGAATGAGTGAATGAGGCGTATATGAACAACAATATAGACACAAGAACAAAACGCTCTGCTTAAGGTTCTGGCCGAGGTGAAGAACTCATTGCAGAGAAGAAACATCATCTCCTCCATTGGGCTTGCCTACTGACTTTCTCCAGATTGACAGAAAGAGAGCAGCATCAGGAAGCTACTTATGAAGAAACTCAAATTCATCCACATAATGTTAGAGCAACTAGCTCATTCAAGGCATGCTCAGGGAGTGGCCTGATGGGCATGAAAAGTTAGTCAAACTGAATAGTAAGATTTTAACCTTCACTTACACATTTCTTTGTTGGCTGGTTCATTCAATTAGCAAACAGTTACTGGGCACCTACTGTGTGCAAGAAACTTTACAAGGCCCTGTAGAAGCAAACATACCTTTAGGGCCCAAACAGTCTGTTGATAAAATAGTTAATTTTTAAAGCTAATTAGATGAACTCTGAAGTGACAAAACTTAGGGTGAAATGAGAGTCAGAGTGATCAATAGAGGTTCTCATCTCTGCCTCAACTCCTGCCTGGAAAGAGGGAGAGCTTGGGGAAGTCAACCAACAGACCTCCTCTGTTGCGTTCACAGTGGGCAAGTGGGGTGTGCAGGGTAGGTTGGCAGGAAGATATTGGGGACCCCGAGAAATCAGTTTCATCAGCTCTAAATAGTCATTAACAATTTCAACAATAAAAGTGTTTATGCTGAACAAATAATCCAATCAAGACATGGGTAGAAGACATGAACAGACATTTCTCCAAAGAAGACATACAAATGGCCAACAGACACATGAAAAAATAGTCAACATCATTTGGCATCAGAGAAACACAAATCAAAACCACAATGAGATACCACTGCGCATCAGTCAGAGTGGCTAAAATTAACAACTCAGGAAACAACAGATATGGGTGAGGATGTGGAAAAAAGGGGCGCCCTCTTACACTGTTGGTAGGAACGCAAACTGGCACACCCACTGTAGAAAACAGTATGGAAGTTCCTCAAAAAGGTAAAAATAGAGCTACCGGGCAGCCCTGGTGGCGCAGCGGTTTGGCGCCGCCTACAGCCTGGGGTGTGATCCTGGAGTCCTGGAATCGAGTCCCACTTTGGGCTCCCTGCATGGAGCCTGCTTCTCCCTCTCCCTGTGTCTCTGCCTCTCTGTGTGTGTGTCTATGAATAAATAAACAAAATCTTTAAAAAAAATAGAGCTACCCTATGACCCAGCAATTGCACTACTAGGTATTTGTCCAAAGCATGCAAACATAGTGATTTGAAGGGGCACATGCACCCCAATGTTTATAGCAGTAATATCCACAACAGCCAAACTATGGAAAGAGCTCAGATGTCCATCGATAGATGAATAGATAAAGAAGATATGGTATATATACACAATGGATTATTACTCAGCCATCAAAAACAATGAAATCTTGCCATCTGCAACAACATGGATGGAACTAAAGGGTATTATGCTAAACAAGTCGGTTAGAGAAAGACAAATATCAAATAATCTCATGCATATGTAGAATTTAAGAAACAAAACAGATGAACATAGGGGAAGGGAAGGAAAAGAAAAGATGAAAATTGAGAGGGAGGCAAATCATAAGAGACTGAACTCTAGGAAAAAACTGAGGGTTGCTGGAGGGGAGGTGGGTAGGAGGATGGGGTAACAGGGTGATGGGCATAAAGGAGGGCACGTGATGTAATGAGCACTGGGTGTTGTATACAACTGATGAATCACTAAATTCTATCCCTGAAACTAATTTTAAAAAGTATTTATGATGAAATAATTTTTTGTTTTTTATTATTTTTAAAGATTTTATTTATTTATTCATGATAGTCACAGAGAGAGAGAAAGAGAGAGAGAGTGGCAGAGACACAGGCAGAGGGAGAAGCAGGCTCCATGCAGGGAGCCCGACGTGGGATTCGATCCCGGGTCTCCAGGATCGTGCCCTGGGCCAAAGGCAGGTGCCAAACTGCTGCGCCACCCAGGGATCCCCGAAATAATTTTTTAAAGATATCTTAAGATAGAGTTTAGGAAAGTTCTCCTAACCTGAACCCTATTGATGCAGCACATAGAGAACCACCAAAAAAAATAGTGACCTTGGAGGGAGATGAGGGTGGCAAATGTCTGGGGGTCTGAGGATCTGCTCCAAATATCTGGGTTCTTCAGTCCACACAGGCAAAGGCAGAGGAGGCGAGAGCCAGTGTCAGAGCAAACCATACAAACTCATGCAGAAATCCAGGCTCATAAATTCAATCCTGGACTCCTTTTTTTTTTTTTTTCTGGACTCCTTAAAAAAGGTGATATCACTTAAAATTGGTCAAGAGACTGATTTAAAATGAACCCAAAGTAGGACTTGTTCACCCAGTAGGAAACACATCTATGGGGCTTGGCATTCCAATACGGGACATCAGATTCAGGACGCCTAGGTGGCTCAGTCAGTTAAGCATCTGCCTTCTGCTCAGGTCATGATCTTGGAGTCCTCAGCAGGGAGCCTCTCCCCTTGCTTTTTCCCTTTCCCCTTGCTCCTTCCTCCTACTCATGCTCTCTCTCTTTCTGTCAAATAAATAAATAAATAAATAAATAAATAAATAAATAAAATCTTTTTAAAAAAAAAGGAGGAGCATCAGATTCAATAACTATCACTTTTTAAGCATATTAAGGGTAAGGAAATGATGGAGGGACAATACTATTTTGAATAGTGTAGTGAAGGAAGGCTTCTCTCATAAGGAGACCTGAGCATGGGCCTAAATGAAGTGAACAAGTGAGCAAAATGACGATCTAGAGGAAGAAGGAAAAATCAAGCGCAAAGACTACTAGGGCGCCTGAAGTGGAAATTACTCGCTCAAAGTCACACAATGTAAACAATGGGGCCTGCATCTGCACCCAGTAACTCTGGCTCCAGAGCCACATTTGGAGCCACACTTCATACTGCCTCAAATGTCAGTTCTTCCAAAATAGTTTAAGCAAATAGAGAATTGCTGTCCCAACCATCACCATCCCCTACGCCTTTTCCTGGCCTTATTCTTCTGTAAAGTGCTTACTAGCATATGACATACTATATGCTTTCTTCTTTATTTTGGTTATTGTCTATCTCCCTACTGCTCCCACTGCCTCATTAGAATGTAAACCCTATGAGGTCAAAGATTCTAACCTGTTTGCTGCTGTACTAGAAGAGTGTCTGGTACAGAGTAGAGCTTAGTAAACATTTGCTGGCTGGCTGGCTGGCTTACATATCTTCCAGGGTTTCAAAGCTATTTGGGAGGTGTACCAAGTGACTAGTTAACATCTCAAATGGTGGCCAGGGGCGCCTGTGTGGCTCAGTCAGTTAAGTGTCTGCCTTCAGGGATGCCTGGGTGGCTCAGTGGTTGAGTGTCTGCCTTCAGCCCCGGGGCATGATCCTGGAGTCCCGGGATCGAGTCCCATGCCAGGTTCCCTGCATGGAGCCTGCTTCTCCCTCTGCTTATGTCTCTGCCTCTCTCTGTGTGTCTCTCATGAATAAATAAATAAAATCTTTATTTAAAAAAAAATGTCTGCCTTCAGCTCAGGTCATGATGCCAGGGTCCTGGGACCGAGTCCTGTATCAGGCTCCCCGCTCAGCTGGGAGCTGGCTTCTCCCTCTGCCCTCTACCCCCACCCCATTCTGCTTGCTCTCTCTCATGCTCTAGCAAATAAATAAATGAAAATCTTTAAAAAAAAATCCTCTGACCAAAAACAAACAAACAAACAAACAAACAAAAAGCTAGTGGATATTTCTGACAGAAACTGAATTCTAGGTGTTTGTCCTTGACAGTAAGGTAGACTCAAAAACCATCTAAATGTGTCATAATTCACCAATTTACCAAGTACTTTCTACGAGCAATAGCACAGGATCATCACCTGTCCACCTACCCTGGAAAAAGTTTCCAAATGCTCTTTGTTACAAACTGAACAGTGCAAGAAGGTATTTATGGCCTCTTTTTCCATTAATGGTGCTCAAAATTTGGAAAAAGGCATAGGTAGTCCAATATTGTTAAATTATGATAAACCAAGAAAGGTTTTTCTCTGTGTTATATTACATGAACTAAAACCCCACATAGCTGATGGGTAAGGGGATGGATGAAATAGATGCAGAGAATTAAGAGTACGCTTATCATGGTGAGCGCTGAGTAATATACAGAATCGTTGAATCACTATATTGTACACCTGAAACTAATATAACACTGTATGTTCATTATACTGGAATTAAGATTTTTTAAATACCCCCCTCAAAAAAACCCACACAGCAAAGTCTATTGTAATAAATTGCTTCGGGGCTACAGAATACAAATATCAAACCAGTGAAGGGAAGCAAAAATATTCTACAGGCATTCTTAAATTTAAGAGAAACAAAAAGACAAAAAGTCCCCCACCAAATCCCTTGGAATGAAGAAGATGTATTCTATAATTAATGAGAAACCAGTCAGGTAACACCTACTTTATGTGAAGTACATAGGCTCATAGATGATGTAGTCTAACCCTATAGTTTAGAGACAGAGTATTAAGTCTGAGGAGAGTAAAAGCAACATGCCAGCTCCCTCACAGAGAGTGGATGGCAGAAGGGGGGCTAGAATTCAGGTGTTCTGATGCCCCATACACAGTTCTATTCACTACACTACAAAGTCCTCCTAATGCAGACACCATATATCATCTAAGGAATGCTGTCTTTTAATTTTTTGCATTGATTTCTGAAGATATCCATTTTTTCTCTAAAGATTTTGTTTAAAGATTTTATTTTTTAAAGATCTATTTCAGAGAGAAAGAGAGTGGGTGAGGGGGAGAGAGTGAGAGAGAATCTCAGACTCCCTGCTGGGCACAGATGTGGGGCTCAATTTCATGACCCTGAGATTATGACATGAGCCGAAACCAAGAGTAGAAGGCTTAACCAACTGCACCCCCAGGCACCCTAAGATTTTATTTTTAAGTAATCTCTACACCCAACATGGAGCTTAAACTCACAACTCCAAGATCAAGAGTCGCATGCTCCATGAGGAAATGCTCCGCATCACTTGCCATCAGGGAAATACAAATCAAAACCACAAGGAGATACGACCTCACCCCAGTGAGAATGGGGAAAATTAACAAGGCAGGAAACCACAAATGTTGGAGAGGATGTGGAGAAAGGGGAAGCCTCTTACACTGTTGGTGGGAATGTGAACTGGTGCAGCCACTCTGGAAAACTGTGTGGAGGTTCCTCAGAGAGTTAAAAATAGACCTGCCCTACGACCCAGCAATTGCACTGCTGGGGATTTACCCCAAAGATACAGATGCAGTGAAACGCTGGGACACCTGCACCCCAATGTTCATAGCAGCAATGTCCACAATAGCTACACTGTGGAAGGAGCCTCGGTGTCCATCGAAAGATGAATGGATAAAGATGTGGTCTATGTATACGATGGAATATTCCTGTCATTAGAAACAACAAATACCCACCATTTGCTTCGACGTGGATGGAACTGGAGGGTATTATGCTGAGTGAAGTAAGTCAATCGGAGAAGAACAAACATTATATGGTCTCATTCATTTGGGGAATATAAAAAATAGTGAAAGGGAATAAAGGGGAAAGGAGAAAAAATGAGTGGGAAATATCAGAGAGGGAGACAGAACATGAGAGACTCCTAACTCTGGGAAATGAACTAGGGGTGGTGGAAGGGGAGGTGGGCAGGGGGTGGGGGTGACTGGGTGACGGGCACCGAGGGGGGGCACTTAATGGGATAAGCACTGGGTGTTATTCTATATGTTGGCAAATTGAACACCAATAAAAAATAAATTTATATTAAAAAATTACAATAACAGCCAAAAAAAAAAAAGAGTCGCATGCTCTACCAACTGAGCCAGACAGGTGCCCCCAAAGATCTCCTTTTTTAAAATTTTTATTTATTTATGATAGTCACAGAGAGAGAGAGGCAGAGACACAGGCAGAGGGAGAAGCAGGCTCCATGCACCGGGAGCCCGACGTGGGATTCAGTCCCGGGTGTCCAGGATCGTGCCCTGGACCTAAGGCAGGCGCCAAACCGCTGTGCCACCCAGGGATCCCAAAGATCTCCTTTTTTAAAAAATATTTATCTATTTAATTTTGAAAGAGAGAGAGAGCATGTGGTAGGAGTAGGGGGAGGGGCAGAAGGAGAGAGAGACTCTCAAGCAGACTCCCTACTGAGCACAGAGCCCAAGGTGGGCTTCCATCTCACAACCCTGAGCCTAAATCAAGTCTGATGTTTAACCAACTGAGCCACCCAAGTGCACCTAAATATCTTCATTTTTTTAAGATTTTATTTATTTGAGAGACAGAGAGAGCACATGTTCACAAAAGCATAAGTCGGGGAGGGGAGCAGAGGGAAGAGCAGACTCCCTGCTGAGCAGGGAGCCCAATGCAGGGCTTGATCCCAGGACCCTGAGATCACGACCTGAGCCAAAAGCAGACGCTAAACGGACTGCACCACCCAATTGCCCCTAAGGATCATTTTTAATGCAAAAGTACCCCTCTAACGAATCTCAAGACACTGTTTTGGTCTGCAACCTGTTTCTCTTAACCCTAGAGAAAGTGAATTCTCACCCTCTCCCAGGGCCAGGGTCTTAGCGCAGTCACACTCCTAGGATGCCAGCACTAGTAACGTGTTTTTCTTCAGTGAGAAGACGAAGAAAGCAGAACCTGTGAGAAATGAAACAGAATCCAGTACCTGCACTTAGATGCGAGATCCAGAACTTGCTTCCCTGAATAGGTATTCAACAACCGAACATCAACACTTTCTTATAAATCCAGATGTAGGCTAGAAGGTTTAATTCTCTCCTCTGTACAGGTGTTTGCACAGAGCAGTGTTCAGAGAGAAGCTGGGTCTACATAACCCTTTTTTCAGAGACCCACATGTAGTGCCATGTGTAACTGGCCTCTGATGAGGGGTGACAGCTCCTTTTTGCTTCATGCAACACCACTCTTTTTCTCAGGAGATCCTGAGCACTGAAGGGCCGGGGAGTGCAGGGCAACAGAGTGGAAAATCCCAGGCTATGCCAACAGGGAAGGAATCTTGCTGAAGCTTCCAACTCTCCTCTGCTCAGCCCAATCAAGTCTCAGAGGTGGTCGGCACCTTCCCAGTGGCTGGTCAGGTGTAACCGAATCTATATCAGTATCAAGCATTTAGGCCTATTTCTTCACCCTGAAATCCAACCATTCATTCATTTGTTCAACACACATACTGAGCCCATCCTCTGAGCCAAGCCCTGTGCAGGCACACTATGAAGGATCCAGAGCTTATGGTTCTAGTAGCAAGCATGGCAGCCCACTCCACAAGGGTGTCACAGTAAAAAGTAGCCAGCATCTTGACAGAGATACAAGGAATACATTCCAGGGATGCGAGAAAAAGAGATGATCACCAGCTTGCAGAATCCAATGTCTGGACTGGATCCAATCCAATTTGGATTTGGATTTGGATCCCAAATCCAAATTTGGGTTTTGAACTGTGATTTGAAGGAGAGGTAGATTTGGACATGGAAAAATGGGGTGGAAAATAGGTGAGGTTGGGCCTTTCAAGTGGAAAGAACAGCATGAATGCAGAACCATGTAAATCTAAGACCAAGCCATTGGATACATGACAATGTTTGAACAAGATCTGTATTTGAAGTCACGTCAGATGCTAAGGACATAATCTCATCTGCAACCCATGTGGCCTGCCATCCTCTAACCAGCTGAAACCTTTATTTTAGGCCTCACATTTAGGAGGCCCCCATCTGGGCCAGAGCTGCAGGATGACATGTCATGAAGGGGAATTATGGGCAGGGACATACCTTCTATTTACTCCCATCCTTTATTTTTTTTAAAGATTTCATTTATTTATTCATGACAGACAGAGAGAGGGGGGCAGAGACACAGGCAGAGGAAGAAGCAGGCTCCATGCAGGGAGCCTGACGTGGGACTCGATCCCAGGTCCCCAGGATCACACCTTGGGCTGCAGGCGGTGCTAAACCCCTGCACCACCGGGGCTGCCCACTCCCATCCTTTATAAAAGAATCAGATAAGTTGGCATATTTGTAAAAAGTCAGTTTTTCCCTAATGTGCCAGAGGAAAATCTCTGCCACTAACAGCCTAGCTCCATTACTCTCATTCACCTCCACTTCTACCCCTCCTGGGTTCTGCTTCTGTAAGATTTGACTCCCAACTAGTCAACTAGATGAATTAAGGCTTTTTAAAAAAGTGTTTTTTAGGAGCACCTGGGTGGCTCAGTCAGTTAAGCATCTGCCTTCAGCTCAGATCATGATCCCAGGTTCGCGAGATCAAGCCCCACATCAGGCTCCTTCCTCCACGAGGAGCCTGCTTCTTCCTCTCCCTCTGCCTGCTACTCTTCCTGCTTGTTCTCTCTCTGTGTCAAATAAAAAGCTAAAATCTTTTTTAAAATTTTGGGCAGCTCAGGTGGCTCAGCGGTTTAGCACCACCTTCTAGCCCAGGCCCTGATCCTGGAGTCCTGGGATCAAGTCCCACATCAGGCTCCCTGCATGGAGCCTGCTTCTCCCTCTGCCGATGTCTCTACCTCTGTGTGTGTGTGTGTGTGTGTGTGTCTCATGAATAAATAAAAATAACATCTTTAAAAAATATATTTAGAGAGAGAGGGGGGCAGAGGGAGAGGAAGAGAGAATCTTAAGCAGGCTCCACACCTAGCATGGAGCCCAATACAGGGCTTGATCTCGCGACCCTGAGATCATGACCTGAGCCAAAATCAAGAGTCAGATGCTTAACCAACTGAGCTACCCAGGTGCCCCTCAACTGGATGAATTAAGGTAGAAATCACAGCCATCTGCTTTGCACTCAATTCAAAAAAGCAACCAATTTTTCAGTACTGCCTTAAAGTCTTAAATCATCTAGTCAGATTACAGTAAATATATGTTCAGAAGACTCTGCAAAAATCTCTACCCCATTTTGCACATTTACTGTAGTTAGGTGATGGCAGTCTGTGGTTTAACTCCATGTACTGTCGGTGGTATAAAATATTTTGAAATAAAAAGATGGAACAGAAAGAAGATAGAATTCTGTTTAGTGATTTACACTGGCCTGTACACAGAATTTCAACCCCAACAGCCTATCGCTACCACACTAAACACTGAGCAAACCAGAGCTGTTGCCCGCACCTGAGGCCTTGGAGCTGAAACAAGAATGAACAGTTTGCATGCGTGGTCGTACTCGCTGATTCTTGCTATTAGGCAATTTCCCCCCCTTTGGAATAAAAATGCCAATTAGTCTTTTTGCCCGAGCACTGCAATAGAGCATTTGAAGCCACTTCTTTCCCAGACCTCTTTTGTGCAACCGTTCACACGGAGATTTGTTGTGTGGGGCGGTCTCAGAGGAAGAAAGCTGTTGCCTTGGGGCAGCAACCTTCGGAGCGGGCAGGACCCCAAAAAAAGACCTCACCCGAGGACGAAAAGAAAGGGCTAAAAGGGGGTACACTGGTGGGGATAATGGCCAGCTCAGCTGCAGTAGCAGTACTGCCTTGGCTGTGCGCACAAGCAAGATCACGGCTCAGTTGGTGACTTGCTACTTCAGTCGTTTACGAATAAGCAAGTGGTTTTGGCACCGAGCTACAATTTCTACCTCTCCCCAAACTACACCTGTGAAGAGCTGAGTCTCTTTACCAGGGGTTCAGATTGAACTAGAGGTCATGTAGTGCAGCGATTAGGGGCACAGGTGCTGGAAGCTGACCATCTGGATTCAAACTGTTTGCGCTACTTATCAGCCACGTACCCCCGGGCCATGTTAACCTCTGTGTGCCTCAGTTTCCTCTTCAGTAAAATGGGGCTGTCTGCTGAGCATAGCTAACAACTGACGAGCCCCTAGTATTTGCCCACTGGTCTGCTACAGTGCTCAGTGCCCCGTTTAATCGTCACGACGATCCTAGGAGGTGGAGAAGGGATGCAGCGGGCAGACAGAAAGGTGGACGGCACCGGCAGGAAAGGGAAGAGGTAAGCCCATCACAGAGGAGGAATGCCAAATTTTCACAAAGGTGATGCAATTCAGTTTTTATGTGTGTATTTCATTTATTTAGCTGCCACCCAGCCCAGGAAATTAAATGGGCAAATAGCTCATGTGTATTCCCCCAACAACAGGAACGGTGCTATTGCCTGAGTGTCTGATGTACCGGAGGCACTTTACAAACATTCCGTCATTTCACCACCACAGCAGCCTTAGCAAGCTGGGGGGACCGTGGCCAATTTACAGATGTGGAACCTGAGCCTCCAAGGTCACATGACCCGCCCAAGGCCACACACAGCTTCCTCACTGTCAGGACCATAAACCAAGTCTGGGTGACTTCAAAGCCTGGCCTTTTCATCTCGGCGCTCTGAATTGCAAACTGGTCCATTCACTGATGAGTAAGCACACAATGTCAAGGCAAAGGGGAGGTAATATCTGAACTAAATAGACTTAAATAATCCCCAAAGTCTGTAAATGCCAGGAACTGCGAGAAGAGTTTGCTTTTGTCCAGCTCACTGTGGCTCCTTGAAGTGGCAGTGTCACGTCCACAAGGACAGGATTAACAACTAAAAGGACCACCCTGGACAAGGCTCTGTTGACAAGCTTGATCCCTGCCTGATCCAAGACATCTAACACACGCCTCTGTGTCTTTCTCTCGAAGCTTACCTACTTCACCTCTCTTACGCAAGCCCTTTAGGCTTCAGAGTTGACAAACACTCTGTCTTCCAAGGTACAAATGTGACACCTCCTGACTTTTATCATCCCTTCTTTTGTCTCCCTGCAACGCCGGCCCATGTAGGCATAGCTGTCCAATACTGCTTTAGCAAAGAAGTAGAATGTTTATTTTGTTCCCAAATAATATCTTATGTATAACTGTAATACATAAAATGAATATAAACCAAGCTCATTTATTAGTGGAGGGGAGAGTTCGAGGAAAACAGCTTAAAAGCCAATCACAGGTCTACAAAAGTCCCCGAGATACTCCAGCCGGGATGTGCAGAATTTTGCTCCCCGGTCTGGACATGGTCAAGTGTGAGAGTGCATTTCACAGTAGGGTCAATAATCTCTCTAAGGACAGGTACGATTCCCCTCAAACTTAATCTTTTTTCTTCTTCTTCCCCCCCCCCCCCGCCAATAAATTATCATTTTACATTAGGGTGAAAGAGATTTTAATGCTTAACTTGTGAGACCAGTATTATTGATTTAAAGATCAGGGATCCCTGGGTGGCGCAGCGGTTTGGCGCCTGCCTTTGGCCCAGGGCGCGATCCTGGAGACCTGGGATCGAATCCCACGTCGGGCTCCCGGTGCATGGAGCCTGCTTCTCCCTCTTCCTGTGTCTCTGCCTCTCTCTCTCTCTGTATGACTATCATAAATAAATAATAAAAAAAATTAAAGATCAATTTGCATTAATTTACAATACAGGAAAAGTCAGTCATGAGCTCCTAGTCCATTTTATATTATTTGTTTGTTTTAATAACTCACCTCTATTCATTGACAATGCTCCTGACAGGCTTTGGCTCATCTAATTCCCAGATCAAATTCTTACATGTCCTCCAAGAAATGTATATATTTTATGTGTAAAAATATATATCTTACATTTTAATTTGCATTTTAATTATTGCATTTGATTGACTCTAGGACACTCCAGATTATAAAATGTCCACTATTTAATGCACCACTAGAAAATACTAATTAATGATGACATAATGCTTTGTTATCAGTAATTTGTATTTACTGTCAGAGATTTTTGGACTTATTTAGATGTAGATGTTTCTTGTGCATGCATCAAAAGAAAAAGGTAAATGAAATAAATCAGTTGCAGTATTTCTAGATTGTACTTATTCAGAATCCAGCTTTTCGGAATCACATTTTCAGTCAGTCACTGATGACTCTATTTTTCCTCAAAATATTTTCTTCCGAGCTAAAGTGCTCCACTGGTGTCTCTGTGATTTTATTCCATGCTGCTGACACCTATTCTGTAAGTTTTGTTGAGCATCTTCAGAGAATGCAAATTATAACACAACTATCACCTGGTGATAGCAAGAAGCAGTTCAAAGACACTAAAGATTTCAGAGATATTAAAATGAGAAAAATATTACAAGTAATGAAATGTGGTATATATCTTTCCATAACATAATGAGATCATACACTAACCTGCATCTTTTTTCTCTCTCATTTTAAAGATTTATTTATTATTATAAAAAAGATTTAAATCTCTTAAAGATTTGCTTGAGAGAGAGAGAGTATGGAGGGAGGGGAGGGGCGGAAGGAAAGAGAGAATCTCCAGCAGACTCCCTGCTGAGCGAGGAGCCCAACAGACTCAATCCCACTCAATCTCACAATCCTGAGATCTTGACATGAGCTGAAATTAAGAGTTGGACACTCAAATGACTGAGCTACCCAGGCACCCCCTTTTTCTGTCTTAATATTTATTTTAGACACAGTCTATAGTCAGATATATGTATCTATCTCATTTTTATCATAACTTATTTTACCAGGAACTAGTTCATTTTCCCGAGAATTTTAAATTTTCCACCTTTTAAAAATCACCTATGTCTTATATCCAACCTTCTAATTCTCACCTATATTTCCAATCCCCTAATATCTCATAAGGGCTTGCGAGCATATCCAAAACATTTTTTTAAAAAAACACTGCTTAAATTCAGGCAAGCATCTGAATTCCACTGTTTTCATCAAAGAACATTTAATTGATTTTGGCTTGTGGTCACATTACCTCCCCACCTCATTATGGTCTGGTGTGATATATATAGATATATAAATATATAGATATACAGATATATCTAGATAGATAGATTCCAGGCATTTGGATCCGTAGGGTAACACAGTCTCATCTCATATTGAAGGGCAGAGAAGTATTTTTTTTAAGATTTCATTTTTAAGTAATCTCTACTCCCAACATAGGGCTTGAACTCACAATCCCAAGATCAAGAGTCGCAGGCTCCACTGACTGAGTCGGCCAGGTGTCCCAGGGCAGAGTATTAATTCACTGCTGTCAAGGCTGGCTATACAATTTGGATGGCACAATGCAAAAAGAAAATGTGGTAGTAGATCTTCCCTTCCCACAGGCAGATAGCTCCAACCCAAAACAGATGGACAATCTCTAAAGGTTGCAACCTCTGTGGCAGGACACCAAAGGTACCTGGCTTAGGAGTGGGGGAGAAGACTCCCAAGCCACCTGCTGAATGCACAGTGGCTCTGCTAACCCAGGGCAAAACAGCTTCCTCATTGCCCCGCCCCAAGATGCTCCAGGGCACAAGTGCCCAACCCTGGGCCTCCCTGAACCCAGGTCCAAGCCACCACATTGAGTGAAGGGTGACAGCCTAACTTGGGTCTCTTACTGACCCAGTTTATTTGCTACCTCCACAGAGGGTAGCAGTAGGCACCGACCGGGCAGTGGTGATGGAAGAATGTTAGGATTAAGAATTGAAGGAGCAGGACAGGGCAGCCCTGGTGGCGCAGCGGTTTAGCGCCGCCTGCAGCCCAGGGTGTGATCCTGAAGGCCCGGGATCGAGTCCCACGTCGGGCTCCCTGCATGGAGCCTGATTCTCCCTCTGCCTGTGTCTCTGCCTCTCTCTCTTTGTGTATCTCTCAGAAATAAATAAATAAAATCTTTAAAAAAAATGAAGGAGCAGGACACCAAGGGGCAGGGAGCAGATCACCAAGAACCTGTTGCAGGGATGTGGTGGGAGGAGGGAGGGGCATGTGCTCCACTGTCCTCTTGTATTTCACTTACAAAACACATACTCAAAGATAAAATTAAGAATTTCAACATGGTGACCATTAAGGACTGACCCTAAGCACAGGGCCCTTCTGAGCCCAGAGCCTTGTGTGACTGCTCTTACACCCCTGCAACAGCCCTGTTGTGAAAACAAACAAAAACCCATGACACCTTTCACCTGAACTACAATGGAAAAAAGTTGAATCAATCATACTGCAAGTCCACTGCACTTGGAAGCTAAGCAATCTGGCACTGAGAAAGATTTATGGTCAAGCTCCACGTGCAGTTTGAGGCTTACTTAGCACCCCTCACGTGCACAGCCCATGAGTGCTGGGAGTTACACACCTATGGTGTGTCCTAGGTAGCAATAAAGTGCAATCAGAAAGTATCAGTATGTAATCTGGTAAATTTCCTAAAAAGATCTCAGAAAAAAGAAGTCTCATTCTAAATGAATTTTCATTTTCATACCAAATTTAAGTATGACTTTATATTTTCTTTTTTTTTTCTCAAAGAAATCTCAAAATTAAATAAGCTCCATTCCTGAATTTGTTCACAAAGGAGACTGATGACCTGTGATACAAAAGTCCTCTGTAGGTATTCAAAGTTGACTCTCCATTATGGTACTATTGGAAAAATTTGTGATCATGAATGTGAAATGCACTTTTCAAGAAACAAATATATGACAATGCAATTAGAGTAGTGACTTTCACCTTAAGAGGATTCTAAACTCGAATTAAACTTGAAATATGTTTCAGACTTAAAAACCGAGAGAATTAGAAGTGATTAAAAAGATTCTAAGTGAAAAGAAGACGAGGTATATTTGAAGTACTCATCAGTCATATGTGTTTTTATTTGTTCTTTGCCTATTGTTTATAAGGTTTCCCTGGTCCATATTAAAAGGGCAGAGAAGAAATCATGTACTGTTATCAATATTAACCTGTTGCCCCAGGTTAACCTGACCCCGAAGACTTATATAATTTGCCAAGAACAACCTAATAAATGATTGTTGAACCTAAGTACTGGCCTATAGGAATACAATGGGTCATTTGCTTGCAGAACTCATTTCCTAATTTGTTAGCAAATGCAGTATTCCCTTGGTCCAAATATTAGGTATTTGAGCATATCTAAAGAAAAACTGACTTGAAAATCCAACTGGTTTAGAGACTAGTATCTTAGAAAGTAACAGATCTATAAGTGATTAATAACCAAATAATTTTTAAAAGAAGCACATTATAACAGTGTTATTCCAAGGTGAAGGCTGTTAACTAGACTTATTGTGGTGATCATTTCAAAATGTATAAAATATCAAATCATATTGTTGTAAACCTGAGACTAATATAATGTTTTATGGCAATTATACTTCACTTTTAAAAAATTATAAAATGAAATAAAATAGCAAACAAAACTAACGTTTAAAAAACAGTGTTATTCCATCCACTTTCAGATATGGTTGAAATTTTAGCATTATGAAAAGTATTTTTTAAATGGTGCTATATTCGGGACACCTGCACCCCGATGTTTCTAGCAGCAATGTCCACAATAGTCAAACTGTGAAAGGAGCCTCGGTGTCCATCGAAAGATGAATGGATAAAGAAGCTGTGGTCTACGTATACAATGGAATATTCCTCAGCCATTAGAAATGACAAATACCCACCATTTGCTTCGACGTGGATGGAACTGGAGGGTATTATGCTGAGTGAAATAAGTCAATCGGAGAAGGACAATCATTATATGGTCTCATTCATTTGGGGAATATAAAAAGTAGTGAAAGAGAATAAAGGGGAAAGGAGAAAAAAAGTGAGTGGGAAATATCAGAAAGGGAGACAGAACATGAGAGACTCCTAGCTCTGGAAAACGAACAAGGGGTGGTGGAAGGGGAGGTGGGCGGGGGGTGGGGGTGACTGGGTGATGGGCACTGAGGGGGGCACTTGATGGGATGAGCACTGGGTGTTATGCTATATGTTGGCAAATTGAACTCCAATAAAAAAAAATGTTTTAATGGTGCTATATTAAATTTAACTGATTTTTTTTTCAGACTACATTATGCAAGAAATAGGGTATAAGTTAAAGCCAAAAATGCTTGTGTTGGGATACCTGGCTGGCTCAGTCACTGGAGAATGCAACTCTTGATCTCAGGGCCTTGAGTTCAAGTTCCAAGTCAGGTATAGAGATTACTTTAAAAAAAAAAAAAAGATCTTAAAAAAAATGCTCGTGCTAATAGACAAGGCAGACAAATTTAGAATGTAGGAAGCTCTATAGGACACATGTCTTTTCAACAAATAAACTGCAAGGGGAAAAAAGAAGAATAAGAGAATTGGTATAGTTTCATAAAGACAAAAGAAGCATTTTATTCAGGGAAAAAAAATGGCTAAAATAAAAACATTCTTTTTCTTTTTTTTTTTCTAGTATAGGATTGACCAGACTTCTCTTTTCTAAAGTTTTTTTTTCCATTGTAATTAGTAAGCTTTTAGTGGGAGAGGTATTCTGAAACTATGTAAATATCCCATTTTTCATCATACTTTTAATTTATTCATTATTTATTTTGATGATCAAATTGTCCTTGATTTAGCCAGTAGGAGCCCCTTCAAGTTGGCATCTGTGTCTTTTAACATAATCATGATTTTTTTTAATGTTGAGACAAGTGGTGGTAATTTGAATATGAGCTGATATTAGATTATATAATTAATTAGATTAATTAATATATTATCTATTATATTAATTATAATTAAATTAGAGTATATTAATGAACTAGTATTAATAATTATAATGGCATTATAGGTAGTAGAAGATTGTTTTTATTACTCAAATATGCTGAACTCTCAGGAAGTCTACAGCTTCCTTTAAAATAGTACAATAACATATATATGCATAAAAAGAGCAAGAAAAGTAAATATGGTAAAATATTAACAAATGTTGAATCTGGTAGAGGGTATACAAATTTTTATTGTACTATTCTACTCTTCCATATGTTTAAAATTTTTCATAATAAAAAGTAAGAAAGGGAAAGAAATTGTCAACCAAATGCAATTTGTGGACCCTGTCCTGATTCATTAGTTAAAAGACATTTATGAGACAACTGTGGAAATTTGGATGTTGACTTGATAACAAATAATAGTAAGAAATTATTGTTAGGGACATCTGGCTGGCTTAGTCAGTAGAACATGCAACTCTTGGTCTTGGGGTCGTGAGTTCAAGCCCCAAGTTGGGCACAGAGCTTACTTTATCAGTACCACATCCTAGCCAACTAAGCTAACCAGCCTCTGCCTGTGCTTACTTTAAAAAAATAAATAAAGAGGGGCGCCTTGGTGGGTCAGTCAGGCAGCTGACTTGGTTCAGGTCATGATCTCGAGACCCTGGGATCAAGCCCCGTGCCCAGCTCCCCACTCAGTGGAAAGTCTGCTTGTCCCTCTGCCTCTCCCCCTGATTGTGTTCTCTCTGTCTCCCTCTCGAATAAATAAATAAAATCTTTTTTAAAAAAAGAGGGCAGCCTGAGTGGCTCAGCAGTTTAGCACCACCTTCAGCCCAGGGCATGATCCTGGAGACCCGGGATCAAGTTCCACATCAGGCTCCCGGCATGAAACCTGCTTCTCCCTCTGCTTGTGTCTCTGCCTCTTTCTCTCTCTCTCTCTCTCTGTGTGTGTGTGTGTGTGTGTGTCTCATTAATAAATAAATAAATAATTTTTAAAAATAAAAATAAAATAAAAAAGAAATTATTGTTAATTTTTAGGAGTGAAAATGGTATTGTTATGTTTTCAAAAGGAGAATTTATCTATTAGATAACTATTACTGAAGAATTTGTGGATGAAACGATAAGATGTTTGAGGTTTGCTTTAAAAAATGAAGTGGTTTAGGGATGGATATAAATGAAACAAGATTAGCCATGAGTTGATAATTATTGAATATAACTGATAAAATACATGGGAGTCCATTATAGTATTTTCTGTTTTTAAGTATGTTTTAAAACTCCCACAAAAAACATTTTTTAATACAACACTGAAAAAAAATAAGAAATTAATGAATTAGGAATAAGAACAGCAAAGATAAATAAAATAGTCTTTCCTATGAAAATATCAATAAAACAGACACTTAGTAAGACACTGAAAGAAAGAAAGAAAACACAAATACACAACATTAAAATGGAGACTCCATTGGGACAAGCATCTCAACTGTCTTGTTTGGCACTGAGTATGACATGAAAGCCAGAAACCACTGCACAATATCTAGCACATAAAATAAGGGAACAGTATGTATAAGTTTCTGCCAACAAACTCGAATATCTAGATAAAGTGGATAATTTTCTAGGAAAATATAGTTATTACAAGCAACCAAAAGAATGAAATACCTATAATGAATAAAACTAAATATGAAATTGGAGATAGGTTGACAAAGATCTATTCCCCCAAAGGGCACTAGGTCCACAATAGTTCATACATAATTTTTACAATTCTCTCAGGGAACAGGTATTTTCTATACCATTTTAATATTTTAACTATATCATATTTAACTATATAATTTTCTACATCATTGGGAGCACAGAAACATTCCCATTTCACATGGTTTGCAAACACCTAATACCAAACTTGACAAAACACAAAGACAGGAAATTATTGTCACACTGAACCTCTCTAAGAATACAATATCGATATCTTAAATAAAACATTAGCAAATGTAATCCAGCAATATATTAGAACACAACAAGAAGAATGCATTCTAACCAAGTCGATTCCTCTCAAGAGAAAAAGGATGGCTCAATATTAGAAAATCTATTGACATAATGTATTACATAAGCTGGTTAAAGGAGAAAAATTATATGATTATCTCAATAGATGGCAAAATAGCATTCGGTAATTCAACATCCATCCTTATTTTGAAAAAAAAAAAATGAACTAGGGATAGAAAAAATCTTCCTAAACATGATAGAATATTTATCAAAAATAACCATCAAGCATACCTAGCAATGAAACACAAGAGCCCTTCTCATTAAAATCAGGAACACAATAAGGATATCCATTATCTCCGCTATTATACAACATTATCATATAAATTCTAGCCAGTGCAACAAGATAAGAGGTATTTCTTTTGAAAAAGAAGAGGCAGAATTATCATTATCTGCAGATAATGATATGACAGCCTCGAAAATTCAAGAGAAAAACTATTAGAAACAATAAAAAAATCAGTAATATACATATATATATATAAACTCAATAGACTTCTTATGCAAGCAGCAATGCATTAGAAAACGTAATGAAACAGATGCCGTATAAAATAACACAAAAATAGTTTGTAAGGCATAAATCAGAAAAATCAGAGTTCAGAAACAGACTCGTACATATATGGGAATTCAGTATATAATAAAAATGGTATTTCAAATTGGTGGATAAATGATGGATTGTCCTCTTAAAAATAAAATGATATCCTTATCAAGAAAAAAAAATAAAAATACATTCAAGTACGTTTTAAAATTAAAAGAAAAGCAGTGGAATAAAACATAAGAGAATATTTTTATGATCTTGGAGTAAGGAACACCTTTCTAACTATGATCCAAAACCTAGGAACTATAAAGCAAAAGACTGGCAGATTTAATTCCATAAAAAATAAAAATATCTATAGAGAAAAGGAGACCATAAGCAAAGTTAGTAAACAAATGAGAAACTGGGCAAAAATATCTGCAGGGATGACAGGGTGCCTCAGTCCACTGAGTGTCTGACTCTTGATTTCAGCTCAGGTCATGATCTCCTGGTAGTGGGGTGGAGCCCCATGTCCGGCTCTATGCTCAGCAGGGAGTCTGCTTGAGATTCTCTCTCTCCCTCTGCCCTTCCCCCTGCTTGCGCATGCTCACGCTCTGTCTCTCAAATAAATCAATAAATCTTTTTTAAAATCTGCAAAATAAAACAAAGGGCTAGCATTGTGACTTTGTGACCAAACAGAATAAAGAATTCTTTCAGATTAGCAAGAAAAAGACAAACCCCAATTTTAAAAAGGTATAAAGGATACAAACTAGCAGTTCACAAAAGCATTCTACTTAGCCATCAAACATATGAATAGATCAGAGGTGAGCAAACGACTGTCTGTGGGCCAAATCTGGCTGCTGCCTGTTTCTGTATGCACTGAAACACAGTCACACATGTTCACTTACACATTGTCTATGGATGCTATCGTGCCACAACGATTCAGTTAAGCAGGTTCAACAGAGACCTGGTGGTCTGTAAAGTCTAAAATATTTTATCATCTGGCCCTTTACAGGTAAAGTTTTCAGAGGTCTGGAATAGATGGCCAAACTCAGGAATAATTAAATAAATAAAAATTAAACCACTATCATTCAAGAGGTGTCTACTGAGCACCAGGTTTACACTAACATCCATTTTGCCTTTACACTAATATCCATTTTGCCTATCGGATTGATAAAGATGAAAAAGCATGATGTTAACCAGTGACGGCAAGAGAATAAGGAAAGAAACATACTCTTATATTATTGGTAGACGTATAAATTAGTACAACCATTCTGGAGGGTAATATACTAAAAAAAAAAAAAACTTTAAATGGGCATACCCTTTGATCCAGCAATTTCGAGTCCAACAATTTATACTAAGAAAATAAGAACCCCATCATATGAAGACTGCAAGTATAAGGATAACCATTACAGATGGTTTATGGTAATAAAGAACTAAACAGGAATAAAGGGGAAAGGAGAAAAAATGAGTGGGAAATATCAGAAAGGGAGACAGAACATGAAAGACTCCTTACTCTGGGAAATGAACGAAGGGTGGTGGAAGGGGAGGTGGGCGGGGGTGGGGGTGACTGGGTGACAGGCACTGAGGGGAGCACTTGATGGGATGAGCACTGGGTGTTATTCTATATGTTGGCAAATTGAACACCAATAAAAAATAAATTTATAAAAATAAATAAATAAAATAAAGTAATCCATGTAAAGAAAAAAAAAAGAACCAACACATATAAATGCCAGTCAGGATAGACAGAAAGATATATAGATAGAGCTATATAAATATATAATAAAAGCAATATCTATTTACGGATACATGGAAAGGTCTGAAGTATATACAACAAATTGTTAGCAGTGGCTGTTTCTGACAGGTAGACGCAATTCTTTGTATTTCTAGAATTTTTCAAAATGATCCTCTATTATCATAAAATGGAAGCAAGGTAAAGATATTTCTTGGGAGAGGAGTGATAAATAAAGCTTGCAGTGCAAATCAAGGGGAAAATGATAATTCAAAAAAATATTTTGGAAAATTAGCTAAAATAGACTACAAAGGCCATTTAAGTTTCAAAATTGGCAAGAATCATTATGCTGATTTTTGTTTGCTTTCACTTTACTATTGAACCAACAAATAAAAACAGTGCAAAGAATATAAGACGATCAAGGATACAAATGAGTGGACCCTGCCACCAAACTCTAAGGTTCCTTTGTGTGAAATAGAAAAAGGTACCCCTCCCCCAAAAAACACAACTCCAACCATTAAAAAGTAAAGCCTGGTCTGGAATTTCAACCCCCACTTGCTCCCTCTACTGGACATCCTTGGTTACAGCACAAACTGCAGCAACTCTACCTCCCAGTTTCCTCCCTGGTCACTCTCTCTACAGAGGAAACCAGTGAATTCAGTCTGCAAAAAGTGATTAACTTGCCACTTCAAATGAGCAAAGGCCTCATATACATGCCTTTTGCATTTTTCAGCCTGGAGGGATCAGCATTCAAAAGATTCACCCTACTACCACATATTGAGTGTTTTCCATCCTAATTACATTCTTTAAAAGTACTGTTTTTTACTCTGACCTTGAGCCTATGCAACCATAGTCGTGGCATTAACTAACCAAAGAACAATTACAGTTATCTTTGAAAAAAATTAGATTGAATTTAACATAACATCTTATACTAAAAAGAATTTAAATTAATTACAGAACAAAAAAGTAGAAAATGAAATCATAAGAAAGAAAAGTATTTAGTTAGTATTTAACTGACCCCATTGTTAGGCAAAGATTATCTAAGAAACTTTCAAAAGAAAATAGCATAAAGAAAAGGAGTAATGTATTTAACATTAGTAAATGTAAATTTCTTACAAATAAACCATCATAAATAAAGTTAAAAAGCAATAATATGGGCAGCCCGGTGGCTAAGCGGTTTAGCACCACCTTCAGCCCAGGGCGTGATCCTAGAGACCCAGGATGGAGTCCCGCGTCAGGCTCCCTGCATGGAGCCTGTTTCTCCCTCTGCCCCTGTCTCTGCCTCTCTCTCTCTGTCTCTCATGAGTAAATAAATAAAATCTTTTTTTTAAAAAAAAAGAAGCAATAATATAGAGGGAAATAATATTTGCATTGATATCCTTTCAATATAAAGAGCTATCATAAATCAATAAATTGAAAAATAAAAGGCATGCAAAGATTAAAATTAAAATGGCCTGTGTACATATGAAAAAATACTCAAGTACAGTCATAATCTAATCAGTATATATTAAAACAAAATTGAGATACAAATTTCAGCCTATTACTTTGGAAAAAGAAAAAAAAAGTATTGTTGGGGAGATTGGCAAGGAGGCAGTGAGACAGACACACTTGTACATTGCTAATAGGAATGTAAACTGTCACAATCCTTCTGGAAAGCAATTTGTTAGTATGTACCAAGAACCTAACAATTAATTCTAAAATACCAAAAGCTTTTAACCCAGTAAATACACATCTAGGAATACTAGGAATATAGTCTATGAAAATTATCAGAGCTGTAGAAAACAGCTCAGAAATATTTTACTGAAGCGTATTTCTTAAACAAAAAAAAGCATATCTATAACAATGAAAATTTCTTATCAATATAAATGCCCAATAATAAATGAATAATGTAAATAAATGTGGTACATCCATATAACAGACTGGTGGGGGTCATTAAAAACTGTAAAGTTCTGCAGCTACTCAGTTCTCCTCTCTACACACAATGATGCTATTTACTTCTTGTTTATTCTTCTATAGTTTTTACAGAAGTAAGTAGCATCATTGCCTATAGGGAAGAGAACAGGGTGGCCACAGAACTTGGGTACCTGCCTTTGGTCCAGGGTGTGATTCTAGAGTCCTGGGATCAAGTCCCACATCTGGCTCCCTGCATGGAGCCTGCTTCTCTCTCTGCCTGTGTCTCTGCTTCTCTCTGTGTCTCTCATAAATAAATAAATAAAATCATAAAATAAAATAAAATAAAATAAAATAAAATAAAATGTAAGCCTACTTAACTCATAAGAGGCCTGATATACTTTATCCTTATCTCCATTTTCAAGGAATAGGGTGTCCTTCCTCCCATTCAAGACCAAAGCCTCACCTGTGTCCTTAACACCATCCTTTCTCACCTTCAAAGGAAAAATATGTAGTCTACACTTGGCATCTAAGTTTTTAAAATCTCATTCATTCTAAAATCCACTACAAGATAGCTTTTGTGCCATACTACACTATTGAAACTGTTCTCCAGGGGCAGGCTGGGTGGCTCAGTGGTTTAGCGCCGCCTTCAGCCCAGGGCCTGATCCTGGAGACCCGGGATCGAGTCCCACAACAGGCTCCCTGTGGGGAGCCTGCTTCTCCCTCTGCCTGTTGTCTCTGCCTCTTTCTGTGTGTGTGTCTCTCATGAATGAATAAATAAAATCTTAAAAAAAAAAAAGAAACTGTTCTCCATAAAGAGACTGATACCTCTTAACTATGAATTCAGTAAGTATTTTCTACCCTTGATCTAATTGGATTTTCTGTTGACACTGACATTTTTGAGATTCTATTTTGGTCCTTGCACCCTGAATGACTGGAGCCTAGCAGCTTGCCATATAGTGGACATGGACTATCCCCAGGGACCAAGATTTCTGAGTTTCCCATCACTATAATGATTATTGTTGTTCATCATTCTCCAGTATCTAAACCAGAGACACAAGCCGTAAGTTGGCATCTAAGGGTGTGGTGGCCATATATTCTGGTTACCATGAGACAGCCCTTGTTGATATCAGTGTAATTATTAATAGTCCCCATATGCATTCAAGTCTGGATGATAAATTATATCGTCACCTTGCTACCTAAGGGACTACAACATCCAGAAAGTGAAAGAATAAAATATTGCCAACAGGTAACTCTCCAGTAAAACAGACCTGCTCTGAAGAAGACAAAAATAATCATCATTACTTAAAATAAAATGTGCAGTTAAGACAATCCAATTAGAAATATTAAATATTTTAAAAACTTTCAGGACAAAAGAAACTATATTTAAATTTTAAAATTCAGTTATTTCAGATAAATTGAAGGAGAAACTGATATGCTTGTCAAGTAAAAAATCAGATGCCTGGAAGAGAGAGTAGATGCAATCTTTCGATAATAGAAGAAAAATACAAAACAATATAAAAGGGTCTTAGAAAACAAATGGACTCAGAATGCCTAACCCATGAATAAAAGGAATTTTAGGACGAAGAAAAAGAACATGCAAGAGGAGCAGTATTTAACAGAAGAAAAAAATTCCCCTAAGAAAAATAAACTTTGCAAGATGAGAAGGGCTCACTGAATTCTTTTTTTTTAATAAATTTATTTTTTATTGGTGTTCAATTTACCAACATACAGAATAACACCCAGTGCTCATCCCGTCAAGTGCCCCCCCAGTGCCCGTCTCCCATTCACCCCCACCCCCCGCCCTCCTCCCCTTCCACCACCCCTAGTTCATTTCCCAGAGTTAGGAGTCTTTATGTTCTGTCTCCCTTTCTGATATTTCTGAGCAGGATTAATGTTTTATTGCATTAGAAATATAAGTCACATACAGTAACACTTCTAAATCCTAAATGTACAGCTTTATGAATTTTTACCTGTGTAACCAACACCCAGGGGAAGATATAAAATGTTACCATTGCGACGCCCAGGTGGCTCAGCGGCTGAGCATCTGCTTTGGCTCAGAGGATGATCCTGGGGTCCCAGAATCGGGTCCCACGTCGGGCTCCCTGCATGTAGCCTGCTTCTCCCTCTGCCTGTGTCTCTGCCTCTCTCTCTCTCTCTCTCTCTCTCTCTCCCTCTCTGTTTCTCATGAGTGGATGAATAAAATATTTTTTAAAAATAGTAAAAAAAATAAAATAAAATGTTACCATCACCAAGAGAATACCTCATGATCCTTCAGAGTCAAAATACACCTCTACTCAGAGCTTATCATGATGATTTCTAAACCCATACATTAGTGTTGTCAATACTTGAACTCTGTATCAATGGAATCATATACAGTGTTTTCTTTGGGCCTGGATTCTTTAACCATTTATGTTTCCGATGCATCCATATTAATGTATCAGTAGTTGGCTTTTTTTATTGCTCTGTAAAATTCCATTTAATGAGTATATCAATTTATTTCTCTACTCTCCTCTTAAAGAATATGTAGGTTGCTTCAGTTTTTGCTATTATAAATAAAGTTTCTATAAACATTCTTGACATATATTTTGACAGACATATGCTAATTTCTCTTGAGTGTATAGGTAGGAGTTAAAATGCTGGGTTATAGTGTTGATGCATGTTAAGCTCTGGTAGATACTGCCAAACAGTGACTGAATAAATTTAAACTCATGCCAGCAATAGATGAGAGTTCCAGGGACTCCAAACCTTGCCCAAAATTAGGATTTGCCATTTCTCATAATTTTAGCCAGAAAACAGAAGAAATGGGAACATTCTCACCTTATTTTATGAGGCCATCACTACTCTGATGCCAAAACCAAAGACTTTAAAAGAAAACTACATAGCAATATCCCTCATGGATGTACAAAATTGAAGCAGATCAAATCCAGCAATACATAAAAATGTTAGTATATTATGGTCAAATGGGGTTTGTTCCAGGAATGCAAGATAGACTTAACATTTGAAATTTACTCAGCATTAGGCACTATATTAAGAGAATGACAAAGAACTATATGATCAACCCAATAGATACTAAAAAAGCATTTGATAGCATTCAGATATCATTTGATATAAAAAAAAAACTCTCAAAACTAAGAATAGAATAAACCTTCTTTAAACAGATAAAGGCCTTCTACAAAAAAAAAAAAAAAAAGTAAACATTATACCGACAATGAAAAACTAAATGTTTTCCCCTCCAGATCAAGGAAGTGACAAAGATATCTGCTCTCTCCTCTTTAATTCAACACTGTATTGGAGGGTCTAGCCAGGGTATTAGGCAAGAAAATAAAATAAAAAGCACAGAAATTAGAAAGGAAGAAGTAAAACTCTGTTTGCACAGGACATTATTAGTCAAACTCACTGAACTAGGCAGTTAAAATAAATGAGTTTTACTATACATTACACTTCAACAAAGCTGATTTTGCAAAAGCAAATGCTCCACAGAGAAAATTCCTGGCTCAAGACCAGTGAGTTTCATGGTTTCACTGGTCAAGTCTATCAAACATTTAAGGAAGAAATACAATTGCTAAGGAAAACATTTTAAAAAGACCTAAATAAATTGTGATATATACCAATTTCAAAAATTAGATGGTTCAGTACCATTAAGATGTGTATTTTTCCCAAATTTAGCTAATGCAATCACAATCAAAATCTCAGCAGACCTTTCGGCAGAAGCTGACAAGCAGATTCTAAAATTTATATGAAAGTGCAAAGGATATAAAATAGGCAAAACAATCTTGAAAGTTGAAAAAATACATACAACTTGATTTCAGTATTTACTTTAAAACTACAATAATCAAGACACAGTGCTACTGGCATAGAATCTATAAATTAAAACACAGGCCTGGGGTGCCTGGTGTCTCAGTTGGTAGAGCATATGACTCCTGATCACAGAGTTATATGAGTTTGAGCCCCACGTTGGGGGTAAAGTTTACTTAATAAAAAAAATTTAATATAAACATAGAATCAAATATAGAGCCCAGAAATAAAATCACACATATACAATTTTTTGCTATTTGTAAAGGCACCATGGCAACACAAAGAAGAGAGGTTGAACATGGAGTTTCCATATGATCCAGCCATTCTGCACCTAAGTATATACCCAAAAGAATGGAAGATATATGCGTATACAGAAACTTGTACAAAAATATTCAGAGCAGCATTATTCACATTAGCTAAAAAGTGGAAACAACATAAATGTCCATTAACTGATGGATAAAATGTGGTATGCCCATATAACACGTTAGTCAGCCATAAAAAAGAATCAAGTACTGATACATGCTAAAACATGGGTGAACTTTGAAAACATTATGCTAAATAAAAGAAGCAGACATAAAAGGCCACATATTCTATGATCATGTTTATATGAAATATCAAAATAGGCAAATCCATAGATACAGAAAATAGATTAGCAGTTGCCAAATGCTGAGGAGAAGGGAGAATGAAGAGTGACTGCTAATGTGTACAGGGTTCTTTCTGGAGAGATGAAAATGTTCTGGAATTAGATAGTGGTGATGCTTGAATGACTTTGTGAATCTACTGAATTGTCCACTTTGAAATGCTGAATTTATGGTGTGCGAATTATGTCTTAATTTAAAAAATTCACTTGAGACAGATCATAGCCCTAAATATAAAAGCTAAATCCGTAATGCTTCTAGAAAAAAAATTGGTGTGTATCTTTACAACTTTGAAGTAGATAGATTCCTTAACAATAATGCAAAAAGCAGTAAAGCATCAAAGAAAAAAATAATAAATTGAAAGTCATGGAAAACTATAAACATCTATTCTTCTCAGGACATGGTTAAGAAAACCAACTCTCCCAGGATGGGTAAAAACATTCTCAGTGCAGGCACCTGGGTGTCTCAGTCAGTTAAGCATCTGCCTTCGGCTCAGTTCTCAGTTCTCAGTTCTCAGTTCTGATCCCAGGGTCCCTGCTCAGCAGGGAGTCTGCTTCTCCGTCTGCCCCTCCCCCCAGCTGGTGCAAGCTCCCTCTCTCGCTCTCTCTGTCTCTCGCTCTGCCTGAAATAAATAAAATCTTTTAAAAATATATACATTCTCAACACATACAACTGACAAAGCACTGACAAAAGAATCCTAACAAATCAATAATTAAAAGACAACTCAACTTTAAAAAATTAGCAAAAGATTTCCAACACCTTCCAGGGAACACCAACAAACAGCCAATACGTACATGAAAAAGAGTTCAACAGCAGCAGTCATCGGAGAAATGCAATTTAAAACAACAATGAGAGGGGCACCTGGGTGGCTCAGTCGTTAAGTGTCCAACTCTGGATTTCAGCTCAGGTCAAGATTTCAGGGTCAAAGGATTGAGCCCCTCATCAGCTCTGCACTCAGCATGGAGTCACCTGAGTTTCTCTCCCTCTGCCCCTCCCCTGCCCCATGAGCATGCTCCCGTACTCTCAATCTTTCTCTAATAAATTAATTTTAAAAATACAATGAGATATCACTTCACACCCACTAGAATGTCTAAAATTTAAAAGACTGACAATATGAAATGTTGACCTGGATGTAGAGCAAATAGAATTTTCCTACATTGCTGGTGGGAGTGTAAAAGCGGTATAAAACTATTTTTTTTTAAGTTTGGTAGTTTCTTACAAAATTAAACACATCTAGAGGAACTTCCACAACTAGGTAGTTACCAAAGAGAAATGTAAACATGTAGCCATGTTTTTAAAACCTTGTAAAATGTTGCCTACAGCAGCTTTATTCATACTTGCAAAATGTCCACTAACAGGTAAATGGATAAACAACTTGTAGTACATTAAATACACAGAAATACTACTCACAAAGTGAATAAATGACTTATATGAACAAGAACATGGATGAATCTCATATACATTAAGTTAAGCAAAAGAAATCAAATGGAGGGCAGCCAGGGTGGCTCAGTGGTTTAGCGCCGCCACCTTCAGCTCAGGATGTAATCCTGGAGACCTAGGATCAAGTCCCATGTCAGGCTCCCTCCCTGTATGGAGCCTGCTTCTCCCCCTGCCTGTGTCTCTGCCTCTCTCTCTGTGTGTGTCTCTCATGAATAAATAAATAAAATCTTTTTAAAAAAAGAAAAGAAATCAAGTGGAAATGGGAGAAAATATTTCATTGACAATAGCGTTCATATAAAAAAACAATAGCATTCATATAAACTTAGGAGTAAATATGAGAAGTACAGAAACTAGATAAAGAAAACTATAAAAATTTTATTAAAGGGCATAAAATTCAATCTGAAAATATAGAAAGATACACTATTTTCTTGGATAAGCAAATAATATAAAAATGTAAATTCTCTCAAAAATAATATATAAATATAATGTAATACCCATTAGAACCCTAATACGTTTGTGTGTTTTTAACTTAATAATTAATATTAAAATCCACATGGGAATATATATGCCTGAGAATATCCAGGAAAATTATGAAGAAGAATGATGAGCTAGAATTTATTAAATATTAAACTCTATCTAAACAATATGATGTTGGCATAGAAATAGACAACTATATCAGTGTAGTAAAGTACCCAGAAACAGATCCTAGAATTCATCAGAGTTTAAGACAAAGCAATACTTTAATTCAATACAAAAAGGATACTTTACTTAATGTATGCACTGACACATATATTTGGTACTCCACTTGGAAGAAAATGGTTGTGACCTCCATCACACCACGTGAAAATAAATTCTAGGTGGATCAAATATTTAGACATAAAAATAAAATAATCATTGGTACAAAAAGAAACTAAGAAATCATATGTATATCCTAGAAGTGCAGGGAAACTTTTTAATCAAGACTAGAAGACAGGGTGCCTGGGTGGCTCAGTCGGCTAATCATCCAACTCTTGATTTTGGCTCACATCAGGATCTCAGGATTATGAGATAGAGCCTGACATTGGGCTCTGCATTGGGTGTGGAGCCTGCTTAGGATTCTCTCTCTCCCTCACCTTTGGTCTCTGCCCCCCCCCATAAAATGACTAGAAGAACATTAAAAATAGAACTACCCCCCCAAAAAATAGAACTACCCTATGATCTAGCAATTGCTCTTTTACCCAAATGATACAAAAATATAGCTTCAAAGGGGTAAATACACCCCAATGTTTGTAGCAGCATTTTCTACAATAGCCAAACTATGGAGAGAACCCAAGTGTCCATCAACTGATGAATGGATAAGGAAAAAATTATATATATATATATATATATATATATATATATATACATACACACACATATATATACATATATATGAATATTATTCAGCCATCAAAAAGAATGAAATCTTGCCATTTACAGCAAAACATGGATGGAGCTACAGTATATTATGCTAAGTGAAATAAGTCAGTCAGAGAAAGATAAATATTCATATGTTTAAGAAATAAATTAAGAACTTAAAGAAATTTAAGAAGAATTTAAGAAAGAAAACAGATGAACATATGAGATGGGGGGGAGGAGAGAAGGAAACAAACCATAAGAGACTCTTAACGATAGGGCAGCCCGGGTGGCTCAGCGGTTTGGTGCCTGCCTTCATCCCAGGGAGTGACCCTGGAGACCCCGGATCGAGTCCCTGCATGAAGCCTGCTTCTCCCTCCTTCTGTGCCTCTGCCTCTCTCTGCCTCCTCTCTGTGTATTCTCATGAATAAATAATAAAATCTTTTTAAAAAAAGACTCTTAACGATAGAGAACAAACAGAGGGTTGATGGAGGGAGGTGGGTGGTGGATGGACTAGATGGGGGATGAGCATTAAGGAGGGCACTTACTGTGATCAGCACTGGGTGTTGTATGTAAGTGATGAATCACTGAATTCTACTCCAGAAAGCAATATTGCACTGTATGTTAATTAACTAAAATTTAAAAAAAAAAAATGACTGGAAGAACAGACACTTGAAAAAAATCCTATTGACTATTTAAAAAATTTAATCATTTTTAATGGGTACAGCATTACATTTTGGGATGATGGAAAAGTTCTATAAAGGGATAGTGAGGGCAGCCTCGGTGGCGTAGTGGTTTAGCGCCGCCTACAGCCTGGGGTGTGATCCTGGAGACCCAGGATCGAGTCCCATGTCAGGTTCCCTGCATGGAGCCTGCTTCTCCCTCTGCCTGTGTCCCAGCCATTCTCTCTCTCTCTCTCTCTCTCTCTCAATAAATAAATAAATAAATAAATAAATAAATAAATAAATAAATAAAATCTAAAAAAAAATTTTAAAAAGGGATAGTGATGATGGCTGCCCAATAATGTGAATGTACTTAATGCCACTGAATTGTGTGCTTAAAAATGGTAAATTCTCAAAAAAAAGGGTAAATTCTGTGTGTGATACATATATATAGATATATAGATATATAGATATATGTATCTCCACAATGGAAAAAAAGATTTTACATGGAAAAATACATCCTAAACAAATTTAACACACAACTGATATACTAGTTAAATATATATATGCCTACATACACATATATTTTTAAACACTTATGAGAGTAAAAGACTTAATATCTATATTTTTTAAATTATCATAGAACTTCAAAATATGTTAATAAGAGAAGATATATAAATGGCTAGTAAGCACGTGAAAAGGTCCTCAATGTCATTAGTCATCACAGAAATGCAAACTAAAACTATAATCACATACCACTTCACACCCACTAGAAAGGCTAAAATTAAAATAACTGACAATACAAGTATTGGCCAGGATGTAGATATTCTTTTTAAAAAAATAAAAAGAGAGACAGGCATAGAAGGAGAGAAAGCATATAGGAAAGCAAGCAATTCTCAGCAGAACAAATCCAAATGGTTGGTAAACATTTGAGAAGATGCTCACCAGCAGTCAAAGAAATGCAAATTAAAGTAACAGTGAGTAGTCCCATCCATTGCTACTGGAAATGAAAATTACTATTCATTTTTTGAAATGCATATCCGAGACACTCCTAGGAATTTATCTCACAGAAGTAAAAGCACCAGTATATGAAAAGTATATATAAAACGTTATCCCCATTTGTAGATCAAGAAATGACCAAAAATCAAGCAGGCAAGGAAGTAAGCTCTATGTGTGTATATAATTTGGAATGGATGGGCCCAGGATCACTACTCTTTTCACTCTTTCTGGGAGGTTTCACCTGTTTTCAAGGTTACAACTAACCTATTGACAGTTTCCCAGTCTTTATGTTGAGACCAGACTGCTCTCCTGAGCTTCAAACTGCTTACTGCACAGTTCCCCCAAAGTGTCCCAAAAGTAGGGCCAGGTAAATAACTTGTGGAGCCCAGTGAAAAATGAAAATGCAAACCCCTTGTTCAAAAAGCAGGGGAAAGTGCCATCAAAGGTACTAAGATATATATCTTTTTCCTTTAAAAGTATTTCATTATTATGGAAAGAACCCAAGGTCCATCAACTGATATCTTTGGGTGGTGGCCCCTTCCTGCATTTTCAAAGCCAGCAGCATAGCATCTTCAAATCTCTCTCACTCTCCCTGTCCTATCTCTCTGCTTTCCTCACCACATCTTCTTGGATACTCTCTCCTCCCTCATTTTTATAAGGACCCTTGTGATGACACTCAGTCCACCTGGATAATCCAGGACAATCTCCCCATTTCAAGGCCCTGAATTTAATCACAATCACAAAGTCCTTTTTGCCCTATGGAGTAACATATTCACAAGGTTCTGGGGATTAAGGACATGGATGTCTTTGGTGTAGGTGTTGAAGTAGGGGATATTATTTTGTCTACCACAATGATTGACAACATAAATTTACAAACAGCAAAGAATAATTTTGGTGTCATAATGTTATATAACATAACAAATACTAATATTTTATTAATTTGATAACTCGATAAAGCACATTTTTCTGGCTGAGTTTTCTAGAAACTTGTTTATTAGGTCATCAAAATTTATACTCTAGCAAATTCATTTTCAATCAATATAACTGAAAGTACCATCAGTCTTTCTTGGCAAATGCAAGATGGCAAATAATTTGATAATTTCAAATTTAGAGAAGGATCTTCCTGCTGATGCAACCATTACTGGAGCTGATAAGAGTATTTTATGGCCTGTGGCAACACTGGGATTAATAAATTTTAGCACATCTAGAATTGATGATTCTCATAGAACAATTTTTCTAAAAAGATTTAACTCATCATACTAACCAGTTTCATACCTGAATTTAATTTTAAATGTGCATTTATACAAGTATTTTCATTTTTCCTCTGATGTTTTCTGTAACTTGTGGGGATGTTGTACAACAAAGTGAAAGTGGCTTCTCCTGTTCATGTGCTCTATTGCTGTATATTCGGTTACAAGGAAAATGAATTTAAAAATCATCTTCCTGGGATGCCTGGGTGGTTCAGCGGTTGAGCATCTGTCTGCCTTTGGCTCAGGGCATGATCCCAGAATCTGGGATCGAGTCCCATGTCGGGTTCCTTGTAGGGAACCTGCTTCTTCCTCTGTGTCTCTGCCTCTCTCTCTCTCTCTCTCTTTCTCTCTCTCTCTCTGTCTCTCATGAACAAATAAATAAAATATTTTTTAAAAATAAAATAAAAATAAAAATAATCTTCCTTATTAATAATTGGTTCATTTGAAGCTTCATATAAAAACAACGCTATTTTCTGTTGAATAGGATGATCTTTAAATTTAATTTATATTTCTAAACCTGAGTATTTGCTTTGCAATGCTGCATCAGTTTTCAAAACCTGAGATTTTGTCTCTAAACTCTTTCAAGATTTCTCATAGCTCTTTTATATATGTGTTATTACAATTTCATGTGTATACTTTTATTTTGTAAAAATTTACTGACCAAATTTAATGGTTAAGTGCAATCAGTTCTTGTCCCAGCACTCAGGTTGGAGAGTTAATATTTGCATCAATCCCACAGGACTGAGCTCCAAGGACAGCCAGGCAAGCCCATCTCCCACTGTGAGCCCCATTACTTCCGCACTGTGGAATCCCTACTGTCTCCTGCAACTATGGCTCCTACCACACACCATCAACAGCACCAATCTGGACCCAGTTCCTAGCCTGACCACCTTGGGGCCTCATATCCCCCAGACTGCACAGAAGGCCTATTTGTGCCCACATTACCGTCTACTTGGGCACACAAGTGTACATGGTATCACCCAGCATATCTCCACTGTTCATGCACATGATTCATAGTCTCATCAGACTTCAGTTACAAAATACAGATCAAAAATAACATTATTATGAATTTTAAGAAAACAATAGCAAAGCGTCAAAACAAGTATGGGGCCCTCCTGGGAGTGGGGGCTCTATGTGACTGCATAATTTGCATACCCAAGAAGATGTCCCTGGTGCCAGTTAGGTCCCTTGGTATCTATCCAATTGGTGCACATATATCAGGTACCTGTCATAGAGCTGATGCTCACTTATGGTATCTTTTTCCAGCTTCTTCTGAATGTGCCCTACACATGGAGGAACATGGGAGTAGAAACAAGTGACTGTTCCTACTACCAAAATAATTGCTCAGATGGCAGTATGCCTTTGTGTTTTCATATCCATTATCTCACTGAACACCACAATCCACTGAGGAAGTGAGAGAAAGGATTATTGGCTCTAATTAATTAATCCTCACAGCAATCCACAGTGGTCTCGAAGTATTTTTAATACTGTCTGACAGATGAAGTCAGAGGTTAAATGACTTCCTATCTACCTCACCAGGCTGTTGGGAAGACTGCAGTAAAAGCGGTTTTATCAACAATGAGGCTAAGAGCGCATGTAAGTTATTACCATTATTCTTCCTTGGGAACATCACATGGTAAGGATGTGTAATTCAATTCAACTTTACCTCTAACTAATCAAGATCTCACCTTTTATTTTTTTTTTAAGATTTTATTTATTCATTCATGAGAGGCAGAGACACAGGCAGAGGGAGAAGCAGGCTCCATGCAGGGAGCCCGATGTGGGACTTGATCCCAGGACCCCCGGAAACACGCCCTGAGCCAAAGGCAGACACTCAACCGCTGAGCCACCCAGGCGTCGCGAGATCTCACCTTTTAAGTGTTAAATCTTTTCAGCTCAGATTACCTGGCCAAATAACATAAGATCAATTATGCCTTAATCCAACCTTGTCTCCATGATCTGAGTCCATTCAAAGAGTGCAATTTGCTAATTCCAGAAAAATAAAATTATGCAACCAGTTAAAAATATATCAAGTAAATTAGAAATAACTCTGACAGATATGAAAGAGAAAAAAGTACTCTCATATGTTTGTAAAGCGACAGATTACTATAAAACCATAAAAATACTGGGTTAAAAAGGTAAATCATAAAATGATGAAATTCTTAGAACTCAAGGGCAGGGATCCCTGGGTGGCGCAGCGGTTTGGCGCCTGCCTTTGGCCCAGGGAGCGATCCTGGAGACCTGGGATCGAATCCCACGTCGGGCTCCTGGTGCATGGAGCCTGCTTCTCCCCCTGCCCCCTGCCTGTGTCTCTGCCTCTCTCTGTGTGTGTGTGATGACTATCATAAATAAATAAAAATTTTAAAAAATGCTGGGCAGCAGTTAGAAGAACAGACTGGATGTACACAAGGGAAGCTGTGCTGCACAACCCCAGACATTCACTTTGTACTCTATGTGGATGGCATCTGAGTAAACCATAACAACATGATTACATCTAAAAAACTGTCCTGAGGGGCAGCTGGGTGGCTCAGTCAGTTGAGTAACCAACTCTTGGTTACAGCTCAGGTCATGATCTCAGGATCCTGAGATTGAGCTCCACGTTGGGCTCCACACTCAGTGGGGAGTCTGCTTGGGATTTTCTTTCTCCCTCTCCCTCTGCCCCTCCCTCTGCTACTTTGCTCTCTCTTTCAAATAAATCTTTAAAAAAAAACATGAATTCTCCCAGCTATGATGGAATAGAATTAGATTGGTCCTCTTGCTGTAAACATTTAGAAAATTGTGCAAAATAAATGAAACAAAGTGTTTAGTCACTGGTCAGTAGGCAGGCAAGATTGTGATCCCTGCAAAGAGAGAAGGGATACAAAATAAGCCCCATGATTACCCTCGATTTCTTAGGGAGGCACCATGTAGACCACAGTGGGGAATGGGGTAAGGAGAACACAAGCAGAACATGGAGGACTTGCTGACTTCAAGAGACACAGATCAGAATTCTGAGAGGTTGAAGCAGTTGGAAGAGGGAATAACACAAAAAAAACAGCTTCAGAATTCTACACTGGGAAAAAAAAAAAGAATTCTACACTGAGAGAAAGTGTAAGAATGACCAGTAACTAAAAGCCGAAGAATTTTCAGAGTTCATACAGATTGGAGAATCATTTTAATTTCTGAAAATCCAAAGCAAAGGGTCTTTTAGAGAACAAGTAAAGAATCTATAAAGGTAACCCTTTAATAGTAAAGATAAATTAGCCCTAGAATAAATGCTATTTTAAATCTCTCTAAAAAAAAACTTATAAACAAGCCTTGACTAGAGGGGAGAAGGACAGAAGGATGGACAAAATGGGTTAAGGAGGGCAACCGGGGTGGCTCAGTGGTTTAGCACCACCTTCGGTCCAGGGCGTGATCCTGGAGACCAGGGATCGAGTCCCACGCCGGGCTCCCTGCATGGAGCCTGCTTCTCCCTCTGCCTGTGTCTCTGCCTCTCTCTGTGTCTCTCATGAATAAATAAATAAAATCTTTTTTTAAAATGGGTTAAGGAGAGATACAAGCTTCCAGTTATGGAATAAATAAGTCACAGGAATGAAAGGCACAACATAGGTAATATAATCAATGGTATTGTGATAGTGTTGTGTGGTGACTGATGGTAGCTACACTGGTGGTGAGCACAGAATAATGTATAGATAAGCTGAATCACTATGCTATACATTCAGAATTAATGCAACATTCTGTGCCAGCTGTACTCAAATAAACTTTTTAAAAAAAAACAAGCCTTGAGAAGATTGAACTGATACACAAGTAAATTAACTGCATGACTTTTAAAGAATAAATAAAATCTAGCATTCAACAACATAAAAATCCCAATGTCAAGCAATCCATCAAAAAATATCAGACATGGGGCGCCTGAGTGGCTCAGCCGGTTAAGCATCTGCTTTGGCTCAGGTCATGATCCTGGGGTTCTGGGATCAGGCTCTCTGCTCAGCGGGGAGTCTGTTTCTCCTTCTCCCTCTGTGCTCTCTCTCTCAAACAAATAAATAAAATATTTTTTAAAAATACCAGACATGAGAAGCAGCAGTGAAATAATAGAAACAGAAACAAACTGAGAACTGACAGACAAGGAATTAGCAGTCAAGAACTTTGAAACACTTCTTAAGTAAGATCAAATACTGTTTATTAAAAAAAAAAAAAAGCATGAACATAATGAGGAGAGAAAGGGAAGATAATAAAAAGACCAAAATAGAATGTCTAAAGCTGTAAAATACAATACCTGAAATGAAGTTCGCTGAATTAAACACCACAGAAGATCAGTGAACTTGAAGACAGCAATAAAAACTATCCAGACTAAAACACAGAGAGAAAATACACTAAAAAGAAATGAACAGGGGCACCCAGTTGGCTCAGTCAGTAAAGCATGCAACTCTTGACTTCAGGGTCATGAGCTCAAGCCTTGCATTGGGCCTATGTAGAGATTACTTTTAAAAAAAGGCAGGGAGGGACAACTGGGTGGCTCAGGCAGTTAAGCATCTGACTCTTGGTTTCAGTTTGGGTCATGATCTCAGGATCATGAGATTGAGCCCCATGTCAGGCTCTGTGCTGGGTGTGGAGTCTGCTTGGGATTCTTTCCACCCTCTGTCTCCCCTCTGCCTCTCCCCCCCCCCCACCTCATGCATTCTCTCTCTCTCTTTCCCTCTCAAAATAAATAAAATCTTAAAAAAGAAAAAAGAAAAGAAAAGAAATTGGGGCACCTGGCTGGCTCAGTCAGTAGAGCATGCAACTCTTGATAGGGTTGTGAGTTCGAGTCCCACATTAGGTGAAGAAATTACTTAAAATAAAAAAAAATCTTTAAAAAAGGAAATGAGGAGCACTTGGGTGGCTTAGTCAGTTGAGTGTCTGCCTTTGGCTTGGGCCATGATCCTGGGGTCGTGGGATCGAGCCCTGCATGGGGCTCTCTGCTCAACAGGGAGTCTGTTTCTCCCTCTGTCCCTCCCTTTGTTTATGCACATGTACTCTCTCTCTCTCTCTAATAAACAGATGAAACTCTAAAAAAAAAGAAATGAATAGTTTTGGCCTATAGAAAGTATCAAGCAGTTAGATATACATGTATTTAGAATATCAGAAGGAGAAAAGGGTGAGAATGAAGGAGAAGACATCTGAAGGGAAAAATTTTTTTCAAATTTAGTAGAAACTCTAACCACACACTGAAAGGCTCCAAGAATCTGAAGCAGGATATATACAATGAAAATCAGACAAAGACACATCAAAATCTGAAAACCAGTTATAATAGGAAAATCGTAAAAGTATCCAAGAAAAGAAAACACACTTCATTTACATATATGAGAAAAATTGCAGAATATATAAAAGAAAACATGCCAGCCAGAAAAAATATGACCCATTCACAAAAGAAAGTATAATCAATGGAGACTCACCAACATGACCCAGGTGTTGAGATTATTAGGTAAGACCTTTAAAGCAATTATTATCACTATGTCCAATAAGTAAAGGAGAGAGAAGATAGGAAATCTCAGAGAGAAATACAAACTATGAAAGAGAATCAGATGTAAATTCTAAAACTAAAAATACAATATATGAGACTTTAAAAATCACTAGGTGGGCTCACCAGCAGAATGGGTTTGACAATGGAAAGTCAGTGGACTTGAAGACAGTTTAACAGGAATTATCAAACTGAAGTACAGCTAGTAAAGGGGTTTTCTACTTTTTTAATGACTAGAACTCAGTGACCTGTGGATGCTACTGGATGATACAGCCCTGATATATTAAAGAATCATGCCAAAGAAGTCCTGCCTTTGGGATGCCTGGGTGGCTCAGTGGTTGAGCGTCTGCCTTCAGCTCAGGCCTGATTCCGGAATGCTGGATTGAGTCCCACATCAGGCTCCCTGCATGGAGCCTACTTCTTCCTCTGCCTATGTCTCTGCCTGTGTGTGTGTGTGTGTGTGTGTGTGTGTGTGTCTCATGAATAAATAAATAAAATCTTTAAAAATAAAAATAATAATAATAATAAAAGCCCTGCCTTTGGCATTTCTGGGCATACATGAAATGCTGGTGAGGAGAAGTAAGAAAGGAAGAGTATAACTTATGGACTAAAGTGTGGCAGGAAAATGTACCTGGTTCCTTTGGTGGCTCTCAGTTATCCTGCAGGAATTGACTGCCATTACCCAGAAGGCTTTGCAGTCTCAGTCCTGGAAAACGAAAACCATGCAATTGCCATGGCATCAACTGCAAAACCAGCTCCCTAATACCTCCCTATCTGGGCATGATACTGACCACATTACAGCAAGGCCTAGCTGGAAGAACATGGGCAGGGAAGGAAGAGCTATTGTCACCATTGCCAGTGTACTGCCAGCTTGCAGTACAGAGCTGGAAAAGCCCATGCCCAATCAACTCAGCACAAATGAAATTCTCTACGCTGTTCTGAAGGAGTGTTGCAAAGAGAATCTTTTTTTTTAAGATTTTATTTATTTACTCATGAGAGAGAGAGAGAGAGAGAGAGAGAGAGAGGCAGAGACACAGGCAGAGGGAGAAGCAGGATCCATGCAGGGAACCCAATGTGGGACTCAATCCCGGGTCTCCAGGATCATACCCTGGGCTGAAGGTGGTGGTAAACTGCTGAGCCACCAGGACTGCCCTGCAAAGAGAATCTTAACGATAAGATCATAGCAACTAGCTATGTAGCAGATGTCCTGAAGGCCACCAAAGAGAACAGATTCCAGGAGTTTTCTGACATTGTCATACCTCTTATCAAGAGCTCACCTGAAAGCACTGGCATTGGGACAACCAAAAATGAAGGTGGGAATGAGAAGGAAAAGGAGCTCCAGTTGGAGTCTCTGCTGGGAGCCTTTGAGAGCCTAGGCAAAGCCTGGCCCCAAAATGTGGAGGTCCAATGCTGTTATCATCAAGAGCTGAGCAAGCTGATGTGTGAATGGCTAAAACTGAGCATGTGGAAAGTGCAGTTGGGAGTCCTACAATCAATGAATGCCTTTTTAAAAGGATTAATGCTTTTGGAAGATAAACATGCAGATCCTGAGGCTTTGGCTGAAATTCTCCTTTAAACTTGTAAATCAATCACATATTCTTTAGAAAATAAGACCTATTCATCTGTGAGAACAGAAGCTTTATCTGTGATAGAATTACTGCTTTAAAAACTTGAAGAATCTAAACAGTGGAAAAGTTTGACATCTAAATGCACAGTGCTCCTAATTGAGTCTTTAGCTACTATGGAGACAGACAGCAGACCTGAGGTGCAGGAGAAAGCATCATTACTGAAGAAAACACTTGAAAATCTGGAATAAATTAGAAGGGGAAGAAAGAAATAAGTGCTGTGTTCACTGGGGGGTTGTAATGATGGTATTCTTTGAAAAACCAAGTGCGGATAAGTAAAGATTAATCTGTAGCATGCATCATTCCTTGACTGAAAATTTTAAATGCCTTTAAAAATCTAAGACAAGTGGGAATGGAGTTCCAGAAGAAGAAGAAAGAGAAAATGTGGCATAAAGAATATCTGATGAATTATCACTAAAATTCCCCCAAATACAGTAAAGACACAAGTTTACAGATCCAAGATGCTAAAGTGAAACCCAAACAGGATAAATATGAAGAAAACAGTATAGATTAGTCACATTGCAGTAATATTGGTATTATTAATTTGAGACGCATGTACATCTACATATTCATACTCACACATATAATACCACAGAAAAATAGCAGAGAGATGAATAAAAAATCAAATAAATTAATTGAAAACCCTGTAATCCTTAATTTTAATCAGAAACATCAGTATAAATTCACGATTCATTTTTCTCTTTCTAAAAACCACATAATACCTAGTTAAGCTCACTGAAAAGGCCTAGAAATAATTACAACCCAGTGGCAATGAGCATCCCAAAATACAGACAGTGGTGTCTAAATAGCATTTTCTCCCAAAAGGAGCCAAGTCTCCTTGGAGAAATGACTGATCCTAGATTAGAGCAATAAATGTTCAAGATGGGTCTGTAACATCTTATTTCACCAGTAAGCAAGGAAGCTATCAAACCCTAATACTATCTGTCAAAATAAACCAAAAATCAACTTTAAGGAGCTCCCACTAGCCAAAAATGAGAAAATTTGAGCATCAAAAAAAACAGTGACTTAGGACACCTGGATAGCTCAGTCAGTAGAACATGTGACTCATGATCTCAGGGTCGTGAGTTCCAGCCCCACGTTGAGTGTAGAGACTACTTAAAAAACAAATTTAAAAATTTTTTTAAATTAAAAAAATACTTCAATGGATTAAAAAATAGTGATTATTAACAAAGCCATCAATTCAAAACTGTTTCACAAATTTCCAGTTATAAAATAAATCACAGAGATGAAAAGTACAACACAGGGAATAGAATCAATAATATTGTTTTTTTTAAGATTTTATTTATTTATTCATGAGAGACACAGAGAGAGAGAGAGAGGCAGAGACACAGGCAGAGGGAGAAGCAGGCCCAATACAGGGAGCCCGACGTGGGACTCGATCCCGGGTCTCCAGGATCAGGCCCTGGGCTGAAGGCAGCGCTAAGCCGCTGAGCCACCCGGGCTGCCCTCAATAATATTGTTATAACGTTGTATGGTGATTTATCGTGGTGAGCACTGGATAATGTATAGATTTGAATCACCATCTTGTACACCTGAAACTAATATAACATTGTATATTAATTATACTTCAATTAAAAAAAAAACTCCCATTCTCACCATTGGAGTTTACTAGGCCACCTATCCATTATTTTGAAAATTATTAAGTAAAAGGAAAGAATCAAGCGTCTATCATGCCTTCCCTATATGAATTTCATTTCAGGGTAACCAAATAGTTATAAGGAGAATTCTTTCTTCATGGAAAACTTCCTGCCCATAAATGCAGAAAGGATGACAGACCTAGAAAATCACCATTTCACAGAGTACGAAATAATGGATCTAGGAAATGATCATCACCAATTATCAAACCATTGGGTGAAATCTTGACAGGAAATGTATAATTAATGGATCAAGTTGCCAACACTTAAACCCATGATGAATGTTAACATCACTAAAAAGTTGAGCAAACAGCTTGTGCCTTCTAATAATTATAGGAAATAGGAAATACACCAATACTACAAAATTATTTTTCCAAATAATAATAGTAATAAAATAGTAATCTAATCAGGCCTCTATATCTGCCTAGTTAGAGGAAGTATGGAATACAGAGGAACCAGTTAGACAACACCAACAGATATAATCAGCCAATTCTAGTATGTGGACAATTCTAAAAAAAAAAAAAAAAAAAAAGTTTCTTCAACAAATAAATGGCATAAAGAAATGGAGTGGAGGGGTGCTATAATAATAAAAAGAAAATGTGGCATTTAGGTTGAGAGAGACTTAAAGAGAGACTTAAAAGACATACCAACCAAATGCAATGTGTTGACTGCACCTGATTCTTTCTTCCTTCCTTCCTTTCTTTCTTTTCTTTATATTTTTTTAAGATTTTTAAAAATTTATTTATTTGAGAGAGACAGAAAGTGAGAGCATGAGCAGGTGGAGGTGCAGAGGGAGAAGCAGACTCCCCACTGAGTAGGGAGCCTGGTGCAGGGCTCGATGCAGGGCTTGATGCTGGACTCGATCCCAGGACCCCAGAATCATGACCTGAGCCGAAGGCAGATGCTTAACCAACTGAGCCACCCAGACACCCTTGATTGCACCTGATTCTAACAAACCAATCTTTTTTTTTAAATAAATTTATTTTTTATTGGTGTTCAATTTACCAACATATAGAATAACACCCAGTCCTCATCCCGTCAAGTGCCCCCCTCAGTGCCCATCACCCATTCACCCCCACCCCCCGCCCTCCTCCCCTTCCATCACCCCTAGTTCGTTTCCCAGAGTTAGGAGTCTTTATGTTCTGTCTCCCTTTCTGATATTTCCCACACATTTCTTCTCCCTTCCCTTATATTCCCTTTCACTATTATTTATATTCCCCAAATGAATGAGAACATAAAATGTAACAAACCAAATCTAAAGCAAAAGATTTTTTAAACAATCAAGGAAATTTGTCTATGGAGTGTATGATATTATTAAGGAAGCATTATTTATTCTATTGTATGTGAAATGATACTGTGGCTATTTTTTTTAAGTGCCCCTACTGTTAGCCAAGTGGCCACACATGCCATCTTGCTCTGGCAGGATTGATTTTTATTTATTTTATTTTTTAAAAGATTTTATTTATTTATTCATGAGAGACACAAAGAGAGAGGCAGAGACATAGACAAGGGGTAGAAGCAGGCTCCTCACAGGGAGCCCGATGCAGGACTTGATCCCAGGATGGGATCACCATCTGAGCCAAAGGCAGACGCTCAACCTCTGAGCCACCCAGGCACCCCAGGATTGACTTTTAAAGGAATGAGTTAGGGATGCCTGGGTGGCTCAGTGGTTTAGTGCCTGCCTTCAGCTCGGGACGTGTTCCTGGAGTCCCAGGATCGAGTCCCACGTTGGGCTCCCTGCATGGAGCCTGCTTCTCCCTCTGCCTGTGTCTCTGCCTCTGTATGTGTGTGTGTGTGTCTCTCATGAATAAATAAATAAATAGAGTATTTCTAAAAATAAATAAAAAATAAAGGAATGAGTTAGCCCACTCCTAGGCAAAGATGGTCTTTGGCCACTTAAATCATTACATAACAGTTTGTTGGGTGGATGGATCAGGCTGTCACTATCTGAAACAACTAAGTAATCTTAGCATCTCCCAAACGGGACAACTAAACATGATGTGCCTCATGGAATCAGACTTTAAATGGTGCTTGGCACACAGCTGGACCTCAATAAAATTTTGTTAAAAGCAGTCCGCCATTATGTCCCTGGACCCACTCTTCTAGTCCACCAGCTCTCTGCTGCCTAAATGCTTCCCTCTGGACTATGTAGCTGATCTAAGTTCAGGCTTAGGACCACCACTGGTCTACTTTATAACACTGCTGCTATTGCTTCTGCCATTCCCACTGCTCCCATTGCAGCAATCGTAACAGACTGACTCTGCTCCTATGACCCACAATCCTCTCTCTCCTTGTTCCATGTGGAAGCTGACTTTTTCCTTCCCTATAAGATAGCTCTCTCAACTTACCTTAGGAGGTTTGGCCCAGAAGTGGTCATAGCTCCTCCAATGCCTCTTCAGTTGGACAGTTCCATATGCCAAGGAGCAACTGATGCCACACAGCTGGGCTAAGGGTGTCTACCTCCATGTGCCTCCCCTTGGACCATACCACCTCTACAGATCAACTCTCTACCAGGGCACCAAATGGCTCTGGGGCCCTTCAATTATCTTCCATCTCAGTCTGACTTCTTTGACTTCCTGAGAAATCTCCTTCATCCCCCATCCCTTCTTTGTGCATGGTGAGAGGAATAGGGGAAGTTTATAATCCTAGTGTCCTTGGAACCCAAGTATCAATGCCAAAAGCCTCTTTATTGCTTCTCCCAGGGGCTTAAGAGCCTTCATAAAAGAGAACCCTAGGGATCTGCCTCCACATCACAGAATTCCAGAGCTCTGCATGCAGATAGGCCCATCCAGGACACTCACCACTCATAGAGAAATGAAAAGCCATCTCTTCCTGGAACAAAAATGAAACATAAGAGGAGGCGGCAGCAAGCACAGGCAGCGTTAAGAATGAAAGGAAATAGCTGAGCAAGCAAATTAAGGCCTTTTCTCTGAGAAGTAAGCCAGGCAGAGGTACCATGAGGGCTTCTAATACTAAAGCAGCGATTAATACCCAAAATGGAGCCAGAACTAGAGCTGAGCACAGCAGCACAAGTTTCAGCCTCCAATAAAAAGTTCAGGGTGAGTGAAGGACATTTTTTACTTAATTCTGGTAAGGAACACCAGATACAGAAGGCAAAATTTTTAACAGTCACAGTTCAATCATTAATATAATAGACAGGTAGAGAAATATATATGTATATATCTATAGCCTATCTTTTCAGTGAGTATGCATACATTATTAAATCTTATTTAAATCATATGTGTGCTATTGCTTTCAGAGTTTATTGTTGATTTTCCAGGAAAAAAAATTATGACTGACTAAATAATGTGCTAGGTTCCTTCTCCTTAGGAAAAAAAAAAAATCATAGCTCCTAGCCAAAGGATATCACTGTCACTTGGTTGTAGATACCCATGTTACAGATAAATTGCCCAGAAAAGAAATCAAACTGATATAAAGACAAATGGTACAAGGACCAAACCATTAGTCAATGAAGAGTTAAATGATCCACACCCATTTTGTCCTTTCCACATGATCTGACAAAGTTAGAATATTTCCCAAAGGTAAATTTTTGTGCCTGCTCTCATCCTACACACCCTGAAACTGAGAAAGTGGCCATTTGTAATCGATTAACAGAGTGTAGTGGGAGTTATTTTTTAATCATAGCAAACACCTGATAGCACTTATCGTGTGACAAACACTGCTATAAACCCATTATAAATAGATATTAATTCACTTAATCCAACTAGGAAGTCTTTGTAAGTCCATGCAGGAAGCATGCAGCTACTGCTCCCTACTTCCTTCTGCACTGGTCCCGTTAAACCAAGCTTGTTTCTATGTCATTTAGGGAGGCGGGGGTATGTACATTGCCAATGAATCAGACCCCCACTTATTTGTAATAAACACTTGACAGAAAAATTCTCAAAGGCTATTTATTAAGCTCCCAATATCCTTGGGGTGCTATGTTGGGGACTGTAATTACAGGAAACGTTTCGACTCTGTTTCTTTTCTGACCGCCCGGCTGGGAGACCCAGGGAGTGGGCCATGGTAACCACTCTTCATTTTCCTGGGCCATTGTAACCCTAATGAGATCCATTCTGATTGCAATTATAACAGTGCGCAGCAGGTGAAGCCATATGGAGTGTGGTCATCTTGAAGCAGGAGCTGAAAAGGGGCTTTTGTCTACCAGACTCTGCACATGCATTTTCTAAAATCAGGTCCCACCTGGTCCTGCCACAGCCCCGTAAAGAATGGCAATTGTCTGAGGGCTGAAGCTTCAATCCATGCCCACGTTATAAATAGGAAAATTGCTGAGTGCCTACTGTGTGCCAGGTGCTGTGCTAGGCTTTTTCTCATGTCATCCCATTGACCTTCCAGTGCACCAGCTATCGTAAGCAACCTTCTACTGAAACTAAGGCCCAGAGACATCACAGTTGCACAGCTCTTGAACATAACAGCACCAGGATGACCATGACGACACCAGATATCTTCACGTAATGCTTGAATGTTTTCTAATCCAAGGGGAAGTTGTCATTGAAATCTTTTTTCTTTTTTTAAGATTTTATTTTTAAATAATCTCTACGCCCATATGGGGTTCAAACTTACAACCCCAAGTTCAAGAGTTGCATGCTCTACTGACTGAGCCAGCCAGGCAAAGCACCCACGCCACTGAAATCTTAACTTTCTAGGTCTTTTCTTTTGTTGTTGCTTGACTTGAATAAACAGATTATCATGAAAGATTCCTTTTTCCAGGATGGGTCTCTAAGCTCTTTTTGTACCATGTTACTTGACAACTGACTGGGGGCAGGTGCTAACTAGAGAGAAGCCCCCACAGTTCACCTACCCTTGGCAGGTTCCATTCAGAGAAGTGGAGGGGGGGGCAGGACTGGATAGATTGGAAACCTGATCCCAGAATCACACACATCACAGTGAGTCTTACACTGCTCACCAGGACTACTGCCTCAGTGTGGGCTGGATAAACTGAGGTATGAAAAACTCTTCCGTTGCACATAATGGTTATTTTTTATTGGAACCACAGTGCCTCTTCCCTTCCCTCCCCCACCTCTCTTTCCCTGCTCCCTCTACACCTTCCCCCTCTGTGGCTAACCCAACCAAGAGCACAGATAAAGAAAACTTAGAGTCCGCAGTTCAGGGTCACATTGGTCTATTAAAGCTTAACAAAGAGTAAAGCTTTATGCTGAAGAAAACAGGTTTACCTTGAATTTGTGAATTGAGAGGCTTCTGAAGGAGACAGAGAAAACCTTTAATATTAGGCAAACCTATTATTCCATAGGCTGCAATAAAACAGTATTTAATTCTAGGTGGCCACGTGGCTTAGCACACTAACCCTCAGGAGAATGTGTACTATGCAAAGAAAGGAGCTTAGGTTCTAATTAGAGGATTTGGGGTACAAACACCAATAAATGACAGAATTATGTATGTGTATATAAATATGTATAATGACCAATGAGAAGATGAAATTATTTCTAAAATAAAATAATTTACTCTTCTCAAGACCTATGTGAATTCCTATCATTCTTAGGCTTCCTGCAAGCATGTAACAACTTGACTAGTTTTCTGCCCAAGCAGCCACCCTCCCCAAACCACTGTCTCTACTTGCAGGTTCACCCCTGCTTGAAGCTCTTAACCAGTGACACAGCCCCTAGTCACAGTGGCCTTAAAGCACTCTATTTAATCTTTGGGGGACCTGGCATCAGGTCAGCTTTTGCAACCAGGCCTACTAATCCTGTGCCCCTATGTTAGAAACTAGCCCTCCATCTTACTGTCAACCCCAAATTTCCACCATCAGTCCTATAGCTGGATCTCTATTCTGAAACCCTGGCTCTCAGTCTCAATCTTGACCTGCTCAGTACTTCACTCTGGAAATCTGGAGAACAAGGCAAGGCCCTAATGGTCTCTTTTTGCAGGGAAAGATGCCTGCCCTCCAACCCTAGCCCAGAGCCTGAGCCCTGCCTGTATGTGGGTCACCTGCCTTCCTGATGTTGTGTTTTGCCTGGCTCATGGCAATGTCCTCACCCCTGTTCATACCAGGTAAGCAGGCTTGGCTCAATGCCAATAAACTCTTCCAAGCCTGGCCTGAATGCTCACATATCCTAAATTTCAACATCCAATAGAGCTGCTTGGCAGTCACTACCATGTCCAGTCACATGGCTACGGGCACAGAAGGAAAAACTGCAGCTCCACAGATTGAAATATTTGGGGAGAATAAATTCCACTTTCTCTAGCATCTAGTTGAACCACTGCAACAAAATAGTTTCTGGGGCCAAAGAATGTTTTGGAGAGGGTACACTATTCCACAGGCCAACTACTTTAATAGTCCTTCCTCTCTATGTTCGTGGGATGTGGAAGCCAGAGAGACAGATAAGGACTATAGGTCAAGGAAGTAATTTGCCTAGTCATCATTAACATGCATACTAATGAAAAAAAAAAACCACTCAAACATGCTTGGCTTTTTTTTCCCCCTTTAAGCATCCCTTTGTCTATAAAACTACATAAAAAGATCATGATAATAACATGAACTTCTAAAAAACGGGAAATTTTTAAAAACCCACTGGAGTACATTTAGCATGTTAATCACTGCACGATGTATAGAATATTTTTTTAAAAGATTTTATTTATTTATTCATGAGAGACACACAGAGAGAGAGAGAGAGGGGGGCAGAGACACAGGCAGAGGGAGAAGCAGGCTCCATGCAGGGAGCCCGACGTGGGACTCGATCCCTGGCCTCCAGGATCAGGCCTTGGGCTGAAGGCGACGCTAAACTGCTGAGGCACCCGGGTGCCCGATGTATAGAATTATTAATCACTATTTTGTCACCTGAAACTAATATAACACTGTTGGCTATACTGGAATTAAAATTAAAAAAGTAATTAAGGGACATCTGGGTGGCTCAGTGGTTGAGTGTCTGCCTTTGGCTCAGTGGGTGATCTTGGGATCTGGGATTAGGATCCAGTCCCGCACCCCCCCACCCCCCCCACCCCCGCCATCAGGCTCTCTGCAGGGAGCCTGCTTCTCTCTCTGCCTCTCTCTGTGTGTCTCTCATGAATAAATAAATAAATATTTTTTAAAACTTAATTTAAAAAAACCTGTTCCCCTAATACCCATAGCCAAGGACAATCTATTTTTCCATCCTTTTTCTGTCTTCAGCAGCTAAAATCTGTTTTGGAGTGAGAGAATTTGAAGCATCTTTAATGCCCAATGAACAACCGACTCCTTTTCCTTGTCCAATGTCTGTTGGGTACTGTAAGAGCACTGTCTTTCACTAGGGATACAGCAAGCTGATTCAACAGGAGTGAATTTAACAGCTTGTCCCTCTACCCCACCTTTGTATTCCCCATGATCAGGGACAAAGAACAAGGGCATAGACATGCCTTCAAAACACCATCACGATCTGTGTACTTACTGATCTTACCACTTTCAAAAAGCTCTTAGGTTATTCAGGAAAGGTAGCATACCCCCCACCTTGATGGCTGAACATTGTTGAATACTAATGAAGCAAAAACATCCATGGACAGATAACTAGGCTCAAATCTCACCTGTCTCCATAGTTACAAACAGAATCTTTGGGGCACCTGGGTGGCTCAGTCCCTTAGGTGTCTGCCTTTAGCTCAGGTCATGATCCTGGAGTCCCAGGATCAAGCCCCACACTGGGCTCCCTGCTCAGCAGAGGAGTCTGCTTCTCCCTCTCCCTCTGCCTCTCCTTCTGCTCATGTCCCACCCCCCCCCTCTAATAAATAAAATCTTTTTTTAAAAACTCAGAATCTTTGAGCCTTATCTTCTGGTCTAGAGTCTTCATTTGCAAAGTGGGGGGATTTCCAATTTTTTTAGGGAACTGCCCAGTTCTAGAACTTACTTGAATTCCAAAGGTCCAACAAGAATTGTGTTTAAAGTTGTGTTGATGGCTGAGAGGATGGGTCAGGAATGACAACTGAAAATCAAGATCTGAGTTCTGGGATGTAAAGTTCCAGGCTCTAACTTTCTGCAGTATACCATGACCAGGCTGATGGAGCAAAGCCTTCATTATCCCAGCACAGGAAACCCAATGACCCAGTTTCTGGATGATGTCAGAAAACACAGGAAACCTGGAGAACAGATTGAATTCCATCCCTAAGAGACCACTAACACCTCTTTCAAAAACACCTGAGAATGGGATACCTGGGTGGCTCAGTTGGTTAAGTATCTGACTCTTGGTTTCTGCTCAGATCATTATCTCAGGGCTGTGAGATCAAGCCCCACATTGGCCTCCATGCTCAGTGCAGAGTCTATTTAAGATGCTCTCTCTTTCTCTCTCTCTCCCCTCTCCCTGCTCATGCAAGCATGCTCTTTCTCCTAAAATAAATAAGTAAAATCTCTTTAAAAATACCTGAGAGTGCTTGCTTCCACAGCACTTATACTAAAATTGGAACAACAGGGCAGCCCAGTGGCTCAGCGGTTTAGCGCCGCCTTCAGCTCAGGGCATGATCCTGGAGACCTGGGATCAAGTCCCGTGTCAGGCTCCCTGCATGGAGCCTGCTTCTCCCTCTGCCTGTGTCTCTGCCTCTCTCTCTCTCTCTCTCATGAATAAATAAATAAAATCTTTTTAAAAAATAAATGAAAAAAAAAATAAAACCAACACATGGATTGAGGTAATGCTGGAAAGAGATATACCAATAATGTTAGAGGAGATAGGACCAACTACATAATTAATAGGACCTAGTACAAAATGAAAACGTGGGGCGCCAGGATGGCTCAGTCAGTTAATCATCTGCCTTCAGCTCAGGTCATGATCTCAGGGTCCTGGGATCAAGCCCCACATTGGGCTCCCCACTCAATGGGGAGTCTGCTTCTCCCTCTCTCTCTGCCTCTCCCCCTGATCATGCTCTCTCTCTCTCTCTCAAATAAATGAAATCTTAAAAAAAAAAAATGAAAGTGTGTAGCTCCTGTTCAAAACTTACTAAGAATGTCAAGACAGGGCAGCCCGGGTGGCTCAGCGGTTTAGCGCCGCCTTCAGTCCAGGGCCTGATCCTGCAGACCCAGGATGGAGTCCCACGTCAGGCTCCCTGCAGGGAGCCTGCTTCTCCCTCTGCCTGCATCTCTGCCTCTCTCTCTTTCTCTCTCTGTCTCTCATGAATAAATAAATAAAATCTTAAAAAAATAAAAGAATGTCAAGACAGCAACAACAGAGCATTAAACCAAGTGTGGGGTTTTTTTAAGCACTGAACCCTGTGTAACTGAACAGGTTGCATCCAGGAAACTGGCCCTGGTGCCAGTAAGGTATTTCTGAGTGTTAATATTGTCAGCGATGGTTTCCTTTTATGTATGTGCCTATTAGCTCCAAGTTCTATTAAGTGAACATAGATTATTTTTACTTTTAGAAAATAAAATTAATTTCTTTAAGATTTATTTATTTGAGACAGAGAGAGAGTGCACATGCACATGTGCAAGCACGAGTGTGAGCAGCAGAGGGAGTGGTAGAGAGAGAGTCATCAGTCACACTCCCTGCTGAGCATGGAGCCTGATGCAGGGCTTGATCCCAGGACCCTGAAATCCTGACCTGAGCTGATATCAGGAGTTGGATACTTAACCAATTGAGCCACCAAGGTGACCCTATAATGACTGATTTCTAAAAGAACCAACAAAAAGTAACGGATATCTACCTATAATTATAGAGTAGCATGATTTGGAACACTAATCATACTATGTCACAGGTAGGGGTTGAACCTGGGATGTAGGGAGAAGTGGTAATCTGGCCAAAAGGATCAAAGTCGGAAGCTGCCCCAAGAAGATACAGAAAGGGAAGGGTAACCTTGTACCTGGGACTAGGCAGATGAGACCCCAGCTGCCTGCAAAAAAAGTCCCTGCCCCAATGTGGGCAGGGGTGAATGATCAGCCTCATGTACAGGCAAAAAAGATGGTTCCACAGTAAGTAAGAATGACATCGGTGGTGGCAGTGATACAGGCTGTAGAGTGGCAAGGCACTAAGCCATGTAACCCATGAGGTTCACAGCAGCAGACTGCGCCAAGAAGTTCAAAAGTTAAAACTGGTGGTGTGCTAAGGAACAAAAAGTACTCAAGGGGGGAGGAGAACCTAAGAGTTTCAGGAACCTACATGGTAGCCGCAAGGCCCACAGTGACTCTAAACTAGGATTCAGTGTCTCTTTGTACCCTCAGGCTGGTATGAGGGGAACCACATATATTTCACTAATTTATTTAAACTAGTATTTATTGTCTGTCTCTGCCCAACTAGAGTATAAGGTTTACAAGAACTAGTGTTTTAAACTGTTCTGTTCACTATTGTACCCCAGCCCCTAGAAACATGACTAGCACAGAGTGGACACTCAAAAAATATTTGAGGGGATGCCTGAGTGGCTCAGTGATTTAGCGCCTGCCTGCCTTTGGCCCAGGGCGTGATCCTGGAGTCCCGGGATCGAGTCCCACATCAGGATCCCTGCATGGAGCCTGCTTCTCCCTCTGCCTGTGTCTCTGCCTCTTTCTCTTTCTCTCTCTCTCTCTCTCGCTCTCTCTCTCTGTGTCTCTCATGAATAAATAAATAAAATCTTTAAAAATATATATAAAAAATAAATATTTGTTGAGTTACAAGTTTGGTCCAATTCTTTTTTTTAAAAAAATATTTTATTTATTTATTCATGAGAGATGCAGAGAAAGAGGCAGAGACATAGGCAGAGGAAGAAGCAGGCTCCTCACAGGAAGCCCGATGCGGGACTCGATCCCTGGACTAGGATCACGCCCGGGCAGAAAGTAGAAGCTCATCTGCTGAGCCACCCAGGCATCCCAGTTTGGTCCAATTCTTATGCCCCTGTGTGTGAAGCAGAAAAAAGGGTTAGTTAAATAGGACAGGCCAAGTCAAAGAACAATCAGAATGGAAAAGATGTCCTTGTTTTGAACTCCGAAGGGAACATGAGGGATTCCTTCTTAATTATTCAATACTTTAATTATTCAGTGTTCATCCCAGAGGGGATGGGGGAAATATACAATAGGGTCAGGTGTGAGCAACACACCTATCTCCATCTCCTTAAGATAAATCAATTCTTGGGAATTCCCCAGAAGACTGCCGGTCTTTCCTCTGAACTTCACGAGGTGACCCCAGACACCACACAATTTCAGGGTCATTCTGAAATTGCATTAAAAATTCCTGACGCCATATCTTCTGTGAACAGGTGGAAGAGAAAAAAGGAAAGCAATTACCGAGATGCCACGAGCTGAGAAAGGGTTAAATATGGACCTAGGAATGCAAAGAGCCTGCCTCCTTCCCCACGAGATCCAACTCAGGCTGTGGCGCTCCCAGGGCTCTCATTATGGCTCCCAATGCCAAGTGGCCTCTCTACATTTCTTGCCTAATCCCAAGCACTTGAATGAGGTAAATGCAGCCATAAAATGCTTTCCCCCCCTTCTTTCTGGGCTCCCCCTCTTACCAGCATAATAAACAGGAAATGTCTCCAATGTTCCAACATCATCAGCTGCAGGTACTTTTCTGAATCAACTGCAGGCCTTTTCTGAATCCACAGAGAAATGCATGCACATTTCTCCCCCTTTCCATTTTCCTTCCTTGAGGCAGCATTAAAGAATGCAGTTACGGGGTGCCCAAGTGGCTCAGTTGGTTAAGTATCTGGCTCCTGATTTCTGCTCAGCTCATGATCTCAGGGACGTGGGATGGAGCCCCACACCAGGCTCTGTGCTGGGTGTGGAGCCTGCTGGAGATATTCTCTCTCTCTCTCTCTCTCTCTCTCTCTCTCTCCAACCCTCTGCCCCTCCCCCACTCACATCCTCTCTCTGTCTCTCTCTCTCTCTGTCTCTCTCTCACTCTGTCTCTCTCTCTCTCTCTCTCTTTCTATCTCAAATAAATAAATAAATATTTGTTTAAAACAAAGAATGCAGTCATCCCCAGGCACAAAATAGCAGCTTGGAAGAACGTGGTTAGCTCCCGTAGAGAAATAGACTGTCTTCGCCACTGGCCTAAAATGCAAGGTCTAAGGGGCTGAGCTGAGACTCATGTTTACCAAAGGGCAGGGAGAGGTAAGAATGGCATTTTCCTTGACCATGGTTTACAATTATGAATTGCAGGCTGCAAGTAGAGACATTCTAAAAGGCCCAGCTACTCACTGTCCTGGCCTGGAATTAGGACAGAAAATGACATTTGAGAGAGTCCTGGTATAGTGGCAGAACTGAGGGGTCCATGCCCAGAAAATGGCATGCATGGTATGTGAAGTCACAAGACCTGGCTCTGCCATGGAGATCATGGGCAACATGCAGGAGGAATGAGGTACATCTGAGCCCAGTGGAGAGCCAACCTATGGATCTTTTTTAAAGACCAAATACAGGGACGCCTGGGTGGCTCAGGGGTTGAACGTCTGCCTTGGGCTCAGGGTGTGATCCCAGGTCTGGGTATTGAGTCCCACATCTGGCTCCCTGCGAGGAGTCTGCTTCTTTCTGCCTGTGACTCTGCCTCTCTATGTCTCTCGTGAATAAACAAATAAAATCTTTTTTTAAAAAAGACAAAATACAATTTTACCTAAGATAGCACCCCTGAAGTGGCAGTAAGCCAAACTACCTCCTACCAAGGAATTTGAGAAGCTGAACCCAAACATGGAAAATCTCCAGGTTTTCCCACTGCAGATAGGTGAAAACATAGACTTAAATAGTCTATGTTAGTCAAAATAAAGTTGGTAGAGTCAGTGAGCTTCCATCATACCAAGAGAGCTTGTTCTATGAATTTTGCTAACAATATATCAGTAGTGCTTGTTCTTGTAAACCTTCTACTGGCTGGATGACCCCAGGCCAGTTAACAACCCCTCTGTGCTTTCCTTTCCTCATCTATAAAATGCAGGTATAATACCTGATTTATAGGGATGGTATAAAAATTACAGCGGTGTATATAAAGCACCCAGAACATCACAGATAGGATAGCAGTAATGCTACAGTTATTACGTGATAGAAAAGGTGATCAAAAAGGTCATTTTGACTTCTGCCCTTGCCTTGTACTTAACCATTGCCAGTTTATGCAGTGCTTGGAAGAAGAAAAAAACACAAGAAGATGCAAATCATTACCAGTCGATAATGATGAAAACTACAGACATGGGTGTCACCAAAAGTCGTAAAAGAACTTCCAAAGCCTCTATTTGAAGTGTAGTTCACATGGAGATCGTGGTGGGCAAAGAGGCAGAAAAATACTGAGGATGGACACAAGCTCATGAGCTGCCCGTAACCATAACAGTAAACTTGAAAAGCATAATGCAGAAGCTGATCATGACTCAAAATGGCTTTTCTATAGATGTAAAAGAAATTGGGGCAAAAAAATAAAAGAAAAGAAAAAGAAAAAGAATTTGGGGCAGGGGGAGATCATTGGTTTTCTAGTAACAAGGCTACTCTGTGATCTGCAAACACACTATGCCCACGTCTACCACTGAACGGGTGGCTCCCATGAAGACTTCCCTGATGCTTTCCTGCCTCCTCAAGTCCTATCGCACCTTCTGGCCTATGCCTCTCAGAGCATCATGCTACACGCTACCTCGTGCTTCTTTTTTGCAGGCCCATGTGCTGGCCCATAATCATAAGCTCCTTCAGAGCAGCATTTGATGTTACACATCTTTATATTAAATGACCAACATGGGAAAAGTCCCTGACACCGTGTGGGAGTGCTCGGCAAATGTGTTATTGTAATGAAAGGCACAAGAGCCATACCATCCTGGTGTCATTATAAAAGCATTAACCCCAATTCTCTGGCCAGTTTGTAACATTATTCCCCTTCCTCCTCCCTTTGTGAGCCCCACATTACTAAGCATGGGGCCACCAACAAGGCTGAATTAATAATAAGCACACACCCAAAGTTCATGCTGTCATACTCTTTCATCACCATTTGGACTTAGTTCTTTAACTTGCTGATGAGAGATTAGGAGGTTATCTATTCAAGCAGTTCAAAAGGGGTGGGAAATTTGCCCCCTTCCTCTCTGTACATCAGAAGTGGGGATTGGGGATCAAGAGTCTTTCTCCCCTGACAAGCTCTAAAAATGGCATTATTACCAACTAATTAGATAGCCTACAGTATTAGGAGGTTGAACTTCAGAACGAAGTTCAATCATAAAGGCTACATTGGGGGATCCCTGGGTGGCTCAGCGGTTTAGCTCTTGCCATCAGCCCAGGGTGTGATCCTGGAGTCCCGGGATCCAGTCCCACATCAGGCTCCCTGCATGGAGCCTGCTTCTCCCTCTGCCTGTGTCTCTGCCTCTCTCTCTGTGCGTCTCTAATGAATAAATAAATAAAATATTTTTTTAAAAAAAAGGCTACGTTGGCTTGCAATATGACGCACCACCATCAGTAGTGCCTATGAGGTTAGTTCTTCCTAACAAGATGGTATGCGTGGGTTGGAAGGTAAAATTAAATCAGATGGGGAAGGGGAGATATTTGAAGTCAGGAAAAATTTAAACACCTCAGAGCTACTTTTTAAAAAGTGAGACAGTTTAGAGAGGAATCAAAAACTTTTTTAAAAACTGTGTGTGTGGGATCCCTGGGTGGCTCAGTGGTTTAATGCCACCTTCAGCCCAGGGCGTGATCCTGGGGTCCCAGGATCGAATCCCACGTCGGGCTCCCTGCATGGGGCCTGCTTCTCCCTCTGCCTGTGTCTCTGCCTCTGTCTCTCTCTGTATCTCTTATGAATAAGTAAATAAAATCTTAAAAAAAAAACTGTGTGTGTGTGCGTGTGTGTGCGCGCACGCGTGTGTATGTGTGTTTCCAACTAGACTGTCAGCTGTATGAGGATAGAAACAAAATCTGCTTCCCCTAAGCATCCCAGTCCCTGGTATGTGCTGAGTGCCTAATACATGCTCATGTATGTATATATAATATTAAATAAGATTACAAAGTATAGGTAAGGGAAAGGGAACTTGGCAAAAATAAAAAGGAATCTTTATGAGACACCTAAAAAAGGAAGGTGAAAAGCTACCCACAGCAGGAATAGGGGTTAATGTGAGATTATATGTGTCCCTCTTTCAATTCGAAGCTTTCATTTTCTTTAAAGATTTTCTTTATTTATTCATGAGACACAGAGAGAGAAGCAGAGACATAGGCAGAGAGAGAGAAGCAGGCTCCTCACAGGGAGCCCAACGTGGGACTCGATCCCTGGACTGGAATCATGCCTTGAACCAAAGGCAGACACTCAACAGCTGAGCCACTCAGGCATCCCACCATGCTTTCATTTTTAGCCTAAATCTCCACTTTGAGAATAAGGTACTTGTGCCCCCCTCCTTTTTTTGCACCTGCCAGCAGACAAAGTGGTTAAACTACCAGCTGGTCCTCTCCCTGAGGGTCAGTCCCTTTCCCCAACAAAGCACTGGGGACCTGAGAACCCACCTCATCTACACACCAGTAACAGGATATTGCAGCCAGGATTATGGCAGGTTCTCCTCCAGTTCAGCAAAGCATAGAGCAGCCTTTCCTATCTGCAGAGCCAATGGGACAGCTAGAGCTACATCTCCCTGTTTTGTTGTTGATTGTAAAGCTGTCACTGCAGTCAGTTCCCATAGAATGAAAAACCAAACTTCAGTTAGTCTTAAAATAACTCTTTGAAGTCGATATTATTTTTCCCATTTATAAATAAGAAAACTGGGGCCCAGTGAAGTAAGTATCCTGTTCGAGATCATAGAGTTGAGAAGGAGCAAGTCTGGTACCAAGACTCAACCCTACCTTTCCTAGAAATCCATGGACTGTTAGCTTCCAGGAAGCAGACAGGGTGACCAACCACCCCGGCTTTCCCAGAACTGATGGATTTCCCAGGAGGCAGGATTTCCAGTACTAAAACCAGGAGTGTCAGGCAAACGGGGAGGAGGATGGTGACCCCAGCAGGGTCTGTGTGGATCTCGTTCACTGTTGTGTACCTGTGGCACATTGTGAGCACTCAAAAAATATTTGCTGAATGAATTAAAGAATGGACGAATGATTTTTGTGATAGCCCTAGGACACATTTAAATGCTCCAATTCCTTTATAAAAGGCCATTTAAGGCGCCTTCTTAGCCCCCTCCCTGCCTCATCAAACAGAACATGAGGATCATAGCGTTGCTATGCCTGAGAATTTCATTGTGAAAAAGGAAGACTGGAGAGATACCCTAACGAGCAACTGAAATTGAGTTCTGCTTGTCTTTGTTGCTTTGGAGGAGGAAAATAAATGAATGGTAAAGTTGATTCTTATTTTCAAATAAATTAAACATCCAGAAATGTGTGTTTGTTGCCTACTTTTAATAGCATGTTTCTTTCTTAAAGCAGACTCCAAGCCAGCCTCCTGTCCAAGTTTTCTGTCGTGCCTTATTGTCTAGTCTGTTCAGCTATTTTAAAAAACGTTGAATATCAACAATGGCTTTCAGGCAGGCATTGTCAACTTTTGTATGAAGCAATCTTGGTTGAATGAGAAGATCCCAGAGCTTATAGTCCTGTCTGCTGTGCTGCCCCGGGCTGGGCTTGAATGTGTGTGACTGATAACAGGACACATTTCTACCTTAGTTATTACATTCCTGCTCCATAATTCATTGGCCACTCTCTTTTTAGGAAAGATCTTTATGGCCAAATGGGCAGGACGGCAGGTAAGTGCTCTCAGGAGAAAAGCTGCCTCCTAGAGGTCCCGGGCTGGATGTGGGTACACCTAGTCATCCCGACCAGGGGTCCCTGGCCGGTCCAGCCAGGTCCAGCCAGGTCCACAGGCCCCTCTAGCTTTGCTGGAGCCCTCACAGAGGGGTTGCTTTTCAACACTATGTAGTGACAACTAATCAAACTACCTACCTGCTGTGTTAAGGGTTAAGGCTCTGTGAGGAGGGTTACATTTACCTGGGGTTTAGCCCACTTTGGTTGGTTTTCTTTTTTCTTTTGCCAGGCTTGAAGGAAACATGAATATGCTGATTTGGAACTGCCTTTCTTCCCCAGTGCTGGTTTTTTTCTCCTCCTGAGGGGTCCTCTCTAAAAACTGCCAGCATATAATTTCCTGCTTTTGCAAAGGACTCCTGAGCTCAGAATGGGCCTTTTAGAGGACTCCTGAGCTCAGAATGGGCCTTTTTTCTCCACCCTCAGGAAAACAAGGTCCCAGCAGGGGACAGGCAACTGACTCCAGATAACTTTTATTTAAGATTTCTGTTACTTCAAATGAAAAATTGCATTGAGTTGCTTAACTGCTCTGTATTCCATATCAAGGTAAATCATAAGGGCCTGCATATCTTAGCATTAAAACCCCCAAAGGAGGATTTCTGGGGAAAGTTTCCTATTGCTTTGGGAACTGTTATGGTTAACTCAGCTTGTGGGATATGCTCATCTCCGGGGTGGCTGGCTTAGAAAAGATGAAGCAGTCTTCCCTTGAATCCAAACACACCGCATGGAGTAGGAGCCACAGGGACTGAGTTACTCCAGGCAAACAAACATGTCAATATCTAACTTGAGAGAAAGAGAAAAGAAACAAGGGCCCTTAGCCTGTCGCCAGTGGGGTAACATGAGTGGAGAAATGGAAACAGGGAGGGAATAAAAGAAAGAACACCTCTGGTTTACAAACTTCTTCTTTGTGAATGAAGAGACATGCTAATATCTTGGAGGAATATTGCCAGGAAGGGGGAAAGAGCAAGGTATCCCATAGTCTGTTAAGTTGGCTACGAAGCCATCAGACTTCTGGAGTTCATCCATTCCTCTGCTGTGGTCCCTTTGTCTCAAACCCAGAACCCTTGACAGAGTCTCTGGGTGCATGCACTTCACTGTGGACATAGCAGAAAAAGCATCAAAGGGCTTTGTGATCAAATCCCAAGTCAGAGGAGCAGCCATCCAAGGTAATAACACATAGCATTCTGGTTGGCATGTGAAGGTACAGGGTCTCTGACCAGCCTGTGACATAGTAGACACCTGCAGCCACTTCCTAGTTTAAAGGTGATTTCTAAAGTAAATTATCAAAGATCTACTTATCTCTTTCGGATTTAACATAGCTTGAGTAAAGGCAAATGTGCAAATAAAAGACCCTGTGTGCCACAGCGCAGTGTAGCACGTAATTATTTTATTCCTTAAAAAAATCTGTTTGGCTTTTGCAAATCAATCCATGACTACCATTTGTGAGGTCACTGACCAAACTATGACTGCAATTTATATCCATATTGAGCTGTAAGCAAAACCCAAAAAGGTAAATCAAAGATCTAACTTTGAACGTTTCCACTTGAACAAAGCAATAAAAAACAATATACTTCCTCCCTGGCCCCCACACTCTGTTTTCTCATTGGTAGAAAGCAAAATAAAATTGTATGAAAGAAATAGTCAATAGAGCTCTTCACTGGAATCAAATATAATTACTTCGAAAGAAAAAAAAATCACTACTTTTTAAAATGAAGCATTTTCTAAACTGTGACTTATTTCTCACACATCCTATGTACCTAATGACCAGGCTGAGAAACTGAGGTCTTCACTGCACAGCTCAGAATCCTCAGGCTTTTCTCCCCTTATATGTGGCCTCACTGGGAGATAAACAAAGGACCTAAGAGTGGAAGATGGCAGAGAGGGATTAAGTTGACTAGACATAGAGGAGCAAACACTTGGATGCATGGTAGCCTGGATGGCTTTTAAATTTCTTTCTTCCCTAGTTTTAGGTTCACCTGAAGGTTTCACTGGGTTTGGAGGTTTCATGGCAGGAGGTTGTTAGATTTCCATTTACATGTACTACTATCAATAGTTAAAAAGTCAAATATATTTGGTTCAAGAGGCCGTCTTTCGTTTTCTTTTTTTTATTTTTTTAAAATATTTTATTTATTTATTCATGAGAGAGAGAGAGAGAGAGAGAGACAGAGAGAGAGACAGAGACACAGGCAGAGGGAGAAGCAGGCTCCATGCAGGGAGCCTGACGTGGGACTCAATCCTGGGTCCCCAGGATCACGCCCTGGGCTGAAGGCAGGGGCTAAACTGCTGAGCCACCACGGCTGCTTGTTTTCTTTTTCTTTATTTTAAGATTTTATTTATTTATTCATGAGAGACACAGAGAGCAAGAGGCACAGACACACGCAGAGGGAGAAGCAGGCTCCATGCAGGGTGCCTGACGTGGGACTCGATCCCAGGTCTCCAGGATCATGCCCTGGGCTGAAGGTGGCACTAAACCACTGAGCCACTGGGGGTTCCCAAGTCTTTTGCCTTCAAACAGAGGAAGTTATTTTTAAAATATGTTCTGTGGAAGATTAGCTGGGGAATTAGATCTGCTGTGAAGAAAGCAAGCCACAAAAGTTAATGATGGCCAAGTTGTGTGTTAAAAAATGGGAACATGAAGATTACTACTATTCTGCTTTATTAGTAAAGTGTATATATGTACAGTAAGTTTTAAAAAAACATAGGCATTCACATTTGTCTAGCACGTCAACGATTTTTCAAATTGAAGCACTTTGCATGATCAACAGATTTAGCAAGATTGAAATCCTCACCTATTGCTCTTTCCAGATTGGTGAGGATTTTAGTCTTGCTCTGCCACTATGTGCTATGTGACCTTAGGCAAATTACTTCTCTTCTCTGGGCTTCAGTTTTTGCCCTTATTTTGTAGCAGTCACAGCCAGCTGAATTTGTTCCAGTGTTCACAGTCCATGATTCTCTTTCAATCAGTGTGGAAATGGGGGACATGGTGAACGGGAAGGCTTGTTTAATGGGTGCAAAACAGAAAAAATTGAGAGATGTTTGGCATTGATGGGGTTAGAGGCCGAAGGATAAGACTATAGTAAAAAGTGACACTTAACTCTTCTGGGCCCATGCCATCCATTCAGCTACAATGACAGGACTTCTAGAATAAACGAAAAGTACAACAGCAAGATGGACCATGCAGTGGAGGCCAAAGTTGGAGGCTAACTAGTAGGATGACAGTCAGAAAAACTTATTCTCTGTGGAGTAAGGATTGCTATGCTCCAGTCTAGCCAGGAATGTTAACCTTCTTTGAACTATGAAAGATTGCTGAGGACCAACTACTGTACTAAGTGATGGCGGTGGCATATATGTAATTAATACATATTCAGAATTTATAAAACATTGTGTGAAACAGAAATGGAATAAGTCCTATGCCTTGTGCTTGGCATCTAAATAGATTAGACTCAAACAAGGAGGAAACTGGCCTACTCTGGAAGGGGAAGCTCACCCTCTTTCTTTTTTTTTTTTTTTTTAAGTAATCTCCAGGGCAGCCCAGGTGGCTCAGGAGTTTAGCGCCACCTCCAGCCCAGGGCGTGATCCTGGAGACCCGGGATCGAGTCCCACGTCAGGCTTCCTGAATGGAGCCTGCTTCTCCCTGTGTCTCTGCCCCTCTCTCTCCTCTCTGTGTTTCTCATGAAGAAATAAATAAAATCTTGAAAAAAAAAAAAAAAGTAATCTCCACACCCAACACGGGGCTAGAACTCATGACCCTGAGATCAAGAGCCACATGTTCTACCAACTGAGCCAGCCAGGACCTCTCACTCTCTTTCAAAAGCAGATACCTGGAGTGCCTGGGTGGCTCAGTCAGTTAAGCATCCAACTCTTGATTTCGGCTCAGGTCATGATCTTAGGATTGTGGGATGGAGCCCTGAATTAAATCAAGCTCTGCTCTCAGCAGGGAGTCAGTTTCCCCTCTCCCTTCGCCATAGCGGCCCCCACATGCATGCTGTCTCTCGCTCTCTCTCTCTCTCTCTGTCTCTCTCTCATAAATAAGTAAGTAAATAAATAAATAAATAAATAAATAAATAAATAAACAAACTTTTTTAAAGATTTTATTTATTCATGAGAGACAGAGAGAGAGCGAGGCAGAGACATAAGCAGAGGAAGAAGCAGGCTCCCTGCAGGTAGCCCAATGCTGGACTCGATCCCAGGACCCCCAGGATCATGACCTGAGAGAAAGGCAGATGCTCAACCACTGAACCACCCAGGCGTCCCTAAATAAATTATAAATAAATAAATAAATAAATAAATAAATAAATAAATAAATCGGATTCCTGGGGCATCTGGCTGGCTCAGACAGAGAAGCATGTGACTCATGGGGGTCGTGAGTTTGAACTCCACATTGGGCATAGGGAATACCTAAAAAAAATAAAGCAGATTGCTGAGGCTTGGTGCTGGGTTATACAATCAGTTGTGTGTAAATGGACTAGACCACCATACCACAGAATGAGCAAAGGAAAATGAAGAAAGGTCCTGCTAGGAAAGTGAGACATGGGCCAGGAAAGGAGCAAAGAAGAGGCCAAAGCAGATGGCTGGAGAGCCCGGAGGAAGCACCCAGAGTCCACAGAGGATATAAGAACCCACAGTGAGGGCAGCCCCGGTGGTGCAGCGGTGTAATGCCGCCTGCAGCCCGGGGTGTGATCCTGGGGTCCTGGGATCGAGTCCCACGTTGGGCTCCCTGCATGAAGCCTGCTTCTCCCTCTGCCTGTGTCTCTGCCTCTCTTTCTCTCTGTGTCTCTCATGAATAAATAAATAAAATCTTAAAAAAAAAAAAAAAGAACCCAAGGTGAAGGGAAAAGAGGGTCTCTGTGGGAGACATTTATGGAAATGGAACTTGCAGCTTAAGAGGCAGGAAGAAAGAGGACAACTGAGCCCAGATGAAGCAATGTGGGTGGGCTTCAACAAGTTACTCCCAGAGGCCACAGACTAAGTCTTATTCCTCTGTCCCCTCATCAGTGCACCCCACTCTTGGCATAGGAAGCTGACCAACCAGTCGAGGTAGTGGACAGAAGTCATCACCATTTGGAAGGAAAAGGATCCAGGATTTTTTAAAAATGAATTACTGAAAGTTTTCCTGCTATGAACGCTGGAAAGAAGTTAAATTCCTTAGGATACAGATAAATGGAAAGTGGCCATTAGTGCACGCTCCGGCAAGTAAAGAGCGTGGTTAGGGGCATGGAGTTGGAGTGAGGCACAACCTTAGGATTCAAAGTGTGGTTTGAGGACCAGCATCACTGGTATCACATGGGAGTGTGTTAGACATGCAGAATTGCAGGCCCTGCCCAGATCCACTGAGTCAGAATCTGCATTTGAACAAGACCCCACCCCTGCCCTGGGGGGGTTCCTATGCACATCAAAGTTTGAGAAGCAGTGCACTTAAAGAGGGGTCAGCAGACTTTTTCTGTTAAGGGCCAGACACTAAACAGGCTTTTCAGGTCACATTCAGTTTCTGTTACTGCTGCTGCTTCCTCTTTATTCTCTCCTGCTTCTCCTTTTCCTTTCCCTCCCCATCTTCCTCCTTGTATACAAGCCTTTAAAAACTGGTAAGATTGAGCCCATCGGCCTTGGTACCCCCCCACCTCATATTTGAACGCGCATGTGTGTGCACGCGCGCACACACACACAGACACACACACACACACACGTGGGGCTGAGCTCAGGAAGGCTGGTGTCAGGAATAGAAAGCATAGCTTGCAGACTCTAAATCCCCAGAGGTAAGTGTGAGCTTACACAAGTGTCTTAACGTCTCTACACCACACTTCCCCTGTGTGTAAAATGGGACTACTGGTAGTACCTGCCCCACGGGGCTGTTGAGAGAAATAAATAAGATAATATATGCTAAAGCACTTTAAAAACTGTAAGACTGTTATCCTGATAACATCTGTCTTATTAAAAATGAGAGAAGAGCTGGCTGTCCTGGAGTGTGGTGTGTTGGACTACAGCTATCCTCTACCCAAATTACCAACCCTCAGTGTGTCCTCCCCACAGAGGAGGAGATGGCTTGGTCAGTCTGAAACTCCAAAAAACAAATACAAAACAAATCTGAAGCTCGTTTCGAATCATCAGCCCACAAAATCTCCAGCTACACTTTTGCTTTTGTAGCATCCTTTTCTCTTCTGGCAAATTCCAAGTTCTTTTAAACTAGTATTCCACTTGGACTCACCTACATCCAACTAATTCAACTTGGGCCTCAAATTCTCATGATCCTGTAGACCACAGAATGTTCTGTGTCATTTTTTAAGGCTCACCATGTACTTTTCACTTGTGCTAAATGCTTTATTATACGTTAAAGTATCATCCTCATAACAACACTTCTAATATTTTACAGATGAGGAAACACATCCAAAGAAGTAACTCACTCAAGGTCACAGAGCTGTGGCACAGCTGAGATTCAAACCCTGCAGTCTGATTCCAAAGCCCATGCTCTTAACTGCAAAAGCATATAACAAAAGACAAATTTTAGGACACAAAGTACTAAAATATGGGAGTGGAGTTGAGAGCAATCTTTTTCAGTGTCGTGATACCCTCTGTGCAGACTACAAGTGGTCAGAAGGGGTGCCTAGTATTTCTGAGATACAATGCGCAGAGGCAGCAAAAGGTAGGATGTATTTCTAAAAAGGCAAAGACGTACATAGAAGGCATCTCACCTTTCTGCACATGTGGCACAAACTTTTCAAGCCCCTAATGATGGATTCGCTTTGTACTGTATCCACTTCCCCTAGACGAGGGCACCCATATCTTGTTACCCAAAAGCAGAGAAGCAGTATGGGCCACTATGGAGAATAGTCAGTGCACACAAGGCCCTTTGAGCCACATCACCCTCTTTCTGTGGTTGGTCAAGGTTACTATTTGCCTTTTTGACATACTATCAATTATGCTGCCGACAGAGATACTGGACCTTTAGTTTTCTTATAAAATAAGAAACTGAGTTTAATTAAACCATCAGTAACTTGGACCTAATTATTTCAGACAGTATTTAATTAATGTTTCATAGGTACCTAATGTAATTAAGGTTCCTTTAATAAGACCTTCTGTGACATTAAAATATATGACCTTTATCTTCCTTATCTACCACATTCTGACAACTCAGATTTGTCATTTTCACTAAAAGGTATAGTTTGATTAAATAGAACAGACCATAAAATTAATCTGGCAAATTATACTTGTTTGTTTCTTTTTTCCTCCTCCCCCCCAAACCCTAATAAGTTAAATCTTTTAATTAGCAGCACAGATACAAGTGTTCATGCTACCATTTTACTTTTAATTTGCCAAAGTGTTTCTTTTGTACATGAATTTTTGTGACCAAAGCAGATAACAACTATCCTTTATTAATCATGGTGAAGGGTCCAATCTTTAAGATATGAAAAATAATGAGCTGTTCCTTACTTTAACAATGACTAGTGATTGTTTTAAGATGTCTTGCCGTTAATAAAAGGGTTTAATTCCTGGTACTAATAAGCCATTCTAAGAGTGAAAATCTCTATTGGCATTGCAAACAAACAGAAACTGTGTCCTCACATTTAAGGTGATTCAAGGGTGCTCGTGACCTTCTCTCTCAAAATGCGAAAGATTTTCATGACCCTAAGACCAAAATTCAAAAGGTCCCAGTGACCTTCTCCCCAAAAGCTGCAAATGTACAAGACCTAACTGGGAGAGGGGAAGTCAGTCTCATATTGGCTAAGCATGTAATTTCCTAAGAAATTATCTTGTTCAATGAAAGTGGGGAAAGGTAGGCGAAGAGAAATGTAATTCAAGTGGAAATCCGGATATTCTCGTCCCATTTTCAAGACTCACAAAGACTGGATTTCTTTCTATCTTAGCAACAAAGATAACAGACTGTTGCCTCTTCTGAAACACAAGATCTGCCTCTATCTTCAAGGAAAAGAGCCAAAGCTAGGAAAAGGTTCTTCCCTGAGGCACTGGCTACCTGGATGCAAAGCAGCGGACATAAAGGGGGGAGTGGGGGGAAAAGGGTGAGAATCCACAGAGGCTCACAGGGAGTCTGGGATACACCTTTTCTGAGTTGCTCAGTGAGAATTCTGAACATACAGGATGAAGGCTATCACTGGTCTGGACCACTGCTATCCAACAGAACTTTCTGCAATGATGGAAACATTCTATATCTGAACTGATCAATATGATAACCACATGACTGTGGAACACTTGGAATGTGGCTAGTGCAACCAACGAACTGATTTTTCAATTTTATTTAATTTGAAGTAATCAAAATTGAAACTGAAATAGCCACATGTGACTAGAGCTACCTTACTGGACAGGGCAGCTCAAGACAGTATTCCTTCCCAGCACCACGTCACTCACAGGAGAGGAAACTCAGAGCAGATAGCCATCCTAGTGGGCAGCCTCCTTTGCTGGGCATTGTAATATCTGGGGGCCCGTCCACAAACCCCCAGTTACTCCTCTGAGTATGAGACCAGACTCCAGTGCCTCACTTGGACACTGCTTCCAGTTCATACTAATTATTTCCTTCTACAGCAGCTCTGGGATAATGTCCCTATGGAATCACTTGACCACATGCTGCCACTGCCATTTCTCATCGGCCCAACAACTGACAAAACTACTATGCCATGCAAGGTAGAAAGGGAAAAACAGAAACAGGAACTCATGTAGGTCATTTTCCTGCGGGAAAAATACGTAAGAGGAGAAAGGTTGGCATTTTGGAACACAGGGCCAAGATTCTAGAGGTTTTACTGCTGTGTAAGGTGGCTTTGAGGTTGGACCAACCTAAACTATAATTCAAATGCCTCCATTTCTAGCTGTGTGATCCCAAGCAAGTCATTTGACTGAGCTGTCCTAGCCTCCTCTGCAAAAGAAGGGAATCGCACCGGTGTTGCAGAGTGGCTGCAAAGATTCAAGAAGAAACCCCTAAAGCATTACATCAATTACATATCGTTATTGCGTTGTGAACCAGTTTAATACTATGCCCAGTATCACATGTGAAAACAGTTCCTTTTGCCTTTTTCCCAGATACCAGATTGAACCCTAAAATGGTGAGTCGAGCACTGGGGAATCTTGGCCCTGATGCGACCGCTGGGCTCACAGGTGCCTCAGGAGGGCCCTCTGGGCTTTCACTTCACAGTCAGACTAGTCTAGGAATCAGGGAGCAATAGGCTACTCAGGAATTCCACTTGCTTAAGTAGTGGAGAAAAACCAGAGTAAATCCCAAAGGAAAAAACATACATGTCTATATACATACATACACTTTCATATTTATATAAATTATATTTATAGATTTATGTAAAAATATATAATAAACATTAAGTATATATAACATTAAAATAAATACAATGAATAACACTTACAAATGCATAATTTTATTAACCACTTATTGAGTGAATGGTATTCCAAATAGAGTCAGTAACTGAGATCAAGATTTTTACACATTAATGCTCAGCTCAAATTTCAATTACTGATAGCAGTTCAAAGAGTGGCTGGAGGGTAGTTGGAGTACTGGGGACATCCACAGCCTGATGTGGGTGGTAGCTGCATGGGTGTATAAATATTTAAAAATCAATTCTCCGGGCACCTGGCTGGCTCAGCTGTTAGAGCATGCAACTTGATCTTGGGGTTGTGAGTTCAAACCCCACGTTGGGTTCAGAGATTACTTAAAAATAAAATCTTTAAATATAAATAAATATCAGTCCTTCTCTACACTTAAGATTTAGGCACCTTGGGCAGCCCCGGTGGCTCAGCAGTTTAGTGCTGCCTTCACCCCAGGGTGTGATCCTGGAGACCCAGGATCGAGTCCCGAGTCAGGCTCCCTGCATAGAATGGAGCCTGCTTCTCCCTCTGCCTGTGTCTCTGCCTCTCTCTGTCTCTCTCATGAATAAATAAATGAAGTATTTAAAAAAATCTTTAAAAAAAGATTTAAGCACCTTACTGAATGTAAATTACACCTTAATAATTTTTTTAGAAATTCAATTTAATGAATTTTAAAAAGGATGAGCAACATATCTGTGAAGTAGCATAAATGTCCGTCTAAAGAAAGTGACTGGCCCAAGGCCACACACCTGGCTATCAAAAGGTAAGAGACAGTATTGGAATTCCAGTCTCTGGATTCGCAATGCAGTCTGCATTCCAATTTTCCAGGATGCTTCATGCACTGCCTGAGGGAGGATGCATTAGGTTAGGACAGCAAAGAGCAAAATGATGCTCTCATTATCAACAACCAACTTTTTTACAAATCGCTATCAGGAGCAATTCTTAGAAGTCAGCGCTCACTTACCCAGAAGTGCAATGGGGGCCCCACACTATAAACACTACTTGCCTTCTCTCAGTTTCTCCCTCCTGAGTGTGTCCCTAAAATTCCGATAGCAATCATCTCACCCACATCTGCACCAGCTTCTCAGGACCACACTGAGGTCAAGCAGCATATCTCTCTGGGTGACAGCTATGAGGGGAGGGAGATGGGGTCTCCTAGGCTTTAGCTCATTCAAACCCTTGATGATTGTGGCACTAGGGTACAGACATGAAAGACAAAAACCACAGCTTTAAGAAATGAATCGTAAAATTTCCTTCGACTCACTTCCCAGCTCAAAAAATAGCTGAAGCCAAGATGTTTTAAACTCTCTAGGTTATCCTCAGAAGGTGGAATCACATAGTGAAAACCAGAAAGTTTAGAAAAGGAACAAGAAATGTAAAAACATAACAGAGGAGGAATTCTGGTAGTGACTGATGAGTTTTATTATGGCTGATTGAATTTCCATGAGAAATTGTGTTGACGAGGATGATTAATTTACCAAAATAGTTGCAGGATGAGGCTTATGTGCAATAAGCCTGATAATGCCCAGATATGAAATATAAAGAAAATATTACCAACATAGAGAATAACTACATTTAGACTTGTTAAGTGACCCTTTTCCCATTAATTCCTGAAATCGGACAATACATTTGCCCTCTTGGTGGATTATTTTGCCAGTTATCTTGCTTACATCTTCCTTTAAAAGTTTCTCCCATTTTAAGAATGTGAGGGCAGGGCAATGATGGAAGACTTGCCATCTTAGCATAAAAATAAGAAAAATCTGGATGTGAAAAATAAACTTAGGTGTTCAAATAAAAAAAAAAACCCATTGCTCATGGCTGCAATGGAATATTTCATTACAAACACAAATCGGGCATCGCTTTAATCAAATTGAATTTAGATTATAGACTTTCATGTAAAACCTAATTTACTTTGAATTCCCCGGTCACGACTTGTATGCGCCTTACAGGACAAGGTTAAAGAGATTACATCTGGGTTCATGTCAGCAGCATCTGCTGGTTAGTCCTCTGCATGCTGATTTAATGAGAGGTTATGCACAGTCTGTCAGAAGGACTTCCATTCCAGGCAGGTGCTTGAGAGAAATCTTCATTTCCATTGCGACCACTGATGGGGCTTTCAGAATCAGGAAACCCAATGCATCACTATCCTCTGATGTGTAAAATAGTCTGATATTTGTCACCACTTAGCTAAACTTACAAGCAGAAATTACAGCTAGACAGTCATTCTTTTTTTTTTTTTTGCAGTTCAAAAAGGGGAAAATATTGTTATTCTTAAGTGTAGCCTTTTAGAAAATTGACTTATGCATATTTTGCCTAAAACACCCTGAGATGCCTCAGTCATCTTGAAGATGTGTATTTTCAAGTGACACAATGCTATACATAATTGTGTAAATAATATGCATATTATAGAAGGAAAATGGATTAAAGACTGCTTATCCTTAATGAACAGAGGAGAGAAACACAGAAATCGCTCATCTTGAAAATTCTAATACAAATTTTTAAATAATTTAAATTCATTAAAACATTTTCTATTTCAATTCACAAGTTCTTCAGAGAAGAGCTTAAAGATGTTCCTGTAATTATTGTAACAGGAAGGGGTTTGAGCCATTAAAATAATCTTTGGCAATTCAGTGTGATTCTCCTTATTTACGCAGCACTCTTCTGAGTGTGCCCAAGTCCCCTTTTGCCTTCGCTGAAATGGTCACTTCTAAGCGCTGTGTCACAAAGAGGTTCAAATTCCAAAATCAATCAAGTCATTTTGCCAAAGAAGGATTTACAATCGAGTAATCTGTAATCATATAGATGTCTTATGATAATTATCTTCTTCTCGAGCATATATTTGTGACCAGGAGTGTTGTAAGGGGGGGAGGGGTGGATATGGCTCGTGGCATTTCATTAGGATGAGACTGAGAAATCCCGAGCATTTTATTTTAATATTAAATCCCATTTTTGTGTATGCCCTACTCACATACCACTGTGCAAACCTAACAACTGGACATAGCTCTTGACAAATCACAGTTTAAATATTCATTCTGAGTATGCATAAAAATTATAATAAGAAGATGGGCAATTTTCTCAACAGGCCTATCATAATCATGAGAACTGATTATTCGTGGTAGGGGATACAGGATGAACAGGTGTTTGGGCTCAAGAGAATACATTAATTTCTCCAGTTTCAACAACTGGGATCTCGACTGAAGATGACAGAAGTTTTTCCATTGCGTGTATATTTGGGGGACGCAGGCAGGAGCACACTGGGGTGAACCGGGGTTGCTCTGAAGCAACTACATACATGGGTTTGCATCTGCTTCAGAATGTGTTAACCTCTGCTTATTTTTTACTCAGTGATCGGTGAGTGGTAAATCTCTAGTCAAGCTCTACGTCTCCCACACCGAGGATGATCACCAGGCTGCAATCGCCAAAGTAAAGGCTCTAACCCTCCCTCCTGGCAGCTGACAGAAGCCCACAACCGCTTGAGAGAAATCTGAAAGAAAATGGCCTCAGCCGCAAGGAATGTGAAGGATTAGGATGTTTAATGACTTAGAAGTTGAGTGATATTGACAATTCTCCCAGTGTTTAATCAAACATTTAAGACAAGTTGAAGAGTCAGAGAGTCGTTTCAGGACAATAAAAGCAAACAAACTGCCTTGTCCAGACAAGTCAATTTCTGCCAAAGTGACAGCATTTCTGAAAAAAAAAGTGTCCCTGTTTCTCCAACCCCACAGCTACAGCAGTTGAGTAGATTCAGTGGCCCATCTGACAAACAGCCATGTGCTCAAATGCACATCGGTCCAGGCTGGTCTCTTGCCCAGTTTTGATAATAAATGAAATAAGCCTGAGTGCCAATAATAAAGATAAATTCTCATCTTTTGGTTCTGGTGTGCACTAACTATGAAGGCAGGCTTATTTAGATTTCTGTAGTGTCTCCTTTGTGATTCCCCGTATACATCCTTGGATGCTCACAGGATAAGCACAGTTAATAAAATTCGATTGTGTAATATGTCATGAAAACAAGAGTGAATGATTTTTCCTGTATCAAGCAAGCACTTCTCTTCGGTAGAAGCCTCATCTCTTTAGTAATCCTACAGATCCATTGCTAGTAGAAATTCTGCCCATTAGGGAAACCACAGGACACAAAACTAGAAACATTTTTTTTTCAAAGAGGGCTTCCTCAAAGGTCTTCGTGGCGAGTGGGGCAGGTAAAACCCGGGGTGAGCAAACTAGAATTTGCATGTCAATAGATGGGTTTAACATACATTAACACATTGGTGGAGAACGAACCATTGTTTATGTGTTAATGAAGACATTTTCCTAATGATAGGTATGCATTTTTGCATATCTCTCACATCTAAAGTTTGCAGAAAATTTGACTGGGGGGGTGGGGAATAAAACAGTCATTTCCCTGGATAAATCAGAAGTTATCATCAAGGTGGCCAAAGCAGAATAAATAAAGCAGCACATTAATAACTAGAGATCACTAGATTAATGCTGCATATTAATAACTAAAATGTCACTCTAAATCAATCAGAATTAGAAAAAAACTATTTTCTTCTCCTGTGGCGTGAAATCATGGCTGCAAATGTTGAAGAGATTTGTTCTTCTCAGCACAAGGCTGTAGATTCAAACATGAGCTTATTAGCAAGTTAGACAGGTGAAGACACCATCACATCCAGTGACTTGGCTTCCTGGCAAGGTATGGGGTTGGGGGAGATGGGGATGAGGGGTCAGTAAATAAATTCTTAAGTGAAAGTATCTCAGAGCCTTGAGCTTTTACTCCAGAAACACTAGTTTCTCCAAGGCCACGTTCAACCCTTTCCTAAAGTATCATCCTAAAAACCCTTTAAGACGTTCTTTCAAAGAAAAGCTGCCCCTTCTCAGTTCAGGCCTAGTAATTAATAGAGAAGGACCACATTCCAGGAAGTGAGAAATACTTCCCCTCAAAAGTCAACCAGAAGGCTTGGAAGTAGAATCTCTGAATGCCTTGGCCCATGTTCTCCTCTCTCCTCATGACATACTTCTCCATTCCCCTTTCACTCAGCTCTTCAGGTACAGATAATCTCCCAGGCACTGTGCTGGGAAATGGGTGGCACTCTGTGGTCAAGATTTTCCTCTAAGTCTCCCCTTGAAACCCGCCCCCCTTAAATTTCTTCCCTTCCTTCCTCAAATCTGAATAAACATCTGTTCACTGCCACACTCTAAGGCACTGAGAACACAGACAGGCCATGCCCTCAAGAGGCTCACATTCCCCTGTGGGAGTGGGAATATAAATATGTAACAGGTAATGGCATCACACTGTGGTCAGCGCTCTCACTGAGGTCAACACAGAATGCTTTAACTGTCACCAAAAAAAAAAAAAGGGTGGGGGGAGCCACTAACATCACTCCAGGAACAAGGAACTCAGCACAACTTTTCTCAGGGTAACATACTGCTTTAAGGTAGCTAAAATGTTCTCTCTCTCAAAGTTTAAAGGCCTCTGAATTATATATACTGGTGAAAAGGAGGGGGGTATTCACTCAGTGAGGTGGGGGGGCGGCAAGTAGAAAATGGTGTGAAACAGGTAGAAAGGCACTCACCCACCTACTTCCAAACTCCTTGAAAGTGTCAACATGATGGCTGGGGCTTACCAAGGAAACTGACTTTTGCCAAACAAGAAGACAGGGTGTCTGTCTCTTTTGTTTAGACTGTATAGTGCTTAACACAGTATTTCTTACTTTAAAATGGTATCCAAACAATTGTTGTTTTGCAGTGGAATCCCTTTGCCTCCCACCCAAACAAAAGCTTCTACAGAATCCTGAGAATAAAAGAACCAAGCAGGGCTGTTCCTGCTGAAGACCTGGAGCAAAGGCATTCCCTGGGGCCACTCCAAAGTTATCTGCAGGCTCTACAGACTGCACGACGGAATTTCTGTCCCCTGCCGTCTCCCCCACTAGACTGTGAGACCCACAAAAACAGCAACTGTATCTTTTGTACATTCCTATTTCCAGAAACTACCACGCTGCCTGGTGAATGATGTGAACTGAACTGAAAAGGAATGCAAGGGAAGGAGAAATAAATGATGTGTGCCAGAGAGATGCAAGATGTGTCAGTGGAGACAAGAGGGGTAAGTGACTCATAGTTGGATGTGGTAACCAAAGGAATAAAACCGTTGGCATACAAAATGAATAACGCTTGTCCCAAGTAACTTGAAACACTGTGCAGAGAAAAGCAAGCAATTAGGAAAATCTATAATTAAAGCAACGTGATATACAGGTTATATACAGAACCCACCAAACATAGAACCATGCCAGGGGATCCGGGATGGCTGCCTGGATGGAGGAGTTAAAGCTGGAACTAAAACAGAAAGGTCTGGTCACATAACTTAGAGGGAAGAAGGGAAAGGCAGGCTGGGTATCAAATCAAGAAGACCCTCCCATGCCATGTTCAAGAGTCTCACTTTATTCTACAGTAGGTAGATAGCCCCTGAGTAATTCAAAACAGGTAAATAAGAGGGCTGAATTGGACATTAGAAAGAAGTAGAATTAAGAAGCTCTTTTTAATAAACCAGTAAAGAGGTGGTAAAAGCAGTGGCTTTGGGTACAGAAAGGAGACCGTGGATTTAAGAGCTATAAATTGGAAGAGCAGAACTGGCAGGGTTTAATAGCCTACTCTCTGGTTATTTTTGGTTTCTCCAGCCGAAAGCAAAGCGTCATTTCTAGCTGGATCTCCACAACGGCAACAACCAGACACTTTGTGAGCTGTAGCACCTGAAAGGAAGGAGGGAAGGAGGGAGGGAGGGAGGCCTGGGGAATGGAGGATGGGAGGAATGGAGAGGCAACTGGGTCCTTCTCCTAACTGAACCCAGGTCAGTGTGGCCTAGAAGCATGAGCAGGACTTCTCATCTGCCCATCTTCCCAATTCTACATTTTCCAAGTCCCTCATCCTCATCTCCTCTTAGCTGATTAGCTACTTGCTATGCAATCTAGAGGCTGAGGCTTTTCTTTCTTAGGGCTTCCAACTTGGACATGATGCTATACTTGTTATTAACTTAGTAGTTATAATGGAAAAAAGCTAAAAGGTTCAGCCATTCATTTAATTTCCTTAATACTGCTCCTCTCTAATGAAGGGGCACATGACTTCACCTCACAAAACTGAGGGTTTCTGGGACGCCTGGGTGGTGCAGTGGTTGAGCATCAGCCTTCAATTCAGGGTGTGATCCCGGGGATCCTGGGATTGAGTCCCGCATTGGGCTCCCCATGGGGAGCCTGCTTCTCCCTCTGCCTGTGTCTCTGCCTCTCTCTGTGTGTCTCTCATGAATAAATAAAATCTTTACAAAAAAACAAAGATTTAAAACAAAACAAAAAAAACAGCCATAACTTGAATCCACTGGAGACTTCTGATAAAGTAACGGCACCAAAGGCAATGGAAGGAGGACACTGCCAGAACTTGGTAAACAGCTTACCCTACCAATTTGAAAGACATTAATAGTCCCCATCAAAGCCATTTTCTTCCACTTTTGCTTTTCACAAAGAAGGGTTTCCTTTATGAGACTTGCTGCCTACATTCTAAGTGTTGCCCATCTGAGAATATATGCCTACATTATTGAGTTATTATAGGAATTAAATGATATTCTATGTAAATAATGCTTAAAACACAGTAGACATGCCACAATAATAGCTATCATTATTATTATCATCAGCATTTATTAATTTAGTCAAGCAAGCATCCAATAAACATGGACTTTTTCAAAGATTTTATTTATTTATTTATTTATTTATTTATTTATTTATTTGAGAGAGAGAGAGAGAGAGAGCCTACACAAGAAGGGCGGGGAGGTGGCTAGGTTGAGGGGGAAGCAGGCTCCCTGCTGAGCAGGGAGCCCCATGTGGGGCTTAATCCCAGGGTCCTGGGATCATGACCTGAACTGAAGGCAGATGCTTAACTGACTGAGTGACCCAGGCACTCTCTCTTTTTTTAAAAATATTTTATTTATTTATGATTGATTTTTTAAGTTTTTTAATTCCAGTATAGTTGACACACATTGTTGTATTAGTTTCAAGTGTGCAATATAGTGATTCAACATTTCTGTATGTTACTCAAGACTCACCGTAAGTGTGCTCTTTAATACCCATTGCTTAGTCCACCCATTCCCCCCATCCACCAGAATGACTGATTGACTGAATGAAATAAGTTTCCTAAAGTGAGAGGATCCTACAAAAAGATGCAGACAATTTTGGCAGTTTTAAACTTGCCTAAAGGTATAAATCTTGAACATTTGTTTAGGCCTTTACCATTTACAAAGTCCTTTTACATAACTTTTTTTTTCCATTTAAATTGTAAACTGCTCTCCACACCCAGCACACCCAACCCCCTTCACCCTGCCCTATTTTTTTCCATAGCATTTATCAACTTCTCTTATACTACACATTTAACTTTCTCATATTTCACTATTTATTGCCTCTCCCCCACGACGTACACACCAATAGAACGTAAGCTCGCAAAGAGCAGACTTGTTTTGCTCCCTGATGTATTCTAAGTGCCTAGAAGAGTGTCTTGTATACAGCTATAACACAGAGTGACGGAAGGAAGGAAGGAAGGAAGGAAGGAAGGAAGGAAGGAAGGCTCTACTGCTAATTGGTTAGTGGGACCACACAATTAGGTTCAAAGATCACTTACTCTGGGGAAAAATGTTAAAGCTGGGTTGATTGTGGGGGAGTACAAAATAAAAAAACTAAGGAGGCAAGGGGGTCTGGGGGGAGAGTGAAAGTGGGAGGTAACTCCTCCCTGCACTGGCCCGAGGCTAAATGGGCTGAAATGCCTGCAGGAATCTCTGCTTTGGAATGTAGCTTCATTGAAACATAAAAAAAAAAAAAAAACAAAAACAAAAAACACACACACACACAATTCTTCATTTACAGATAGTTTTTTAGAATTAACAAAAAGATCTCCATTACATCACTTGATTAACACAACCATCTGAGAAGGCAATGTTCGTCCTCCTTTCACAGATGAGCACACAGAAGCTCACAGAAGGGAAGTAACTTGCCCCAGGTACACTGGGCCACCACACCAGTGCTCAAACTCCAGTCTCTGGCTTTTGGGGGCAGTACCTCACAGCTTCTTCACGTTGCCTCTGTTGTGCATTCATACTTACCAAGGCATTTCATTTTTTATTAATATGTAAAAAAAAAATGAAAAAAGCCCAAATTTCTCCATTACAATGAATAACTGATTTTGAACCTCACCATAATGATTGTTCTCCTGTATTGTTGACACGTTGTATGCAAATCCTATCTAAGGCTGGCAGGCTGGGAACAGCTTTCCTAGAGCCCTAATGCACAGAGCATAAAGCCAAAGTCCTCAGTTTGGCTTTCCAGGTCCTCCACAGTTTAGCCCCAACTTTCACCTCCCAGCATGGTGCCTTCTAGCTCTTAGCCACACTGACCTTACTGTTTCCCAAATATACCTTCCACTATCCCAACCAGGGGCCTTTGTACTAGCTGCTTCTTCATCAGGGATACTTGACATCTGTGCCTTTCAAAGCATGGCTCACAAGTCAGAACCCACCCTCTCCAAGAATCCTTTCTAAAACATCCCAGAGGGGAATGGGTGACGGGCACTGAGGTGGACACTTGACGGGATGAGCACTGGGTGTTTTTCTGTATGTTGGTAAATTGAACACCAATAAAAGTTAATTTAAAAAATAAATAAATAAATAAAAAATAAAATAAAACATCCCAGACAAAATGGCTTGCTCCCTCTGTCCCCTCTAGTCTTACAGCACCTGACACCTTTGCAAATGCCCTCAGGAGAGGCTGGCTTTTGTTTGTTACTCTTCTAACAGACTGAGCTCCCGGAGAGCAGCATCTGTTTCCCCTACACTTTCCAAGGCAGAGAATAACTGATTTTTAAAAATGAACATTTGACAAAACTAGTATCAGCTTAGCTGCTTGACTTAATAGAACTGTAAATGGCTGGGAAATCAATTATTTCCTTCCTACCATAATAAAAGGTTATGATGTTAGATAATACTTCTTATCTCTGCCTGAACCTTGTGTATACCTCCTCAAAAGTAAGGAGTAACTTACTAAAATAAGGACAAAAGGCAACCACAAAGTCTGTTAAAATGGGATCTGCTTTCTCATTTACAGAGTTCTTCCTGGAGGCCACCCACCATAACTGCCTCTTTTCAGAGAATACCATTACATATTTTAAAACCTTAATTGAAATCCCAAAACCAAATAGAAATTATGTTAGGTGAGAGATAGTAAAGCTGTAATGAAATAGACTGAAGGAGAACCCAGGTTGTATAGGCTGAGAGTCACTAAGAGAAAGGAGAGAACCAAAGATCACAATGAACCAACGAATGAGCAAACGAACAAACAAAACAAATAGATCACTTGCATTTTACAGTTGGAGAAACTGAGACCCAGGGTCAGGAAGTGATTTCCCCTAAGGTCATGCTTGAGCTAATAAGAAACAATTTAACAACCAAAATGATGGGGACACCTGGGTGGCTCAGCGGTTGGGCTTGGGCGTCTGCCTTTGGCTCCAGGCATGGTCCCAGGGTCCCGGGGTCCCAGGGTCCCGGATCGGGTCCCACGTTGGGCTCCCTGCATGGAGCCTGCGTCTCCCTCTACCTGTGTCTCTGCCTCTCTTTCTGGGTCTCTCATGAACAAATAAATAAAATCTTTAAAAAACCAAAAACAACCAAAATGATCTACTGAGTACATACCAGGAGTTTTCACACGCATCATCATAACTAATACCACTCACTCAGGCAGTTAAATTCAACAGCCAGAAGGAGCTTTCCAATCCACAAATCTAACCATGTCACTCCCCTGCTAAAAACTTCAGAGAGATTTAGAGACTTTGGGAATGGCTTGAAGAAGTCTGTCTTCTGGAGTGGCAAATATTAAACAGTGTCAAAATTAGCAAAGACAATCATTCGAAGATTCTGATGATTGATCAAAGGCTTATAACAAACTGAGAAGCATTCGTTCAACGTGATCCTCTACCATGGGAGGCCACAGCATTCAAGCTAAGGGATACCACACACACACACACACACACACACACACACACACACCCCGAGAGCTCTACTTTACAGATTTGAAAACTGAGACTCAGGGCAGCCCGGGTGGCTCAGCGGTTTAGCGTCACCTTCAACCCAGGACGTGATCCTAGAGACCCGGTATCGAGTCCCACATCGGGCTCCCTGCATGGAGCCTGCTTCTCCCTCTGCCTGTGTCTCTGCCTCCTCTCTCTCTGTATCTCTCATGAATAAATAATTAAAATCTTAAAAAAAAAAAAAAGAAAGAAAACTGAGACTCATACAATTTAAATGACATATTAAGTAAAACTTGAACTCAGAATTATTTTCCCTCCAATTTAATTAGGGCTTGTTCTTGACTCTCAGCACTAATGTGAAGTTCGAGGAGAGAAATACCTGAGTCTGCGGAGATTACTGCGGGCACTCTTCCTAGTTCTCATCTCCCGTTTTGACATTCCTGCTGTTATCAGCACACAGTGAACACCTCTTCCCTATAGTCCCAAACATCCTTAGGGCTGCAAGTTTGAGGACAGGCTCAGGATGACAGCGCCAGGTTTAAGAAGTTCCAATGCACACTGGTATCCACTGTTCTAGTCATTCTGAGACCCAAAACATCAGTGCCACCAATTATACCATGTAATTTCCACCATGCAAATGAGGAGCAAGGCAATTCCTCAGTGCAAACAGCTGCTTAGGTGCACGGCTTGGTGAATCGAGAATGCTTTTTTTTTTTTTTTAAAGGATGGTAGAGTGAGAGCATGGTTTTATTTATTTTTTTTATTTATTCATGAGAGACAGAGAGAGAGAGGCAGAGACACAGGCAGAGGGAGAAGCAGGCTCCAGGCAGGGAGCCTGACATGGGACTCGATCCCAGGTCTCCAGGAGCACGACCAGGGCCGAAGGCAGGTGCTAAACTGCTGAGCCACCCAGGGATCCCCTCAAGAATGCTTTTGTAACAAACGGAAGGATCCTCTTTCTCCCCACAGATGCAGGCCGTGCTGAGGCATATAGTTCAGCAAAGGGAACATGGGACATACAGCCATATGAGCCCCTTGTCCCCTTCCCCACCACCTCCATGGATAAAATCAGTAGAGTGGCCACGGCACCCAATGCATACAGGTAGGGGAGTTAAGGTTAGCAGGAAGCCTGTGGCCAATCAGCATTACATTCCTGAATATGCCTTCATGTCTCATGCTTTCCTAGCCCCACAAGCCATGCCATACCTGCTTCCTGGATGACCAGCTACTTCTTACTGAGCTGAGAGTTCCTTGTGGGCAGGATCCAAATGTTATTTGGCTCTATGAAAACCCATTTCAGTGTCTACCATGGATGGTCCTAATCACTTCCAGCTGTCACACACTGATTAAGCCCCTCCCATGCACCCAGCTCTGGGCTGGTGCTGAAGAAACCAGAAAGGAGGAAGGTCCCTGCCCTCAAGGAATTCACAGTGATCAGGTAAGATGGACAGATAAACAGAAGGCGATTAAACTGTATGGAGCTCTGAGAGAATAAACACATGGGTGGTCTGTCCGGGAGCATCATGGAAAGTCACCTAACCCAGCCTGGAGTATTGGGGCTGGGGAAGAATCTGGAAAGATGTTATGGAAAATGGGACTGGAGCTGAATCTTGAAGACTGAGTAGCATCTGGTCATATAACGGAAGGAAGAGAGGTTGTTAGGGAAGGAGCTCCAAGTAGAGGAGGCAAATGTGTAAAGACAAAGGCAAAGAGCAGAACTTGAGGGACGCCTGGGTGGCTCAGGGGTTGAGCGTCTGCCTTTGGCTAAGGCCATGATCACGGGGTCCTGGGATCAAGTCCCACACTGGGCTCCCATCAAGGAGCCTGCTTCTCCCTCTGCCTGTGTCTCTGCCTCTCTTTCTGTGTCTCTCATGAATAAATAAATAAAATCTTTTAAAAAAAAAAAAAGAGCAGAACTTGATCAAGAACACTAAGGAAGCAATTCCTCACAGTGCATTAGAGGCAAGGTGAGGTAGGAGGAAAAAACAGTGAGGCTAAAGAGATAAGAAAGGGGCAGGCACGTGATCCCTGAATTCTTACTCTTCCTGAAATCCCCACAAAGCCCATGTAAGATGCAGAGTATGCAGCTGCCAATGCCTGATTGCTCTGGGTCACCTTTCAATCCCCCTACTCTACAAACCTGTTTTAGGCAGCTCAGGCTGCCATAACAAAATACTATAGACTGGGTGGCTTAAATGACAGACACCTATTTCTCATGGTTCTGGAGACTGGGAAGTCCAAGATCAGGGTGCCAGCATGGTCGGGTTCTGGTGACAGCCCTCTTCCTGGTTGCAGACTGCTGACTTGTCATTGTATCTGCACTTGGGAGAGAGCAAGCTAGCTCTCTGGCCTCTTCTTATGAAGGCACTAATCCCATTCCCATGAGGGCTCCATCCTCATGAACTAATTACCTTCCAAAGGCCCTACCTCCAAATACCATCACAGTGGGGGTCAGGCTTCAACATATGAATTTGAGAGGAATAAAAACATTGCATATGTACTGCAACCCCCAGGCTTTCCTCCTGCCCCATCCCACAGCAGACTGGAATGCCTTTACTTGTAGATAAAGATCTGGAATCTAGCTTTCCTAGCTTGGTTCTACTTCTACAAGGTTTTGCTTGCTGCCAGAGGTGGTGGAGCTGATAACTTTCACTATTCCATGTAGGAGAATAGCCATTTCTGAAGAAAATCAAGGACTATTGTATATATAGACCACATCTTCTTTACCCATTCATCTGTTGAAGGACATCGTGGCTCCTTCCACAGTTTGGCTATTGTGGACATTGCTGCTATAAAATTTAGGATGCAGGTGTCCTGCCATTTCACTGCATCTGTATCTTTGGGATAAGTACCCAGTAGTGCAATTGCTGAGTCATAGGGTAGCTCTATTTTTAAATTCTTGAGGAACCTCCACACTGTTTTCCAGAGTGGCTGTACCAATTTGCATTCCCACCAAGAGTGCAAGAGGGTTTCCCCCTTCTCCACATCCTCTCCAACATTTGTTGTTTCCTGCCTTGTTAATTTTCGCCGTTCTCACTGGTGTGAAGGGGTATCTCATTGTGGTTTTGATTTGTATTTCCCTGATGGCAAGTGATGTGGATATATACAATGGAATATTATTCAGCCATCAGAAAGGATGAATACCCACCATTTGCTTCGACGTGGATGGAACTGGAGGGTACTATGCTGAGTGAAGAAAGTCAATCAGAGGACAAACATTATATGGTTTCACTCATACGTGGAATAAAAGAAATAGTGAAAGGGATTATAAGGGAAAGGAGGGGAACTGAGTGGGAAAATTAGAGAGGAAGACAAACCATGAGAGACTCCTAACTCTGGGCAACAAACAAAGGGGTCCAGAAGGGGAGGTGGGTAGGGGGATGGGGTAACTGGGTGATGGGCGCTGAGGAGAGCACTTGATGGGATGAGCAAATACTATATATGGGTGTTAATACTATATATGGGCAAATCGAACTTAAATAAAAACAAGTGTAAAAAAAAAAAAAGAAAATCAAGGACCACTTCAGTTTACAGAGTGTTAAAAATGGCATATGAGAACTTTTGGAATCTTCAAAATCTTACAAGGGAAAGGGCCTTTAGAAAGCATCTAGTCCAGAGATACCTGGCTGGCTTAGTTGGTAGAGCATGTGACTCTTGATCTCAGGGTCATGAGTTCAAGCCCCATGTTGGGCATGGAGACTACTTTAGAAAAAAAGGAAGCATCTAATCCAGACCCCTCATTCCACTCACGGAGAAAAAGTAAGATACAGAGAGAGGAAGCGGCTTTGTCCAAAATCACGCAACAAGGGAACCAGGCCCTTCTAGGTCAGTGCAGAGGAAAGAATCCCTCATTTGGAGAGAGATCAAATCTTCAAGTTTGTCACTGTGTGTGTCACCTTAGACAGCTGGTAGGATTAAACAGACACAATAACATCTATAAAGGTTGTGTACAGTGTCAGCCTATAATAAGTTTCAATAAATGGTCACCATCGTTACAATTTCCTGGGACCTTTGGCAAACCCATCTTTGCATGTGTATGACATAAGCCAAGAGATTTTTTTTTTAAAAAAGATTTTTTAATTTATTTATTTATGAGACACACACACACACAGAGGCAGAGACATAGGCGGAGGGAGAAGCAGGCTCCTTGCGGGGAGCCCGACGTGGGACTCGATCCCGGGTCTCCAGGATCAGGCCCTGGGCTGAAGGCAGTGCCAAACCGCTGAGCCACCCGGGCTGCCCCAAGCCAAGAGATTAAACTTGAACACTGGGAAAAGTGAGATGTCACTGCTGGTGACATCAGTCATCAAACTGCTTTGCTATGACTTTCAATGTGAGGTCCACCTGTAGGGCTGATGAACAAAATATGAGATTCTTCTAACTTCTAAGAATGAAAGGAAATAAGCATTGCCATGAGAGATTAGTGTGCACTGTCTGAGAAGCTCATGCTAGCATGGTTTACCTATTTAATCCTGAATCTGACTCAGTGTCGATTTTAATGTTTCTAATTAGTGCATCTTGGGAACTGGTAATTCTCTCTCCAGCCCTCCCCTGGGGAAACAACCTAGATGTAGGGTCCCTCCTCATTCTTTCTCTGCCATTTGTCACTGTTTATTAAGACATCTGGCCATCATTAGGGACTTTACTTAAATACAAGAGGAAATAATAACATGTTTCTCAATACAATAACAATAACACTGTACGCTGTGCAATCCAATACAATTGCTACCAAAGTAAAGCAAATTGTAGTTTGGTGGAAAGACAAATGGACATGGGTCAAGAGGAATCCTTTCCTTGCATGATTTTGCCAACAAGATCCACCATTTTGGACAAGTCCCTTGATCCTTCTAAGACTATTTCCTTGTCTTGTACATTTTATTTTATTTTTTTAATTATTTATTTTTGATAGTCATACAGAGAGAGAGAGAGAGGCAGAGACACAGGCAGAGGGAGAAGCAGGCTCCATGCACCGGGAGCCCGACGTGGGATTCGATCCCGGGTCTCCAGGATCGCGCCCTGGGCCAAAGGCAGGCGCCAAACCGCTGCGCCACCCAGGGATCCCTGTCTTATACATTTTAAATAAGTTTGCCCACATCTGTGCTGTATGGCTCACGAGGTTGCTATGATGATGATGAGAATCTAAGATTTACTGAGTCCCATGACTATGTACCAGACACTGAAATCAATATATATTTACATAATCTCATTTATTTTCCACAATCAATTCAAGGGGTAAGTATCATCAATTCCTATATTTATAGATGAAACTGAAGCTCAAAGAAGCTTAACTTCTATTAAGGGCCAGGGACAGGATTCAAACGCAGCTCTGAGCTCCTAACCATTCCTCTGTGCTGCACTTTTATCGCTACCTGTCAGAGTCCTACCTAGTCTCTCAGCTAGAATTTTACTAGGAATCAACCAAGTCTTATGCTAGATCTTTCTTCAAATCCAACAGTACGGACTAACTGCAGAATTAGTCTTAATCTGAACTGAAGTCTCTAGTTTACTTACTTATTTTTTTAAAGATTCTATTTATTTATTCATGAGAGACACACAGAGAGAGACAGAGAAATAGGCAGAAGGAAAAGCAGGCTCCATGCAGGGAGCCCGCCCGATGTGGGACTTGATCCCGCACCCAGGGATCACAACCTGAGGGGAAGGCAGATGCTCAACTGCTGAGCCACCCAGGCGTCCCTCTAGTTTACTTATTTAAAAATGACTTTTGTAGGGGCACTTGGGTGTCTCAGTCAGTTAAGCATCTGCCTTCTGCTCAGGTCACAGTCCCAGGGTCCTGGGATAGAGCCCAGCACTGGGCTCCCTGCTCTGTGGGGAGTCTGCTTCTCCCTAACCCTCTGCCTCTGCCTTTCTCTCTGCCTCTCCCCTGGCTTTTGCACACAAGCTCTCTCTCTCTCACTCACTCACTCTCTCTCAAACAGATAAATAAAACCTCTAAAAAATAAAAATTAAATTAAATGGTTTTCGAATTCTCTAAGTCTTTTTAGAAGTCATTATGAGAAAGGATAAGACTTTAATCTCTGCAGGTGATAAGTACTACTATTCATTTTTTTTTAATTTGGCTTGGACAATTGTGCCTATTTCTGAGACCTTGGAAAAAATATAAAAGCCATGAAATCTGAACAAGACTTCTCTCCTAATACAACACGACTCCTGATGCAATCTATAGAAAGAATACACGTTCCGTTGAACTTGCAAAGAAAAAAAATTAAAACATTTTAAGCAAAAATAAAAGATTTAAGATCCATATAACACTAATTGTATATTTTTAACAGCAAGTATGTCTCTATTATAAAGGATATTTTATGTTATCTCAGAATTAAAACACAAGAGGCCCCTCTGTCACAAACCAAAGCCCCCATCATCTCAGTGAGTGCTCTCTAGAGAGCCTTGACAGGAACAATCTCAAGTGACAGTGCCAAATGTGGGAGACCATGATGCAGAATTGGAACCATGGAGTAATTAGTTCATTTTTTTTTCTTTCATTCAAAAAGGACTTTCTCAAGGACTATGATTCATTCCACAAACATCTGTGCAAAGCCATGTAAGGGGTAAGAAAAGTGGCATGGTTCCCTCTCCCGCCACACTAGAGGAATTTTCAATCCTGTTTCAGGGGAATAAGAAAGCCTAGCTGAAAAACAAGACAACTCTTAATTGCGCTTGCTCTGTGCTAAAACCAGTGCCAGGTGCTTTCAACTGTATTATCTCATTGAATCTCCACCCAAACTCAGTGAAAAAGGCCTGACTACCCACCCCTTTAGAATGAGAAAACTGAGGTTCATGGAGATTAGTAAACTTGCCCACTATAGTTAATAACACTGTATAGCATATTTGAAAATTGCTAAGAGAGTAGATCTTAAAAGTCCTCATCACAAGAAAAAAAGATGTATAACTATGTGTGGTGATGGATGTTAACTCGATTTATCATGGCGATCATTTTGCAATATAAACAAAAACCGAATCATTATGCTATAGACATGAAACTAATATAATGTTATATGTCAATCATACCCCAATTAAAAAAAAAAAAAAAACTTGCCCAAACCATACAGACAGTATAAACAGGCTCTATTTCATATCAACATCCTGAGAAAAGTTTCTTTATGTTCTTGTCCTGAACATATTGCCCCCCTCCAAAGTTGCGGTTAAAGCTTCAGGTATCTTTGCTGCCAGTTATGGTACTCCCTCAGATTTCAATCCAACTGCCCAGAACATAACATACTTGATTACTTCTTCCGAAATGAAAGCTAAATGCTGTAATACATAAAACCAGGCCCAACAAAATACTCATGCAGCCCTCAGTCTAGACAACTTCCAGGTTATTGATATGCAACCACACATTGCTGACCTCTGCTACTAAACCTCACCTTTTGAAGGTGGCAATTTCCCCCAGCTTCTGTAAAATTCTTTCTGAAAACAGGCACTATTCACATGCAACAGATAAGAGGAACAGTCTCACACTTGCATTGTAAGACTTTAGCCTCTATTGTAGGAACCCACAGGTAGAGAGAATCAAGGGATTTCATTGCCAAGAAAGAGTCCCTTCTTCAGGCTGCCAAGGATGTAGCAAGTCTGTGCTCTTTGGCAAAAATGCTTTTGGTAAGTCTTCTGACATCCCTCTGAACAAAGCAGCAGAAAAAGTTAATGCTCAAAAGCAAAAGGCAAATACACTAATGTACTCGATATCAAAAAATTATGGTAGGAAGCCGTCAAACAGAAGCAACATCAACAAGGAACTTCTGCAGAAAACGGGCATAAGAACCATTCTGGTAACATTTTTTTGTAATTGCTCTATAGAAATTCTTTGAATAGCCATCCTAGTGGCTCTACTCTTGTCCATTCCTTCCTTCTATGCTGGCAGACTATCTCTAAGTGGTTTAAAGGATAAAAGGAATGACATTCCTCAGAGATAAGTCCAGTTATTGTGTTATTTTATGTAAGTGATTTTATAGTCATGTAAAAATATTTTTTTTATTTTATAGTGAATGAATCAATTATCTTTAATTGAACTTTTCAAAATGATTCTAAGTCCTCTTATGAGCACAACTCTAAACAGTATGTTCCCAGGCCAACCCTATAGGATTCCACTATTGTTTAATTCTCCAAGGAATTTACATAGAGGTTTATAAAGATCAGACACACAAATACTCTAATTTGAAAAGAAGCAAAGCCTTCCCGGCGGCCTGTAACTCTATTTTGATGTTTCTAGAACATGCATCCAAAAGCTTAGTAAGACTCTCTGGTCTTACTGCCAAATATTTTCCTCATATTATTACTGCATGTACGTTGAAGGTTTTATTTTGCAGCAAACCCTACAAACAAGATTTTTTTTTTTCTTTTCGCAGGCCAGATAATTTCACCAACTGATGAAGACTTTGTAATTATTTAAATGAAATTATATCTAATGACACCAAACCAATGGGGTTAGGAAATTTCAAAATCCATATTTTTAAAAAAAAACAAAGATGTATAAACCAAATCGTGGTCTAAAAGGCACAGAAAAATTATCTGGAGATGGATTTAGCTCTGTGAACAATTAGAAACAATACTGAAAGCTGCTCATTTATGTCCCTCCCCTGTCATCACCTCGTCTGGGTTTTTCAATAATGGACTAAGAAATATAGGGGAAAAAAACAAAGCAGGGTTTTCAATATGGTTTTTCTTTGGGGAACAATAAAAACATTAAACTTTATACATTTAAGTGTCTGTGCACCGAATGGTAGCCTTTTCATGGGAGTCCAGCTTGGGTTTTGTCTGGGTGGGGAAGGGGGAGGGAGTCTGTGAATACCCTCAGAGTCATTTAAAATATATAGTATTAGCTAATTGATGAGAGGACTAAAAACAATAGTAAGTAGGCAGCCTGGCTGTGTGCCAGGAGCAAAGCTTTATGTTGAAAGCGAGTTTACATTAGAGGCCTGTTTTTCCCCTTTCCTTATATGAAATGAACAGCTGTAATTGAAAAGCAAGGAGCTCTATGGTTTATAGAAATAGGTGTTGTGAAGAGCCTTGGCCGTCTAATTTTCTTCCTATTGCAGGGCAGGCTTCCATTGTCTGTTTTTTAGAGCTAATTTCTTTTCTGATCAAAAGGCCCACGTCGTTGAAAAGGTAGTAATGACTATTCATTTGGCTGAAGCCTCCATTCTCCAGACTGCAAGCTTTATTTAGAAATGGCTATTTCTTTCTAAAAGGAAAAGCTCATTTATGTCCTCTATAATGTCAATTAAAGTAGAATATATTTTAATTATTTATCCTGAGGAGAAACCTTTTAGGAACTTAATTTAGTATGCCTATGCTATGCAGACACTACAATATGTGAATGTGGAATGATATCTAGGCACATGGGTTTTATTTTATTTTACCACTAATGAATAGTTTATTTGCAACTAATTAACAAGTTAAATCGGCACAATTAGTGTCGGATTTCTTTAATAATATAACTCATAAAGGGATAGCCATTGGAACTAGAAAATAAGGTTGGTTGTTGGCTTTGTAAAGAAACCATTCCACAAAAGGGGCAGTTTTTTCCCATTAGAAAGGGTTATTGGGACGTTCTTCCCGTTGCTTTTTCGCGTGAAAGCTGGGCTGTGCTGGGGGAGGAAATATGTTCAGAAACAAGGGGAGACGGTGTTAATTACACAAACATCACGTTGGAAAAGCCTCGGGGTCGTAACCCAGCGACGCTTTCCGGAGACATGGAATTGGGGTGACGGCGGCCTGGGCGCCCAAGCGCCCGCGCGGCCAGGCCTCCCGACACACCTCGCTCGGTCGCCCCGTCTGGCCGCGGGCCCGCGCGGAAACGGGTCGGCCTGAGGACAGGCGACCTCCATACCTGGCAAGCGGCGGCGCGCTAGCTGTCCCCGGGCCGCGTCCTCCGCCCGGCTCTCCGTCGCGAGCAGCGGCCCCGGAGCCTCGAACAGCCGCCGCTCTGAGACGGCGGCGCCGGGGGCACGCGGGGGCCCGGCGGGGCGCCGCTCGGCTGGCGCGGCTCGGCGCGGCCGCGGGAAAGCGCGCGCGCCCGGGGAACGCGCGTGGCCCCTGCGAGCGGGGCGCGCCACGCCGGCGACCCCGTGGAGGCCGGGCCGGCCGCCGAGGGCCTCGCGAGCGCGGCTCCCGCGCGGCGCACAGTAGGTGCGCGACGGAGGTCGAGCGAGAGGAGGAGAGGTGGCGGCCCGAAGAGCGGGCCGAGGAGAGGACGGAAATTGCGCGCATCGAAGTCCGCAGCTCTCCAGTCTCTCCGAAGAAAATGCGAAAGGAGAAAAGAAAGAAAGAAAAAGAGAAAAAAAGGGGGGAGGGGAGAACGGCTGGATGCCGCCTCGAGATCCAAAATGTTCTCCAGAATGCTGTCCCGTGCCCCCAGCCCGCCATCCCCCTGCGCCCCCAGCGGTCGGGGCCGATGCTCGCGCCGGGAGGTCCCGGGAGGCGACGGGCGCCCTTCCCCGGGAGCGCTGCCAGGCCTGGTGGACCCGTGCGCCCCGCTGGCGGAATGAGCGCGTGGAGTTCCTCGGCCAACCTTGCGCGCGGATAACGATTTTTAGCTGCTTTTCCCCGCCCTGGCTTCCGGCAGGCCGCCTCGCCGCTGTAGAGGGCCTCGCCTCTGCAGCCACGGAAGGAAGCGGGCAAGGAGACAGGCCCAGTGGGAGGGCAGGCCTGGCCGTAGGGTGCCGGGCTCCCGGAGGCTGCGCGGCGGGGGTACGGTCCCGCGGCTGGAGGGGCCGAGCGCTCTCGGACAGGTGGGGGGGGCGCGGGGGGGCGGCAAAGAGGTCGACTGCAGTGACCCGGAAGACGGTCTGGAAGCGGACCCCGTTCCCCCGTTCCCGGGCAGGGCCTTCCTTCCTCTGGGGGCACGGCAGCCTTCAGGCTGTAAGGTCGGAGAGAGGGCGCTGAAGGCAAAGGTTGTCAAAGTCCTTGTAGTTGCTTCCGCACCTAAGGAAAGGACAGCTGGTCATTACCTTCACACCCTGCGAGGGTGCAAGGGGTCTTTGCACCTGGGGCGCCAACGGGTGGGCCAGGAGGAGTCCCGGTGTGTCTACAAAGTACAGCTCAACGAACCAAGTAAAGCAAATTCGGAAACTCGCTTTTAAAAAGTTCACCCTCCCTCCCCAAAATAGCTACACCAAAGAGCAACGGAATACGGTTGTACTGCACCCAGGAGACATTTTCGTACCTCCAGGACCATGTCGCCACACACCTCGGTAGCTCCCAATAAAACGTTTCCTTAGACAGCATCAACTAGGTTATTGTTTGCAACCTACTCACCAGCCTAGAATCTTCAGTTCCTTCCCAGACCTGTATGAACAAGTGTTTCATTGGAAGCTGCGGAGCAGGGAGGGCAGTACTGCGGTTGGCGGAGGAGGAACCAACTGAATGCTTTGAGAACTAGAAGGTGCTGGAGAGGTCTCTTCCATCTCCTTGGAGTGCCGGTGACCTTTTCCGACCTTTTATAAGAGATGGTTCTACGACAGATCGCAGCCTCTGATTTCTTGATCAAGGCCCTCAATCTGGCCTAAATACACAATCTTGGCTAGGAGCCAGAGTAAATAGTCAAGGGATGTTCTGAAGGAAGAAAGAGGATAAGCAAACCTCTTTCTTTTTTTCTTTTCTTTTCTTTCCTTTTTTTTTCTTCTGGAAAGCTAAGCGTGTCTAAGGGTCGGCGGGATAAGTTTTTCTGCACTTACTCGAAACCGGGCCGCTCCCTGGGCTCTGCTGCACTTGAAGAAAGGCGATTGATAGCTCGACCCTTATTGCCAGGCCTCGGCCCCCCAGAGCGGGTACCGGACACACCCCCACCCCTTCCCGAGATGTATGCATAGGGCATCTCTTCCAAGAGTTGGGTCCTGATTGAGCCAGAGACCCGGAAAAAGGTCCCCCAGGAGCTGAGAAGGAATCAACGCCTCCCCCCCCCCCCCCCCCCCGCCCCACCTCCTCGAGTGATGGGACAGCCCCGCTCCTACTCCACCCCACCGGAAGCTCTAAGGGCCCAACTGCTCAAGTATGCTTTGCAGGCGGGAGGCCCTCGGGACACCTGATTTCTGTCTGCCAAGGCTCAAAACCAGAAGACGGGAGAGTATGAGCACACTCTGCACCCGGGGCCGCCAGGTCATGACGCTAGAGCCCGGGTCCCCGAGTGTTGTGATAACCAGCCCTCTAAGGATAAGCACCACCTCTGCCCGGCCGCAAAATCGGCTGCCTCTCCTTCAAGGGTTGGGGCGACCTCGAAGTCCTGGAGGGCGGGAAGGGGCGCCTCTAGGTGAAGTTTCCAACCGAAGCCAACAAACGGCGCTGTTGCCACGCCCTGGGTCTTGGGAGCCCCAGCCCCAGGCCCAGTCGGAGGGAGCCTGAGCTCTCTTGGGAGGGCAGGGGGAGCGGGGAGGGGGTGCTTGGCCCGGTTCCCAGCCCGCCATCCGGGGCTCTGTGTGCCGCCACGGGTTCCCGGAGGCCCCAGAGGGCAAGAGAGCTGCCGAATGCGCCCTCCTCTCCGGAAGAGGTTGGAAAGAACTGGCCCTGGATCCCGCTGTGTCCCTTGCTTTCCTCGTCCCGTGCAGAGTTCAAGTCAGACACAGATTCCGGCTCCGCTGGCCCTGCCTCCCCGCGGCCCCCGCCTGAATCGAGGCCCCCTGGGCCCAGTACCTGCCGCGACACCCCTCCCGACCCCCGGCAGGCTCGCGCCGCCCGGCGGGGGCCTGCGCCTGCCCGGCTAGCGGGCCAGGAGGACGGGTTTCCCTCCAGCCTTCTCCCCGCCTCCCCACGCCTGCGAGACTACCGAAGTGGTAGGGTGCGTTGAGGACGTTTCCTCGGAACTGTTTTGAAGGGATCCTGCTTGGGGCTGTGCAGACCACCCCAGAGCCACCAGGCACAGAGACCGTTTTCATCACGGCCTCCGAGGGAAGGCAGGATTGTGGGAGAAAATGTCAGTCCAGGCACAATATTGGCCGAGGGACGCCTGCTTGTAACGTGAAAATGAGCTCACCTAAGTCGCGGGCTAGTCGTGATCAAATGACAAACAGCTGGGGGCAGTGACCAGCCCCCTAGATCATCTGCTGCGGGGAGGAGTACAGACCCATGCACCGCATCCCTTGTCCTGGGAAATATGCAGCCCAGGCGCTGTCACCACAACGGCTTACTTGGGTCCTAAAACTTGGAAAGAATCCTGACATCTGTCAGGCTACTGGACGCCAGGCCGCGCGTCGGTTGGGTAGTTTCCTAAAACGCGCTTCACTTAGCAACAGCCTCGGAGGCCCAGAGAACCCGAGAGGGCATCTGGGGAAGGCGGCAGGCAGGCAGGGTTACCTCACATTGACTGATTTGGGAGAAGGTGGGTTTGCCTGGGAAAAATGGACTTTGTCAGCTAGTTTCGCCAAAAAAGAAGTGCAGGTGGAGATCGCCAAATCATTCCGTTTCCTAAGACACGTCTTCCAGTCTGTGTCAGCTTAAGTGTGCACACTCGTGCACGCGCCCACGCGTGCGCGCGCGCGCCCACACATACGGCACATACACAGAACCATCCCAGATAGTTTACTTTAAAAACCCTAAATCGTACATCCGTTCCAACGACTGCAGCCCCTGACTGCGGACATTTGCTTCCTTCCGGCCAGAAAAGCAAGAGAACGTAGCCCAGGTGGAACCCAAGCTTAAGGGGCTGGTTTAGAGACCCCAAATTTCCAGGAGATGATGCCGGCTGGGAGCCAGGATCCTAGTGCCAGCCTCCGTCCATCCCAGAGGGGGCTAGCCTGCTCTACGCCACCCCCTTCCCAAGTCACAACGGCATACTTTTAAATTCGTGCAGTAAAGGGGGGAGGGGAGGTCCCAGCGTGCAGGTGCCCCAGGATCGCCTTGGTTTTGCATTAGCGCTAAAAACCTGGGGGTCTGTATTTTTTTTCCACACTTAGGATTTATGCTTTTCTTTTGGTTCCCCATCTTTCCACGAGGCTGGGGGTAGGGGACCACACTGCGCGGACACCCTATTTCAGGCTCTGCCACTTCTGCCTGGCTGGCTACTCCTTCCCACCCTCGCCTCCGGGAGTTTCAAACGCTGTGCCACTCGCTTAGACTGGCGAAGGCGATTGTCCGGGTTCCCTCTCTCCCCGCAGCCGGGGTTCCCGAGACACTAGTCTTTGGCAGACAACATGACATGCGAATGGGTGTCCCGCTCCGAGTCTCGAGGCTCTGGCCGGGATGGCTGTAAAACAAAAAAAAGAGAGGGACGGAATCCGTTAGCAGAGCCTGCTCCCCGGGGAGGCGGCGCGGCTGCGCAGCGAGAGCAGCGCTCAGTGGTCCCGGCAGGTGCGCGGCCAGTGGAGGGGGCCCTGCGGTCCGCCCCGAGGACGGCCTCGGCTCCTCTCCGGCCACCGTCCTCCCCCCCCCCCCAACCTCCAAGAAACTTTTCTTTCACTTGGAGAGGCTCCGTGTTGCCATGAAAACGGATTTTCCAAGGGGCCCGACCCTCCCCCTCAGGGGCATCGGACTGGAAAAACCGAAATGGCCAGAGAGCAGAGACAAAAAGGGGCCGCCAAGCGGGGGCCTGGAGCGAGAGAGCCGAGGCCGGCTCACCCCCTCCGCCCCCCACACACTCCCCGCACCACCGCGTGTGAGCGCCTCCGCACGGCTCGGGCAGCGGGCGGCGGACTGCTCGCCTTCGCTCCAGCCAGCGGAGAGCCTCACGGCCCCCGTGCGCGCCGCGGTTCCGGGGCCTGTCTCCGCGGCCCGGGGCCCCGACCCCGGCTCGGTCCTGGCGCCCCGGCCCGCGGCTTGCTGGGACGACTCCAGGGAGGGCTTCGCGGAGCCGCAACCCGGGACGCCTCCGTTGCGTCCCGAGTCCCCCAGCTCGCCTGGGTAACCGGCGATGCCGCTGGCCCTAGCGCTGGCAGCAGAAGCGGTCGGAGGACGTCCGCGCAGACAGCGGGATGCTTTGCAGGGTGGCCCCGGGGCCAGGCACCGCTCAGTCCTGATGCGGCTGCAAAGTTGTTTTCTGAACCCCGTGGGCGCCTCCTCCCCCCCGGTCCTGCTCGCGCGCCCCCTCCCCCCTCCGTCACCTCCTCGAGTTTCGTTCTTTCAAACTTTTTGAGACCCTAATTGGTGGTCTCTGAGCGGCTCTCCAGGACTCCCGCCTCCTGAATAACTCTCATCACGTCACCGGGCCCAAGAGGGGCGTGGGGGTGAACGAAAGGGCTCCCCGAACTTTTTTTTTCCAGTGGGGCCGAACGGGGACTCCGTGATGATTGGCCAGGGCGCATCACTGTGAGCCTGTCAATCACGGGGCCTCCCGGTGGCGAGGGGCGGACCGAGTCCCAACCCCGGGGGATCCGAGCAGGTATATAAGGGACCCGGCGAGCGCCCGGCCAGACTGCGAATGCGGCCAGCTCGAGACGTCGCATCAGGTGCGAGTAGCCTGCGGGTTCCTGGCGACTTGGCGCGGAGCACTTTGGCCAGCCTGCCCTTCCCGCCGGACCCGCTGGCCCACCGGCCCCCGAGCGCCCCTCCGACGGAGTCCCCAGGCCTTTTCACCGTGGCCGCTCCAGCCCCGGGAGCGCCTTCTCCTCCCGCCACCCTGGCGCACCTTCTTCCCGCCCCGGCCATGTACAGCCTGCTGGAGACCGAGCTCAAGAACCCCGTGGGGCCGCCCACCCCAGCGGCGGGCGCAGGCGGCCCCGCAGCCGCCGGCGGCGCAGGCAAGAGCAGCGCGACCGCAGCCGGCGGCGCGACCGCAGGCGGCGGCAACGGCGGGGGCTCGAGCGGCGGGGGCGGGGGCAGCGACCAGGACCGCGTGAAGCGACCCATGAACGCCTTCATGGTGTGGTCCCGGGGGCAGCGGCGCAAGATGGCCCTGGAGAACCCCAAGATGCACAACTCCGAGATCAGCAAGCGCTTGGGCGCCGACTGGAAACTGCTGACCGACGCCGAGAAGCGGCCGTTCATCGACGAGGCCAAGCGACTGCGCGCCGTACACATGAAAGAGTACCCGGACTACAAGTACCGGCCGCGCCGCAAGACCAAGACGCTGCTCAAGAAGGACAAGTACTCGCTGCCCGGAGGCCTGCTGCCCCCGGGCGCCGCCGCCGCCGCGGCCGCCGCGGCCGCCGCCGCCGCCGCCAGCAGCCCGGTGGGCGTGGGCCAGCGCCTGGACACGTACACACACGTGAACGGCTGGGCCAACGGCGCGTACTCGCTGGTGCAGGAGCAGCTGGGCTACGCGCAGCCCGCTACCATGAGCAGCCCGCCGCCGCCGCCCGCGCTGCCGCAGATGCACCGCTACGACATGGCCGGCCTGCAGTACAGCCCCATGATGCCGCCCGGCGCCCAGAGCTACATGAACGCCGCCGCCGCCGCCGCCGCCGCCTCGGGCTACGGGGGGATGGCGCCCTCGGCCGCCGCCGCCGCGGCCGCCGCCTACGGGCAGCAGCCCGCCACCGCCGCCGCCGCGGCCGCCGCCGCCGCCGCCATGAGCCTGGGCCCCATGGGCACGGTGGTGAAGACCGAACCCAGCTCGCCGCCGCCCGCCATCACATCGCACTCGCAGCGCGCGTGCCTCGGCGACCTGCGCGACATGATCAGCATGTACCTGCCACCCGGCGGGGACGCGGCCGACGCCGCCTCGCCGCTGCCCGGCGGCCGCCTGCACAGCGTACACCAGCACTACCAGGGCGCGGGGACTGCCGTCAACGGAACCGTGCCGCTGACCCACATCTGAGCGCCCGCCTGCGCCGCCGCCCCTCCGCCCCCATCCCGCCCCGCACCCCCGAGTTGGGACGCCTTGTTGTTTAGCTTTGCTTGCCTGAGACTGTTGCCTTGTACCGATGATGGGGAGGACACAAAGTTTTGCTGTAGCTGTCGGGTTTTGTACAAAAGCAAAAAGAAGTCCGGAGCAGCGGAAATGGGACTTTCTAGAGCTCGCCTACCCCCTCGCCGCTGCCCCTCCCTCCCCTTTTGTAGGCTGGGAATCGCTGTGATGTTTGCAAAGAAAAAGCAGCCCCCCTCCTCCTCGTCCTCCTCCTCCTCCTGGGTTCCTGGGTTTTTCTGTTGCATTTGAAAATGTTGTCGCGTTAGTTTACTGTTAGCCGAGGAGTGAGTGAATAGGAGAAACGTACTCTCGGGTGAGGCTGCCCTGAGAACTGCAACGCCTCCTCCCCCCGTCGCGTTGCACGGCTTTTCCTTGTGGGTTTTGGGGGGGCTGGCCGCGCGGAGTGGCGCGGCGGCTCAGGCCAATGTTAATTTATAGCCAGGTGTGCGTGTGTCTCCCGCCTCGCCGCCCCTGGCCGCGGGACAGCTTCTGTCCAGTCCGCATTTAGGCTGTTGAGTTGGTGACTTCTGCCGTGATCTGTTTGATATTTCGTCGCGCTAATGTATTCGGATTTCGTTTGGGTGGTTGGGGAAGGGGCTATTTTGTTTCAGGTTTTTCAAGGTTTTACTCTTAATTCCTAAATGAGAGATCAATAAATTTTATAACCAACGTGATGGAGTCTTGATAATTTTGCGGGCCTGGAACTATGTGCGGGTTGGGGAGGGGACCGCCACCAACTCGGTCTTAGAGCCTCGGTCCCGTCCTGGGGCGGGGGGAGGGGGGCGGCTGGTGGCGAGCGTGATCTGGAATGCTTTCTGACTCCTGGTAATCCCAAACACTCCAGCTCCCAGTCTTTTCTACGTAAACTCCAAGGAGCAAACGGTCGGTCCTGCGGGAGCGTGTGCCGGGAGCCGGCACCCGCTAACCGGGGCGAGCACCCCGCGGCCACGCACTTGTTGATAGCGGCGAGCGGCCGCCGCAGGAGTGTCTGCCGCAGCAGCCACGCGGGGCGGGGGGGGGGGGGGGGGGGGGCGCCCGCGGCCGCGGAGACCGGCCAACCGCGGGGACACCTTTACCTTTGTGCACTGGGGCGGGAAGACACTTGAGCCGGGCTGAAATATTTACAAAACGAAAACCTTTCGGAAATCTCAATTATCCTATTAAAAATAGATGGTTACAGGAATCCCTGGCAGGAAATAAGCGCATTTCAACCGTGGTGGCTGAAGCCGCGGAGCTCGCATTCAACACTGGAAGGTTTGCTGTTTGGTTGTTTCGTTTTTTGTTTTTTGTTTTTTTTTTTTTTTTTAAAGATTTTTATTTATTTGAGAGAAAGAGCGAGCGAGCCAGAGCATTAGCGAGGGGGAGGAGCAGAGGGAGAAGCAGACTCCCGACCAAGCTAGAGCCCCCGACGTGGGGCTCGATCCCAGGACCCCGAGATCATGACCTGAGAGAAGGCAGAAGACGCTTAACCGGCTGAGCCACCCGGACGCCTCTAGGAGGTTTGGTTTTAAAAAGTACATCTGAGACCTGAAAAGATCCCTAAAACTCCTCCAATGGCTTTTTCTTTTTGACTTGTCAACCCAGACCACCTATTTGTTTTCCAGAAGAGGCTCTCTCTCCTCCCAAACCTCGAGCCCGCTCTCTGCTCCTCCTCCCTCCCCTCCCCCGCAATCCCTGACCCTTAGGCATTCCACCGTGCCCCCCAAAGGCCTTTCGTTTCGCGCCGGCCACACGGCCCCAGTGTATCTGTTTGGGGCCTAGGAAGAAAACAAATAGAACCAGTGTTTTTTTACCCCCTCCTCAGCTGTTTGAGGTGATTTCCTTAATCCCTTTAATCCTGTTACCTCGCTATCCCAGAATAACTAAACTCGGTCTTTCCAATAAGCTTGGCCTGGTGCACTGTTTTTATCCTCATCCACTCTTGATCACAGGTTTCTTTGCTTGAGGTCTGCTGGGACTCTGGGCGACAGAATCTCCCATAAATTGGTCCGAATTCCACATTTCCAACCGGCTTCCTTTGTGCGGGCCAGCCATTCACCTGCGGGCCTGGGCGGGCCCCAGGGGGAGGGGCGGAGGCTTTCTGCAGCTTCGGGGGTCGTGCCCGCTTTTTACACATCACTGCCGATCCCGGAGACTAAGCTCACCACGCCTCTCCAAGAAAGGTCGGGTCCCCAGAGAAGGCAGCGCCACCCCTCCCCCGCAAACGCTGGCACGGTCTCCCCCTCCCCAGCCCACCGCGCTCCAAACCCCTACTTTGCAGCTTGGGGCGGGAGGGCGGCCGGCGGTGATTTACAGACCCTCGCGCCTCGCCCTCCACCCGGAACTCCTCCCGGGCCTGCTGCGTCGGGACAGGGGGACAGGGTTCGGGCGAGGTCTCCGTACCACACCCACCACTCCCCATCCCGGGGTCACAGACCTGGAGCCCCTCCGGCCTGCTGGGTGCTGCAACCACCCACCAGGCCGCGATCCTTGCAGCAGACCCACAGGCTGCCAGGTCGGTGAGCCTCGAACCTCACTGCTCCCCCGCCCCCCACCCACCCCCACCCCACCCCACTCACACACCGTCGGGCCCCGTGCCCCAAAGTCCCCAGGGCGGGAGGAAACTCTCTTGTCATCTCCACCCCCCTATTCATATCCTTCACAGTGTTTGGGCCTCAGTAAAATACCTGGCCGTAGGTTACTCTGGGTTCAAATTGCTAGCAATTGTGGACACAAGTTTGGTCTGAAATGACTCCAGGAAAGGGAGGGTGAAAACAAGCAATTCCGCCCCACTGAGGGGGCGGTGCCAACGGGGGAATAAACTGACGCTGCTTCTTTCGGAGAGTCCATTGTGCTGCTGCCTTCTTAGAAGTGCCAGGGTCACCCTTTCAGCGGGTTTCATATACTGCTCACTCCCTCTCTAAGCATCCATGGCTTTGTGCTCCACTTGTCTGATTCCCAAATTGTCTCTAAGAAAAAGAGATTTTCATCAAATCAGCACATTTGGAGGATTTAAATATAGACGGAAGATTTTTTTTTTTTCTTTTTTAACTTCGGCAGTAGGGAAGAGAAGGGAACTGAGCCCGAGGGAAACTTCCATCCCCTAGGCCAGAGTTTTCAAACTAGAGCACCCCCTCCCTGCCCCCACTCCTCCCACACACACACACTTCTTGCAGGATAACTGCCCCTTCCTCTGTTGTGGAGATCCGGGTTCTGGTAAGGTTGAACTTGAAATAAAGTTTCAGCTCTTGCATGGTCGTCAAACCCTAACTCCTGCCTCTTCTAGCTTTACAAGAGGAAATTGGCCTCTAAGGGCAATGTAAGGGCTCAGGATCACTAAGCTGGGGCACTGAAGATCCAGCCTCCCAGGCCTGCAGGGCTCTCTGATCCACACAGGAGGGAGAGAACCCCAGGAAATCCCAGCCCCAGCTGCCCCTTAAGCTCATAATGCAGCCGGGTCTCTACAGAAAAGAGGTAGGTAGTTCCTGACCCGGACACACCCCGTAGCCACCTCTTGGTGAATGGTGATGTGAGGTGCAGAGCCCAGGGTCCTTGCACAGTGGACCCATCTTTTAGCTTTCTGCTGACAGGAACAAAGCTACCTTGTGGTAGGAATTATCCCACATAGAGATTTTCTTCCCTGGCCTCTCCATACAACTCCCCTCATGAATCTCCCTTCTAGAAATCTCCACGGGGAGAGGGCATCCCAAATACAGACCAACATTTATAAACAGACGTTCATCAGAGAACTCCTTATAATGGTAAAACTTACACAACCCAAATGTCCAATGAATAGGAAGAGGTTGTCTAAAATATGTTTTCAAAAGAGACCTCCTTGCGGATATTAAAAAATGTGTGTGGAGAGATTTTAATGACAGGGAAATGTTTAAAACACAAAGTGAACAGAGCAAGATACACAAAAGTACGTTCAGTATGTATGACCTATTTAACAATAAGGATATATAACTGGAAAAATATGCAAAAATGCAGGGTAACATTATGAATACTGGTTAGTCTTCCTTTTATGTTCTCATACTTTCCAATTTGCTCTGATAGGATTGTATTCCTGTTATCACCAGAAAAGGCAGGTTAAAAATAATTCTCTCCCTGTCACAAATACAGAAATGTGTCTCCTTGCGAACGAAGGAAGTTCCAGCTTTCCCTTCATTTGTTTGGGGGTGAGGAGGGGGCGGGGAGCCCCCAGCAGCAGTAATCCCCCACTCTCCTCCTGGTTGGGGCCTGCAGTGAGCACACCAGAGCAACCTCCCGCCAAGCGCCCTCCTCAGTAAGCAGGAGCAGGATCAGATTAGTGCCGGCTCCTTCATTCTTCAGACCCACTCACTGGAGAAAAAGACCTCCTTGCGAGCCAAGCTGAACAGCCAGGGCTGCGGGAAGCAGGGGCCACTGAGGAACCAGAAGGCACATAAACCCAGGAGCCTGAGCAACCCTCACTACCCTCTTGGGAGAGGGGCAGAAAGTAAGCCCCTAGGTTGGGTCCCAGGCCAGGTGAAGGAAGGGCTGGATGAGTACCCACCCCACCAGCGGGATGGAACACAATATGCTGTGTCCCTCCTCCCCACGGCCACCATCCTCATCCACACAACTGACATTTCTTGGGGGACCACTGCCATGGCCTCTGACCTGTTCCTGCTTCCACTCCTCTCCCCACTGCTCCTCTACACACTTTCTCCATAGAACAGTTCTCTCCACTTTTCAAACACAAATCCTATCATTGTCGCCTCCCTTCTTAATAACCTTCTGGTGGCTGCCTACTGATTGCTCTTGGAAAAGTATCCCAAGTCCTCCAAAGCTTTGCATGATCCAACTCCTGCCCATCTCTCTGAGCTCAACTATTCCCTCCCTCAACCCCAGCCAGGATTCCTCTGGGCAATGTTTGTTGAGTAAATAAATCATAGTTCTTGATAGTTTCACATCTAAACCAACTATAAAGTCCATTAATTGACTAAGATAAAGATTGCTGTGCACAGTACCTTTTTTATCTTGTGGGATTTCCCCAAATCTGTACATAAGATGCAGATTCTCAGACAATAAAATCTAGCAAAAATATACCATTTCTTTCCTGCCTTGGGGCTTTTGAACTCACTGCTCCCTTTTCCAGGAACGTTCTTTCCTGAGCGTTTCCCTCAGATAGTCTAAAGTCCTCCAGAAGGTCTCAGTCCTAGCAGCACTTCTTCTGGGAAGCCTTCCATGATGCCTTCCTCCAGAAAAAGACAGCTCTCCTTGTTATAAGCTCTCATAGCACTGGATTACTTCACAGCACTGATCCTAGTGGTCAATTTACATTTATTTGTGTGATTCTCTTCTCTACCTCCCTCCTCCTCTGTAAGTTCTATGAGAGCAAAGACTGTGTCACCATTTGTTCACAGTGCCTGTTCCATAGTAGGCTCTCAAAAATATACGTGGAGGGTTTACTGCATGTTTAAGGAATGAGGGCTGTGGGGGCTTGTAACTAATGGGATCAGTGCAAGCCCATGAAAATCAAGACTGAATTTGCCACCTTGGCTCCACTCCTTACCAGCTGTAGGCTTTGAAGACCTGACTTACTCTGAGTCTCAATTTCTTCAGGTGTCAAGTGGGAACAACGATGTCTCCGGTCTGCTGCGAGGATTCAAAACAAAAAAAGGTGCTCTGAGAGCTGAGTATAGTGTCTGGCACACAGCCATTGTACAGTATGTGTTAGTTATGATTATCACCTTTGTGGGCAGCTTGTTGACTCTTCAGGGAGGAACTTATACTCTCTGATCGGATTCTGTACTTTCCACCATCACAAGTGATGTTCCTCATTGCAGAGGCCAGTTCTTGCTATGGAAAGGAAGCAAAACAAGACATCACCATTAAAAATAAACCATATGGCACCAAAAACATAGACACAAAAGAAAAAACAGACAAGTTGCACTTGGCTCAAACTAAACGTTTTTGCTTCAAAGGACAACCAAGAAGGTGAAGAGACAACCCAAAGGAGAAAAAAATGTGCAAATCATATATCTGATAAGGAGCCTGTATCTAGACTACATGAAAACTTTAAACTCAATAATAAAAAAAATGCCCATTGAAAATGGGCAAAGGCTTTGAGCAGGTATTTTTCCAAGGAGAATATACAAGTACCCCACAAACACATGAAAAGATGCTCAACGTCATTAGTCATCAGAGAAATGCAAGTCAAAAACCACAGAGGGCACCACTTCACTCCAACCAGGATGGCTAGAATAGTAATTTAAAAATAGGCAATAGCAAGTGTTGCTAAAGATGTAGAGAAATAGGATTCCTTATACGGTGCTGGTGGGAATATAAAATAGTAAAGCCACTTTGAAAAACAATCTGGAAGTTCCTCAAGAGAGTAAACACTGAGTTACCATATGACCCAGAAATTATTCTGCTAGGAAAAACTAAGAGAAATGAAAACATGTGTCTATACAAAAATTTGTATGCTAATGTTCAGAACAGCACTATTCCTAAGAGCCAAAGAAGTAGAACAACCTAATTGTCTATTAACTGTGGTATATCCATATGATGGAGTATTTTTCTGCAATAAAAAGGAATTGAGTAGCTGTATACGTACAGTTTAGTATACATATGTATATTACCTAGCTCTGCCAACTGATAAGAAGGCCTAGAAGCAAGGACCTCCCAGTAGGAACAAGCACACCTAGTATCCAGATCTTAGCTTCGAATATCATTCTTCAATGAAAAGAGCCAGGACTCTTAGGGAAAATGACTGACTCTAGGACTAGGGCCAGAAATATACAAAATGAGTCTGGAGCATCCAAAAAGTACAGAAAGGTAAGAAAAAAGGCAAGGAAGGAAGGAAGAAAGGATCACAATGATGAAGATGTGTCAAAGGGACACAGGAGACAACTAAAATAGCTCCCAATAACCAAATCTGAAACAATTTGAGCAAAAAAGTTAGTTAATAAAGTAGCATTGAATTATAAGTATACAACAAGTATCCAGGTATCCATACTGATGTAAATAATTAATACATAAATGAGGGGAAGGGAAGAGACAAATCAGTGAAGAAGTCTAAGGAGTTTACGTAAAAAAATAGTTTATGTGAATACTCTGGCTTCAAGGGGGTGGGAGTATAGCTCCCAACCCTTTAAGTGTGGGCTACTCATAGTGACTACCGTCCAAAGAGAATAGCATGGAAAGGGGGGAAAGAGTAACTTTGCAGCGGAGAAACCTGACAAACACTACTTCAGTCAGAAGATCAAGGTCAACACCAACAGTGATAAATCATGTCAATAGTATGTATCATCCATGTGATGTGATGAAGATGGCACTTTTCCTCTGTGGTCTTCCTCCCCAAAACCCACAGTCAGTCTAATAATGAGAAAGGCATCAGATAAATCTTAATTAAGGCGTATTCTACAAAATATCTGACCAGCAACCCTCAAAACTATCATCAAAAACAAGAAAAGTCTGAAATAGTCACAACCAAGAGTAGCCTAAGGAGACATGACCTACTAAATGTCATATAAATGTCATGTGGTATCCTGGATAGGATCCTGGAATAGCAAAAGGACTTTAGGGGAAAAAATGAGGAAATACGAACAAAGTTTGGAGTTTATTTGGGAATAACGTATCAATATTGGTTCATTAATGTAACATATGTACCATACCAGTATAAGATGTTAGTGATTAGGGAAACTGGGTATGGCAAGTCGCAGGAACTCTCTGTATTATCCTCCTGATTTTTCCATAAATCTAAAACTATTGTGAAAAGTAAAGTTTATTTAAAAAAAAAAAAAAAAGAAACAAAGTACTGATACATACTACAACATGGATGAACCCTGAAAACACCAGTCACAATAGACCACATATTGTATGATTCCATTCATGTGAGTGTCCAGCATAGGCATCCGTAGACACAGAAAGTTGAGAGGAAGTGGGGAGTGAGTGTTAATGGGTCCAGGGTTTCTTTGGGGGAATGATAAAAATGTAAAATTGATTGTGACGATGGTTGCACAACTCTGAATATACTGAAAACCATGTACACTTTACATGGATAAATTTTATGGTATTGAATTGTGTCAATAAAGTAGCTATTTAAAAAAGTAAAAACCCAACACCCCAGTGGTGGATGGTGGTAGGAGAGGTGCTTGAGAGGCAACCAATCTAGCACCAGGGGCTGCTGTTCACACCAGGCACTACCTCAAACCCAAATGCATTCCCCTAACCTAGGCTGTTAGAGCAGGAAGAGGCTTCAGAAATCATCCAGTGCAGCGCCCTCATTTTATATGGAGGGAAACTGAGGCCCAGAGGGACATGAACATACCAAGATTACAAAACTTGTTAAGGCCAGGGTCCATGAACTAGAATTTGGATATGCTGCCTCTGTTCAATGACTTTTGTAACTGTTTCCCAATCTGTCTTTAATAAGTTTTACTATGTTTCTATCTACTTCCACCACGAACCTCTTCTCAGTTGGAGGGTAGGCAGAAAAGGCAAATCATCATCCCAAGAAAAACAAAATAATCTTTTCAGTTACTAAACACCGGAATAAAATCTCCAATTAGGTTCCTGTGTTCAAAACTCATTTTAAAAGTGAATACAGGGATCCCTGGGTGGCGCAGCGGTTTAGCGCCTGCCTTTGACCCAGGGCGCGATCCTGGAGACCCGGGATCGAATCCCACGTCGGGCTCCCGGTGCATGGAGCCTGCTTCTCCCTCTGCCTATGTCTCTGCCTCTCTCTCTCTCTCTCTCTCTATCATAAATAAATAAAAATTAAAAAAAATAATAAAAGTGAATACATTTGACCTTTGCACAATGTGGAGCTTGGAGTGCCAACCCCTACCCCTTTGCATGCCATCAAAAATGCACATATATCTTTTGACTCCCCCAAAACTTAACTGCTGATAGTCTATTGTGGACTGGAAGCCTTACCGACGATATACACAGTCCATTAACACATATATTGTATGTCCTATGTATTATATTCTTATAATAAGTGATTATTATAATATAATAAGTAACTATTCTTATAATAAAGTAAGCTAGAGAAATTATTAAGAGAATATTAAGAAAAATATAACAGAAAATATTAAGAAAATCATAAGAGAAAATACATTTATAGTACTATACTGTACTTACTGAAAAAAAAAACCCGCATATAAGTGGATCTGTACAGTTCAAACCTGTGTTGTCCAAGGGTCAACTGCACTTTGTGTGTTAAAGGAAATCTTCATTACAAAAAAAAGCCCCTCCTAAAAAAAAAGTAATTAAATATGTTTTTTTCAGGGCACCTGGCTGGCTTAGTCAGTAGAGCATGAGACTAATCATTTCAGGGTTGGGAGTTCAAGCCTCACATTGGATGTAGAGTTTACTTAAAAATAAAATCTTTACAAAACTGAATAAACAAATCAGTTATTCTTTATGGAAATGTAAATAAAATTTTAGAGAAGTTTAAATTGCCATGTATATTTTACTCTTAGATTTTTTTTAAAAAACAGATTTTATTTATTTAATCATGGGAGGAACAGAGAGAGAGGCAGAGACACAGGCAGAGGAAGGAGCAGGCTCCTAACAGGGAGCCCAGTGTGGTATTTGATTCCGGAACTCTGGGATCACGCCCTGAGCTGAAGGCAGATGCTCAACCTCTGAGCCACCCAGGCATCCCTACTCTTAGATTTTACTAACATACTTTCATATATGGATCTTGGAAATCTCTGATGAACAAAAATAAAACATGTGTAATATTTACTAATATTTATTATTCAAAACATTCACTGAACTTTAATTTTTATTTAAATATGAAACATCAGGAACTTGCATCGGGGAAAAGCTTTGTCAAAGTCCATGATTTATTTACTCCATAAACATTTTTTAAAATTTTTTATTTATTTATTCATGAGAGACACACAGAGAGAGGCAGAGACACAGGCAGAGGGAGAAGCAGGCTCCATGCAGGGAGCCTGATGTGGGACTCGATCCCGGGTCTCCAGGATCACGCCCCGAGCCAAAGGCAGAGGCTGAACCACTGAGCCACCCAGGCGTCCCCCATAAACATTTTTAAAGGTATTCTACACACCAGAAAGTATGCAAGGATCTGTAGACGACAGGAAGTCACAGGGCTCACAGTGTAGGGATGGAGGCAAGGTCAACAGGGGACTGTTCTGGAGACAGAATGAAATGGAAGCTGTTCTGCTGTAGAGCCAGGGAGTGTGAGAGAGCTGAAGAAGGGGCTGGGGAAGAGATCATTTAAGCTAAACCTTACACCGTATATAGGACTTTAATAGGAAGAAAAAGAATGATGGACATTTCAGGCTAATAGAACAGCATGGAAAAGATGGTCATATATCTTGGAGTTAGAGAACTTCATGTGGTTAAATAGCAGGGCTGTAGAGAAAAGGGGTGGAGAGATGGTGTGGGAAATGAGCCTGGAGAGGTGGGAAAGGTCCTACTCATGGGCTTGGAAGTGGCCACATAAAGGTGTTACACCTTGATCCTATACCCGGTGACAACCACAAAAACATTTCGGTCAGTGTTATGTAAAGACCGAGCTGACTGTAGTGTGAAGGACAAATCAGAGAAGAGACTGGAGGCAGGGAGATTAGCCAAGAGGCTGTTTTGTTTTGGTTTAGGAAGAGAGAAAGACCTGATCGCATATAGTGGCAGGGAGAATGAGAAGTGGTAGGAAGAAGAGATGGGAATCTGTTTCACGTTGCACAGAGAGGGAGGTGGCATTAACAGAGATGGAGAACACAAGACAAGGAGTCTCAGTCCTTAAGCTTTTAAAAGTGAAGAGAATGAATTTTCATTTTTTAAAAAAGATTTTATTTATTTATTCATGAGAGACAGACAGAGAGAGAGGCAGAGACACAGGCAGAGGGAGAAGCAGGCTCCATGCAGGGAGCCCGACGTGGGACTCGATCCCGGGACTCCAGGATCACGCCCTGGGCTGAAGACAGTGCTAAACCGCTGAGCCACCAGGGCTGCCCGAATTTTCATTTTTTTTAATGTAAATTTTAGTTAACATACAGGGTGATATTGGTTTCAAGAGTAGGATTCAGTGATTCCACACTTACATACTACACCAGGTGCTCATCAAAACAGGTGCCCTCCTCAATCCCCACCCCCCATCTAGCCCATCCTACACTCATGTCCTTCTATCGACCCTCAGTTTGATCTCTATTATTTTTTAAAGGATTTTATTTATTTATTCATGAGAGACAGAGACAGAGAGAGAGAGAGAGGCAGAGACACAGGCAGAGGGAGAAGCAGGCTCCATGCAAGGAGCCCGATGTGGGACTCGACCCTGGGTCTCCAGGATCAAGCCCTGGACTAAAGGTGGTGCTAAACCGCTGAGCCACCCGGGCTGCCCCGATCTCTGTTATTAAGAGTCTTTTATTGTTTCCCTCTTCTCTCAAATATTCTCATATGTTCATCTCTTTTCTTTTTTAAATTCCACATATGAGCAAGATCATATGGTATTTGTCTTTCTCTGACTGACTTATTTAACCTAGCATAAAACACTCTAGCTCCATCCATGTTGTTGCAAATGGCAAGGTTTCATTCTTTTTGATGGCTGAGTAATATTCCTGTGTGTGTGTGTGTGTGTGTGTGTGTGTGTGTGTGTGTGCCACCTCTTCTTTATCCATTCATCAGTCGATGGACACTTCAGTTCTCTCCATAGTTTAGTTATTGTTGATAATGCTGTGATAAGCATCTGGGTGCACGTTAGAATCTGTAGATTCTGTAATTTTGTATGCTTTGGGTAAATACCTGATAGTGCAATTGCTGGATTGTAGGGTAGCTCTATTTTTAACTTTTTGAGGAACCCCCATACTGTTCTCCAGATGGCTACACCAGTTTGCATTCCCACCAACAGTGCAAGAGCGTTCCCCTTTCTCTGTATCCTCACCAACAGCTGTTGTTTCTTGTGTTAGAGAATGAATTTTTATTTTTATTTTTTCTTAAATTTTATGTATTTATTCGTGAGAGACACACAGAGAGAGGCAGAGACACAGGCAGAGGGAGAAGCAGGCTCCATGCAGGGAGCCCGATCCCGGGACTCCAGGATCACGTCCTGGGCTGAAGGCAGACGCTCAACCGCTGAGCCACCCAGGCATCCCCAAAATGAATTTTTATGTTATATGTTTTATATGTTTTATATGTTATATATATAGTTTGGTACTGTATCATTCTGGGTATAATCACAATCATGTATATTCACATCAATTTTTTGAAGTTTATTTACCTTTTTTTTTTTATTCATCTTTACACCCAACACGAGGCTCAAACTCATGACCCTGAGATCAAGAGTCCCATGCTCTGAGAGACTCCTAACTCTGGGAAATGAACTAGGGATGGTAGGAAAGGAGGTGGGCGGGGGTGGGGGTGACTGGGTGACGAGCACTGAGGGGGGCACTTGATGGGATGAGCACTGGGTGCTACTCTATATGTTGGGAAATTGAAGACCAATAAAAAATAAATTTATTTAAAAAAAAAAAAGAGTCCCATGCTCTTCCTACTGAGCCAGCCCAGGCGCCCCCATATTCACATCACTTTCATTCAATCAAACTATTGCTCCATCATATTTAGTGTGGTTTTGTATGGAAATAAAAGCCAATTCTATCTACTAATATCACTCAATTGAAAAGACTTCTGTGTTGCTTTATTAATTGCTCAATTAGACTCCCATTGATTATTTGCAAGTACATAATTTGAAACAGTCAGGATTAGCCTGTGCTCTCCATTCTAAAAAGACCTCTAAGGTGCCTTCTAACTTTAAGATTCTTCTCTGAGTCTCAATGTGCAGGAACAGGATATCTGTAATGTCAAAGCCCCAAGCAGATCAGCAAAATTTGGCATGGTAACAAGCTTCTGTGCTCACACCCTGGGTAGGATAGCGGTGTCAACACCTCCAGCAGAGCTGATAGAGCTGTCGTTCAGTCTGTCTGCAGGCTCTGTTTACATTCTGCAGGTTAGTTAGAAACACCCTCACCGCCACCAACCCCTGAAAAAGATCTCTGGGTCAACTTGACATCCTCTAGACTTTCCATGTACTGTATTTCTTCCTTTAACAAGCTCTCCTGCTATGTTACTTTATGTGACTTCTTTGAAAAGAATAAATTAGGCCAAGTGTGAAAGTGTATGAACTCCAGAGGTGTTGCCAATAATGACGAGCAGTGGGAAATCAAGAGGATTTGCAGGGTATTCTTTATACTGGAACTTGTGCCATTTGGAGAGGGCTCTGGGAAACCTGGAAGGTAGAGAGATCCACTAATGTTTGGAGTATTTCATGAGGTAAAACTGGGACCTTAATAGCTGCAAAGGGAAGCAAAAGTATTTTAGAGTGGGAGGTAACTGCTTGGGAAAAGATATACATAGATAACACACACAAACCCACACAATTATCTGATTTATCTGATGATAAAGGAGGTCTCTTAACTGTTGAATATCCTCAGAGTTCTAGCCTTGGTCTCTGTACTTCCCGAGCCACCTCTACACTGATAACCCCACAAGTCTAGTCCATATGATTTTCCTGAGCCTCAGACCTTTGTGTCCACCTGCCTCTTGAAATATATTTATTGTGGTGTCCCACGGACCCCCCAAACTTTGACAGGACCAAACTAACTCATCATTTTAATTCCCAAAGCAACGCTTTCTACTCTACTTTCCACACTAATTAAACAGCATCCATGTCTGCCTGGACATGTCTTTTCCCCTCACGCTCCAACCCAACTTCCTACCATTTGCAGAATCCAGCCATTCTTCACTCCCGCTGCCTTAGTTGGGGCATGTATTACTGACCCATTACTATGTAAGAAATCACTCCAATTGCCAGTAGCCAAAACAACAGATGCTTATGTTAGTTTGACCCCACCATTTCTGTGGCCTAGGAATCCAGGCATGGCTTGGCTAGCTCCGGGTTTCTCGCAAGGCTGCAGTCAAGGTGTTGGCTGGGAGTACAGTTGTCACAAGGCTCCACCGGGGTAGGATCTGCTTTCAAAGCCACTGAAGTGGCTGTTGGCCTGCCTCGGAAGATCCACTTCCCAGCTCAACCCAAGTGCCTGTGGAAAGGCCCTCTGGTCCTTGCTGGCTTTGGACCAGAAACATCAGTTGTTTGCCACGTGAGCCTCTGCATAGGGCAGCTCACAACATGGCAGCGGGTATGGAAAGTCACAATCTTTCTGTGACTTGGTCTTGGAAGTGATAGCCCATCACCTTTGCCATATTCTGTTCTTAGGAGTGAGACAGTAAGTCCAGCCGGCACTCCAGGGGAGGGCATTACACAAGGGCGCGAATACCAGGAGGTGGAGATCATTGTCCACCAGGGGGCCCTTGTCCTTGGTCTGGAATAGAACTCCCGCACTAGCACCCTCACTGACCTGCAGGCCCCCAGTATCTCCCCACTCCAGGCCATCCTCCACATTGAGACCCGAATGATATTCTTGCAAAAAACAATCTTATTATGTGATTCCACTGCCAAAAAACCCTCTGTTGACAACCGGTGCTGCCCACAGGACAAAGTTCAAAGCAGTTGATGAGCCACTCAAGGCCTTCCATGATCTGTTCTTGGCTTCTGAACTCTCGGGCTTCATTTCCTACCACGACCCACCTCCCTACAAGTTCCCAGAAACGAACTAGGTTTTTTTCGGCCCTTCCAAAATTTCAGATGAGGTGAAGAGCGCATTCCTCTCACTGCCTGGTCTAGTTTTCGGTCCCCTCGTCCTTCAGGGCACAGCCTCACAGGCACCTCCTCTGAGACACCTGCCCTGACTCTCCCTGCCTTTGTACGCTCCAAGCTCTTCGGGCATTGCTCTATTCGAGGAACTTGCACAGTGCCCGGCACACACCACGAAACACTTGCTGAAGCTTAGCCATTTTCTTCAATGAAATCAAAGAATGCCAGCGCTGGGGGAAATTTTTAAAAAAAGAACAAAAGGGCATAGGTGGCTGAGGTTCAAATGAGGAAAGACTTGTGTGGCCTGAGGAGAGAGAGGAGAGGGCCTGTCCGAGGTCACGCTGCTGTTCTTCGGGGGAAGCGAATGAGCCTAGGTAGGCCTGCTCGCCCCTGCTCAAGGGCTCTTGCTGCTGCCACCAAAGTGCCTTCACTACTTCCAGGCTCCCAGTGCTTCCTCCACCCGTGACACCCAGGATCCTCTCAAGGTGGGGGAAATGGAAGTTTCACGACAGGCGATGCTTCTCCATGCCTCTCGGGGCCCATGGAGGCCCTCGCACTGTGTCCACCTTGTGAGAAAGCAAACTGCCCTGATGGCAAGGCGGTGAGGACCACATTCTCACCTTGGCGAAAGGAACCTGAAGAAACTGAGTTCACTTTTTGGTTTTTGTGGCAGGGTCGAGTTTGCCCTTGGGAGTCTGTGGCTCCCTGAGGAGGGCTCTGGAAGGTTGCCCTCACCCAAGGGCAGTTGTAACCGCCTCCATTTTCCACAGGGCCAGCCAGGCCTCTCCTTTCTGGCTACGTGGGTTTCCATTTCCAGGGCTCTGGACTCCAGCATATTCATGAGCAGAAGGTTCTCCTTTCCTTCTTCTTCCCCTTCTACTGGATAAATCCTTAGCATACCAAAAAGAGCTGCCCAGAGATAACAAGGACTTGCCGCATGTGCCGCCTGAGGAGCTACAGCAGCAATGGCGACGCCGGTGACAGTCCAGTCCCTGAAATCAGCAAGAACGAGGAATCTGACAGGAGGTGCTGAGGAGGAAAATGCGGCACCAGCTCAAGAGGTGCTGATGGGGGGAGGGCCGGCCGGGGCAGCTGGCCATACTCTCCAACCCTAAAGATACGGCTTAGGTCCTTGCTAGATACTGTGTCCCCTCCATGGGCTCAAGCTACAGAGCCGGCGGGTAGGCCTTTCAGAGCTTGGGCATTACCACCAGACAGACTTCAAATCTCGGCTCCTCCCCAGGGTTGTCCATTAGTTGGCTCTTCTTGAACAGGTTTTGTTCACCTCCCTGAGACTCAGGTGGCCCTTCTGTAAAATGGGGATAAAAATAGTGCTTACATTATAGCGTTGCTCTCAGTTTAAGTGGGATGATGCAGGCAAAGGGCTTGTCACTCAGTACCCAGAACAGGCTACCTTCATTATTCCCGACCTGGGGGCATCCAAAATGCCCATGTTGCAAATGAACATTAGGCTCTGGCCTCTAGTACATCTCCCCATGGAGCTTTCCAAGCCAGCTACTCTGCTTACTAGCTGTGTGACCTTGGGCATGTTTCCTAACCCCTCTGAGCCTCCGATTTCCTTATCCGTAAAGTGGGAATAATAATGGTGTTGACTTTATGGAACCGTAATAAAGACTAAACTAAAAACTTAACACGGTACCTGGATGATGATGATCATGATGATGAGGATGATGAGGATGATTATATACTAGGCTTTCTACAGCTTCATGTAACCCAGGCTTACTTCCCTGCTGCAGTGGAAAGAGTACAGGCTTTGCAATAAGACAGATCTCAGTTTGTGGCGTTTGGAGTGTAGATTCCAGAGTCCCAGGGCCCAGGGTTCAGTCCCAGCGCTATCACCTCCTAGCTATGTGATCCTGGGAAAGAACGTTAACTTGAAGTCAGAGATCCATCTTAGATCCTTTGTTCATATTTCAACAACACAGAAGCCATAGAAATATTCCTAGGTCTCAAATGAAATCTTAGCAGGATACTATTTTCAGAAGCAATTGTAGTTTTGTAAGCCTTTTCATGGCCTCTGTGCATTAGTTTGACCTCTCTATGCCTTAGTTACATCATCTATGAAATGCTGATTATAACAGCATCTACCTCAGTCAGAGTTGTATCGTGGCCATCCATTCCAAATTTGGTTCCAATGTCAAGCCTGATGATGCCAAACACACGCCAAGATGGTATGAAAAGGTTTATTATATACACAATGGGGTTTTTCAGGGGAGAGCAGGGCAGACTTTGCAAGTTGATCCAAAAGTGGCTTCAGAGAGCAAGGGAAAGAGAATGGAAGGGTTTTATCATGGTTGGGGGTGGGCAGAGGTAAGGGCTCCCGCACGTGGGCAGGGGCTTATGTGGTTTGCGTCTCCTGCCAGCACGAAAGGAGGGGGCTCCTAAGCTTTCCTATCAGCTTGCCCAGATGCAAGGAACGATAGAAAGGGAGTGGTGAGGCATAAAAGCTGCCAGTAATCAAACGTTAAAAATGGAGTTAGACTCCTTACTACATGTTGTAACCCAATAAATGAGATAACACACATAAAGCACTCAAGGAGCAGTGGCCGTTATCATTCAGACCGCAAATCTTGATAGAGTCATTGGCCTGCTTTATTGCACATGTGTGATTTCTTCATATGGGGGGTGGGGGTTGCAGTGCCGTGGAAAGGGTACCTAACAGGCCATCAGGCAACTTGAGGTCTGCACTTCATTAGCCCTGTGAACTGAGCTGAGTCAGTTCTGTTCTGGGTCTCTGGTATAAAATGTGGGGGCAGGATGAGACGTTCTCTAAGGTTATCTGTGGGTCTAACAGCATCTGAAAGCCACAGTGGTCCTGCTACAGAGAGAAGAATCAGTTGTTGCCTTTCTCAGCCCACTTTCTACCATGTCTCAGATGTTGTCACACCGCCTGCTCTTCCTCATGTCTGTAAGAGAGATTTCTTTTTTTTTAAGATTTTATTTATTTATTTATTTATTTATTTATTTATTTATTAGAGACGCAGACGGAGATGCAGAGACACAGGCAGAGGGAGAAGCAGAGTCCCCACAAGGAGCCCGATGTGGGACTCGATCCCGGACCCTAAGATCAGGCCCTGAGCCAAAGGCAGATGCTGAACCGCTGAGCCACCCAGGTGTCCCCATAAGAGAGATTTCAACCAGCAGGGTAAAGAAGTAAACCAAAACTCGAGACTAAAACAACTAGCTCTAGCGTAAGTCCCAAGAGATCACCTATTGTGCCACGACTTTCCTGCAGTCTAAAAAAAAAAAAAAAAAAAAAAAAAAAAGCTACGTACCCTCCTTGTCTGAAAGAACCCAAATTTCAACCAGTCTTACAAAACACTGTTCTGCGTCTTCATTGTAAAGACACATTCGCTGAAAAAGAACTTGTTTGGAATGAAAAAGGAACGGAAGAGATGGGAAAGAAAAGTCCTAGAGATAGAGAAACGTTTAAAGCATCTTCCCCAGAAATGAGAAGATCCTCTGTCACCAGCATAAACGGCTCTTTCCATCCAAAGAATGTTTCCACCGGTGAGCAAGCCAGCACTACCATGTCTGGAGGGGGTACCAGTCTGCAGGCCAAGACACAGAACTACAGCGAGTCTTTGATGGACGTTTCTTTGGGATAAATGAGGTTGAAAGACAATTTCCCAGGGGCTTGGAACTTGTTTGCTCAGAGCAATTCCCCATGTCTAAACTCTCAGATGTCCTCAACTCAGCCACACATAAGAACATTCTTGTCGACAGTGAGTTTCAATCTACTTTTGATCACTTTCTTCAAGCTTGTCAGCACTTCGGTTGCAGTTCGTTTGGGGAGGATGGAAGGGCCTGGGCTATGAAAGAGCACAGCAGCCCAGGAGGTAAGCCACCCCCCAAGAGAGCATCGCCCAGGATGGCGCTTGCTAAATAATTAGGCAACCATGTCTACCTCAGTCAGGGGCACTCAACCTTCTTTGGATCTGGGAATGTCAGAGGATGTCTCAGTGTCCTTTCTGGCAAGATGATATAACTGTTTCTCAGGATGGTTCTAGATACCCTTCAGCACTCTGGTGTCTCTCTTCACAAAAATTTGCAATGTATACTTTTCCATCCACCAGCCCAGGGTAGCAGCCAGAGTTGAACATCCTTGGCCTCCTGGGTGGGGTCTGACCAGTGCAGAGCCAGGTAGAAATCACTTCCTCATTCCAGAGAGCAAGTTTCATCTATCCAGAAGTCCATGGACCAGCACACTGCACTTTCAACTCACCTTAAATTTAATAGTATTTAATTTAGCTACCCGGTTGAGCTTGCATTGTCAGGTCCTGATTCTGTCATCCGACATAGCTTTCCTGGCTGTTATTCTATGGAGGTAGCTAGGCCCAATTTTTTTTTAAAGATTTTTATTTATTTATTCATGAGAGACACAGAGAGAGAGGCAGAGACACAGGCAGAGGGAGAAGCAGGCCCCACGCAGGGAGCCCGACGTGGGACTCCATCCCGGGTCTCCAGGATCATGCCCTGGGCTGAAGGCGGCGCTAAACCGCTGAGCCACCAGGGCTGCCCAGCTAGGCCCAATTTTATGCATACATATGATATATATGAGATATGAAATATATATAATATATATGATACCAATTTCTCTTAATAATTTATATATAAATATATAATCTATATTTATCATATATAGTTGGTATATAAGTAATATATGTATATATTACACTGGGATTGCCACTTAGAATTAAAGAATTTTTAAAAAATATTTTTATTTATTCATGAGAGACACAGAGAGAGGGAGAGGTAGAGACACAGGCAGAGGGAGAGGCAGGCTCCATGCAAGAGCCCAATGTGGGACTCGATCCAGGACCCTGGGATTACACCCTGAGTCAAAGGCAGATGCTCAACCACTGAGCCAGAATTAATTAAAGAAAGCTAATTCGCATCACTGAGTAAATACCTGTTTCTAGTTCTATTTCCCTCATTTGGACAACAGCGTGAAGGAGACTTTGATTTCTAGTCAGGTTCACCTTTCAATCCTGTGTATTTATATAAGGTACCTCTGGACTCAACGCATTTGATTCCTGGTGTGTCATCAGAACCTTATTCTTCTCATATCCACACCAAACTCTCTACCCACACTGAAGTAAATTCACCAGCACACTGGGCTCTTAGGCCCCTTGACCCCAGGACCCAGAATTTCAGCACTAACCCGAAGGAATCATGTCAGCTCTAAAGAGAAGTGACTCAGATGGTGAGGGTCCCACACTACCAGGGCAGGCTGCTGTTAGAGGCTGGGGCTCCTTCTTCAAGATGGGCTATGGAGGCACTCTCAGAAGTTCTTTTCAGGGAAGGATTCTTTTTTTTTTCTTTTTAAAAATATTTTATTTATTTATTTGAGAGAAAGAGAGAAAGAGCACATGAAGGGGGAGGAGCAGAGGGAGGGGGAGAAGCAGACTTCCCGCTGAGCAAGGAGCCTGATGCAGAGCTCCATCCCCGGACCCTGAGATCATGACCTGAATCGAAGGCATACAATTAACCAACGGAGCCACCCAGGCGTCCCAAGAAGGATTCTTAAAGGACTGAAAGAGTCAGCTTCTTACATAGTTAGACCTAGGTCTTTAGAGAGCTGCTAGAAAACATCCTCAGGAATAAGAACTCCACCAGCAGAGTCGCCTCTAAGTCACAACCCCTCACAGCCACCCAGTTCAGAGTTGCTAGCTCTTCTAATAACTCAGAGCCAGACTGAAATCAAGACAGACATGGTTGCATGTCATAGATGATGATTATAAAATCTAGAAAGTCCATGAAATCGCAGAATCTGATTTCCATAGGGGCTGTTAAATCTAGACTATTTTTTTTTGTCCCAAATATTAGCAACACCTTCCAGGTTTCAGTAAAAAGGGAAACTACTTGCTACAACTCTTGCTTCTCAGCAACGTCCTTTGAATCTACCAGTAGCTGCAAAATTCCAAGAGCTGCTCCTCTTGTGATTCACTGACCATATAATTGACCATGGAATTTATTCAGTCTTTTTTTTTCTAGTATCTAAACATATAGGAAAGAGTGTTTCTTTAGTTGTGCAGAGATTAAATGTAACAGCTTGGGTTATATACCCTGAATGTTAAAGCATTTTTATTCTCTCAAGTAGAAAAGTAGATAAATGGAAGGAATCTCTCTCTCTCTCTCTCTCTCTCTCTCTCATAGAATTCTATGGAAGGATCAGAGATGTCATATTCTAGTCCAAAGTCCTCCTCTTACAGATGAGAAATGCAGAGCCAGCAAGGGGATGGGATTTCATCAAGATCACACCGGGAGTTGGTGGTCAAGTCTAGACTAGACTTAAGGCCCTCGACTGCCAGCTCAGAGTCCTTGCCTCCATACAGTGCTAAAAATTAATTTTAAAATAAATGTATCCCATATCCTTGCTGATGACTCTGGGAACTCTGCTAGGGAGTATCAGTATTTCATCTGGAGTGAAAAGCATCACTTTATTTTTCCTCCGTTTCCTTTGGGAAAAATGAAACATTCTTTAGAATTTGTTTTGGGGGGTACCTGGGTGGCTTAGTCAGTTAAGTGTCAGCCTTCGGCTGGAGTCATGATCCCAGGGTCCTGGGATCGAGCCCCATATGGGCCTCCCTGGTCAGCTTGGAGTTTGCTTCTCCCTCTGACCCTCTACCTACTCATGCTTGTGCTCTCTCTCTCTCTCTCTCAAATAAATAAAATCTTAAAAAAATAAAAAAGAATTTGTTCTGAGATATATCCACTCACTCATGAAAATGAATGTCTAGATAAATTTAAAAATTCAAATGTGTATGTATGTGGGTGCTCAAAAAATACCACTATGCATACATAAAGAAAGATAAAACATCTGGTCCTGAGTTCAGAGGCTCACTACTCCTGTAACTGCATTTGTGTCTGGCAGACAATGAGTTCTAATCCTTGCTCCAAAACTGTGGTCACCATTTACATAATTTCATATTACAATTAATGTAATCCATATAACAATATACAACATGATAATATCTAGTGTAAATCAAAAGAATTAAAACACTTTGCCCAGCTTCTGCAGAATTGAGAGCTGATGTTAAATTTTCTGGGTTGGTTTTCAACTGCTTTCTCAGTTAGGGATGTTCACTGACCCCAGAACAGCCCTGGACATCTCATCCATATGTTGGCAGAAAGGTCCTTCTCACTAGAGAACAAAAGAAATGTCTGCTTAAGAAAGCACTTTGCCTTCATGGGGCTTAGTTTCCCACCAGCAGCTACTGAGCACACTTGAACCGTTTCTATACCAGACGATTTTCAAATTGGATTTTTGTTATTATTTTTGTTATTGGTGAGTTCTTTTTTAAAGATTTTTATTTATTTATTCATGAGAGACACACACACACAGAGGCAGAGACATAGGCAGAAACATTGGCAAAGGGAGAAACAGGCTCCCTGCAGGGAGCCCGAATCAGGACTCGATCCTAGGACCTCGGGATCACAACCTGAGCCAAAGGCAGACGCTTAACCACTGAGCCACCCAGGTGCCCCAATTACTGGTGAGTTCTGAGAGAGATTCTGGATAGTAGTCCTTTGTCAGATATGTGGCGTGCAAAATACCTCTTCCCAGGCTGTAGCTTGTTTTCCATCTTCTTAATGGGGTCTTTTCCAGACAAAACTTTTTAGTTTTGATGACGTCCAATTAACCCCTTTCCTCTTAGATTGTGCTTTAGGTATCAAATCTAAAACATCTTTATTAAGCCCTGGGTTCCAAACATTTTCTATTGTGCTCTTTTCCAGTAAGATTTATTGTTTTACATTTTATAATCAAGTTTGTGATTCATTTGAGTTAATGTCTGCATAAGGTGTGAAGTTGAGGTAGATATTAATATCTTTTCATCTATAGATGTCCAATTGTTCCAGTATCATATGTTGGAAATGGTGTTGAAGTGGTGTGTGGGTGGCTCAGTGGGTTAAGCATCTGCCTTTGGCTCAGGTTATGATCCTGGGGTCCTGGGATCGAGTCCTGCATTGGGTTCCCTGCTCAGCGGGGAGTCTGCTTCTCCCTCTGCCCTTACCCTTGCTCATGCTCACTCTTTCTCTAATAAATTAATAAAATCTTTTATTTTTTTTTAAGATTTTATTTATTTATTCATGAGAGACACACAGAGAGAGGCAGAGACACAGGCAGAGGGAGAAGCAGGCTCCCTTCAGGGAGCCCGATGTGGGACTTGATTCTGGGTCCTCAGGATCAGGCCCTCGGCTGAAGGCAGCGCTAAACCACTGAGCCACCTGGGCTGCCCCAATAAATAAATATTTTCAAAAAAGAAAATGGTGTTGAATTGCTTTTGTACCTTTGTCAAAAATCACTTGGGTTCATTTGTATGAGCCCATTTCTGACCTCTCTATTCTGCTCCATTGATCAATGTATCTATCCCACTGCCAATACAACACTGTCATGACCACTGTAGCTTTACAGTGAGCCTTTCTATCCGGAAAAGTGATCCTTCCTATGTTATTCCTCTTTTTCAAGGCTGTCTAAGCTTCTCTAGGGGCCTGTAACTTCCCAGGGTTAATTTTGGAATATTGTGTATGTCTGCTAATAAACACAAGACCAGATTTTACTCAGTTTAATTCTGGTATTAAAATTCTCTCTTGCACTTAGGGTAGGAGGCTCTCATTATCTCATCCTTGGTAGGCCACTGCTCCATCCCAAGCTTCTTAATCAAAAGTGCCCTAAAACAAAAGCAAAAATAAACTATTAGACTATGCCAAACTAAAAAGCTTTTGCACAGCAAAGGAAACCAACAAAGCAAAAAAACAACTTACTGAATGGGAGAAAATATTTGCAAATGTATAGCCTAGAAGGGGTTAATATCCAAAATATATAAAGAACTTCTACAACTCAACAACAAAAAACCCCAAAAATCCAATTAGACAATGAGCATAGGACCTGAATAGACATTTTCCCAAAGAAGACATACAAATGACAGCCCAAATGTCCAATAATAGATGAATGGATAAAGAAGATGTGGTGTGGGGCAGCCCAGGTGGCTCAGCGGTTTAGCGCTGCCTTCAGCCTAGGGTGTGATCCTGGGGACCCGGGATCGAGTCCCAGGGATCGAGTCCCGGGATCGAGTCCCTGCATGGAGCCTGCTTCTCCCTCTGCCTGTGTCTCTACCTCTCTCTCTCTCTCTCTCTCTCTCTTTTTCTGCGTGTATCTCTCATGAATAAATAAATAAAATCTTAAAAAAATAAGATGTGGTGTGTGTATATATATATATCATATATACATATAATACATACACATATACATATAATATTACTCAGCCATAAAAAAAAGAATGAGATCTTGCCATTTTCAACAACACAGGTTGACATAGAGGGTATTATGCTAGGTGAAATAAGTCAGAGAAAGATAAATATCACAAGATTTCACTTATACGTGGAATCTAAAAAACAAAAGAAATGAGCAAACAAACAAGACTCAAACAGACTCTTAAATACAGAGAACAAACTGGTGGTTGCCAGAGGGGAGGTGGTTTGGGGGTGGGTGAAATAGGTAAAGGGGATTAAGAGGTATAAACTTCCAGTTATAAAATAAATGAGTCACAGAGATAAAATGTACAGTATAGGAATATAGTCAATAATATTGTAATAACTGTACAGTGACAGATGGTAACATTGTATGATGCATAGAATTGTTTTCTTATTTTATTATTATTTTTTTAGAATTGTAAAATCAATATGTTGCACACCTGAAACTAATATGACATTGTATATTAATTACACTTCAATTTAAAAAAAGAAAGTTTCTTAATTTGTGTGGGGTTTGTGGCCTCCAGACACCACTATTTTAGTGTGTGGGGTGCTGTCAGTGACTTTCTGTGGGGTGAGTTTTGGGGTCCTTAAGGGTCTTTAGTTGCTTACAGCACCAGGTGGGGTACAACATACACCACTATGAGGTAGGTAGCTGGGAGGTGATTTTGTCATCTTTTGGAAAAGAGTGTCATTGTCATATTGTCATCCCACATACATCACATCTCAACCCATCTGGGCCCTCTCCCCAACACACACACGCAGAAACACCCAGTCCTTTTTCCTGTTTGCCCATGGGATGAAGTGTTGAGGAAATGTGCCTTCCATGCCCAGCCCTGACGAAGCCCTTGTCTTTCTCCTCTGGCTAAAGCCTGGTTGCCTGTGGACCTGCCGATCTGGCCCCCAGCCCTGCAGGACCCCATATCCCTTCCTTCTCATTCACCTGCTCCTTTCCTTTCTTCCCTCCCTCCCATCAGAAAATTCACAGAAAAACAGAAACATTTCCCTTAAAAAAAAAAAAGAGGAAGGGGCCCCTGGGTGGCTCAGTCAGTTAAGTGTCCGGCTCTCAATTTTGGCTCAGATCATGATCTCAGCCTTGCATCAGGTTCCATGGAGCCTGCTTAAGATTCTCTCTCTCCCTTTCCTCTGCCCCTCCCTGCTCTCCCTCTCTCTGAAGAAGAAGAAGAAGAAGAAAAGAAGAAGAAGAAGAAGAAGAAGAAGAAGAAGAAGAAGAAGAAGAAGAAGAAGAAATACTTCTCTTTTCCAATTTTATTGATTTAATTTTAATCATCACTCTGGGTATACAGCGTAGGTGTGAAGATTTGGTGTCTAAAAGGTTAACCATTTCTTCACAGTCTCTTCTGGAGATGCGACCAACAGTTCAAGGTCTCCGGGCCTCCTTACACACAGGGAATTACTTGGATGGGTGGAATTCTCCAGGATCTCTTGGTTCTGATTCTGTTCCTTAGTCAACATGTAATAGACGATTATTGTCGGCCTTGTTTCTCTTGCGTGCTTTCTTGAACAGGTGATAGATATTTCAGAGAATCTCTTGGCCGCACACATTTGCAGGGGCATCTCCACTTGCTTGGTTGTCTTCTGCATGTGGAAGGGCAATAGGGAAGGCACAGAGGGCATTTGGGGGAAGAGATGGAGACTAAGTGAAGGAGGATTCCTAAGAAGGGATGCAGGCTGAGGAGGAGGTTTGTGCCAGACAAGGACAGAGTAGGGCTCTTGGGTGAGGCATTAATGGGGACAAAGAGGACCATGAGTAGGGTCATCTGACCTTGCCACTGTCTGGGCATGGGCCTGGACTGACATGGGGTCATTTTCCTCTTCCTTTCCTGAGCACTTGTGGTTGCTTGGTCCATATCTGTGTTGTGTTGATGTTTCCCAGTGGTTTACCCCAAGTCTCCTACCTTACCTATATATACCTTCTGAAGAGCAATGAGGAACCTTACCCTTCATCTTTGTTTGGTTATCAAGGCACTGCTCCAGCCTATGGTAGCCCTGTGGAGGCTTAACATCACAAAGCCCTGCTCCTGACACCTCCATGGGGAGAGGGTAGGCAGGCGGGATGCTGGAAAGGCCAAGATGCTATGGTTGAGGAAAGGGGTTTTCCTTAACACCTCATAAAGAGGCTCCCCAAACTGACCTGCCACCCTTCCTTCTCTCCATGCTCAATTCTGTTGGCCCATATTGCAGAAAGAAGGTGTTTTCTTCGAGTCATTCCGTACGGCCACCCTAGCAGTCAGTGATTCATTCCATTCTCTCCCACCCTTCTCATTGCCTAGTATTCTGGATGTCTTACCTAAAATTCCTCCAAGCTAATGTGGCTATATTTAAGGGTCCATAGAGATGTGAATTATCCCACAAGCCTTTAACAATTTTTCTGATGCTTTTGTGTTTATATGGCCCTCAACCTTTACATTGTTAAATGGTTGAAAAAAGAAAAAGAAAAATACTTTATGACACATGAAGTGTCTATGAAATTCAGATTTCAGTGTCCATAAATAGTTTTATTGGAATACATATATCTTTCCTTCACTTAATATTGTCTATGGCTGCTTCTGTGCCAAAACAGAAGAGTTGAGTAGCTGGAACAGAGGCTCTAAATCCTAAAACATTTACTATCTGGTCTTTTAAGAAAAAGTGTGCCAACTCCTTCTTTATTCAGTTCCATTGATGTATTTGCCTGTTCTATGCAGTTTAAGCTCATTGTTCTTTATTTTTAGTTTCTGAAGGAAGAAATTGAAGCCACCAATTTGAGACCTTTTTTTTCTTTTCTACTGCAGGCATTTACTGCTATACAAATCCCCTCATAGCTACTTCTTTAGCAGCTTCCCACAAATTTGTAAATGTGTTTTCATGTGCATGGTTCAAACTACTTTCTTTTTTTAAAGATTCCATTTATTTATTCATGAGAGACAGAGAGAGAGAGAGAGAGAGAGAGAGAGAGAGAGGCAGAGACACAGGCAGAGGGAGAAGCAGGCTCCATGCAGGGAGCCCGATGTGGGACTCGATCCCAGGTCTACAGGATCACGCCCTGGGCTGAAGGCGGCGCTAAACCGCTGAGCCACCCGGGCTGCCCTCAAACTACTTTCTTTCTTTTTTTTTAATATAAATTTATTTTTTATTGGTGTTCAATTTGCCAACACATAGAATAACACCCAGTGCTCATATCGTCAAGTGCCCACCTCAGTGCCCGTCGCCCAGTCACCCCCATCCCCTGCCCACCTCCCCATCCACCACCCCTAGTTCGTCAAACTACTTTCTAATTGCACTGTTGAGTTCTCTTTAACCCATGGTTCATTTTTTTAAAAATGTTATTTAGTGTCTAAATATTTAGGGATTTTCTTTTTTTCTTTTTCTTTTTTTTTTTAATTGGAGTTCAATTTGTATTTGGGGATTTTCAAGAGATCTTTTCATCATTGATTTTTAATTTAATTTTCTGATTAGAGAACAGACTTTGAATGACTCGAAACCTTCTAAATGTACTGAGATTCATTGTATAGTCCAAAATATGGTCTATCCTGGCTCATGTTTCATGTGCCCTCAACAAAATGTATATTCTATTGTTGTTGGTTGGAGTGCTCTAGAAGAGTCCGTCAGTGAAGCTCATTAATAGAACTGTTCAGGGGCGCCTGGGTGGCTCAGTCAGTTAAGCATTTGACTCTTGGTTTCAGCTCAGGTCATGATCTCAGGGTGGTGAGATCGAGCCCTGAGTTGGGCTCTGTGCTCAATGCGGAGTCTGTTTAAGATTCTCTGTCCCTCTCCCTCAGCCCCTCCCCTCTCAAAAAAGAAATATATATATTTTTAAATAGAACTTTTAGATCTACTGCCTGCTTACACTTGCAATTCTCCTACTTACACTTAATTTCAAGATTGAAATTTACATTGAAATCTTACCCATTCTTAAAGCTGAGGCAAAAAGAGCTCACGTCTGAGAAGTATACAGACCTCAGTTCAAATCATGGCTCTTCCACTCACTGTATGCATGCCCTTCCATTAGCCACTTCACCTATTTGGGCTTCAGTTTCCGCATCTGTAAACTGGGCATAATTATAGTATCTTCTCTGAAAGTTCATCATAGGACTGTGTAAGAGTATCAGAGAGCTAGAGATTTCTCATTTGGGGAGTTTCGGAGGATAAGAATTGCTTCCCACAAATTTTCAGATTATTTGGAAACAATCATCTTTATTTAAGATTGTTATTTGTCTAGCTACGTAGTCACCAACTATTTAACCAAAAGAGATATAGATTGAGTGTTAAGTGACTGTAGAGCAATAATTGAATATAATATAAATAGACTTCAAGTAGAGGATAGTTGGTTGTTAAAAGCTCTTCTCTTTCTCTAGCCTCACTCAAAGAAAAATTGAGAAATAATGAGTTTAATAAAACAACAACAACAACAACAACAACAACACTACTACAGGCATCATAAAGAACTAGATGTATGGGGTATTTTGTTATTGTTTAGTCTTCAGTCTGGCTATTGCAGAAGTATCCTGGCAATAAGTCATCCACTGCAACTTAGGTAAGAGTGCATTAGAGAGAAAACAACCAACTGACAGAATGTACAAGTGGGCTTTCAAAATGAGACTAATGAGAAGTTTCAGATAAAAGGTAGCTACTTTCTTTTTCTGCTGGAAAATAGCCTCTCAAATAGATCATCATTTTCTGATATCCAAGGAAGGTCTGTTCAAGGCCTTGAGCATGAACTTTATGTATTTATTTAAAATGTTAAAGAAAGATTTTACTTATTTATTTGAGAGAAAGAGCATGAGCAGGTGGTGGGGGGGTGGAGAGGGAGAAGTAGACTCCCCGTTGAGCAGGGAGCCCAATGCGGGGCTCAATCCCAGGACCCGGAGATCATGACCTGAGTCGAAGGCAGATGCTTAACCTACTGATCCACCCAGGTGTGCCCCTGAGCATGAACTTTAAAATCAGAAAAAAACTAAGGCTGATTCCATATTTGCGGCTCACCACTGATGTGACCTGACCTAGGCAGATCTCATATGCATGAAATGGAGTAGTGATTCCTAGCTCTCTGCGCTGTGGCGAGGGTTGCATGAACTGATATTGCTTGGAGCCCAGCACTCTGCCTGCCTGACCTGGGGAAAGGAGAAGCTCATCTCATCTTTGGAAGGAGTTCTTTTAGCTTTCTAATCCTTCTTTTTAATAGTATCTGTTACTAGTGTTAACGGTCTCATGGTTGGGTTTTTAGGCCTTCTGCTCCTATGCAATGTACATCCTTTTAACTTTTTTTTTAAAGATTTTATTTATTTATTCATGAGAGACACACACACACACACCACAGAGGCAGAGAAGCGGGCTCCCTACAGGGATCCTGATGCGGGACTCGATCCTGGAACTCCGGGATCACGCCCTGGGCTGAAGGCAGGTGCTCAACCGCTGAGCCACCCAGGTGTTCTGTCCATCCTTTTAACTTTTTTGATGTTTCTAGAATTAGTGTCTTCTAGAGAAAAACCATCTAATGCTATAGATTCATGGACTGCAAATTCATCTGGGCCCACACTCTCAGCCTGAAATTTCCTTTCTTTTTATCAACTTCCTATCCTACCCAACTATTCAAAACTTACCACTCAAACGCAAGCCCCTGAACTGATCGCCATGTCCCACACTCAGCAGATGACCTTGCCCAAGGAAAATCCCTTGGATTCCTCAGCAGCCCTCTCCTCACTTGTTCCCATGCTTATCTTTTCCTTATCAATTCCCTCTTGGAAGAACTGGCTCTCCATTTCCTAACCTGGGTTTTGGAGCTCAACCTTCCTGACTCCTTAGGGACTCCTTTCCATCAATTCTCCTCGCCTCCTCTGTATTTCAATCTCATGTCCTCTGCTGGAGCCTTCCAATAATCTTAGAAACATGATCAAATTTCTCATCACCATACCACCATGGCCAAATTCTTCTCTTGATCTAACATCCTTTATAGCTACTGGCCTAGCTGTCCCTCCTCCTATAGATGACCTTCTTGCAAGAGTTGCCTACATTCACCGTCTCTACTTCCTCACTTCTTACATGTTCCTCAACTATATAAATGTTCTGCCCTCACCAATCCACTGAATCTATTGGCATTCTGGTAACTGAGTTTCTTACAGTACGCAGATTAGTTAGGATGTAGGTCCTGTTGCTGTAGCAGAAACCCAAGATAAGAGTGGCTTAAACAAGATGGAAGTTGATTTCTCTCTCGTGTGACCATCTGGAGGTAGGTTACCTGGGGCTAGTATAGTGACACTGCTCATTGAAGTATGCAGGAGCCCAGGTTCCTTCTACCATGGCACTCTGCCATCGTTAGGATATTACTCTATCTGTATGTATGGTCAAAGATGGTTCACCATGATGTCTAGCCAGTGGGGAGGGGAAAAAGGGAAGGGTAAGAAATGTCTTTTCTATTTAAGGAAACAACCCAGATGCTGCACACATCACCTCTGCTCACATTCCAATAGCCAAAATTTAGTTTTATGGCCAAACCTAGTTCTGCAATGGAGGCTGGAAATACAGTCTTCATTCTGGATGGTCACGTGCCCAGCTAAATAGTGTTATTATAAAAGAAGGAGTGAAGAAATATTGGGTAAGAGCTAGCAGTCTCTGCTATGCTAGCCACACCATCTTTTTTTTTTTTTTTTTTTTTTTTTTTTTTGCCACACCATCTTAAAGATCATGCTAGCACATGTGATGTCAGAGGCTGGTTTCTAGACATGCTCACCCTTCTAATCTACTCACCCTCAAATCCACTGTACCAGGTTTCAGAGCTCACTTGCACTACTAAACTTCTGTTGTGGATGTTGGGCTCTTTCTCAAGGTTGCATAGGAATGTGGCAACACAGGGTGATAGCCAAAAATAGGGAAAGCTCCATGAGAACGGGATTCTTGCCTAGCTTGTTCATCACTGTATCTTTGGAACCTGGTAAAATGTCTAACACATAGTAAGTACTTAATAAATATTTGTCAAACGAATGGATACGTATACATGCATTTACTTAAGGTAAGATGGTAACAGGTTTTACTTTTACCATCCTGAAGACCTTGAGAAGACCCAGGAAACAGCTTCAGTTTGGGACATTAGAAGATCTGAGAGTGATATGATGAATCCGATGATGTCACTCCCCTCCTTAAGGTTTGTTAGTTCTGAGGCTCCTTCCACAGTTTGGCTATTGTGGACATTGCTGCTATAAACATCGGGGTGCAGGTGTCCCGGCATTTCATTGCATTTGTATCTTTGGGGTAAATCCCCAGCAGTGCAATTGCTGGGTCGTAGGGCAGATCTATTTTTAAGTCTTTGAGGAACCTCCACACAGTTTTCCAGAGTGGCTGCACCAGTTCACATTCCCACCAACAGTGCAAGAGGGTTCCCTTTTCTCCGCATCCTCTCCAACATTTGTGGTTTCCTGCCTTGATGTGGTTTATGTATACAATGGAATATTCCTCAGCCATTAGAAACGACAAATACCCACCATTTGCTTCAACGTGGATGGAACTGGAGGGTATTATGCTGAGTGAAATAAGTCAATCGGAGAAGGACAAACATTATATGGTCTCATTCATTTGGGGAATATAAATAATAGTGAAAAGGAATAGAAGGGAAGGGAGAAGAAAGGGGTAGGAAATATCAGAAAGGGAGACAGAACATGAAGACTCCTAACTCTGGGAAACGAACAAGGGGTGGTGGAAGGGGAGGAGGGCGGGGGGTGGGGGTGACTGGGTGACGGGCACTGAGGGGGGCACTTGACGGGATGAGCACTGGGTGTTATTCTGTATGATGGCAAATTGAACACCAATAAAAAATAAATTCATTATTTAAAAAAAGACTAAAGTAAGACAATAAAAAGATTTGTTAGTTCCCCCATTACTCTTCAGCAGAAGTTAATTTTATCCTAACCTACTCTGTAAAACATAGTATTTGCCTAGATGATCATCTGGATAAAGGGATATGTCATGGGTGCAGGATTGGGGTGTTCTCATACCTGGATGTTTCTGTGGTGAGTAGTCCCTTCTGGAAGAAATTTAGCTTGTACCACATAACGTTTTTCCAGTTTCCCTGAGTGACCGTTAGGTTACCAGTTTCCAAACCTGCCTAAACATGAGAATAATCAGAGGCACTTCTTTAAATGATAAATTCTTAGGCTTTTATCAGGCCAGAAGATCATATCATTTGGGACCCTCGCTCTAATAGTGATTGGGAACATCCAGGTAGTCATGAGATTGGGTAATTCATGCAAAGGAGGAGTAACCACTGGTTGATGTAAATAGGGCAGGTCACTTATGAAGTCAAAATTGATAGTCACACATGTGGATGGAGGTGGGTGTCTGGATGGACTTGTCCTTTATAGAACTCTGTAGCTTTAAAGGTAATTTCTCAGAGCAAAAATTGCCTTAGCCAAATCTCTACTCAGGATTTTGATAAAAGGGCAACTCAAAAGAAAAGGTCCATATGTCCTTAATATGGAGGGGTGGGAGTTGGGAATGAAAGGAGTCTAGAACTTTGGATACTTTGTTTGAGTCATCCACATTCTGGTTTACAAGATGGGGGTGCCTTGGTTTGCTCTTGGGAGATCAGGCCAAGAGTAAATGGATAAATGATTAAATCATTCACACAGGGCAAAAGACATTGTCAATTATTCTAATTGCCCCCAACCCCATATGAAAAGTCCTTTTTAAAAGTATTCCCCTCATGGACTCTATCCAGGATCTTTGCTCTGGAGAGGTCCAGATTCATGAATGCCTGGACCCCTCTGAATTGACAAGAGAAGAATGGGAAGAAGTAGCTGTCTCCTACCATCCAAGTGCTGAGTACTGAGGTCAAGGAGATTGCAGCAGAGCCTGACTTCCCTCTTTTTTTCCTCCTTTTTAAAAATAGGTTATGGGTCTCATTTGTTTTCATCTTTGTAATTCAAGAGAGTAGCACGTGCAGGTTGAATAATGGATACATTCTTCTTCCTGGGCCTAGATAGGGACCAATTACAGTAGATCATCCTTTTTGAGAGATAGTGGCATTTTCTGGCAGTAGGTTACGAGTCTGGGTGACTCACATACACACAAGTGCCAAGTGAGACTGGCCAAAAGGTGAAGTAGGGCAGCAGATGCAGTCCTATGAGTTCAAGCAGTTCAAATCAGATCCTTCCTGAGCAGACTTAGAACTGTGTCTTTGATAGTATGGGCTTTCCAAGGTAGCCTTAGGCCAACAACTACAATTTGGTGGTTCCAGGTGAAAGTAGCAATATCCTACTTTAACAAGAGCATCATATATTCCTTCTACACCACCAGGAATTCTCTTTCTTTTTTTTTTTAAAAAAGATTTTATTTATTTATTCATGAGAGACAGAGAGAGAGAGAGAGAGAGAGAGAGAGAGAGAGGCAGAGACACAGGCAGAGGGAGAAGCAGGCCCCAAGCAGGGAGCCCGACGTGGGACTCGATCCCAGGTCTCCAGGATCAGGCCCTGGGCTGAAGGCGGCGCTAAACCACTGAGCCCCCCGGGCTGCCCACCACCAGGAATTCTCTTGACAGATACTATCAGGTTATACATATGAGACTGATTGCTAATGCAATTTTTCAGGCCTGAAATATTTCCCAACATTTCAGAGTTGCCAAAAAAAATCTCTTGGAATTATAATGGCACCACAGGCGCAGAGGTGCCTGATACAGTTCCTGCCAATTCCCTGAGTAAAATCCTGCTGTCAAGCAAATCACTTTGGCTGGGTACCTAAATACCCATTCCTGATCATTATGTGCCCTTGTTATAGAAGCTAGAAATACTAAATACTAATTCTTCCAGCCTTCCTTGAAGTTTGGCTGGCCATATAACACAATTCTATCCAGAGTTAGAAGCTTCAATCTGCTAGGGGCTCTGGGGGGAAATCTTTGCTTTCCTGAGAACAGATGATCTCTTTTCCCCTTTTAACTTCCTTGAACATGCACATGATGCCTGGAGCCATGGTGGCCATCTTGTGACTATGAGGCAATAAGCATGAGGGTGAAAGCCAACATAATCACAATGATGAATATGAAGATAGTGCCTGGGCTCCAAGAGCATTGTTGAGCTTCTGAACCAAAACCAGCAACTGCCTGTCTTTAGACTTCTTGTTATATTTGAGAAAAAGTATATTCGCAGACTTTCTGCTACTTACAGCCAAAGCATTCCTAACCAGCAATCCTTACGTGGTCCCCTGCACTCCTTAACGTGATAAATAAGACCTCACATGATCTAGCCTTTGCCTATCTCCCACGCTCTGCCTCTCCCACATTTGCCCTTGCATTATAGGAGCTGGTAACACAAAGCTACTTCTGTTGCCATAAGTCTGCCATGCTGTCTCATGCCTCCTAGCTTTATGCTGACAGGATCCAATTTTAGTATACGTGCTGCCGAAGCGAGCGCAATGCTGACAGGGTACAGACGAGAACTGTCTTCCTCATCTGTGGATCCCTAAAATGTAGCACAATGACATATACTAAAGGAACTACACCGAAATGCTATTATCTGGCTCTCTTTTGATAACAAAATAATTACCTAATGGCACTTGTACATTTTCGGTATCACTTTGCATTCTCAAAGGAGTGTGCTAGGCTGATGTAGCGATATCAGAAAGCTCTCTAAAACATAATGGTAAGTTAATAACAGAAATCTCAGAAGGATGCACCTAGTATGATCCGTCAATGTAAAAAACAAAACTCAATAAAACTATGTTTATCCATGTGTACGTGTGTGTATCATAGATATAGGTATAGATACAGATATATAGGCACATAATACAAACAGGGAGGGAGCCTTGGACATATAGATACCAAAATGTTAACAGTGCTACTCCTCAGGAGGGGCAAGGCCAGGGGAACTCTACTTTTTACTTTTTTTTTAAGATTTTATTTATTTATTCATGAGAGACACAGAGAGACAGAGGCAGAGACACAGGCAGAAGGAGAGGCAGGCTCCATGCAGGGAGCCCAATGCGGGACTTGATCCCGGGACCCCAGGATCACACCCTGAGCCGAAGGCAGACGCTTAACTGCTAAGCCACCCAGGCGTCCCAACTTTTTACCTTCTACAAATCTTTATGGTTTGAATTTTTACAGCATGAACGTGTTCACATGTAACTTATGAAGTTAAAAACATAAAACTCAAAAGTCAGGAAGAAGCAGGAGAAAAAATATGGGGGATGGAAGCTAACAGATTTAGACTCAAGTCCCTGCTCTGCCAGCAACTAGCTGTGGGGGCTCGAGTGATATACTTTATTTACCGCCCTGAGTCTCTGAGTCTCCGTTTCTCATCTGTGAAACGGTAATTTGTTCATTTGTTCTTTCATTCACTCCATAAACATTTGTTGAGCACCTACTTGAGTATTAAGCACTTTTCTAGGCACCGAAGATCCAATAATGAGCATATTAACCTCCCTCCTCGTGGAATTACAATTTAGTGAGGCAGGTAGATGACAATCAAACAGACATATTATGAATAGACGTGTAAAATCATGTGGATGACAGTGCTAGAAAGGGAAAATCTACTGGGTCATGACAACCTGTAACAGGAAAATGTGTTGTAATCAAGATCAGTGGAGGCTGCTCTGAAGGGGATAGTAACTAAGTAAGAGAGGTCTGCTTAAGACAGGTGAAGAAGGATATTACAGGAAGGAAGAGTAGCATGGTAAAAGGCCTTATCATGGCAACATGACTTAAGAGACGCCTGAGTGGCTCAGCTGTTGAGTACCTGCCTTCGGCCCAGGATGTGATCCTGGAGTCCTGGGACCGAGTCCCACATCGGGCTCCCTGCTTGGAGCCTGCTTCTCCCTCTGCCTGTGTCTCTGCCTCTCTCTCTCTCTGTGTGTCTCTCATGAATAAATTAATAACATCTTTAAAAAAAAAAAGAAAAAGAACATGCCTTAAGATTCTCAAATAAAGGCAGTGTGGCTGGTGTGTGTTTGTGCATGGGAGGCGATACTGGTGTAAAATGAGGCTGGAGAGATTGGTGTCATACCACATATAGGTCGAGAGTTTGGTCTTCCCCCTATCAATAAGAGCTATGTGATGCCTTGGTAAACTTTAACCAAGGTGAAAGCATTATCAGATTAGAGTTTTATTTATTATTATTATTATTAAAAAATTTTAAGTAAAAAAAAAATTTTCAAGTAGGCTCCATAGCCAGTGTGGAGCCCAACGCGGGGCTTGAACTCACGACCTTGAGATCAAGACCTGAGGTGAAATGAAGAGTCAGATGGTTAACCAGCTGAGCCTCCCAGGTGCCCCCAGATTTGAGTTTTTAAAAAGTCATTTTGGTTGTTGTGAGGACAAAAATTTGGGTAGGGACCAGAATGGAAGCAGGGAGACCACTTAGAGGCCGCTGCATTGGTCCAGGTGAGAGATGATGGTGGCGTGGCTGACGGTCATGATAACGGAGATGGGGAAATGCACACTGCCTCAAGAGAAGCTTTTAGGAGGTAGAATCAACCCAACCCAACCCAACAGATGGGTTGGATATGCTGACAAAGGTGTGGGAAGGGAAAAAGTGTGGAGACAGGGATGATGCCTATGTTTCTGGCTTGACCAACTAGATAGATAGTAGGGCCATTTCTTAAAGTTGAGATCATTGGAAAACGATTAGGTTTTGAGGGGAAAATGGGGGGTTGGGTTTGAGATACGCTGATTTGGCCTCCCTTACCTCCCTTACCTCCTTTACTCAAATACTTCATCAGTGAGGCCTTCTCCCTCCACCCTACCTAAAATTTCAACACTCCTCCAGTGTCGCATGTTCTCTTTTCCGCCGTACTTTTTTTTTTTTTTTACCTTAGCTCTTCTTACTATTTAGATAGTTTCCTTTTTTCACCTCACTTCTTGTGTTTGACTCATCAGAACATAAGCTCCACAAGGAAGGGATTTTTGTTCATTTTATATATTATTTTAATCCTCAGCATCTAGAACTGTGCTGGGTATATAGTAGGTGCTCAGTAAATCTTTGCCAAATGAATGCATGAAAAAATTCAAGTATGAAGCCAAGTAGGCAATTGGAAATACTGGTCTGGCATGCTCAGAGAAGTATGGGCTATATAAAAGCATTTGTCACCCATCTGAGGATAGATACTAAGTAGCTGTGGGTATTGATGAGATCACACAGGGAGACGGAGTGAAGTGAGAAAAGGAAGCAAACTAGTACCTGCCTCAGAGGAATATTAGGAAGATTTAGATGAGACAATGAAATTTGAGGATTTAGTCCGCTACCTGCACCTGGTAGCTGTTTGAAGCATGTAAGCTCTTACTAGTGTTGTTATTACAGACTCGTGGGACTTGAAGAACAGCAGACTGAGTAGATGGCAGGATGTGGCCTCTCATACTCTCCCCAATGAGCTCCCTACCTTTGTTAGGTGGGAGTCCCATGAGTACTGGTTGGGACAGATTCCAGGCTCTGCTCTATGACTGCATCTGGTTACCTAAGCTTTGTGAGCCAACCTGTAGATCAGTGTTGATGGCAATGCTTTCCTCACAACACGGAGAGAATGTTCTTGGCACCAAATCTATTCCCAATCCCCAGAGCCTTACCCAGCGTTACTTGCACACAGTAAGGGCTCAGCAGGTCATTTGTTGGTGGAAAGTGCATTGGGCTTGGAGTCAGAAGATACTTACAAGCTCTTCAATCTTTCCCAAACCACGTATTCTCTGAAGACCATCATATCTAAGTCACAGGCTTGTTGGGAGCATCAAACAGAATTGTGTATTTTTTTTAAAGATTTTATTTGTTTATTCATGAGAGACACACACACACAGAGAGAGAGGCAGAGACACAGGCAGAGGGAGAAGCAGGCTCCACGCAGGGAGCCCAATGTGGGACTCGATCCCGGGACTCCAGGATCACACCCTGGGCCAAAGGCAGGCGCTAAACCACTGAGCCACCCAGGGATCCCCCAGAATTGTGTATTTTTAAAAAATATTATTTATTTATGCTTTGCATCATTCCAAAGAAAATTTGTTGTGGCTCACAGAGATTTATCAACTTCAATAGGGGAAAAAATAGATGACAAAACTGACACAAAGACAAAACAAGGGTGGAGAAGTCAGAAGGAATCAGAGCTAAGAACAGTATGAAAAGTCTATTCTGGAGGAGTTGAAATCCTAGTAAAATAGTATGACCATGGTCTGCCTTCCTTTCTGATTTTTCCCGCTTATTTTCTCTCCTTTCCCTTATAATCCCTTTCACTATTTTTTATATTCCTGTATGAGTGGGTGACGGGCACTGAGGGGGGCACTTGACGGGATGAGCACTGGGTGTTATACTATATGTTGGCAAATCAAACTCCAATAAAAAATATACAAAACAGGGCAGCCCCGGTGGCGCAGCGGTTTAGCGCCGCCTGCAGCCCGGGGCCTGATCCTGGAGACCTGGGATCGAGTCCCGCATCGGGCTCCCTGCATGGAGCCTGCTTCTCCCTCTGCCTGTGTCTCTGCCTCACTCTCTCTCTATGTGTGTCTCTCATGAATAAACAAATAAAATCTTTAAAAAAATATACAAAACAAATTAATTAATTAATACAATTAGAAGTACAGAATAAAAAAAAAATAGTGTGACCAGTCACAGCCCCTCTTTTGTTCGTCTCCTCCCACCCAATACAGGCCCATTGAGAGACTCAGGTGGTGTTTAAAATAACAGTAACACTGGCCCCCACCTGCCTTCTCATCAAGATCCCCTGCGGTTCTCAGCAGAAGGGTGGGTTGCCCCTCCATGTCTGCCCGCATCCCCAGTACCTCCTTGGGCTGTTCCTAGCAGATCACAGTGGCTTATTTCCTTTGTCATCTCTTCTAGAAGTCTGGAGTGCTCCTTTAACCTGCTCATGGGCAATTCCTATGTCTGTTCTAGCGAGTGATGGGGTTATGATGATCTTTTATCCTAAGGATTCCCCTAGTTCCACTCGTTTAATACTAATTTAATTCCAAGTATTCCACTAGCAGCCTGGAAAAAAAGCCTTTTCAAACATATACCTGCCCCCCGCTCAACCCTCAAGGGGGTTTTCCCCAACTCTGGGGGCTGTTTGGTAAGTGTAGGCAATGTATGGGTCTTATACTCTTAGGGTTATGCTATATCCTAGATCAGCTACCCGAGCTTTGGAGTACCCCCAGAATTGCCCCAATATCTTCAAGACAATGATTCAAGGTCCAATCAAACTTTATTGGGCACCTACTATGTGCTAGTCCCTAAACTAAAGAGGAGGAGTACAAAGATTAATAATAGTCCCTGATCTCCAGCAGCTCACAATTTAGGGTGGGGATTATAGGGCCTTGGTATAGGGCCTTGGTATAGGGCCTTCCCCATTCTGGGGAATGGGACTATACCTGGAAAGGCATAGAGGCAGGGAAATATACAGGGCACATTTGGTAAGATGTGGATAGAGTAGGACGGGGGCTAGAGGAGTGAGCCACATAATGGCAATGAGGTTGGAAACGGAGACTGGGGCCAGACATGGGGGAGGGTAGTAGGGCTTTGAACGCTCCCAAGTTAAGAAGATTGACTCTAACTGCCGTAGCCCCAACAAGGACACTCCTTGGGCTCACCATCTTGCATTGATTGTGTCCCTCCTGGCATCTAGACATGTCTAGGTTACTATGACCCACTTGTCACTTGTGGGCCACCTATTTCAAGGCCTTTGCCATGTGCAAACTCCTTGACCTCTTGCAGGACCCAGCTCATGCCTCCAGTGGGAAGTAGAGCTGCTCGCATCCTGATAGGTATTGTCACTGCTCCTTTTGGGGGACCGCCTGCACACGGGGCATTCTAATTGCTTCCCCAGGGCAGATCACGTGGTGTGTTCAGGTCTGCATCCCCGGAACCCAGCACACTGCAGGCCTCAATATTCTGTTATGGAAGGAGGGCAAGAGGTGGGGGGAGCGGTTCTTACTCATCCTGATAACCTCTTTATCACGACTCAAAACATTTAATACCACAGAGGGGGAACATAACAATCCTCCCGCCTCCGCACTCACTGTGTTTTGTGGTTAACAGTGTCCACAACAATAAAATCCACTTCAACTTGATGAGCAGCTCAGGCTTCTATAGAGCTGGAGGAATGTGATTTGGGGAGACACAGCACTCATCCCATCAGGCTCCGGGCGCCAGCTGCACACAAGCCTGCACAAAACACTAGGGCTCTTCATGGTTGCTCTCCTGCCACCACTGCCCGGCTGGCTCATGTCGTACATTCCGGCCTTGCCATCTTCTTTATTACCCACTCTCCTCCAGGCAGCCAAGTGCTTCTTGCTGTACAGTGGCTGCTGGAGTGGCAGTGGGCAGGCGGGGACGTGGCTTCCCTCCCACACTTGTTCCAGCAACACAAAGAAAATCAGTGCTGACTCACTCCCTACCTTCCTTGACCCTCCTTCCTGGCTCTCTACTGCCTAGAAACGAGGCCCAGGGAAATGTGGCTGGAGTTAGAAGAGGCACTATTCTCCTGCTCCCCTTTTTTCTCCATTCTGAGGGGTGGGTGCAGGCTTGGTACAAAGTAGGGCACAAGGTGAACAGGAACGAACCCAGTGCTTCCTAGATATCAGCAGGCCGTTTGCTCCTTGGGTCCTCACAGTAAACTCACTCTCCCTACCTTAGACACGAGGAGATAGAGGTTCAAACAGGGTAAGACCACCAGTCACTAGGGTGGGAGTTAGGATCTGCTCTCAGGTTACCCAGTTCAGGGAGTGCCTTTCACTACCATGCGCTACTGGGCATGGGCTCGCACTCGCAGTTCGTCCTCTGCACGTGACTCCGAGGTATGATGCCAATACTACAAGGACGCTGAGCCTCAGGGGCCCTCTTTCCAACCTGTTCTAAGCAAGGAAAATGGCCTCCAGAAGAATGAGTTTAGTTCTGCTCCAATCCTGTCCTCACAATAGGATTACTGCCAACCTTCTTTTCCCGCCTATTCTCCTCTGCCGACACATTGACCAAGGTTTGATCCTTGCCTGAGCACCAAGGTAGATGGGCAGCACGGTGTGGTGGCAAAGGCACAGTCTTATTTTCAATTTTTTTCAAAATGTAAATGACCTTTTTCTCTCTGACGATTCAAACAATGCACCTCACTGTAAAAAGAAACAGACAGACAGAAAGCTACAGAATTATAAAGAAGAAAAGAAATCACTCCTAAGCTTACCAGTCATGGCTACTGTTAACATTTTGGGCTATACTCTCACAGACATTTTTTAAAAGATTTTATTTATTTATTTATGTTTGCGATCAATTTTTCAAAAAGATTTTACCATTCATTCATGAGAGACACACAGAGAGAGGCAGAGACATAGGCAGAGGGAGAAGCAGGCTCCCTGTGGGGAGCCTGATGCAGGACTCGATCCCAGGACCCCGGGATCACGACCTGAGCCAAAGGCAGATGCTCAACTGCTGAGCCACCCAGGTGTCCCTATTTATTTATTTTTGAGAAAAGAGAGAGAGCTACTATCTGGTACAGCTACATTTTGAACTAAGATCTATCTACTCCTAAGCCCATCCTTTCCCTATCACATCTCCTCACTCATGAAACACTGCTATTAGCACGTCTTATGACACGGAGATGATGAAAACACTGTGGTACTGGTGCCAGACCAGACCAACAGGCAGACAGACTTCTACTCCCTTGTATTCTAGGGATGGTTTGGGGGCGCCTGCTAGATGCCAGGCCGTATTCCCAAGACTGCAGATAGAGCAGGAAACAAGACTGTGCCCCTTCTCTCCTAGAGCCTGGTGAGGAAGATAATCAACACAGCAGTAGATACACCGTGTGCTATCACGAAGTGCTAAGTGCTGTAAGGCACTACAGCTTTAAGGAGACAGTGCCGCAGAGGGCCTATTTTGCTCCTCCAAAGAAGGAAGGCCTCTTTGAGGAGGTGATATTGGAGCAGTGACCCGAATGAATTAAGGGAACAAGCTACGTAGCTATCGGGGAATAAGAGTATCCCAGGAAGATGGAGGAGCCAATGCAAAGACCCCTGATGCAAGAGCCCAGTTGGCATGTTTGAGAACAGCAAGGAGACCAGTGTACCTGGAATGCATCTTGCAAGAAGAAGAGCAGTAAGAGATGATGGTGGACACACGGGCAGGGAATTAGGTCGTGCAGAGCCCTGCAGGCTATGGTCAGCCTTTTGATTTTATTCCAAGTCCCAGGCAGCATAGAGTTTTGAGCAGAGGAGTGACAGGACCTGAGTCACCCCATGAGGAGTCCACTCTAGCTGCAGACTCAGGAGGGTAAGAGTAGAAACAGGGGCACAAGCAATGAGGTGTGCGGTGTGGGGATGATGTGCTAACTTAACCACTTAGGGAAAACACGAGCCTAGATTTAATGAGCGACGGGGTCTTATAAGGCTGGGTTACGGAGACAAATACAACATTGCGGCTGGCTCTACAGAGTTCACAGGGGAGTAGTGGGGGTGTCTGTGTGTGCCAACAATCCCCTGGGAGCCAGCTGTGGTGGGCTTCTGTGCCATGAGCCCTGGAAGCTGGAGAAAGCTTCCACTTGCCTGGGTTCTGACGTGAGGAAAGGCTTCACAAAGGAGGTTGCATTTGGTTGGAATCGTGAAGGCCCCACAGGAGGCAGGTGGGAAAGAATGAGGAGGTGGAATGGGGTGCACATTCCAGGCAGAGGGAGCGAATAAGCAAAGGCTCCCAGGGACACCCTCTCGGGCTGCTTTCGAGAATCACCGCTTCAGTAGTTCATGCCACATCTGCTCAGAGTTGACTATAAGCGAACAAATCAAGGCAGCAGGTATTGCGGGGTTTATTCTAGACTCCTGCCCAGGAACTTTAAACACGTTAGGACACAGTAAATTGCAAACAACCATCTAGTGCAATGGTAGCCCAACTCTTCCTGTAAAGGGCTAGATAATAAATATTTGAGGCATTGTGGGCCACATGGTCTCTTTTGCAACTACTCAACCCTGCCATTGTAGTGGGAAAGCAGCCTTGGGAAATACGTAATGAACAGGCATGGCCGTGGTCCAATAAACCTTCAACTACAAAACCAGGCAGTTGGCCGGATTGGGCCCATGGGCTCTGGTTCGTCACCCGAGTGCTGTGCTCAATACCCCCAACCCATATCCCACAGGTGCCTGTTGAGGGGGCTGGTGGCCTGACCTATAGTCATTCTGGTTGGCAGTTAGCAATCCCTTCTGGAGAAGACTGAGGCCACTAAGTTTCAGAGCAAAAGATGAAAATATGGGATTTTATGCCACAGAGGATGTTAATGCTTGTAAGAGGAGACGGGGCTGAGGTGCTGGTGCCTAAGCACCATGCCCGAAATAAAGTAACAATCATTATAAGGTAGATAAATCAGAAGATAAAAGGCATAGGCTTCTGCTTTTATGTTTAATCTGGAATCCACATACAGCCCTGTCGATGTCTTTTTCTCCGTCCCTATTTTAAATTCAGTGTAATTTCAAATGAATTTCTTCCACCGCACTATTGAAATAGGATCACACCAATAACAACTGTATACCTGTCTACCTATCTCCATATCTATCATTCATTTTCCAACTATTAAGGAGCACAAAAGAAATAAATATTCATACCACAATGACAATGATTTCAGGGCACTAATCTCTGCAATTCTCAACATGATTATGACAAAACCCTATTCTGTCTACAAAAAGGCGGGCTCTGCAGAATCCAGGTCCTGCTCTTGAAACGGACCACATTAGCTTCCATACTGGGCTATGTATTGATTAGTTGCCATAGTTTATTTGTCATTTTCCTTTTTAATTTCATCCTAGAGCATCACCCTTGGCTAAATGTCTTGAATGGCATCACTTGATCAGACATGCTGTCACTTCCAACATTTCCAGGGACTTGATGCCCAGAACAACGGATTTGCCTTTTCTCACATTGGTCATCAAGATGACCAATGGCTTTGCATTGGAGGTATTTTCTCTACAGTCTTTCCACAATGCCTCTCTGAGGAAAGGAAGGCTATTTTTTTTTTTTTTTTTTTAGGAAATCAGAAAGAATTGATTTGGGACAGGGTGAGAACTTTCAACATGGACAAATCTCCAAGCTCACATCATCATCACATCCATCATCGCTCTCACTTACAGAGTGCTTGCTCTGTGCCAGGCACTGCTCTATGCATCTTTACATCTTTTAATTCATCAGAGCCTCATAACAACCCATAAAGCATTCTCTCACTTTGCTGAGGCACGAAGAGGTTATGTGATTTTTCCCAAGCTCTCATAGCTAGAAAGTGTCTGATCCAGAATCTGAACCCCAGCAGTCAGGCACGAGTCCACGCACTTTACCCTAAGGCATGAAACATAGCCTTTTGGTTGAGTTCTGGAGAGAATACAACTTAGTTTTGAATTATTAGCCACATTTGTGTTAAAAGTAATGTTATTAAGTTTGGTGTTATTTTTTTATTTAAATTCAATTACCCAACATATAGTACATCATTAGTTTCAGATGTAATGTTCGATAATTCGTCAGTTGTGTATAACGCCCAGTGCTCATCACACCCGTGTTATGTCTTCAAGTTTTTCACATAGTTTAAGTTTGTTAGGCAAAAAGCAACTTTCCTTTTTTTCCCTGGTGGAGAAGTATATCATTTCCATAAAATAAGCCCATTTCAAGACATATGAAACATCCCCTAGCATTCTGGGCCTTATTTCTCATAAAATGCTACTAAGAATTGTCACGTAAGTTCTTTTATTTGATGCAGACAACGTACAGATGAGGTAACTGAAGCTGAGTCACTAAACTCAAGCTGAGTCAAGCCTCACCATAATCATAAGTCAGTAATAAGGCTACACTCTTCCTTTTACCTGTGTCTCCTTCCTCGGGCACAAGCTGATTTAGAATGGACAAGAAGTGTCCTGTTCAAGAGATTGGAATTGATTGATTTACTACATTTGTGAAAATTACATTGCTGGTGTCTCTGGAAAGGATTATAGTTTTAAAGGTGCAAAATTATTCCAAATTACTTTGGAATCCAACTATTACTTATGCCTCAGTGCACAAAGAAGTTCATGCAGGGTTGGAACCTGGTCATCTGTTAGATCGTATTTTGTGTATTCTGGAAACCCATGGAAAAGCCACGTAGCCCATCTGCTTTCTCCATTGTTATCTCTTTTCAAATTTTTATTTAGCTGCTATTTTTAATTTTTTGAAATTGTGATACTTGACGTATAACATTAGTTTCAGGTGCACAACCAAATGATTTGATATTGTGTATATATTGCAAAGTGATCACCACAAGTCAACAGCCATCACCACACACGGTTGCAATATTTTTCCTGTGATGAGAACTTCGAAGATCTTAGCAACTTTCAGATACACAATGCAGTATTATTAACTATAGTCACCATGCTGTACATTATAACCTCAGAACTTACTTATTTTATATAATTGGAAGTTTGTGCCTTTTGACCACCTTCATCCATTTTACCCACTCTCCACCCACTGCCTCTGGCAGCCACTGTTCTCTGTATCTGTTTTGTTTTGTTTTAGCTTCCACAGATAAGTGAGATTTTATAGTATTTGTCTTTCTCCATCTGACCTCTTTCACTCAGCATAATGCCCTAAGGTCCACCCATGTTGTCACAAACAGGAGGATCTCCTTCTTTTTTTTATAGCTGAATAATATCTCACATTCTTACTTTATTTTTTTATTTTTTAAGATTTTATTATTTTTAAGTAATCTCTACACCCAACCTGGGGCTCGAACTCACAACTCTGAGACTAAGAGTCACATGCTCCACTGACCAAGCCGGCCAGGCGCAATATCCCACATTTTTAAAAATCCATTCATCTAAAAAAAAATCCATTCATCTGTCATTGGACACTTAGATTGTTTCCATATTTGGCTACTGCAGATAATGCTGCAGATGAACATGCGAGCGCAGATATTTTTTCCAGTTAATGTTTTTGTTTCCTTTGGCTAAATACCCAGAAGTGAAATGGCTGGATCATATGGCAGTTCTATTTTTAATTTTTTTGAGGAGCCTCCATTCTATTTTCCATAGTGGCTGCAGCAATTTACATTCCCACCAACAACACCTAAGGGTTCCCTTTCCTCCACATCCTTGCCAATACTTGTTATTTCTGGTCTTTTTGATAATGGCCATTCTAACAGGTATGAAGTGATATCTCATTGTGGTTTTGATTTGCATTTCCCTGATGATTAGTGATGCTGAGCACCTCTTCATGTACCTGTTGACCATCTATGCATCTTTTTGGGAAAAAATGCCTATTCAGATCCTCTGCCTATTTTAAAATCAGATTGTTTTTCTCTTTGCTATTGAGTTATATATGTCCTTTATATATTTTGGAGAGAATACAGGGATCCCAAGCACCTTGACCCACTATAGCTTATAGGGCAGAGGTTCCACAGTGAGTGAGGTAAGCCAAGGAGACCAGAGGCTCCCATTCCTGTCCAATGCTCAAACCAATGGCTCAGGGGGAGAGTCCGTTCATAAGAACAGAAAGTTTTGTAGCATTCCCCAAAGGAACTGACTTCATTTGGAAGAGTACATGGAAATTCAAACCTAAGAGCACTCTAGAAACAATGGAGATTTTCATGGTGAGCAAATAAGAGGAGGCTGGTAGCTCTATGAGAGGCACAAGCTAGACCATTGGCCATATTGTTTGCTAGAGATAACCCAGCTAAGAAGAGCCCTGCTGGAGTTAAAACAAACTTCAAAGATTTGCATCATGAAGCTAACCTAGCCTGAATTGAATTGAATCAAACCGTGCAGCAATTGATACCCTAAGGCTTGTTGAAAACAATAGAGAAATCTGCCAGAAATTAGTGTAGACTAACAGAAGAAGGCAGACAGCTTCGCAGAGAGAGCAGGGAAGGAGACCAGGAGAGCCACGCTGAAACCATGGTTATCACAGGGTGACTCTGCTCCGGCCCCAAACTGTGCCGTCTTAGAAGTAACATCAGAGGCTCTGGTTATTTATTTTCTTCCCTTCAAAAATTATTTCAGAAGAACATGGGCCTGCAACCTTTCTTTTGTGTTTGTGTTTATTTGGTTTTCGTTCACCACAGAAGCCACAAGGTGTGTCCAAAAAAAAAAAAAAAAAAGGTAGGTTTTGTGAGCATTTTGTCAATTTAACCTCCTTCCTAGTGGCCATTGCAGAACAGTTACTTAGACACCTTCAGCATTAGAAGGGCAGGAACGTCAGCTAGAGAGACACAGGGCAGGTTGAGAGGGCCTGATGAGGTTCATTTTTTCACTCGATACTTGGTAGAGGTCTTGGTGCTTGGTTTCAGGCCTGCTTTGATGTCTTTTCTTTGTCTATTTAAGATGACTGCATTACCCACACCCTAAGTTTAGCTCAGAAAATAAGAGCAAATAGCAAGCATCATCTCCTTTGCAAAATTTCTTTCTTTGGAAGGTGCTGTCATACCTGAATGATACAGAGAGACCTCAAATTTGGTATGTCCAGGGAAACAAACCATGAGACTCTTAATGACAGAAAACAAACTGAGGGATGATAGAGGGAGGGGGGTGGGAGATGGGCATTAAGGAGGGCACTTGTGATGAGCACTTAGTGTTCAGTGATGAATCACTGAACTCTATTCCAGAAACCAATATTGCACTGTATGTTCAAGAATTAAAATTTCTAAAAAATTCAGTATGTCCAAAATTGAGCTCATCATCCCCCTCCCACCTCCACCAGCCCTGCTCCTCCTATATTTCTGGGACCGGAAGGACACAAAGCAGAAAACTGGTGAGTTATCAGAGACTCCTCCCTCTCTCAGCCACGCATCCAGTCAGTCACCCATCCATCTACCTCCCAAACAACTCACATGTCTCTGTTGTCTTTTCTTTTCCTCCTGGCCTAGTTCAGGCCCTCACACACTCTCCCTTGGGCCTCCATAGCTTATACCCCCGCCTTTAGTCTTATGCCCATCTACTTTGTTTGTTTGTTTGTTTTCACAGAATCAAGTCCAAGTTTCTCAGTTCCTTGGCATGGCATATAGGGTTCTTCATTATCTGATCCCTGTTTATCATCCAAGCTCCACTCTCAACACTCCACGCTCAGGCCAATCTCCATACTCTTGACCATGCCTTTCCCTTGGGTTGGACTGACTTTGCCCATATTTTTCAAGCAGCTAAATCGTACTCATCCCTTCAGGATCAGCTCGGGAGTTACCTCCTCTGGGTAGCATTCCTTGACCTTCAGGCTGCATGAATGGCCCTTCCTCTGTTTTCCCTCAGTTCTTTATACATGACTCCATCTCTGTACTGTACCAAAAGTCTTAGTGTACTTGGAGGCTTTCCCTGTTAGACTGTGAGCTCCTTAAAGACATGGCTTGTGTCTTATTTTTCCTTCTATCTCCAGTTCCTAGCACAGGACTTGACCCAGAGGGCATGCTTACCATCTGTGCTGCAAGAGCGACTCCCAGGTTATTGCTCGATCAATGTTTATCAACTTTAAACATCCTGATTCTTTTTTCTTAAGATTTTTTTTTTACTCTTAAGTAATCTCTCCACCCAACATGAGGCTCAAACTTACAATCCTGAGATCACAAGTCACATGTGCTACCGACTGAGCCAGCCAGGTGCCCCAAACTTCCAGACTGTTGACATTTGATGATACAGTTGATAGATGGTTAAGATGCACCTCCTCTATGCTCCCTCCTCTATCACCCTCTATTTATATGGTCTTTGCTTGTTTATTTACTTTTCTGACTCCTCACTAAATGGTGTCAGCTCCTGGAGAGAAGGACCCAGGTCTTGTCTTGCTGGCTGCTGAACCCTTAGTGCAGAGCTTACGCAGTGTGCGTGGAAGGACCCTCTGGGCAGGCAAGCAAATGTGAAAGGAGAGACTGTGCTGGGCATGCCTAGTTCTTCTGCCCCATTACACCAGCCAGATGGAGTGTGGTGAAACTGGCAGCATGGTGCTAGCAGAAGTCCACCCAATACAGACGCAAGCCCAGAGGAATGGAAGATCTCACCAACAACGATTACCAGCTAAGCTAGATTAAAACTGTGGTACTAGCTTTCCATATGGTCCAGTTGTTGCCACAGAAAGCTTTTTGCAGGACTTTTCTTCCACGGCAGCTACTCAAGAGTTGAGAATAAAGAGAGAATCTAGAGAGAGAAAGTAAAACCGTTCCGGGGGACTGTATTGAGAATTGGACTAGTCATTGCAGCATGGCCATCAGTTGTCACCAATTTAACTTCAAACACAGAGTTTTCAAGGAGCATGCCTGTGGTCAAGTAGAGATAAAACCTCAGAATCTTGATGGAGTGCCCGCGTTCAGGAATTGATAAAATGTAAGACGCCTCCTCTCCCATGCTCACTCTTCCGTGTCCTCCTCTCTATTAAGGCCACAGTTTTCAGCACACGAGTACAGGTATCCCTCTAAAAGCCAAGAAAAAGGAGCCAACCACCTTTCAGTGCTGCTTGTGTGAAAACACAAAGACATACTGAATATTGGTTGGTGCCGGGGTTATGTGAGTCGGCACACACAAAGGCGAGCAAACTTCATCATCCCTCCCAAGTGAGCCAGTGGCAAAGGGAAATGCTATTTATTTGATCCGGCCCATGCTCACTGTCCCTTTGAACAAAAAGATGAGAAAAGCTTTGCCATAGAAGAAACTCCTTTGTAGTTGGGCTCTGGGATCTGTGAGTCTGTTAGGTAAGCACCTTATCACCCACCTCCTAGATGTCCTAACGCTAATATAATTTATGAAGTAAAGGTTGAATAAAAGTACTTTCATTTGGGAAATTTCTTGAGATTTTCTCTTTTTTTTTAAATTTTCTTTTCTTTTTCTTTTCTTTTTAAACGTAGGAATTGATTCATTGATCAGTGTAAAAGCCTAGAGTGATAGAGCTACAAGCCAAAGGAAGAGGCAGGAAGGATCCTCCCCTGGAATCTTCAGAGGGACCTGGCCCTGCCAAACCTGTGGTTTCGGAATTCCATCCTCCAAAACTCCGGGGGAAGTTTGTACTACTTTGTTATGGCTGCCTTAGGGAAAAACACAATCCCTCATAATCCTTTAGCATAAAACCAATTCCAAGAACTGTGCTTGCATCCTTGTGGTACCCTTATCCTCATTTCAAATCTTCACTAGGAACTCGATGTGCGAGAAGGTAAAATTGCACACATAAATACTTTGAAATTTCCTGAGATTTCCAATGATGACCACAGACACGGTGAAGTGGGTTTGAGCCCTAAATCTGGATTTTGTGCCCTTAGAAGAAGGGAAGGTTCAGGAACACTTGATGAGCACCCACTCTGAATCAGGTACAGAGCTATGGGCTTTACCCGTGTTCCTTCCTTGAACCCTTGAAATAACCCACTGAGGTAGGCATTCACATCCCTGTTTCCGAATAAAGCTATCAAGGCTCAAGGAGAGGAAAAAGGAAGAGTAAAAATCTCTCTGGTTCTATCGCTGATGGCTCCCAGTATGCAAATCCAGCTCTGGCTCGCTGCAAAGTGCACATCCTTGCTTGCTGCTCCACCATCCCACAATCTTCATCACTGTCACTGGATGTTTGAGAGAACTGCATCTAGCCAAAGGTGATATGCAGCTTCTACAAGTCAATATTCAGGAAGATTATAAATTCAAGTGGCAATTGTTTTATGATGGCTTGTACATTTGCAATGCAGGTGTGACTGTGGATTTCCTACTAACCAGCAAAGAGTGCGTGTTGTGCTACTTTAATCATCACGATGCTTGAAATAAATACTACATGATTTCAACCCCTTCCCTCACATCTCAAAACAGAGAGATGGTGATGCACCATTCAGTATATTACAGCCCATTTAGGCTTTTACCAAATTCGTTGAACCGTAAGTCAAACACTGAATGAAGGGACTTAATAGGTAAACACAGTTAAAAATGCATAGTTTTCCTGAAAGGCTGCTGATGGTGGATGTGCATAAATTCATGCACGGGTGCCACTAATTTTTAATTTATCATCTGTGGAGTTTGTACCTCCAAAGGACATTTTTGGGGTCTCTAATTGGGAAGTGTTCCAGGATGAGTATCGGGGGTGGGAGGGATGTTCCAAACCCATACCTGTTCAGATAAATGGAGACATCATTAACAAAAAGAAGTAAGTGATCATGGCTTCTCTCGTTTTTCATAAATTACACTAAATAACCATAATGCTGCAATTTAGTGGTCCAAAGTTCATTCTATTCAGCAGGCCATCCATAGTCAACAGTTTAAAGAAAAGAGACCTGCTGAGAAAATAGTGGTCTAATCAGATGCCATAAAATCGAGCTGATGAGATGAGTCCCATTTCTTTTTTTGTAAGGGGATTCTAATGAAGCAATGCTCAGAGGGGATTCATAACTTTGGGCCCTCTGTTTCATTATTCAGGTCAGCTGTACCCAGTTCCAAACGAAGCTAAGGAAGCTAATCCCACAGACTATTGGTGGGTATGCTGGGTCGTGCAGGTGACTTCTTCAATCCCAAATCCCTAGCAGCCAAATATCATATACACCCTGTCTTGGTTCTTAAACGGGTTTTGAGGAAGCTTTGGGGAAAAAAAGGTAAATGCAAGAGCATAGTAAGCAAATTAAAAGTACCGAAAGACGGTGCCTCAAAAACGAATCCATCCCCTGCTGGAAGTGGGAGACAAGAGGGCTCCATTCGGGTACTGCAAACGTACCAGCTCGCATGGCCACATAGACGCCTCCAAGGCTGGGGTGGACAAACACAGGCAGGTTCAAGAGGGAAGTGTCCACGGCATGTCTAGCACATCTTCCTCTCTGGAAAGAGCCTGAGGAGGGAGGGGAAGGCAGCATGACCATTAATCTAACATTTGATGGTCAGGCCCATGGGCCTCAAGAAATCATCCACCTGTCAATATATAAGTATCTCCTCTTGGGGGGGAAAACAGCCGGTAGTTCCTAAATTTATTCCATTTATACCTTCTCACCGGAATATAATGTCTCAAGGGAATTTTTTTTTTTAGGTTTTATGTATTCATTTATTTGAGAGAGAAGGAGAGAGCATGGGGCGGTTGGGTAAGGGAGAGGGACGAACAGACTCTGCAGTGAGCCCAGAGCCCCGCACGGGTAGGCTCGATCCCACGACCCTGAGATCACAACCTGAGTCAAAATCAAGAGTCGGATGCTCAACCTACTGTGCCACCCAGGCGTCCTTCACGGGAATTATTTTTAAAACAACTCCAGTGGATCCCTGGATGGCTCGGCGGTTTGGTGCCTGCCTTCGGCCCGGGGAGTGGTCTTGGAGTCCTGGGATCGAGTCCCACGTCGGGCTCCCTGCATGGAGCCTGCTTCTCCCTCTGCCTGTGTCTCTGCCTCTCTCTCTGTGTGTGTCTCTGCCTCTCTCTGTGTGTGTCTCTCATGAATAAATAAATAAAATATTTAAAAAAATAAAAAAATTAAAACAACTCCAATACGGTGAGTAGAAAATGAATATATGTCCTTTTGGCAGCACTGAACCAATTGGGGATGTATTTTTAATGCCCTACCTTCAGCACCGGAAGCCAGACAGGGGAATCAGTCAGCAGCTTTTGCCTTCTCAGATCCCCGCCCCTATTACCTGGTTGTGTCTCATTTTCTTACCTGGGAAACTGAGGCCCTGGAGAGAGAGGAGCTCAAGTTGCTAAGATTGAATGAGGCAATGCATCTAAAGCTCTTAGGAGGGTGCCTGGTGCATAACAAGCACTTGAATGACAGCTAATGTTGTTATTACTATTACTATTACCATCACAGGCATGATCATAGGAGGGGTATCACTTATTAATGGCCTTTTTAATATTTATTTTTATTTATTCCTATTTTGTTTTATTGTGGAAAGAACCCTTGACATGAGATCTACTTTTAACAAATTTCAGTGTATAATATATCATTGTTGACTTTAGGTCCAGTGTTGTACAGCAGGACTCTAGAATTTATTCATCTTGCTAGACTGAAACTTTACACCTGTTGATTAGGAACTCCTCACTCCCCCCGCCCCCCCGCCCCAGGCCCTGGCAACCACCATTCCACTCTTTGATTCTCTGAATTTGACTACTCTAGGTACCTCAGGTAAGTGCAATCATGCAGCATTTGTCTCTTGGTGACCAGCTCATTTCACTTAGTATAATGTCCTAGAGGTTCATCCATGTTATCAAATATTGCAGAATTTCCTGCTTTTTTAGAAAGCTGAATAGTATTCATTATACATATATACCACGGTTTCTTTATCCATCTACCTGTCAATGGACATTTAGATTGTTTCCGCATCTTGGTTATTGTGAATAATGCTGCCATGAACATAGGTGGGCTCATATCTCTTCGAGCTACTGATTTTAAATCTTCTAGATAAATATCCCGAAGTGGGACCCTGGATCATATAGTAGCTCTATTTTTAATTTTTTTGGAGGAACCTCCATACTGCAGTGGCTGCATCATTTTTGCATTCCCAGTAACAGTGTACAAAGGCTCCAATTTCTCCACATTCTTGCCAACATTTGTTGTCTTCTGTTGTTTTGATAAGAGCCATCCTGATGTGTGTGCGGTGATGTCTCACTGGGGTTTCAATTTGTGTTCCCCAGATGATTACTGACGCTCAGCACTTCATACATACCTGTTGGCCATTTGCATGGTCTTCTTTTTTTTTTTTAAGATTTTTATTTATTTATTCATGAGAGACACAGAGAGAGAGACAGAGACACAGGCAGAGGGAGAAGCAGACTCCGTGCAGGGAGCCCGACGCGGGATTCGATCCCGGGACTCCAGAATCACGCCCTGGGTTGAAGGCAGGCGCTAAACCGCTGAGCCACCCAAGGATCCCCCCGCATGGTCTTCTTTAGAGAAATTTCTATTCAAGCCCGTAGCCCATTTTTAATTGGGTTATCAGAGGTTTTTTTTTTTAAATATTACTTATAAGGATTTTTTGTATATTTTGGAAATTAATCTTGTGTCACATATATGGTTTGGAAATATTTTGTTCCAATCCATATGTTGCCTTTTCTCTCTGATGATTGTTTCCTTTCCCGTGCGGAAGTTTTTTAGTTTGATGCAATCCCACTCGTTTCTTTCTTATTTTGTTGCCCGCGCTTTTGGTGGCATATCCACGAAAACGTTGGCAAGACGAATGTCATGAAGCTTTTCCTCTGTATTTTCTTCAAGAAGTTTTATAGTTTCAGATCTTGCATTTGAATCTTTAATCCATTTTGAGTTGATGTGTATGGTGCAAGAAAGGGTCCAATGAAAATTCTTTTGAATGTAAATACTCAGTTTCCCCAAACACCATTTGTTAAAGAGACAGCTCTCTCCCCATCGTTTATTGTTAACACCCTTGCCAAAGATCAGTTGACTATATAGGCAGGCATGGATTTATTTCTGGGCTTTCTATTTTTTTCCGTTAGTCTATATGTCTGTCTTTATGCCAGTACCATACTGTTTTGATTACTAGAGCTTTATGCTATATTTTGCAATCAGCAAGTGTGATACCTCCAGTTTTGTACTTTCTCAAGATTGATGGACTAGGGCGGCCCTGGTGGCCCAGGCGTTTAGCGCTGCCTTCGGCCCAGGGTGTGATCCTGGAGTCCCGGGATCGAGTCCCACGTTGGGTTCCCTGCATGGAGCCTACTTCTCCCTCTGCCTCTGTCTCTGCCTCTCTCTCTCTCTCTCTCACTCTGTGTGTGTGTGTCTCTCATGAATAAATAAATAAAATCTTAACAAAAAGAAAATAGAAAAAAATAGAAAAGTCTATTCATGGTCTTTTCTGGTTCCATATGAATTTTAGAATTGTTTTTTCTATTTATGTAAAAAATGCCTTTGAGATTTTGACAGAGATTGCACTGAAACTGTAGATTGCTTTGGGTAGTATGGATATTTTAACATTATTAATGCTTGACATGGAATGGCTTTCCATTTTCTTGTGTCTTGTTTAGTTTCTTTCATCAGTGTTTTGTAGTTTTCAGTATACACGTGTTTCACTTCCTTAGTTAAGTTTATTGCTAAGTATTTTTTTGTGTTCTTGTAAATGAGATTGCTTTCCTAATTTCCTTTTCATAGTCCTTTTTTAAAAGATTTTATTTATTTATTCATGAGAGACACAGAGAGAGAGAGAGAGGCAGAGACACAGGCAGAGGGAGAAGCAGGCTCCATGCAGGGAGCCCGACATGGGACTCGACCCTGGGTCTCCAGGATCACACCCTGGACTGAAGGCAGCGCTAAACCACTGAGTCACCTGGGCTGCCCAGTCCTTTGTTAGTGTATAGAAAAGCAACTGATTTTGGGGACAACCGGGTGGTTCATTTGGTTGAGTGACTCTTGCTTTTGGCTCATGTTATGATCTCAGGGCTGTGGGATTGAGCCCCACATTCGGGACTCAGCATCTAGTCTGCTTGAGATTCTCAACCTCTCCCCTTGCCCTACCCCCAGCTCATGCTTTCTCTCTCTCTCATATAAATAAATAAAATCTTTTTTAAAAAGCAACTGATTCTTTCATTTAAAAAAATTTTATTTATTTATTCATGAGAGACACAGAGAGAGGCAGAGACATAGACAGGGAGGGAGAAGCAGGCTTCCTGCGGGGACCCAATGCAGGGACTTGATCCCTGGACCCGGGATCACTCTCTGAGCTGAAGGCAGACGCTCAACTGCTGAGCCACTCAGGCGTCCCAAAGCAACTGATTTTTTAATGTTGATTTTTGTATATTGCAACTTTACCAAACTTGTTTATTCTAACAGTTTTTTTTTAAATGCAGTCTTTAAGATTTTCTATATATAAGATCATGTCATTGGCAAACAGATACAATTTAACTTCTTCAGTTTTTTTTAAAGATTTTATTTATTCATTCATGAGAGACGCAGAGAGAGAGGGAGAGGCAGAGACACAGGCATAGGGAGAAGCAGGCTCCATGCAGGGAGCCGGATGAGGAACTCAATCCCGGGTCTCCAGGATCATGCCCCAGACCAAAGGCGGCGCTAAACCGCTGAGCCACCCGGGCTGCCCAACTTCTTCAGTTTTGATTTGATTTCTTGTTCTTGACTAATTGCTCTAGCTAGGACTTCCAGTACTATATTGAATAGGAATGGCAAGAGTGGGCATCTTTGTGTTGTTTCTGATTTTAGAGAGAAAGCTTTCGATTTTTCATTATTGAGTGTGTTAGCTGTGAGCTTGCCATCTATGGTCTTTATTGAGGTCCATTCCTTCTATATTCAGTTTCTTGGGAGTTTTTTTTTTTTACCATGAAAGTGTGTTGGATTCTATCAAATGCTTTTTCTGTATTCATTGAGATGACTGTGTGATTTTTATCTTTTATTCTGTTAATGTGGTGTATCACATTAATTGATTTTCATATGTTGAACCACTCTTGCATCCTAGGGATAAATCTCACTTGGTCATGGTGTATGATCCTTCTAATATGCTGTTTGATTTGCTTCGCCAGTATTTTGTTGAGGATTTTTACATCTATATTTATCGGGGATACTGGTCTGTAGTTTCCTTTTCTTGTGATGTCTTTGTCTGGCTTTGGTATCAGGGTAATGCTGACCTCACAAAATAATTTGAAAGTGTTCCCTCCTCTTTAATTATTTGGAAGAGTTTGAAAAGGATCGGCATTAATTCTTCTTTAAATGTTTGGTAGAATTCACCTGTGAAGCTGTCTGGGTTTTGTTTGTTAAGAGGATTTTTTTCCCCTTTTCTTTCTTTCTTTTTTTTTGTACTCTTAATCCCCTTTACCTATTTCACCCATTCCCTCCCACCCACCTTCCCTCTGGTAACCATCAGTTTGTTAATTAACCATAATTAAGAGTCTGGGTTTTTTTTGTTTTTATCTTTTTTTCTTTGTTTTGTTTCTTCAATTCCACATATGAATGAAATCCTACAGTATTTGTCTTTCTCTGACTGACTTGTTTCACTTAAAATAATACTCTCTAGCTCCATCCATGGTGTTGCAAATGTCAAGATTTCAGCCTTTTTTATGGCTAATGTTCTTGTGTGTGTGTGTGTGCGTGTGTATGTGCGTGTGCACACGCGTGCATGCACACGCACACATACCACCGCTTCTTTACCCATTCATCTATTGATAGACACTTGGGCTGTTCCTATAATTTGGCTACTGTCAATAATGCTATATATATAAAGAGAGGTATATATATCTTTTCAAATTAGTTTTTGTATATTCTTTGGGTAAAAACCCAGTAGTGGAATTACTGGATCATATGGTAATTCTATTTTTGACTTTTTGAGGACCCTCCATACTATTTTCCACAGGGCTTGTATCAGATTGCATTCCCACCAACAGTGCAAGAGAGTTCCTTTTTCTCCACATCCTCACCAACACTTGTTGTTTCTTGTGGTTTTGATTTTAGCCATTCTGATAGGAATTGGGTGATAGCTCATTGTGGTTTTGATTTGCATTTCCCTGAGTTTGTTGGGAGGTTTTTGATTATTGATGCAATACTAGTCATAGGGCTATTCACATTTTCTCTTTCTTCATGATTTAATCTTGGTAGATTGTGTATTTCTAGGAATTTGCCCATTTATCCTAGGCTGCCCAATTAATTGGCATATAATTGTTCACCATAATCTCTTAAGAACCTTTTTATTTCTGTGGTATCAGTTGCAATGTCTCTTCTTTCATTTTGGATTTTGTTTATTTATGTCCTCTCCTTTTTTCTCAGTCAGTCTAACTAAGGGCTTCTTGATTTTGTTTATCTTTTCAAAAAGCCAACTCTTAATTTCATTGATTTTTAAAATTATCTTTCTATTCTTTATTTCATTTATTTCTGTTCTAATCTTTGTTATTTCCCTCTTTCTGATAATTTTGTGCTTACTTCTTTTTCTTCTTTTCTTTATACTTGAGGTATAAGGTTAGATTGTTTGAGACCTTTCTTCCTTTTTAATGTAGGTGTTTTATTGCTGAGTTTCCCTCTTTTTCTTAAATAGGGCCCGAACCCATGACCCTGAGACCAAGACCTGAGCTGAGATCAAGAGTCACATGCTCAACCAATAGAGCTACCTGGGCACCCCTGAATTTCTCTCTTAGTACTGCTTTTCCTGATCCTGTAAATGTTGGTGTTATGTTATCATTTTCATTTGTCTCAGGCATATTTCAATTTCCTTTTCAATTTGTTCTTTGACCCAAGGATTGTTTAAGAGGCATATCACTTTCAATATGTTGAAAGTTATATGGGATTTTTGGTTTCTAAGATCACAGTGACACTATTTGTGGCCAGTATGAGATCACCAAAGTGAAATCAACTTGTCTTGCCAGGTGACGTTTTTTCAGTATGGCTTGATCCTTAACTAAACTTAACTAAACAGTAAAGCAAGGGACAGACTAGTGAGGCATAGTTCAAATACAGCAGATTTCTCTTTTGGATATTACATGGCTTAGAAACCAGGAATTGAGGGTAGCCTATCTCTGGCCTTATTCATTTATTCAGCAAACATTGGCTGAATACCTACAAGGTGCCAGGCCCACTGTTAGGATGCTGGGAACAGTGATGAGCAAAACAGTTGCAGTCCTTGCCTTCATGAAGTTTAGAGTCTGGTGGAGGAGGGAATGAGGGGAAGGGGAGGAGGCAGACATTGAACTTAACCTACTAGAAGGCTGTGTGCTTGAAACAATGTACATGACCCTGAAATGAACCAATCAAAAGGAAATCTCCCAGAGGAAATAGGAAAGGTTTCAGTCTGTCACTTCTAGGTCCTGAGCACTGGTACCTGTGGTCAACTCTTTGCTCACCAGACATGATCAAAAGAAATCACTGAAGCTGCTCCTCAGTCTGACTTCTTCACCCAGCAAAGCAGGCAAAAGCATGGAAAGAAACTCTATGAGGGACACCTGGGTAGTTCAGTGGTTAAGTGTCGGCCTTCGGCTCAGGGTGAGATCCTGGAGACCCGGGATCGAGTCCCATGTCGGGCTCCCTGCATGGAGCCTGCTTCTCTCTCTGCCTGCATCTCTGCCTCTCTCTCTCTGTGTCTCTCATGAATAAATAAATAAAATCTTGAAAAAAAAAAAGAAACCCAATGAACTACTTCGACCCTTCCACTGCCCCATTTGAGGCTGAAGTTAAACACAGGTCACGTGTGATATCCCTCTCCAAGTCTATGGGAGTGAAGAAGAGGTACCCTCTACTGCCCTCACTGGTGACTTGCTAAGGCCATTCATCCTCTCAGCACATATTTATTGAGCCCCTACTACAGTCCAGGAGATACACAGTGATCCCTGCTCTCACAGAGCTCACATCCTAGTCATTGCCCCTGCATCACCAGCCAATGGTGGTGATCTCATGCTTTGTGGGCCATGCTGTGCACAGTGGCTCATTTATGCCCTTAAAGGCAAGTGAGAGCTAAATAAAGATGATGGTAGACTGGAAGTGTATGCCAGGCAGAGAGAACAGCAAACACAAAGACCTGGAGACAAGAACAAGCTTGGAGTGCATGAGTGGCAGAGGAAAGGTCAGTGGGGTCAAAATCTAGTGAGTGAGAGAAAGATTGGTGGCAGAAATGGCTGGAAAGTTTTCTGGCTTGTGTACCCGAATACATGGTAGTACCATGACTAGGACAGGGATCGTGGGAGGAGGAGGTTACTAAAAACAGCCACAGCTCCCTCCTCACTGCACAATTTTACCACATGACCATCCTAGGTTGAGGTCACTAAGGCCATTACCAACCAATAGGCAAGTTTTCAGTCTATTTGTGAATCAACTATTTAAAACTCAGAGTTTGTTGTGTTTATATGAAGAGTTTATAAAACTCAGAGTTTATATGAGGCCAGCAGATGGGCTGTTGTATTCGAAGTTTAATTTTCTTGGACTCACATGTGTGGCTGGAGTAAACCCAAAGTGCCATCCGTTGGAGAGGCTCTGTCAATGTCAAGGCCCCGGAGCAGTTGTTGACGTCTGAATGCTGCCTGTAGCTCAAATAGTGCTCACCAAGTATCAGTGAGCTCCCTACATTCTCCAGACCCCTTCTAGTTGGGCAAGACCGTGTGATTAATTCAGGCCAATGGATCATGAGCAGAAGCGATATGAGTCAGTCCTAGGCCAGAGCACCTAATCACTAGTGAACAACTCTTTTTCTAGATGACAATCAAAGAGGTTATGTGTTCCTGACAGTGTAGCTACAAGATGGAAGAGTCTAGGTCTCTGAGTGACTATGTGGTACAAAGCCACATTGACCCACGTAAGACAGGTAGTGTGAGAACAAAGCAGAACGTGTGTTACCTTAAATCACTGAAATGGCAGGTAGTTACCTCAGTGTAAGTTAGCCTTACTAGTTACTAGTTAGTTACCTTGACTGGTTCAGTGGCTCTCTCCCTCTTGGCCCTCTCCCATGTACCATGCCCTATTTGGAAGAGGGGTCAAATTGGCCATAAATAATGCACTCCTTTCAGGTATCTAGCTAGGCTTGCCCTCCTATCCACTTCCTCAACATGCTAATGTCTAGTCTCATTTTCTCCACTTCCTGGCTGCACAGCTCCTTTCTGCCTACTTAGCTTTATGACATATTCACGTGCCCTTCTCTGGCTTATTGACTTTGAGTTCCACACTTACTCCTATCTGCACACTCTTTTGATCTGGACATCTTTGCAGCTATATCCAGAGTACTCTCACCGTCAACCCTAGCCCTGTGGGTGCCTCACTGAGCCCCATCCCCACAAGGTAAAAGGAATTTGGATAATAGTAAAGAAGCTCACCAGTGCTTTTTGCTGAGGAAGCAATACTGAACCTGAGGTATGGAAGCTAAAGGTAAGACTCATGATGAGAAATGAGGCCAGGAGGAGTGGGAACCAGTGCAGAGTGTGAAATGGCTCTGGCCCAAAGCTCTGAACGGTGTGCAGATGACTGAGATGAATTCCCAGCCCACTTCCGTATGCGGTGCTAGCCGCATAGTGTAGAGGCAGGCCCCACAACTTTAGAAAGCAGAAAAGGTAGGATATGACAGCTGTAAAACTCAAGAACCCAGATAACATGATTTCTGTGAGAAAAATCTCCCAGAGCCATAGGTTGACCTGACAAGAGCCCAGTTGTGCCTCGATGCCCTGGCAGATGCAGTAGGGATAGTCCCACCCTGGCAAGCAGAGGAAGCAGGAACCACTGGTGAGGATTCCTACAGCTGAAGGCAGTTTCTAGTATTGGGACCCAGATGGAAGTCTTGGCAGTGTTTGTCCCCATGAAGGGGATGTGTTTAAAGTCATACACTGAGAGCTGCTTGTAGTCTGCTGTGTTTGTGTCTGAACCAGTCTAGGGGCGGATCGTATCCACCAAAGGTGTGGGACCTCTTGCGTACAGTGTCATGGTAGCTTTTGTATAAGGAGCTCCCCCTCCACCCCCAGTTGAAGTCAGATGCTAAGCAAGACAGGGAAAAAGGAAATAGATGGCCTTGGGGCCAGAAAAAGAGGACACCATGAGATATTAGCTCTAGAAACCCTACTTCCACAGCTGGCTGGAACAGAACATCTCTAGTTCTACGCTGTCATCTCTCATTCCCTAACACAACCACTTTCTCTGTCATAGAGACATGACCTGACTTCTTTGTAGGAGGAGCAAAAGCCAATGGATATATTTTTTTTTCTTTCCCTCTAGCTCATCATAGCACCTTGCATTTAGTAGTTGCTCAACAGTGTTTGCTACCCTGAGATGTTTTGATCTGAAGAGCAACCATCCCAGTATTTTTCCTTTTCATTCTTTCCTTTTCCAGGAACCCCAAACCATTTAATTTTGGTTTCTTTTTTTAAAAGCTTATTTATTTATTTGAAGTACTCTCTGCACCCAACATGGGGCTGGAGCTCAAGACCCCGAGGTCAAGAGTCACATGCTCTTCCAACTGAGCCAGCCAGGCTCCCTCATTTCACCTTGTTTAACTTTCTTTCTATCATCGCTTCTTGGCCTTTTGGCTAAGATCAAGTGTACTTTCTTTCTATCAACCCTAGAAATACCAAAACATTGTACAATGGAAGTACAAGATTTCAAAATGAATATATGCTTGCTCCTCTTCTTCCGTGGAGACTCATGAGGACCAGAGGGGACAGTCAATCAACTAACAAGCATCTACTGAATATCTATAGTGTGCCAAGCAGGCAACAGCTGCAGGATAGTTATAGCTCCTTGGAGAAAGCTCCAGACACAAGGTGATATTGTCATTAATAGTTTCCATGTCATTTTCTTTCCCCCCATATTAAAATGCTGCTGGTTCTAATTACTCATGTCATCCTCGTTATTGGCTTTATGTTTCTCTGTGTCCTCATAAACAAGGCAGGTCTAGATATTATCATAGGTAACAGGCCAAGAAAATTCAATTTGTTTTGATTAGTTATCACTTGTAGAACAATTTCTGGTTTTCAGAAAGCATATTCACAGCACCGTCCGTCCCTTAGGGTATTGTGCCAAGTACTTGAGAAGACATGAAAAGTTGAGGGGTGCCTGGGTGGCTCAGTGATTGGGCCTCTGCCTTTGGCTTGGGGTGTGATCCTGGGGGTCCTGGGAGTGAGTCCCACATGGGGATCCCCACAGGGAGCCTGCTTCTCCCTCTACCTATGTATCTGCCTCTCTCTGTGTGTCTCTCATGAATAAATGAATAAATAAATAAATCTAAAAAAAAAGAAAAGTTGAAATATTTTAAGTTGAATTTCATGTTCCTCAGGAAACAACATTTTAATGCAAGATCCAGCAAACTCTATGACCCGTGGGCCAAATCCTGCCCCCCCCCCACCACCTGTTTTTATAAATAAAGTTTTATCAGAATACAGCCACACTTGTTTTAAAAGACAATGTCTATAGCTTCTTTCACGCAACAACAGTGGAGGATAGGTGAAAACAACTGAAATAGTTTCCCTGTATCAAACGCCTGATGTTTGCCATGGCTGTCACATTCATTATTTCACAATCCACATGACCCTTCTAACGGAATAATAGCTGGCATTTATTGTGCTAATTAGAGTTTTGTTCTTAATCTGGTGTTCGTAAATTTGGATGGGAAAAGATTACAACTTAATTTCTGTTAATCTCTAACTGAAAGCAATTATTTCTTCAATTATGAATGTAGGTAACAAAGTCATATTAGCAATACCTGTGACTTTATCACTGGTAGAAATATCACACTTTTTAAAAAAGAGTTCATTTAGAAGAAAAGAGTTTATTTATTTATGTGTGAGAGAGAGAGCACGTGAGAGAGAGCTTGAGCAGGGGAGAGGGGCAGAGAGGGAGAAGCAGACTCCCCACTAAGCAGGCAGCCTGATGCAGGGCTTGATCCCAGGACCCTGGAATGAGGGCCTGAGCCGAAGGCAGATGCTTAACTGACTGAGACACGCAGGTGCCCCGATACTTTTTTTAAAAAATAAAGAGCAGATTTTATTTATTTATTTATTTATTTATTTATTTATTTATTTATTTATGAGAGAGGGAGGGGCAGAGAGAGAATCCTAAGCAGGCTCCATGCCCAGGACAGAGCCCTTCGAGGGGCTTGATCTCAAGACCCTGAGATCATGACTTGAGCTGAAATCAAGAGTCAGACACTTAATCCACTGAGCCACCCAGGCGTCCCTACAGATATATTTTCAAAGATTTATTTACTTGAGAGAGAGAAAGGGATGGGGCTTTGATGCCAGTACCCTGAGACCATGACATGAGCAGAAATCAAGAGTTAGATGTTTAACTGACTGAGCCAACCAAGAGCCCCCCCAAATATTTTTTTTACAGTATACTGTAGTCACTGGAATCTCACAATACCATTTTGTTCATTTTTACTTGGAAATAGTGGCAGATACTAGCCTGCTAAGTCTTGTTATTTATTTAATGCACTACTAAGGAAGCCCATATACCACAAGTTTGTTTTTAAAATACACTCATACCTTTATTTCATTATAACTAATTTCCCCTTTGTAATCTAAAGTATTATATGTATACATTTAAAGCTATTGTTCTGAAAAGGGGTCCGAGGCTTAGACTGCCAAAAGAAACCATGCACAAAAGGTTAAGAAGCTCTATGCTGAGTGCATTAATTCACTGAATACTCACAACCATGCTGGGTGATGGGTACTACAGCCAGCCCCTGACTATCCGCTCTTTACACAGGAGTACAATGGGGGGAAAAGAGATTGATTAAATTGCCCAAGATCACAGTTAACAGTGGAGCTGAGGTTTAAATCCAGTCTGAGTCCAGAGCCCGTGCTCTTCTTGGTCAATATTTTATACTGTACTACCTTTATTGTAAGTGTCATTATCCCTACTTTATAGGTGAGAAAAGGGATCCTTCCTATAAAGGAGGATGGTGGTGGCTGTTGTGAGTAGCAGAAAGACATGAACATTTCTTGAGCACCTACAGTGCCAGAATCTTTTCATGCATATCTCATTCTAGCCTCTTAAAAGCCCACAGCATTTGGACAGATGAGTGAACTCAGACCTGGGGCAGGATGAGCAACTTGGTCAGGACCACACCCACTCCTCCCCTCCACCAGCTACCTAATTAGTATGTAAATTATGTCATGCCATCCTGTGGTCTTCCTTCCTTCATGGGTTATTCAGTGAGGGGAAAATACTGCAAGGAAATATTCATGCCCTCTTTCCTACTAAAGCCAAGAAATTGTTCATCAAAACAGGTGGGCTAAATCAGTGTGGAGTTGCACGGTGAATTTTTATGAAAAATATTTCATGTGAGGTTTGAGACTTTCACAAAACCACATGTAAGAATTAAATTTAAACATAAAGTAGTAGATTGATACTCATTACTATGATGAATGTTTCCAGTGAAAATATAATCCTGGCAAAGGATACTTTCGAGGAAAGAAACTGACATTAACATAAAGACATCTTTTAAAATTTTTTTAATTTGTATTATTTTTTAATGGATGAAAATATATTTGTTATATTAATTTGCTAAAGGTGCCATAACAAAGTGTGACAAACTAAAAGGACTTTTTTTTTTTTTTTTAAAGAAATTGCTCGGGCAGCCCGGGTGGCTCAGCAGTTTAGCGCCGCCTTCGGCCCAGGGCCTGATCCTGGAGACCTAGGATCGAGTCCCATGTTGGGCTCCCTGCATGGAGCCTGCTTCTCCCTCTGCCTGTGTCTCTGCCTCTCTCTCTCTCTCTCTCTGTCTCTGTCTCTCTCTCTCTGTGGGTCTATCATGAATAAATAAATAAAATCTTTAAAAAATAAAAACAAAAAAAGAAATTGCTCTAAATCATGGTGCAAAACTGTTTTGACGATTTCCTATAAAACGGTTTAAGCAGTACTGACTTAACATCAAAAAGTATACTTTTGATCCGTTACTTGGCCTGATTCCCTGCGTCAACTTCAAATCAAGGCAAAGTTGGAAGTATTTTGTATCAGTTACGATTCACAAGTCAGGGAAGGAGCTCTGGATGGGAAACTGTCTCTGGGTAAGAACCGCTTTGCTTAGATGCAAACTGTTTATAGTCACAAATCGTTCAGACCGGGCCTAGCTGTGCCTGGGCAATAGCGCCAACGTGGGCCCTAGGAGAATGCAGAAACCCCACCCCCGAAAGCCGGTTCCCTAGCAGCCTGCGTCTCCCCGCTAGGAGAGCCTCGTTTCCCAGGGCTCCGTGGCCACAAACCACGTTTCTAATGCAACTAAAAGATTCCTCTTCACGGACACTTAATGATGCCGAGTGTGTCATTACGACAAAAACAAACAAAACCTTGTGTTTTCAGAAAGGAAATCTGGGGCCTGATGGCCCAGAAAGGAACACAGAGGAGTGAAGTGAAATGGCCCGGATTTGCAGAAGCCCTTCAGGCTCCTATGGGGCGGCGGGGAAGGAGCCCTGGCCTTGCGCTTGGCGGACTGCAGCTCTGGCCGCGCGCACCCCGGGGCCCCTCTGAACCTCAGCTCTTTCGCTTGGTCAGTGGCGCTGGGTCCCCGCAGCAGCGGCCGCGGCCACTTTTTTGTCCAATGCTGTGTGCCGGGTCCCGTGTTAGGTGCGGGGTGAGCGTGGCAAACGGTGCGCGTGGCCCGCGCCTGCGAGAAGAGCTGGGTGCTGGTGAGCTGCAGGCTGTCACCGTCCCTAAGTGGCTCTGCCCCCTGTCCCCCTTCGGGCCCTTCAGGCTGCTTTATTTCTACCCTGAACAATGTCTCTTGATGTTCTCCCGAGTCATGTAAAAGATTTGTGACCTTGCTCAGCGATCTGGAAAACACGAGATGGTCCAAATAGGAAAAAGAAGGCACCCCTAATCTTGTGCAAATGAGACAATGCCAACACAGTCCCCAATGCTCCTTAGGCAAGATCTAAGGGAGCTGGAACCGCTCCGGTCCCAGCGCACCTCAATGCCTGCGTCCTTCCCTCCGTCCGTGCAATCTGTCCCTCCCTGCCACCACGACACAGCGCCAGCCACAGGGGAGATGCGGACCCGGCGAGGGGCGCGGCCAGGCGGGCGCCGGACCACAGGCGGCAGCGGCGCGGGGGGCGCCCTGCGACCGCGCGGCCACTCGGCTCCACCGCGTGCGGAAGGGGAAGCGACAATCTGTCGGTGGCGGCCGCGTCCGAAACCGGGGGGACGTTCGTACGCTGGCCCTTCGGGTTCGAGGGCACGCCCTCTCAGGCCGGGAGATGCCTTCATTTCCAAGGAAAGTGTGGGCTCCGCGGCCGCCGGCCCCGGACCCCGCGGACCCCCGCGGGCGCCCCCTCCCCGGCGGCGACCCTCCCCTTGGCGGCCTCCCGCTCGCCCGCTCCTCGCTGGGGACTGATCAATGCCGCCCGGCGCTCTTTGCTAGGCCCGCACGGCCTGTGATCGCCCAGCCCCGGGCTTCGGGGGGACGGCCTGGCAATTCAGGCCCACTGAACTGTATTTCCCCGGCCGGGGCCCGCCCCCCGCCTTTGTGCGGCGCCCGGCCCGCCCCCTTTGCTCACTCTCCCTTCATGCTTTGTTTGGCAAACACAAAACGCCCGGCCCAGCGGCGGGCCCTTTTCAAGCTCCGCAGCCAGCACTTGAAACGCCGCGAGGCTCGGGCACCTGGGAACACCTCCAGGGCCCGGGCCCGCCGCCCCGCGAGCCGCCCGCGCCCCCCGCGAGCTCGTGGGGGCCGCGGGGGCCGCGCGGCGCGGGCCGCCCCACGAGCCACCCCGATGCCCGGGCATCCCAGCTTCCTCCAAGCACCGGCCTTCCCTTTGAAAATCCGGGGCGCTTCGGGGGCGGCGGGGGGGCGGGGGGGCTCGCCTCGCCTTTGTGTTTTAAATGGCCCAGAAGTTGCCTTGACACAGAAGCGCTGAGGACCGGTGTGGAGGATGCACCACCAGCAGCTCTAACTGGTCACTAAGGACTGCGAAGGCTCTAGCTCAATGACAACGACAATGACAACAACAGTAACCATAAGTGCGGTGACAGCGGCTCCCGTTTATTGAGCGCTTACTACGACGTCCCAGGTCACGCCGAGCGCTTGACAGGCATGATGACATTTGACCTTAATTTACAGCAACCCGTGGGGCAGCCTGGGTGGCTCAGCGGTTTAGCGCCTGCCTTCGACCCAGGATATGATCCTGGAGACCTAGAATCGAGTCCCGAGTCCCACATCGGGCTCTCTGCATGGAGCCCGCTTCTCCCTCTGTCTGTGTCTCTCATGAATAAATAAAATCCTTAAAAAAAAAAAAAAAGAATTTACAACAACCTGGTCATATGATTAGGGCCTCTTGTACTAACAAGGAATCCAAGGATCAGAGGGGCTAAAAAGCTTGCTCCTAACCCCTGCCATGTACTTCCTCAGTTAATCTTCTCTTTAATATTTAAATAGTAGAATCTTTGGGCTCCGAACAAGAAATGATCCCCCCACCTCCCCGTCCCGAACATGCAATACTACCAGGCTTTTGCCAGTTGTCTTCATAGCCTGAAGAAACTTTTTTAGGTGTTATCATGCAGTAATTATGATTAGAGTAGCCACACTCTGTTGAAAAGTGTGCCAGGCACTTAAGTATGTGATTAAGTATATCCTGTCCTTCGAGCCTTGCAACCATCCTCTGGGATGGGTTCCACTATTGTCTCCGTTTTCCATTAGGTTGGGGAAAATCAGCAGATTCCAGTAACCCGTCCAAGGTCACACAGCCAGTAAGAACTCAGCAGAGCCAAGGCTTGTCTGAAGCCAATGCTTGTTCTCTAAACCCTTAGATGATACTGTCTTCAATTACTACTAATTATATTTTGATTTCTTCCTTTTTTTAAAAAAAGAGAGAGAGAGAAGGAATAAAAGCCATGTGCGAGAGTGGGAGAGGCAGAGGGCGAAGGAGACCGAGAGAATCTTAAGCAGGCTCCACATCCAGGACAAGCCTGACCCCCAACCTGCTCCTGAATCTCATAACCCTGAGATCATGACCTGCACCGAAATCAAGAGTCAGTCACTTTAACCAACTGAACCACCCAGGCACCCCTATTTTTAATTGCTATGATTCTTCAAAAAATGGCCTTTTGTTTTCCAAAAATTGCCTTTCAAGTTCACTGGCAGTCACTTGTTAAGTCTCTTGGAATTACTTTTTTCCTTGAAAAGACTAACATTGCTTCAAACTGCAATAACTCTGAAGGGAAACAGGGAGAATGGGGCTCCTTAACTGGGTAAGTCCACTCATCACCAGGTGTCTGTTGAAGGCATAGAAAGTGACCCAGGCCGAAGTCACATGTTTGAGAAGTTTTCATCTCATTTTTGTAGCCAGCTTCAAAAGAGAAAACAGGGAGGCTAGTTTCCTGACTCTCACTTTGAGGATAATCTAGCACTGGAAGACTTCAGAGATCAGCTGGTTCAGCTTTTTCATGGTACAAACGGTGAAACTGAGGCTCACAGAGCAGTGGGACTTGCTGGAACTCGGGTGTAGACTCCATGATAGAATTAATCTATCCGGTGTTAATCAATATAACTAATTCCTACAGAGACTCACTAGCTATCAACCTAGAGCTTACAGTGTGCCAGGCACGGAGCTAAGGGAAAGAGGGGTCAACAAGATTCCTACCTTCACAGAACCTCCGTTCTAGTGGGAGAGACAATGGAAAAAAGTAGCAAATCACAGCTGTGGTGAGGCCTATCAAAGTACAAGCCGACGGCTCGCTAAGAGGCTGTCATAGGAGGATTTAACTCACCCAGGGAGGTCAATACAGGCTTCTGTGAAGAAACAATCATCGATTGGGATCTCAAGGATGAGCAGAAGATAGAAGAGGGGAAGGAAAGAGCATCCACATCAAAGGGAACAGCACATGCCAAGGCCCTGTGGTCGCAGGGGGTATGGCAGGTTTCAGGGACTGGACACTGGAGCATAAAGAACAAAGAGGAACATGGTATGAGATGGGGCCAGCTCACACCGTGATGGGGCTGGAGAGGTATGCGTGTGGGGCCCAGCAATGATGGGCCTGGTAAGCACTGCTGGTGATTTGAGTCCTTACCCTACGATCCCTGAAAAGCTAGTGAAGAGTTTATTGAGCCAAGGGGTGACATGGCATTCTTAAAAGATCACTCTGGTTTCGGGGTGGACAAGTTACTAGGGAGCATAGGAAGTCCTGGGAAACAACTAGTAAGCTATCGTAGGTGTCCATGCAGGAGAAAACAAAGGCTTGGACTATGATGACGATCCTGGTTTTCTACCAACTGGTTGTTTGACCAGGGGCCGCTCATGTAACTTCCAGGATCCTCAGTTTCCTCATCTGCATGTTGTTCCCGACACCACCCATCTACCTCTGGTGTTGTAGGGGTCAGTCAACAGGGCACTATAGAAACGCAAGCCATTAATTAGCAATGATAAGAATCCAGATCCAGCGATTTTCAATCCTAATGAAGTATTATCCGGCAGTCTCCATCGGCGTGTGATGACAAGGCTGACCTGTGCCTTTTTTCTGGTTAAGTGTAAATATAAAAGGAATGCCGGAAGGCGCTCTCTGTGTAAAAATGTGAACCGTTACAGACGAGGCTAAAGTGTCCCTTGACTTTCACCCCAAATCCTGGTTCCTCCTGTCTCTTCTTACTGCAGTGTTTAAAGTGTTTGAAATTTGGTCTGTAGGAACACATGAGGGTGATACGGACCAGCCATTTGCACCTGAATGCATCCAGAGGCATAATATTGGGGTCATCTGGCAACACTTAAAAGAGGGCCCGTCTCTCTTAGGGGTGGTAGCTTTGTATGGACACCCATGTTCACGGCTCCCTGTATCCCAGTATGGTCAGAGGTCAGTTGGATCTCTGCAGGGCTGAATGAAATTTTTCTCTATGTATGTCATACATCACCAAAAAGGTGGTTGTTGTTGCTTTCGTATACAAGTATTCTGTGTCTTGAGCTTGATCGTGAAATGTGTGGGCACGCGGCTCGAGCATCCAGGTCAAGTTCAAGACACAGAGCACCGCCAGCAGCCCCGAAACCCTGCTTGGGGTCCCCTCTGTGTCGCTGCTTGTCCCTCAAGTAAACCGCTATCCTGACCTCTAACAGCATAGATAGGTGTCGCTTGTTTTTGAACTTTATACAAATGGAATAATACAGGATTCACAAAGAAAAAAAATTTTTTAAAATTTAAAAAAAATACAGGATTCACCCTTCTGTGTCTGGGTACTTCGGCTCAACATTAAACTTAGGAGATTCATCTGTGTTCTTTGCCTATAGCAGTAATTCATTCTCGGTCAGTGCTGTATAGTGTTTCATCGTACGAATATACCACACTATTTATCCATTCTGCCGTTGGACATTTGGGTTGTTTCCAATTTGGGGCTACTTGGTATATATATAAATATCTATTATGACCCCTGCACTGGGTTTTTCAGCTGGAAGCTTATACCGGCATGAGAGTGACATACCCACAAAACAAAGCTGATCATTTCACCCTCTCCAACATAAAAGACTTCTACTTGCCGCCTCATCCCTTCCTCAGAATAAAACCCAAATTCCTTAGCATGTCATTCAGGGCCTGGCCCCACGTATCCCCAAATAAATCCCAAGCCTCCTCTCTTACCACCAAACTCCAGCTACTCACTTCTCATCGCTCCTCACACGCACCAGGCCCCTTTCACAACTCCGTGCCTGTGTGCCTATTTTTCCTGTGATTTAGGTGCTTTCTCCTGTACCCAGAAAACCTCTGCTATTTCTTCAAGATTCAGTTCCAATGTCACCTTCCTCGCGAAGCCTTCAAGGGACACCCTTCTGTAGATTCCGGCCTACAAGGGGCTCACCTCATTGACTTGGTTCTTACTTAACGAACGCATAGTATTTAGTGCACACCAGCCACTGCCCTAAGTGCTTTATTTTAAAAAATATTTTCTTTATTTATTCCTGAGAGATCCAGAGGGAAAGAGGCAGAGACACAGGCAGAGGGAGAAGCTCCATGCAGGGAGCCCGACGTGGGACTCGACCCTGCGTCTCCAGGATCACGCCCTGGGCTGAAGACAGCGCTGAACCGCTGAGCCACCCAGGCTGCCCCCTTAAGCGCTTTAAAAACAGTAACTCACTTAATCCTCCAAACAGCCCCTATGGGCTAGGTACTGGGAAGACAGTACTCTTGCCATGTGAGGAAACTGAGGCAGAGAGGGTTTAAAAATGACTTTCTTCCTTATGGTAGGTGGCCCTACAGAAGCTAGATCCAAACCCAGACGGGCCTACTCTGTCCCACTGCTGCTCTCACTGAGGTGGCCCTGTCCCCTCCCCCCTACTGGGACAAATCAGCTGGTGCACCCAGCCGTCACCTCCAAGAGGCTGCCCACCAAGTGCAAGTTACTGTCCCATCTCTCTTTGTGCCGTGAGAGCCTGAGAGAGTGCTCACTAAGTCAACGATCACGGTTGGGTGTTGGAAAGGGGGGCGACTCCGGAGAGCCTGGGGATTGCTAGGTGTGAAATACAAACAGGTTTACTAAGCAATGAACTCAAGGACATGTTAACCCAGGTAGAAGGGCGACGGGGCTTAAGTAAGACAATGGGCGTAAAGTGATTAGCGGGGCGCCTGGCACATGGCAAGTGCGCGTAAATGTTATTTCACACCACGCGGCTCACATTTAACAAGCAATTACCATGTGCCAGGCGCTACACTAAAGTGGTTTATTTAACTAATTTCATCCTCATGATAACACTGTAGAGTCCGTACTCTTGTCCCCATTGCATCGCTCAGGGTCTTAAGCAGGAAAACAGAAACTGCTGGAAGTGCAAGCAGCCGTGGGAACTGATGATAGAAGAAATTGGTGACCGAGTTGAGGGCAGAGCTGAGAAACCAGGAAGGATGAAGCAGCCACCTGGACAGTGGCAGTGGCGGGAAGCTGAAGGGACCCCCGGAGGGCACTTTGCTCCGGAGCCCAGAGCAAGCTGGGACCACAGGTGCCACTCGCTTGGGGACTAGGCGAGAGGGGAGCTTCCCAGCAGGAGCTGGAGCTGCAGAAGTGACCCAGTCCCTGCAGAAGAATCCACTTAAAGCAGGGATGGGGGGAGCCACCCTCCTGGGTCTCCCCAAACTGCCAGGTTTCCTGACACGTGGGAGTTTCAGTGCTAGAACCAGGAGAGGCCTGGACAAACTGGGGCAAGTTGGCCACCCCAAGTGGGACACGGAGAAGAAGGTGGAAGAAACTCCCCGGCTTCTCCCTTCCTCTTTCCTCTCTGTCTCCAGCAGCTCCCTCTCCAGGGTGGACCGAGGGGGAGGTCACTCTGGGAAACACCCTGCAGGGGTCAGTCCTCCCCCACCCCCGCTCCCTCAGCCCCTCCACATTCAACGATGATGATGATGCACGCAAAAAGCTAGGGATGGGCTCCAGGGTCCACAGGCCCAGGACTGGCACAGCTGGGTTACAGGGGAGGAAACTTGGTAAACAAAGGCAACAAAAGCCTTTGCAGACTGGCTGTTTGAGTAGCCCTGATCTCCAGGCTTGAGTTTGGGCCAAGTTGGGGCTGCGGAGGGTCATTTTGGCCCCAGAAGGGCTGCGATCATTCCACGACCATGCCACCTGTGGCCACCCACTCCCCTTACACATGGGCCGAAGCCCAGTTCTGCAACAGGTCCAGCCTCACGCTAGATGGCCCTTGGCACTGGGGCTGCTGGGCATGGGGGTGGCCTTGACTTAGAGAGTCTGCGCCAATGTAAATTCGACCGCATCGTTAAGATACTGTTGAGTTTAGCCGATTTTTATTTTCCTAGCAAGACTGTTGTGATGAAGCAAGCAGTGCCTTGATTTACATTCTGGCACAAGCTCCTTATCTTGTAGTGGACCAGCAACAAACAGTTTGGGAGCTGCCACCAAGTCCTTGGGCCACACTTTTGTTGGTGTTGTCTTTGGAGAAGCAATGTAGTGTGACCGTAGAGAAGAGAAACTCCAGATCAGGGCTTGATATCTACTTCTGTCGCTAATTGTGTAGACAAACCCTTTAACCTCTCTCTCAGGCCAGTTTCATCCTCTGTCAAAGGTACCAACCCAAGCTGCCCTGTTGACCGCACGAGTCATCGTGAGGCACGTGGGCAGGCCAAGCATCCTACCCATCTGAAGGTCGCTTCCCTTACTCCAGGGCTGAATCCATGATTGGCTACATATCCCAAGTATCCAGCATACTTGGGATGGGAAGGCACAGAACTATAGGGTCATAGCCACACTCCGGGACAGAGGGCACTGAGGAATAGAAATAGCTCTCAGAAGGGATGGCCCAACTGCACTGGTCTCGTGACAAACTGTGTGTGTGTGTGTGTGTGTGTGTGTGTGTTGGGAGATAGGATGGGGTTAGGAAAGTGGAGAGAAGAATGGAGAGAGCGAGGAGTGGTGTGGTTGCGGGAGAGAGAGCTGTCCAAGGGAAGGAGAAGGCAGATGAGATGACTGTAAGGGGGAGGGTTCAAAGATACTTGGGAACTCCCGATGTGGGTGGGCATACCAACAGGTGAACGCCACGTGCAAGTTGCACTGGATCGTGCTAAAGATTCAGTGGAAGTGGTTAGAAGGGCATGCTTGCTGGAGCTCACATCTTAGCAGTGACACAGGGTTGGGACCCAAGTCGTCATGTCTTCCAAAATGTAGACATGGCTACCTTGGCCTGGCTCACAGCCCTTGCCTCATCTAGGAGCGTGGCTGAGGGTCAGAGCCCCCACGTGCACCTGTGTGTTTGCTCCCAACAACTGGGCCACCCCTTTAAGAGTAGCTTTGTATTCCTCTGGTCAGAGGCCAGTCCTCTAGCTGCCATCCTGGGAAAGGACATAGGCCATCGGTGAGGACAGAGGGAGACAAAAGGGACCCTCTTGTGTCTCCAGACCCTGCAGCTTCCTAGCTGTTCCAATGGGCACAGATGTCTGTGCGCTCTGCGAACCTTGTCTGATAGCCAAGGAGGGCAGTGGGCCAGGTCAGGGAACCAGGACTTTGGCCAGCACTGTGTGCGCTGGACTGTTGCCCAGTACGGATCCCTCCTGCCAAAATCCACACCAAGGGAATGTCCGGTGGCAGATCCAAGGATCCCAAGCTCTCCAGGCTCATGATGTCCTCACATGAAAAACACTGTGCCTGTTCTAAGAGGACCCTTGTATCTTGTGCTAAGGCCAGATGTCAGAAACTGGTGTCTTGAGGCTGCAGGGAACAAAAATGTTCTTGGGGAGCCCACAGCCCATCTGGGCACAAGGAATATGCTCGAAGCCTGGGCGAGTTCTGGGGATGGACTCAGGTTGTCCCGTTGCTCTGATAGATCTGTTCCATTGGGTGAGATCACATGAAGCTCCCATGGAGAACTCAAAGTTGTTGGGCTTCGGACCTCAAACAGAACTTGCCAGCCCTTTCTCTACATCCTTTCATCTCTGGTTTTATATTGGCCTCCTCACGCAGTCTCTCTTCTCTTCTGTCTCTTCCAGCTCTTTCTATCTGATGCCTCGTGCTCAGCAATTCTGGAGGCTCACCCCCACTTACTTTAGTACCCTAAACTGGTCTCCTCCCTGCTGGCACTGAACTTGTTTTTGAAAGCTGTCCCAGAAAATCCCCCCTTTGGCTTAGGTCCAGCACTTGGCAATTCTGGGGTAGGGCAGACGGGCTCTTTCTGGGCAGCATGCTGACTGACCCAGCTCCAGCTTCTCTTGCCTCCCGCTTTTGCAGAGGCAGCCAAGGATGGCAGCAAGGGTTGGAGCAACACCTCTGTTCACGTGACGTGGTCGTAGATAAGACATTGGCTCAGCTATGTCATATGATGAGACATGGCCAGCGGAGACAGGTGGACTGCAATGGAACAAGACTACCTGGGAGGGCCCAGGGGGTGGAACTACTATGTCCTTGTGGGAATAACTCTAGGTGACAGTGTACTCCAATGGGCAGAGCGTGGGCACCAGGGTAGGCTGATAGTGGGCAGCAGGGCTCCAGTATCCAGGCTGGGACCTAAGAGAAAGTCCTAGGAAGCATGTTCCCAGGCCCGAAAGGCCCAGCGCACTAGGGCAGGACAGCATGACGAAGTGAGCATTGGCTTTGTTTAGAGCATGACAGGCTTGTGTGCAAGTCACAGCAATGTCATTTAGGAACTGTGTAAAATTGGGCAAGTGATAGAACCGCTCTGAGTCTCAGTTTTCTCATCTGGCAAATGGAGACACTTCTATATAATCTCGCAGGGTTAATTTATGGGGTTAAATGGGACATGGTCTGTGAAAGTACTTAGGACAGTGACCAACATCACTACTAAAACTTGAGTCTAATGTAGGAAGTGGTCTTGGAAGAAGGCAGAAGCGCAGCTATTACCATGGACTGGGTAGGAATGGATTTTCCAGAAGAGAACATGGAAGCCAATCCCAGAGCCCTGGCCTGGGGCTACTGATAGGTTAGGCTTAGCCTTGCAGAAGAAAGGAAGATTTCATTTTATTTTTTTAGATTCTTTTTTTTGTGTGTATTTTTTTATTGGAGTTCGATTTGCCAACATATAGCATAACACCCAGTGCTCATCCCGTCAAGTGCCCCCCTCAGTGCCCGTCACCCAGTCACCCCGTCCCCCCGCCCACCTCCCCTTCCACTACCCCTTGTTCGCTTCCCAGAGTTAGGGGTCTCTCATGTTCTGTATCCCTCTCTGATCTTTCCCACTCATTTTCTCCCTAGAAAGGAAGATTTTAAGAGGAGAAGTTTCCAGATCAGATTTAAAGGGGGGGTCAGAACAAAGGTTTTGAGCTAGGTTGACTTAGGTTTGGATCCTTAGCTCTAGCACTTAGCAGCTGTGAGGCATTGGACAGGTTAACTGCTTTGGGCATCTGTAAAATGGAAATAATGGTGCCTGCTCTTATGTGTTGAGTTGTGTTACTCCAAAATTCATGTTGAAGTCCTGAAACTCAGCTCTGATGGATGTGTCCTCATTTAGAAATAGGGTTTTTGGAGATGATCAAGTTAAGATGAGGTCATTAGGGTGGGCCCTATAATATGACTGATGTCCTTAGAAAAAGGAGAAATTGGGAGACAGAGACACACACAGAAGGAGAATACCATGCGAAGATGAAGGCGGAGATTGGGATACTGCATCTACGAGCCAAGGAATGCTAAACACTGTCCGCAAACCTCGAGAAGCTAAGAGATGGGCATAGGACAGATTCTCCGCCACAGCTCCCAGAAGGGACCAACCCTACCATCACCTTGATCTTGGGCTTCTAGCCTCTAAAACTGTGAGATAATACATTTCTGTTGTTTAAGTCACCTAGTTGTGGCACTTTGTTACAGCAGCCCTAGAAAACTAATAACCTACCTTAAAGGATGCTTAAAGATAATCTAGGCACTCAATAAATGGTGGCTATTAGTATTATTTCTTGTAGCTGCTTAATCAGGTGTGGCTGGGCAGCTCCTAAGGACAGGGAGGCGTGAGGAACATAGGCTCTGGGGTCCCACAGTTTTGTTACCTCGGGCAGGTCACTCAAACTACTTGACCATCAGGTTCTTTAGCAATAACATGGAGGCCCAGGTGGCTCAGTGGTTTAGCACTGCCTTCAGCCCGGGGCCTGATCCTGGAGACCCGGGATCAAGTCCCACGTCGGGCTCCCTGCATGGAGCCTGCTTCTCCCTCCTCCTGTGGCTTTGCCTCTCTCTCTCCGTGTCTCTCGTGAATAAATAAATAAAATCTTAAAAAAAAATAGTAACCATCTCACAGGGTTGTTGTGAGAAATGCATGAGAAAAAGCAGGTAAAATTCTTACTTAGCACTGTGCCTGGCACCTGAAACACACTCAACAAATGACACTATTATTACCATTATTGCCATGGTTGTTGTTATTATATGTAGTATTGCTCTGTGGGCATAAGTTTTGTCTTCTGCTTGAATGCTTTTTCCTTCCTCTTAAATCCTGCAGCCCAGTCCCTGACAATTGCATATCATCTGTGAACTGTTTCAGGTGTGCAGCACTTTATTCCGGGGAGACCGTAGGTTCTATGGAAGTGTGGACTATGTCTCATTATTTTCCTGCAACTCATACAGCACCTAAACACAACACATTAGCCTTTTTGTAGGTGCTCAGTTATTGCTCCCTAATCAGTTGACTGATGGATCAGCAGGGTTTTGGGAGAGTGGGGAAGGCTCCTCTGTAAGTGTGCCCAGCCTTTGGGTTTCCTTGACTTAAGGTCTTTTAAACATCTATCTATATGCTTGATTTGGTGTCACCTTTCTTTTTTTTTTTTAAGATTTTATTTATTCATTCATGAGAGACACACAGAGAGAGAGATCGAGAGAGAGAGACAGAGAGAGACAGAGAGGCAGAGACACAAGCAGAGGGAGAAGCAGGCTCCATGCAGGGAACCTGACGTGGGACTTGATCCTGGGTCCCCAGGATCATGCCCTGGGCTGAAGGCAGCGCCAAACCACTGAGCCACCTGGGCTGTCCTAGTGTCACCTTTCAAAAGCAATAATATTCTGTCAAGTACTGTTAAAAATCATTTAAGCACCACCCCATGTAGACAGGTGTCAGTTAATAAATTTCTATCTCAAAAGGGTTAGATAATAATTGTTTTTTGATGGGGGGGAGGAGGGAAGGAGAGAGAGAGAGAGAGAAGCTGAAGCACAACCCTGAGATCATGACTTGAGCCAAAATCAAGAGTCGGACTCTTTAATCGACTGAGCCTCACAGGAGCCCCTAGATAATTGTTAAATAACTGATTGTGTAGATTAAAACATGCCCTGAGAGGATGGGTAGAAGAAATGGGCTGAAAAGGTGGGTTTAGGACCAGATTGTGAAAGGCACTGTGGTGGATTCATGCTAAGGGGTTAGGACTGTGTCTCACAGGCCTGGGGGAACCGGAAACTGGAGGAATCTGCTTCCTCTGAAGCCTCTCCAATGAGTACGCTGGGCCTGGAGGCAGGATTTTTTTTTTTTCTAGCTGTTAATTGCTGTTTCAAACTATTAGTCTCTACCCTGCCATTATCCATTCATCAATCAACTTCTTGGTCACTTCCCAACATTTATTGAAGACTGTGGGTCCTGACTCTCTGGCTTTGTTCGTCTGATGGGGGATTTCAATGTCTGTGGTGACAACTCTCCCGCCACCCCAGTTGCTCATTCTCCTGACCTCATCAGCAGTGCCCTTCCCTACCCCCCACCTGAGCCAAGCATCCACGACCACAGTCATAGGCCTAGTTTGTTCTTCGTTTTCTGGTTCTTCGAGGTGTAAAATTAGGTTGCCTGAGATCTTTATTTTTTCTCATAATGGGCATTGATTGCTATAAATTTCCCTCTTAGAACTGCTTTTGCTGCCTCCTAGAAGATTTGCTATGTTGTGTTTCCATTTTTGGTTGCCTCAAGATATATTTTTATTTCCCTTTTTGATTTCTTCTCTGATCCATTGGTTGTTCAAGGTTGTGTTGTTTCATTTCTACAAATCTGTGATTTTTCCAAGTTTCCTCCTGTTATTGATTTCTAGTTTCATGCCATTGTGGTCAGAAAAAGATACCTGGTATACTTCCTATCTTCAAATTGTTGAGGCTTGTTTCGTGGCCCAACATATGCTCTATCTTAGAGAATGTTCCATTACATAGGAGAAGGTGTATAGATTCTGCTGCTGTTGGATAGAATGTTCTGTATATGTCTATCAGGTCCATTTAGTATGAAGTATATTGCAAGTCCAATATTTCCTTATTGATTTTCCATCTGGATGATCTGGCCATTGTTGAAAGTGGGGCACTGAATTCCCCTACTATTGTATTTTTGTCTATTTTTCCCTTAAAATCCACCAGTATTTCCCTACTATATTTAGGTGCTCCAATGTTAGGTGCATATACATCTACAACTATTATATCCTCTTGATTAATTGACCCTTTAATCATTATATAATGACCTTCTTTGTCTTTGTCTTTTGTTAGTTTTTGACTTAATGTCTATTTTGTCTAAGTATAGCTACCCCTGCTCTCTTTCAGTTTCCATTTATATGGAATATCTTTTTCCATCCCTTCACTATCAGCCTACCTGTGCTTTTAGTTTTTTTTTTCACACATGATGCCCAATGGGGGCACTTTTACTAGATGAGTGGGAAAGGGGTGGGTGCACCTTGGAGTGTATACCATCTGGGGTCTTACACAGGTCCAGAGCTCTGCTGCACCCTCTTCATCAGCTCTTCATCCTGCACAGACAACTCTGTCAACTTTTTGCTTATCCACTCATGGATGTCCAGGTACTTGGAGACACAGCAGCCCAGACACACAGACTCACCCTTGGACAGCTCTGCTTTCTTTTAGTGGAGAGGCACACACTTCCAGTGGTAGGCATTGGTCATTCTGTTGTACATATCACCATCATCTCTATCTGCAGCTCTGTAGCCAGCTGCTGGGCCCTAAGGGACCCATCTCAGTCCTGCATTGTGGAAGAGATCTCCTTCTGGCCCCCTAGTCCACAGCCTGGGGCCAGTCACATTGCCTGACATGTCCCTAACTTTGGCAAACACTTGTGATTTTTCATTTTTTTCCGGTCTTTCATACCATTTTATTTTCTCCATTCAACCATAATAATATGATATCCAAATTTTGTCCTAATTGGAGGGTCGGTAAACACAGGCTTATCCAGCCCACTTACAGGCAAGGCAAATGCTGCTTCTTGAAATGGTCCCACCATGGAACCTCTGGTCATCCAACCCAAGTCACCCCCTTGCCTGGCTTTATCTTCACTATACTGTGTGGCCACTTTATTGAATCTCATTCCAGACTTTAACTTTTCCATGGCTTCCATGATTTTTCTATGTTTTTCACACAGAATGTGTCTGACCTTTATTGTATTACCATCACCTTTGGGACCCTGGGCCTTCTTGTCAGAACTGTCACTCCTGGAGGCGGCTCCCCCTTTCCCCCCTTTCCCAGAACCGCTCTTTCTCTTGGGTGGCATCTCCGAAAACCTGATTTTTCATTTTTATTTTTTTATTTTTTGTCATTTGTCATTTTTATTTTTTCATTTTTTATTCTTTGTGATTTTTCACTTTTATTTTTTTATTTTTTATTTTTTGTGATTTTTCATTTTTAAAAAGATTTACTTATTTAATTGAGAGAGAGGGAGAGAGTGCTTGAATGTGGGGGGAAGGGCCTGAGGGAGTGGGAGAGAGGAACTTAAGCAGACGCTATAATGAGCACAGAGACCAATGTGGGGCTTGATCTCATGACCCTGAGATCACGACCCAAGCTGAAACCAAGAGTTGGATGCTTAACTGACTGCACCACCCAGGTGCCCTGTGCTGTTTAATTTTTAATTGATGTATAGTTGGCATGTAAAATTGTATTCGTTTCAGGTGTACAACAAAGTGATGCACTAATTATATACATTACAAAACGCTCACCATGATAAGTATAGTTATAATGTTATTGACTATATTCCCTAAACTGTACTTTTCATCTCCATGACTTACTTATTTTATAACTGGAAGTTTGTACTTCTTAATTTCTTTCACTTATTTCACCTATTCCCTTAACCCCTGCCCTCTGGCAATCTCAGTCAATGTGTCCTTAAAACTGAAGTGAATCTCCTATAGGCAGCATATAGTTGAGTCTTGTTCTTTCACTTTTATCCATTCAGCTACTTTATGCCTTTTGATTGGAGAATTTAACCCATTTACACTTCAGGTAATTATCAATAGGTAAGGACTTACAAATGCTATCTTATTGTTTTATGGATTTTTGTATTTCCTTTGTTCTTTTCTCCTTCTTTGATTGTCTCCCATTGTGAACTGATGATTTTCCATAGTGGTATGCTTTGATTCCCCTAGCTTTATCTTTTGTGTACGAACTATAGGTTTTTGCTTTGCGGCTACCATTAGGCTTACATAAAACATCTTATAGCAGTCTATTTTAAGCAGATAACAACATAACTTTAATTGCAATTGCATTTTTATTCTACATTTTATGCTATTGATGGCACATTTTACATATTTTTATGCTGTGCACCCTTTGGCAAATCATTGTAGCTATAGCCATTTTTAATAGTTTTGTTTTTTAGCTTTCTTTTAAAAGTTCCATGCCAAAAAAAAAAAATAAATAAATAAAAAATAAAAGTTCCATGCCCAACATGGAATTTGAACTCACGACCCTGAGATTAAGAGTTGCATGTTCTACTGAGTCAGCCAGGCACCTGTCTTTTAACTTTTACACTAGAGTTAAAGGCGATCTACATACCACCATTACAGTATTAAAGTACTTTGGATTTGACTATATACTTAATTTTAACTGTGCGTTTTATACTTTCATATGTTTTCATGCTGTTACTTAGCATCCTTCCATTTCAAATATAACTCCCCTTTCTTGTATGCCAGGTATAGTGGTGATCAACTCCTTTAGCTTTTGTTGTCTGGGAATATCTTTATCTCTCCTTCATTCCTGAAGGACAGCTTTGCTGGGCTTAGTATTCTTGCTTGGCAGTTTTCTTCTTTCAGCACTTTAAATATATTACCCCACTCCCTCCTTGCTTGCAAGGTTTCTGGTGAGAAATCCACTGACAGCTTTATAGGTTCCCTTTTGTATGTGATGACTTACTTTTCTCTCGCTATTTTCATAATTCTGTTTTTTTTTTTTTTTTACTTTGGACAACTTGATTAGAACGAGTCTCAGAGTAATCTTTGAGTTCATCTTGCTCAGAGTCCTTTATGCCTCACATATCTCTGGATGTTATATCCCTCCCAAGATTTGGCCTGCTCTCAGCCATTATTTCTTAGAATAATCTTTCTGCCTCCCCTCTTCTTCTTATAGGACTCCCATAATGCTATATATTCATTTTATTGATGGTATTTTATAGGTCCCATATGCTTTCTTCACTCTTTATTCTTTTGTTGTTGTCGTTGTTCCTCTAACTAGCTAAGTTCAAATGACTTGTCTTCAAGTTTGTTAATTCTTTTTTGGGCATGATCAGTTATGATGTTGAATCTTTATTATTATTATTATTATTTTTGGTTCTGTGACTATATTCTCCAGCTCCAAGATTTCTTGGTTTAAATTTTTTTCATATTTCTCATTTTGTTCATGCACCATTTTCCTGATTTCATCTAGTTGTCTGTCTGTGTTCTCTTGCATCTCATTGAGTTTCTTTAAGATGACTGTTTTGAATTCTTTGTCACCAGCTCACAGATCTCCCTTTCCTTGGAGTCAGTTTTATTAGTTTCCTTTTGTGGTGTCATGTTTGCCTGATTGTTCCTGATCCACGTAGCCTTATGTTGGTATCTGTGCATTTGAGAGAACAAACCCTTTTCTAGTTTTTGCAGACTGGTTTTGGCAGGTAAAGACCTTCCTCTGATGGGTCCCTGGGCTGATGTCATTGCCTCCATGGTAACAGGCATGTGAGGTTGGAGCCAGATCACATGGCTGCTACAGGATCCACAGTGGGGTCCTTGGTTTGTATACTTGTTACCAGGGGCTTGGGTGGGTGTGAATTCTGATCCTTAGTAGGATGGAACTACTTCTAGGACCTTGAGCAGTAGGGCTGGTGATGGGACAAGGGGTCCACATCAAGGTCCACAGTTAAATCAACAGACTGCACATATGAGTGTGGTTCCTGCTGGGTCCCTGGGAGGGCCCCCTCTAGGTCATAGGGTGGACTTATTGGGTGGGGCCCTGCACTGCAGCTGAGAGGGGCTAGAACTGAGTCACTACACTTTATAGTCCACTGCTGGGACCAAGGTCTACAGGCCCACCTTCAGGGACATGGATGGGTGTGCCTCCTGCTGGGTTCCTTGGCAGGCAGGAACCAGTCCTGCACTTTGGCAAAGTAGGGATAGAGCTTAGTCACCAGGCTGCTTCAAGATCTGCAGTCAGACTGCAGTAGGTTAGCAGGCCTACCTTTGTGAGCACAGAGAAGCATGTCTCTGGCCAGGTCCCTAAGCAGGCAGGACAGCCCCCAGACTGCAGCTGAAAGGGGCTGGTGACAAGTCACAGGGCTACTACTTTAGGCTCCACCATCAGACCAAGGTCATTGGGACTACTTCCTGTGGAACTTATAGACATGTCTCTTGGCAAGTCCCTGGGCAAGCAAGACTGCCCATAGACCATGGCTGGGGTGGTGGTGCTGGAGCTGGGCACAGGCCTGCCTTAAGATCTGCAGTTGGACAGAGACCAGCAGGCCTGCTTGGGGGGCAAGGATGTATGTGTGTCGCTTACCCCAACCCTGGGCAGGAAGGACTGTGTCTGGGCTGCAGTTGGGAGGAACTAGAGCTGAATTACAGGATCTTTTTAGGATCATCAGTGGGACAGAAATTGGCAGGCCTACCTCCAGGGGCTGGGATGGACATGACTCTTGGCGAGTTCCTGGGAGGACATGACTGCTCCTGGCCTGTGGCTGGATCTCTCAAAACTCCCCCAAAGGCACCCTTGTCCATGACTGCTGCCAAATTATGTCACTGAACAGAAAGACGAGCAGGGGACCTTCAATTTTGCCATCTTGCTGACTTCCTCTCAGCATCTTCTTTAAGACTACTACCTTATTACCTCCACCCTCATTCTCCCTCACCCTCAGTCTTGTTAAGTGAGAAAGTGGAGCTATTCGGTACAACTTCCTCAACCCCGTTTTCCTCTTCCCTACCACACACAGTATTTATGTTCAGCCACTCCATTCTTTTCTATCTCATGGAAAAAGTATGTCTTATTAATTCTGCAGGCTAATTTCTTCTCTTGTACCCTGAAACCCCTTTCTGCTCCATGACATTATTCCTTCTCTTTCCTATTACCTTCAACCTTTCCCTGAATGACATGTAATATGTTTCAGTATTTCCATACTAAAAAAATAATCCCATATACCTCTAAACAAAAAGCATCTTGGAATGTGAGTGTCCAGTTCCTTTACTATACTGAGTTCCAAGGTGACATGCTAGCAATCCTCAAAGGTTGCTGCTATATTCTAATAGCCAGTTAACTTTTTTGGAGGGTGGTTAGAATTAAATACTTTATTCTACTCAAGAGAAAAATTTTACCAGGCATTTTCTTGTTCAATAGCATTTCTAGCAGAATCTCACCATCAATAGTTCAGTTAAACAGACACTTATCGAATGCCTATTACATGAGAGACATCGTCGATAGTTTCTCCCTTGCCTCTGTGTCTGTATTAGGAAACCATTTTTCATGGCCTTTATATAGCTAGTCCATAGTCTACACCCACAAGGATAATAATAGCTTTAACAGATGCTCTTAATGCTTTGCCCCATATCTATCTGGCTGCCTTGGAAATGTGGGGGAGTTGATGCCCGTGGGGGATGTGACATGGTATATAAATGCCCATCCTCCTTGTGCTCTGATGTGGTATTTCAGAGTCATGTCATATTAGCCTTCTCAATGGGGGTTCCCAGTAGGATTGAGCCCCACTTGTCCATAGCAGTAAACTGCTCATTGATGCACATATTATTGATGATTGTTATCCCTTCCTGCCTCAGTTTTCCCAATTTCTGACTTATGTTACCTCCCCCAATAAATGCCCTGCAACCTAGTAGTCCTTGTTTCAGGGTCTCTTTAAGGCATTATCCAAACTGAAAGAGTGGCTAACACTAAATGAGTACCTACAATGAGCCAGGCATTGTGATATTCCCTTCACAGTATTTTAACATAGTGGTTAGGAGTGAGATTAGATTAGTTAAAATATGTAAAATTCTTATAACATGACCTAACACATAGCAGGTACTCAATAAAGGTCAGTTATATGGTATCTCTAGGGTCCAGTCGGAGACACACACTGCATCAGTTTTAGGAACAGAGAGTGTAGTATAAAGAATTGGTACCTAGGCATAATAAAATTGTTTCCTAGGTAACTAAAAAGGTAAAAGGAGAACTCTAAAGGTGTCACATAGATAACAACTGCAAGAAGCCACAGCTGTGCCTCAGGGAACAAAGAGAAGAGGCTGAAATTATTAAAACTTGGGAGCTTAAGGCAGGAGCCCTAAGGAACTGAAATTCAGACCTCTGAGATGAGGGCTCTGCTCAGAGAGTACTGCTGACTCTGAACTCAGAAGAGTGGCCCCGTGGAGCTGAGACCTTGATTTCTGAGGAGGCTAGAACTGGTGTTTCTGAGAGGAGTGCGAAAAGGCTGTTTCTACAAGTGCTGAAAAAATGAAAAGCTGTATTCAGCTTTTGTTTCCAGAAGGAACCGCAACTGCTGGACTGAAGAATTGTGGTCAGGGTGACATACATTGGAAAATAAAACCTACACGAAGCACCCAGATAGGAGCAGAGCCCTTCCTCCTGCTGCAGACTTGCAGCTTTCCTCTAATGTCTCCCTGGGCAGAGCCTACCAGAAAGCCAGCTGGCAAAAAAAGAAAGAAAGAAAGAAAGAAAGAAAGAAAGAAAGAAAGAAAGAAAGAAAGAAAGAAAAGAAAAGAAAAGAAATGTGGTTTGTGGGGTTCTGTCCCAGTATCACAAAGCAGAGTATAGATGGATGGGTTGCAGGGTGAGAGACAATAACCTAATAACTGATGCACGTGGTCTCTGCAACAATCCTTTGAGGCAGGTACTACTATTATCCTCGGGTTTATCTTTTTAATATATTTTATTTTTTAGAGCAGTTTTAGGTTCACAGCAAAATGGAGTGCAAAGCGTAGAGAGTTATATCCCTGGGCTTTGATGAGGAAACTTAGATTGTGAGTTAGTAGTCCAAGATCACACAGCTAGTCAGTGGTAGTGTCAGGATTATAATCCAGGTCTCAGATTCCAGAGCCCACAGCCTTAGCCTCTCTCCACCTAAATAATACCTGTTTCCTTCTCCTTTCATCCAAGCTCACATGCTCTTCTATGTCATCAAAGTATTCTACAACTCAGACCTTTCATGCCTTTGGGTAGGACCACTCTCTTTGTCTCCTTCTTTTCCAAATTAGGTGACTGTCTTCTGCACATTGGGATCAGAGCAAGCAAGTGAGATGTTTATCAGGACAGGACTCAGAACCACAAATGGTGTTGATGACCTTAGTGTTCTGTTGGTCCCATTGACAAGCATGACAACCTGGTGAGACCGTTAAACACTTTGTTGGCACCTAACTGGCATTTGCTCTAAGTAGTAGGCAGAAGATGGAATTAGAGATCATGAACGCTGCTCCAACATTTGGTAAGGAGGAGAAATCCAGGTATATTCTAGTTTTCACTCCCGAAAGACTAGATGATTATCCTACTCTGGGCAAGCTCCCTCATGACAAGCCGCTTGTTCTCTGTTGACACTACCTTCATCTAGATCCAATTTCTCTTTCGCATCATCCCAAGGCCTAATGCTAGGTCAGAAGTCCTGGAATTGAGTTTGAAGGGTACGTGTGGGGTCACCAGAAGGTCACTAATACCTCTCAGCATGTTGGGGAGTTTTGAGACAAGCGATTGTCCAGTTGTAAAGCCAACACCTGATAGCCTTCGTGCTAGAGGGTGGAGGTCTCTGCAAGGAAAACTGCAGCTGGAATCCTTCTCAGGGGCTGCCCTTCAACAGGAAGTCTGGTTTCACTCAGCACAGCAATGTTCACTCTGGGTCTGGACAACTCACGTGTGACCACATTTTAGAGACCACAGTTATCATCATGGCCTAAAGTTGTGATATTTCACGGTGTAGGAGTTCTTCCTTCCTTCCTCCCTAACAACTTGGAAGCGTTCTACTTGCCTAAGTTTCCAAAGAGGGAATCTCCAACATGACAATTTGGACAGTCTTGAGCTTGGCATGTGACAGCCTCTGCTCTGGGGATCTGCTTTGTAGGGGGAGGGCCTGGATGTCATAATGAAGGCTATTCAGAGACAGTGATATGCGACTGACATTCTGAGTTTCCTAACTAGGAGGAGGATTTGATGAAATTTATGAGTAGGACAACGTTGTTCTCATCATTGTAACCAGAAACCTGGGCCATCTAGACTTTCTCAAGCAGTGGCCATTAGTCAACTACAGGCATTTCATGGCAATGGCTCCCATCTTTAGCAGCCCATGACTAGTGCAATGTAGCTATGAAGGCTGATACTTTAACAGCAAGAGAAGTGAACAGTCCCTATTGTCTGCCACTCTGAGGTAAATAATAGGTCCTGGTACCGTCAATCCTTTCTCAGTATTTGCCCAGATCTTCTCTTATTCACTTGATCAAGATTCAATCTCCCAGATCCTCACCTAGAGCCAAATCCATCAGGTGGGGAACTTTCCTAGAGCACCACAAGATTTCTGATATGTCACAAGACCTAGAACAGTCAGACTAGTGCCATAGTTTGAATCCCAGGGGCCAAAAGTGAGGAAGAAAATCCTATTCATAATAGCCAGAAACAGCAAAAAAAAAAAAAAAAAAAAAGGCTACAAACCTTAGTCATTAGAGAACATCGTGAACCGGGAGCTATGAGGAACTTGAACAGAACAGAACCTAGTTGGGGAATAAAGTGAGGAGAATTGGGTTACGGTAGAAAACAATTCTGAAATACTTGCATTTACATGCTGTTGTCTGGATATGACATGGAGAGGGTGGGCTGGCTTGAATGTACAGAGTCAGAGCAGGTAGCAATGACAATGTAGGGCTGAGGAGTTTCCATTAATATGGCCCATGTAGTTCTTCTAGGTAATCCAAAAGCTGCTCATTTGCAGGTTGGAGTTGAAGCTAAAACACAGATCAGCCTCTAGTCGGTGCTGTGAATGAGTTTACTGATGACATTAATATCTCCTGTGAAATAGGGCCATTCTTTCTCTTAATCTTAGTAAACTTTTAAAGGGTGTGGTAGGTGGAGCAGGTGTTCCATGGCGGCTTTGGTGCCACCAGAGCCCTCTGCGTATTGTGGAGACCACACGGGGAAACTCAGGACAACTGTCATCTTCACCGTCTCCTCAACCAACTCCTTTCACATCAGCCTTGAAAGGTGCAGCATCCCTCCAAAATTCTCGTGTTTGCTCTAGTTCTTTTCTGGTGACTTTAAGTGTTCAAAAAAAAAAAAAACACCAATATATCATTGTTTCGATTGCCCAATATAGTCCTTCAGAAGCTAACTCTTGTAAGGGCATACTTCCTACCTTAAACCCTTACCATAGAAATGGTAGAAACTAATATTCAATTGTTGCTTTATTGCCACTGAAGGGTTGTAATGATATGTTACTCTTGGAAATAAAATAAAAGATGTTCTCACATGGAAATGATGATAGAGCAGTAGGTGAAAATTTAAAGACCAGGTGTTTGATTTCGGTGAGAGAGAGACAGAAAATATCTTCCCAGCTTCACCTGTTTGACTATAGTTGACTGAAGTAGTATAAGATATTTACCAAAGTTCTACCATTACTGAGGAATATCAAATCACTAATACAGACACAATGAGCAGTTTCCGGTAAGGAGGTCTGGCAATTAGTCTCTCCTTTCATCCATAGAAATTTGATTTGAATTGTTATAGCTGTGAGGGTAGGCTAGCTGTAACACACACCCCTATGTCATTTTTTAAAGGTTTGACTTAGCAGCCATGACATATTTTTTGGAGAGAAAAACAAATCCCAAATACTTAGACACCATTGAGTGAAAAGGAGAGTTCACCCTCAGTTGGTTTCTACTGTTTGGTTAATTGCTTTTTTTAAATTTTTATTTATTTATTCATGAGAGATACAGAGAAAGAGGCAGGGACATAAGCAGAGGGAGAAGCAGGCTCCCCATAGGGAGCCTCCATCCCTGGACCCCAAGATCACAAGCTAAACTGAAGGCAGATGCTCCACCACTGAGCCACCCACATGCCCTTGGCTAATTGCTTTTTAAAAACTTTCACAAATTTAACATTTTAAAAGTACTATGTGACGTAATAAGGTATTACTATGATACTTGAAATATTAAAGCATTTTAAGCCCAGAATCTGAAAGTGTGTGACCAAAAAATACATAATTTTTTTATGGCAGTGATTTTTTTTCTTTTTTAAAATTATTTTTATTTTATTTTATTTATTTTTATTTTTATATTTTTATAATAAATTTATTTTTTATTGGTGTTCAATTTACCAACATACAGAATAACACCCAGTGCTCATCCCGTCAAGTGCCCCCCTCAGTGCCCGTCACCCAGTCACCCTCACCCCCCGCCCTCCTCCCCTTCCTCCACCCCTAGTTCGTTTCCCAGAGTTAGGAGTCTTTATGTTCTGTTTCCCTTTCTGATATTTCCCACACATTTCTTCCCCTTCCCTTATATTCTCTTTCACTATTAAACAAATACATAATTATTCAGCCAAATTTTCAAGTACACCATGGAGATTACTGATAATAAGTATTCTTTATTTAGTACTTAGGTACAAATATTATGATCCCATTTCACAGATGATGTAATAAACCTCTAGGGAGGTTAAATAACAAATCCAAGGTCATACGTCTACAGGGAAGTGGCTTCTTCCTCAGTTGAGACTGCCAGATAGACACCCAGCCCTGACCAATTCCTTGATAACACGCTTGTGAGATTCTAAGCAGAGGATTCAGATAAGCTGTACCCAGACTTCTGACCCACAGGAACTGTGAGCTAATAAATATACGTTGTGTTTTAGCTGCTAAGTTTGTAGTAATATTGTTATGTGGTAATAGAAAATTAATATACCTAATATTGAGTGTTCTACCTAAATTTACTTAACACTTCCAATAGCTGCTTGTTGGAGACTCCTTTGCATGCTCTATGTACATAATATTCTCTGTTAAAATATTTCGCTTTCTCCTTTCCAAACATCTGATTTTGTTGTCTATATTGTCCATTTTCTTTTATATTAAATTCCAGTCTTTTTAAAATGAATTTATTTTTTATTGGTGTTCAATTTGCCAACATACAGAATAACACCCAGTGCTCTCCCATCAAGTGTCCCACTCAGTGCCCGTCACCTAGTCACCCCCACCCCCCGCCCACCTCCCCTTCCACCACCCCTAGTTCGTTTCCCAGAGTTAGGAGTCTTCATGTTCTGTCTCCCTCTCTGATATTTCCCACTCATTTTTTTCTCCCTTCTCCTTCATTCCCTTTCACTATTTTTTATATTCCCCAAATGAATGAGACCGTATAATGTTTGTCCTTCTCCGATTGACTTATTTCACTCAGCATAATACCCTCCAGTTCCATCCACGTCGAAGCAAATGGTGGGTATTTGTCGTTTCTAATTAAATTCCAGGCTTACCTTCACTATTTTACTCTTACTGTGGGGTTAATGTTTTCTGTTTTTAGCTTTAAAGGTAGAAATTAGATAATTCATTGTTTACCTTTCTAACCTAGGCACTTAAAGCTATAGATTTCCCTCTAACCTCTTTAGGGGCATTCCATAAAATTTAAAATACTGTAATTATCACTCAGTTTAAAACATTTTCCAATTTCCTTTGTGGTTCCTTTCCTTGACTTTTCAGTTATTTAAGGTATATTGTTAATTTCCAACTGTTTGGGGATTTAAAACATTTTTAGTATTTTTTCTGTTATTGGTTTCTAGTTTAATTCTGTTATGTTCAGAGAACGACCATGCTTGGGTAGCAGGAACAAGGAGTAATCCTGCAGACGCTGTTGGTTGAGTAGCGTTCCCTGTTGAGACAACACTGGAATTTGTGCGCCCAGGCTAAGATCCACTACTGCTGGTAAATGAGAATGTTGTGGTTGTTACAGAGTAAGTAGCAGAGCTGGTAGTAGAGCCAACAGCAAAAGGAGGGGATGCTGGCACCCGATTTGGTGGGGGCCCTGGTGAACACAGCATTAATACGGTTATTGATACCCAGCTCAAAGTCCTCTGCGATCACTGTAGATTGTGTGGAAGCAGTATTACTCGGGTTTAATTATGGCACATTTATTCCTAAGGAAAATCTAGTTCCTCCTGGGGAGGAGATGATGCAACTGATGCTATGAAGATGAATCCTGTAGTATGTGAAGCTGGAATTGGGTTACTGAGTGAGAACAGGGCAGAAGAAGGTGTACTTGCAATTGGTTGAGAGGGAGTCCCAAAATTAAGCCCTCCTGTACCATGTGGAGAGAAAGTAAACCTTATCATTGAAGTGGTAGCTGTTGTCTTTGCAGCACCAAAAGTGAATCCACCTGTAGGGATATCAGCACATGATTTTAAACTCTCAGTGGCAGCTTCTGCTGTCACCACCAGCAGTGCTCACTCTCTAGGCCCTAAGGGAAATTGATAGGCTTTTAAGACTGCAAAGGCACCAAAGAGGTGGTCCGGATACACATGAGCTAGAAAGAAGCAGCTTCGTCACTGGGTAGTTTCCATGTCATATAGTCTGGGATTTTTTTGATCCAGTCTGACTCCCAGTTTATATAGGAGAAACTTAATGCTCAGAGGGACAAAGTGACTTGCCCAAGGTCACATAGCTGGTAAGCAGCGGAGCTGAGGCCTGAAAGCAGATCTGCCAATTCTAAATCCAGTTTCACAAATAATAATGATTTTTGCATAGGTTTTATAGTCTAAATCAGAAGGCAATTCAAAGAGAGTTATCAAAATAGATAGCATGGCTAAGAAAAGTGTATAATCATCTAGGATGATGACTTAGAATGACATCACTTACTTAACACGAGATTCAGAAAAATTTCACCTTTACCTAAAAATTAGTTTTGTTATTTTATAATTCATATTTTATAAGTTGGCCTGTGGGTTTGTGTCTCTAGACATTCCTCTAGGGTCCTCTCTCTCTCCATTATCGTGGGGATCTCTGAGAAACATCAACAGCTGGAATAGGAACAGTGACTTCAAGGTGGCTTTCATCACTCCTTTTTCAAATCTGTGATTATCATGCAATTAATTGCAATCTCTTGTCCCCTAAAGGTTATGAAGCACTCTTTAGCATCTACTTTCTTGTTATACATCCAGTGTATTAGACCCCAGTTTGAGGTCAAAGCAGAATTTTTAGGTTTATCCTCAGTTAGCAGATGAAGAAAATGAGAGGTAAGATAACTTGTTCAAGATCCCACAAGCAGTCAGCAACTAAGTCAAGATTGGAACCTGGGTGCCCCAATTCCAAATCTTGGGCTCTGCCGTCAGCCCACTTAGAAACTGCTGCAGACTCTTTGTCTTCCTGCATGGAAAGGTGTGCACATGCAACAATTTAGTCTAGCCTACCTCTCCACAAAGCCACAACAGGTCTTTTCTGGGCTGCATTATGACTTTCACAGATCCTAGGCACTTTTATTTTTATGGGCTCCTTCCTCTATGAAAAGTGTTAAAACTTATATTTTACTACTGTTTTGGTGTAAAGGTTAATATGTTATATATTAAAATATTTTCTTTGATATAACCAATTTTCTTCAAACTTTAGAAGAAATTAAGACATTATCATTGGAGAAGACACAAAGAAATGGAAAGATATTCCGTGGTCATGGATTGGAAGAACAAATATTGTTAAAATGTCTATACTAGCCAAAGCAATCTACACATTCAATGTAATCTCTATGAAAGCACCAACAGCATTTTTCACAGAATACAATAAACAACCCTAAAATTTGTATGGAACCACAAAAGACCCCGAATAAAAAAAAAGACCCCGAATAGCCAAAGCAATGTTGAAAAAAACAAAACTGGAAGTATCACAATTCCAGACTTCAAGTTATATTACAAAGCTGTAGTATTCAAAACAATATGGTACTGGCACAAAAATAGACACATAGATCAATGGAACAGAATAGAAAACCCAGAAACAAACCAACAATTATATGATAAGTTAACCTCTGACAAAGCAGAAAAGAATATGCAATGGGATACAATGGGGAAAAGACAGTCTCTTTAACATATGGTACTGGGAAAACTGGACAGCTACATGCAAAAGAAAGAAACTGGACTGCTTTCTGACACGGTACATAAAAATAAACTCAAAATGGATTAAGGACCTAAATATGAAACCCAAAACCATAAAAATGCTAGAAGAGAACACAGGCAGTAATTTCTCTGACATTGGTGGTGGTAATATCCTTCTAGATATGTCTCCTGAGGCAAGGGAAACAAAAGCAAAAATAAACTATTGGGACTACGTCAAAGTAAAAAGCTTCTGCACAGGGGATCCCTGGGTGGCGCAGTGGTTTAGCGCCTGCCTTTGGCCCGGGGCGCGATCCTGGAGGCCCGGGATCGGGTCCCACGTCAGGCTCCTGGTGCATGGAGCCTGCTTCTCCCTCTGCCTGTGTCTCTGCCTCTCTCTCTCTCTCTCTCTCTGTGTGTGTGACTATCATAAATAAATAAAAAGTTAATTAAAAAAAAGCTTCTGCACAGCAAAGGAAACAACAAACAAAATTTAAAAAACAGTGTACCAAATGGAAGATATTTGCAAATGACATATATGAAGAACTTATACAACACCCAAAAAACAAATAATTCAACTGAAAAATGGGCAGAAGAAATGAACAGACATTTCTCCAAAGAAGACATCCAGATGGCCAACAGACATGAAAAGATGCTCAACATCACTCATCATCAGAGAGCTGCTAGTCAAAACTACATGGAGCTATCACCTCATGCCCGTCAGAATGGCTAAAATAAAAAACTATAAAAACAAGTGTTGGCAAGCTTGCAGGGAAAAAGCAACCCTCCTGCACTGTTGGTGGGAATGCAAACTGGTACAGCCACTGTGGAAAACAATATGGAGGTTCCTCAAAAAGTTAAAAATAGGACTACCCAACAATCCAGTAATCACACTACTAGGTATTTACCCAAAGAATATGAAAACACTAATTCAAAGGGATATATGCATCCCTATGTTTATAGCAGCATTATTTACAACAGCCAGGGTATGGAAGCAGCCCAAGTGTTCATCAATAAATGAATGGATAAAGAAGAGGTGGCATATATATATATATTATATATGGAATATATATAGGCAATATATATATATATAGGAATATTACTCACCCATAAAAAAGAATGAAATTTTGCCATTTGTAACAACATGGATGGATCTAAAGAGCACAATGCTAAGTGAAATAAGTCGGTCAGGGAAAGACAAATACCATATGATTTCACTCATATGTGGAATTTAAGAAATAAAACAAATGAACAAAGAGGAAAAAAAGAGACAAGCCAAAAAACAGACTCTGAACAATAGAGAGCAAACAGATGGTTACCAGAGGGTGGGTGGAGTGATGGGTGGAATAGGTGATGGGGATTAGGAGCACACTTGTCTTGATGAGCACCGGGTAATACATGGGACTGCTGGATAACTATATTGTACACCTGAAACTAATATAGCACTGTACGTTAACTACACTGGAATTAAAATTTAAGTAGACATTATCACTGGGCCCCTAAAATTACTGTGAACCCCCTAAGCTCCGTGCCTCCTGTGCCTAATGCAGAAGATCACCCTGGGAAAGGAGAGAAAATGAGTGAAAATATCGTGAGGGTGACAAAACATGAGACACCTAACTCTGGGAAATGGACAAGGGTTAGTGGAAGGGAGGTGGGCAGGGGGTTGGGGTGACTGGGTGATGGGCACTGAGGGAGGCACTTGGCGGGATGAGCACTGGTGTTATGCTATATGTTGGCAAATTGAACTCCAATAAAAAAATAAAAATAAAAATAAATATAAATATAAATATAAATATAAATAAATAAATAAATAAATAAATAAAAATTAAAAAATAAAAAAAAGAAGATCACCCTGGTTATGTTTCTGGGGAGTGAGAGGCAGCAAGATAAGGAGGACTTGCAAGGCCAGGAGTTCTGAATCTGAGGTTCACAGACTCTCATAACTGAACCCAACTAAGTGGCATTGAAAATTCTGACCATATGTAGAGGGGTGCACTTTTCTGAGGAGAGGGTGCATGGTTTACATTAGATTCTCAAAGGGACCCATGATCCAAAAACAGATTAGGAAAAAGAAGACCATCTGTTGGAATGGAGGTGCATCAGGGAATCCAGGGCAAGGCTGTGTTGAGATAACTCATCCTCTGTATTTCTATGGAGTAGAAGGACGTTTTTTTTTCTTTAATTGGAGTTCAATTTGCCAACATATAGCATAACACCCAGTGCTCATCCCATTAGAGGGGCGGTTACATAGGTTTCCATGCCCCTTGACTCCAGCATAGACACTACCCCCTTCCCCACGACATATAGACATGGTCAAATCTGCAACCCCGGGCTACAATAGCCCTGAAGGAATGGCCGGGTGAAGAGACCTTTGGAGGTTGGTGTCTGGGAGCCCAGAATTAAGCCTCAAGCCTATCCCCCCACCCCCTCCACCAGCCTCTGAGGATAGCACTGGGTGCAAGGAGAGGATTTACCCTGAAGTGGGAAATATCCAAAGGCCATGAACTTTGCCAGGGGGACAGTGGCTGATTGTTGGCAGAGTGAGACATCAGGTGGTGCCACTGACAGGCCCTCAAGCCAGGCCTTGGCCAGTTGTCCTAAATCCCCCAAGAGAAGGCCCCATCAGCTAAAGGAGCCGCAATACCCTTTAGGAAGTTAATCAAGAACCGCAGACATCAGCAGGGAGAAAACTCACTGGCACGTTGGCAAGAGCGACAGTGATGGAGAGAAAAGCCTTACAGAGGCGAAGGAGCAGGGGCAACGAAGTGGCAGCTGCAGGGCAGGGCCATCAGGACGCTGGCTCTGGTCCCCGCTGCAGAATGACGCAGTGATGCCACCGTCACAAGAAAAGGGCACCGACTGGAGGGCTTGAGGGCTCTGTAACTCTCCCAGGACGTGAGGGGTCACAACCCCACCCCCACCCCCACCTCACTGGCATGCCCAAGTGGGGGAGGCGGCCGTGGGAGCATGCAACCCTGCGGGAAGGAGTATTTTATCACTGACATTGTTTGGAATGGCTCGCACATGATGAACATGAAAAGCAGACCGACTTTTAGGCGGTTTTATTATTGTTTTTGAATTCCCCACAGGGAATGTACCCCTCCCCCCCTTATTGCCTGCACCTGGGGTGGACCTCTCCCACCAGCAGCCCCCCCGCCTTGGTACACCACTGCCCCATTCACTGGGGCCCCAGCAATAATGGGGATGAAATTAGCCTCCTACTCTGAACAAACTGCAAAATAACTCTGACTCTCCTGGAGAGAAGGCCCATCCATTTGTAGTTCCTCCCACGTAGGTCCCAGGAGGCAAGTGGGCCAAAGCAGAACATGCTAGGCCAAGCCCTGGCCGGAGTAAGGGCAGCCACCGGCAGGGAGAACTCCTTTTCGCTCTACTCTCGTAGTTCATTTCAAACATAAAGGACATTGATCTATGTGGGTTGCAGAAAACACTTACATATGGGTATAATATCACATGCTTGGTTCTTAAGTGCTTAGAGTGGAAAAATCCAGAGCAGCCCTTTCATAATGTATCTAGCAATTTCTTTCATCCCCAAGTCAGCCTTCTCTTCACCCTAATAAAGATGTCACATAGAAGTTTCTTCTAACCTGAGGGCGAAATGCTTGCGTACCTGCTTTGTATTTTAATTCTATCAAAATTGCCTTCCCTCCCGTTTTTACACTGCTTCTCTCCTCTTGCCTCACCCTGGACGTGTAATTTGGCAGGGGGGGGGGGTCTATCTAAATGAATGCTGTGTCTCTTTAACTCATATAGCAGAAAGCCAGAAATCTTGGTTTTCCTTCCAGAAGGATATTTTTGCGGGGATGAGGGGAGGACGAAGCTCATTAGCTTGTCAATCAAATGTGTACTTGCAAACACTTGGTTCACATCAAACAACACCGGCTTGGATGGGAAACAAATGTATTGTGTTCATGACATTAGTTTTTTTTTTTTTTTCTTATGGAAAGAAACGCCAGAGAAAGCTATCCATGCACGTATGTTAAGCTACTTTTGTTTTTATGACATAGTCTTTTTTTTTAAAAAAATCTCTTTTCTTCAGACTTACGAAAATAATAAATGATTTCTTTCCATGTCCAAGTTGATTCCCTAGTGTTTGATTACTGTTACACCAAAAGGAAAATAAATACAATGTGTGTCATTATAGTAATTCAGTGCAAATTGGGCATAACACAAAATTACATTATTAACAGCTGTTAAATGACTATAAAATGTAATTAGACACACTCAATTCACTACTCATGAACTGGACCTGATTTCTAAAATATCAATTTAGAACTTTGATTATTCATGACAAAAGAGAACATATTTGGATTCTAGGTTTAAATTCCTGGTAATGGATGTATTCCCCTCAGACCTTTAGTGGGATTCCGAATGGGAGGAGGAGGAGGAGGGAAGAAGAGGAGGAGGAAACAGTCGTTGAAGCACAGAAGGAAGGGGATTGTGAGTTATCATGGGGGTGCCGGCTGGGTTCCCACTGAATCCCTGCCAGCTGCAGTGAGGCATGAGTTCCTTGGTTAAATTTTAACTCTCTGCTTACAATGAAGCAACAAAGCCCCGCACAGATACTTCTACTATAGATGTTTATGGCCATTGCTCACTTTCTTGGCTGCCTTTTCAGCACATCTTGTTATTCTGTGTGATAAAAAAAAAAAATACAAACTAAGATACAGTGAAATTAAAACAAATAAAACAGAGCCAGCCAAACTCTATGAGGATGTTCATGGCCTGTTCTCTGCCCCCACTGAGGCAGAAGGGAGACAGAATGACGTGATGGCTGTAAGTGCTTTGGGATCTGCAAGGGGAACGTAACTGGTTCTCCTTGAAAACTCCTCACTCCAGTCCTCCTGGCCCTCCCCTACCTTCTCCCTCTGATTTCCAGCTTCTCCTCTCCTTGGCCAGGGCTGCCTATTTACTTCCCAGAATGTTCCTTGGCTAGAGTACTTTCTCTTCCTCCCAGATCTACATGTGCCCTGCCCCCTTTCCCCCCTGCAGCTTTGACTAAATCCCCAACAGGGGGTTCCCTGAAGCCCTCAGACCGAGTCTCTTCAATGGTAGCTTCCGATGAGAGTGGGTATGGCTAGTGGGTAGGCAAAACTGGGTTTGCATCCTGGTGCCTCGCCTCCGGATCATGTGATTATGGTAAAATCGCATGACTTCTCTCAGCTCCAATCTCAGCATTGGTGAACTACACCCGATAACCATACAGTTTCCTTCTCCAAGAATCCCAAGGCCACGAGTGGTTTTGGAATTCAGAAATTTGGGGATTTTGAAAAAGCACAGGGCATGTTTTATGTCCTACAGAACACCTCCTAGGGGGTCTGGGATAGGGCTTGAAAACAAACACCTTAGTCCTTCTACAGTGAAACAAATGAATAACTACATGAGGTGGGATAAACCGACAAGTAGCCCCACGTCAGTTCGTGACAAGGTTCAGGTCAACCGTTGCTGCCAAATTAGCTAGGCCAAAACCCCATGCATCAGCTATGGGTTTTTAAAGCCTTGCATTTTAAAACTGCAGATAAAGGATGGTGTACCCGTGAGGATTAAGTGAAGTGTGTATGACACCTAACATGGTGGCAGCACATTCTTAATGCTTCGAGAAAGTCAGCTCTCATTATCACGGTCATTTGCGTACTTGGCTTTAACTCCTCATGGGCAGTGAGGTCTCGCAGAGGCAGAAGCTGTGTCTTAAATGGCTAAGCCCTCATGCTTGCGTTGTACTTTGTAGGGTGCTCAGTACGTGATGCTTCGACAAAAGACATCATCTCATTGCTTAACTACCCTTCCATTCACAGAAATGTCAGGCCTTATAAAGAGGTGAATAATCTAAAGACTAGATGTGAATTCCTCCAAATGAAGTTTACAGTCTGGGCCATGGAGAGGCAAAAGAGATCCAAATGAAGCCACGTGGGTTTTCTGCAGGGAAGGTTAGCTCACTTCCTCTGTCGTGGCGATCATACAAACGTGACCAGCTTCCAGACGGAGGCGAAAGCATGCGGTTGGGATGGAGAACACTCTCCGCCACCTGGCAGGAGCCAAAGCAAGGGCAAGAGAGAGGCATGTGACCCAGGGGTCATGTGAAGCTGGAGTGGGAACTGAGGGGAAGCAGCTGACTCCTGGGTGGGATGAGCACTTTGGTGGCACGAGTTGGTGGTCTGAGGGCAGTCACCTTCCAAATGCAGCCAGCACAATCAAGACTAATTGGTCTTTGTCGGCAGTCTCAATGCAGGGCCTGGTCTGAATAGGTCTCCTTCCCTCAGGCTGACACCCCTAAGAGGATTCAGCACTTGTGAGTAATTTGGCCAAGCCTAGCTTGGAGCAATAAAACCTTTAGAGCCCTTCCAAGATCTTTCTACAAGGAAGAAAGATCCTGTAGGCAGGTTAGAGGCGCTTGTCTTCCCTCAGCAGGGGTAAAGGCCTCAATGGACCACATTTGGGATATTCATACAGATGAAGAGAGAAGAGATCCCTAAGGAGAAAAATGAGCTGTCTTCTAAATTGGCTGAGATATGGTTTATTGAATGGCAGGTCACTTTGCTTGGATGACCAGCCATTTGTCATATGTGACTAGAGGCCTCTGGGAATCGGGGACTGGGTAAGAGAACGAAGTGGACGGGAGTTGTGGCCCAAGGGAAACGGTTTCCAGCATGAATTCATTCATTAGCTCCTCTAACGTCTGCTTTCAGTCTTTTAACCTCAAGGCCACTCCTGAGTTCAAGATGGTCCCAAAGTGTGACCTAGTCCTGAGAGCAGGCCACAGGGCCTACCAAGAGCTGGTCAGGGTAGGGTCTTTGCTCCCGCAATACTCCCCACAAAAAGAAAGTCATGGTCAAAGAGGCTCTGTAGCTGCATGAGGCAAGTTGGGTTCGTTCTGAAAATGATGGTCTCGTATCTAAAAATATGCCTCGAAAGTCATGGGCCTAGATGCTGATACCACAGTTTTCGCAAATGTGCCGGAACCTAGCCAGCCCATCAGGCTCTGGCCAATTACCTCAGGGATGCTGCCACTGTCAAAACCTTTTAAACTGGGACACCTCTGTGGCTCAGAGGTTTGGCATCTGCCTTTGGCCCAGGGCGTGATCCTGGAGACCCGGGATCGAGTCCCATGTCAGGCTCCCTGCATGGAGCCTGCTTCTCCCTCTGCCTCTCTCTCTCTCTCTCTCTCTCTCTCTCTCTCTGGGTCTCTCATGAATGAATGGATAGAATCTTTAAAAAAGGAAGAAAAAAAAAAGAAATTCTGAGACCAATTGAAAAAAAAAAAACATTCTAAAACCTGTTCTGGGGGACTAGCTCAAGTTCATACCACCTTCTTGAGAATCTCTGCCACGGCGACAAAACTGCATATTTGGAGGGTGAATTTGATGTTTAGAAAGAAACCATGTGGCCCCAAACCAAAAATTAAGTAGGTAGCCCAGGAAATATAATTTAAAAATAGAGTAATGAAGAGGTAATGCTTTTCTTTAGTGGCTAACTAAGCCCACAGGGAAAAGAATGAACTTTCACTGAGTTCCTACTATGTGCCAGGTATCTTTTTTTTATAATAAATTTATTTTTTATTGGTGTTCAATTTACCAACATACAGAATAACACCCAGTGCTCATCCCGTCAAGTGCCCCCCTCAGTGCCCGTCACCCAGTCACCCCCACCCCCCGCCCTCCTCCCCTTCCACCACCCCTAGTTCGTTTCCCTGAGTTAGGAGTCTTTTTCTTCTCCCTTCCCTTATATTCCCTTTCACTGTTATTTATATTCCCCAAATGAATGAGAACATACACTGTTTGTCCTTCTCCGATTGACTTACTTCACTCAGCATAATACCCACCAGGTCCATCCACGTCAAAGCAAATGGTGGGTATTTGTCGTTTCTAATGGCTGAGGAATATTCCATTGTATACATAGACCACATCTTCTTTATCCATTCATCTTTCGATGGACACCGAGGCTCCTTCCACAGTGTGGCTATTGTGGACATTGCTGCTAGAAACATCGGGGTGCAGGTGTCCCTGTGCCAGGTATCTTAATATGACTCTAATTTTATTTCATCTTTATTTTATTTTATTTTATTTTATTTTATTTATTATTTCATCTTTAAAATAACCACCTTGAAGTAGGTATTATTACTCTTATGTAAAAAATGGGGCTCAGGGATGCCTGGGTGGTTCAGTGGTTGAGCATCAGTCTTCAGCTCAGGTCATGATCCGGGGTCCCAGGATCGAGTCCCACATCGGGCTCCTTGTGAGGAGCCTGCTTCTCCTTCTGCCTGTGTCTCTGCCTCTCTCTGTGTCTCTCATGAATAAATTAATAAATAAAAATCTTCCCCAAATAAATAGGGCTCAGAGAAGTCAAGTAATTTCTGCAAGGTCACATAGCTTGTCAGTGGGAGAGCTGAGATTTATAGCCATTACTTCTATTTGTCTGCAAGACCAGTGAGTGCTCTTTCTATTATAGCACTTTGAAAGTCATTAACATGAGGGGAAAGGAGTGGCACTTCCAACCCTGATATGCTCACAAAATTTCTTTTTTAAAAAAATATTTTATTTATTTAATCATGAGAGACACACAGAGAGAGGCAGAGACATGGGTAGAGGGAGAAGCAGGCTCCCTATAGGGAGCCCGATGTGGGACTTGATCCCAGGACCCTGGGTTCACAACCTGAGCCAAAGACAGATGCTCAACTACTGGGTCACCCAGGTGCCCCCACTCACAAAATTTCTTTATCATTTCTCACAGCAAGTAAAGGAAGGTGTAAATAGCCATAAATTATGTTTTGAGATAGAAGATTTCCAGGAACATTAGGAATGAACCAAGCATGAGTAAATCAAACAATTTTAGATGCTGAAGAAGAGCCTGTTATTTAAAGAAGCTGGGAATTATTTAACAAATGCAATAAGCCTGATGGAGGTGACTTACTGTTCCTAAATTGATTTATATTTTAACTTCCAAGTACCACTTCTAGCAGTAGTGGCCCCCAGGACGTTTTCATTCTAGTTGGGAAGACAGAGTCCCCCAGCCCTACCCAAATCCACTAAATGTATAAAAAGCAAGTAACTGGGATGCAACCTATGAAGAAAACAGGTAAAAAGTTGAGATAGAAAATCAAGGCATCTACTCTAGGTTTCTCTGAGGTAGTGACAGGAGAACGGGCAGGAAGTGTGAGGTCAAAGAGCATTCTCGCCGCAGGAAACAGTCTGTGCAAAGGCACTGAGGCTAGAAAGCAGGTTCTATGTTTAAGGGGCAGAAAACAGGCCACTGTAGCAGGAATATGATAAATAAGAGGAAGCAGAGGCACAAGATGAGGTGATAGAGAAAGAAGCAGATCATGCAGATTTTCTAAACAGTGGTAAAGATGTTCAGTTCTTTTTTTTTTTTAAAGATTTCATTTATTTATTCACTAGAGACACACAGAAAGAAGCAGAGACACAGGCAGAAGGAGAAGCAGGCTCCCTGCAGGGAGCCCGAGGTGGGACTCGATCCCAGGACCCCGGGATCACAACCTGAGCCAAAGGCAGGTGCTCAACCACTGAGCCACCCAGGTGCCCTGTAACTAATATTTTAAAGAAGTCTTCCCTGAAGATGTGATTTTTGAGATCCCAACACAAGAAACTCAGACCCGCCATCGTCTCTAGCAATTGGAAAATACTACCTGTGTTAAACTGGTATTTCTCTTCCAAACTTCTTGTTAAAAATAATTTCTATCCTTATTCATGCCTTAAGTGTCAGTCGCCACGCTAATAACTTTCAATTAAATGATCTAATTTCACCTCTCCAAAAAAATGTTACTATCTACAGTCATGAGACTTGATGAGATTACCTAGGGAGAGTGAGTATATAGTAAAAAGAAGATGAAAACAGATCAAATCCTGAGCAGAAGAGAGGGAATCAGCAAAGAAGGCTGGAAACCATGTAGAAGATGAACAGAGTATTGACTTCTGACCTAAATGACGTGAGCACCCCCACCACCCCCTCTAGATAAAGGGGGATTGATACTATCATCCACCATTACTGCATTGGACCTTGATGGTTCTTTTTTTTTTTAAGATTTTATTTATTTATTCATGAAAAACACACAGAGAGAGAGGGAGGCAGAGACACAAGCAGAGGGAGAAGCAGGCTCCATGCAGGGAGCCCGACGTGGGACTCAATCCCGGGTCTCCAGGATCACGCCCTGGGCTGAAGGCGGCGCTAAACTGCTGAGCCACCCGGGCTGCCCGACCTTGATGGTTCTTATAAAGTCACAGGGCCTCGTTTTTGTGCTTGATAATCAGCACTAGGCTCTGTCCTCCAATTACTGGTCCTTGGGGGTCAGCTCTTCTGCCAAATAACCTGAGAAGCTCTCTGGACGGTCGGGATGCTGCCACTCTGAGCCACGACAGGAAGCTGCCTTCAGAGACAGCACATGAGAGACTCCTAACTCTGGGAAACAAACAAGGGGTGGTGGAAGGGGAGGTGGGCGGGGGGTGGGGGTGACTGGGTGACGGGCACTGAGGGGGGCACTTGACGGGATGAGCACTGGGTGTATGCTATATGTTGGCAAATTGAACTCCAATAAAAAAAATAAAAAATAAAAAATAATTTTAAAAAAGGAAGCTGCCTTCACTGCTTCACTGTTCACGGGCAACACCGATGACCGTAGCCAAAGCCACAGCCTGGGGACTTAGAGCCAAGGAAGACCCAGCACCCGCAGGTAGCTTAGAAAGTGGGTATTTGAAACACCCGAGGGAGCTTGCCCTCTAACTGCCTTGAGGAGTTCATGATGTAAGCAAATAAATTGTGTCATATCCACTTAATGTTTGTCTCACAAACTAAACCTGTCCCCCTTGAAGCAGGGACCATGTTGTGACTTGTTTCCCACTTTATCCCCAGTGTCCTGGAGCCTGCACATGCTGATTGACCGACTTATGAGCCATCTCAGCGGTGGGCTTGCAGCGGGTCGGTAGCTGGGCTTGCTGGAGCAAAGGCCAAGTCTATACAATTCCTGGCTGCCCGGAGACCACTATTTTAGGGGACTCTCAGTGGGCACCAGAACACGTGCATTCATCATGTTTAGCATAAGGGAGGTGAAGCTATAGAGCTGAAGACTTGGGTTGTCCTGTTACCCTCACACCTGCGTTTCCCAGTAGGCCTCAGCCTGTAAGCTCACGGGGAGCGAAGCCAGGTCTGCCAAGATTACCGCAGAGTCCGCCGTCTGTGTTCAGATGCGGCTGGGGCGAGCGCAATGGGTTTCTCTTAGTTGCTCGTGCTCCTTCCCCCCTTCAAAATCCGCTCAGCCCGAAAAAATGAGTGGGAAATATCAGAAAGGGAGACAGAACATGAAAGACTCCTAACTCTGGGGAACGAACAAGGGGTGGTGGAAGGGGAGGTGGGCGGGGGGGTGGGGGTGACTGGGTGATGGGCACTGAGGGGGGCACTTGATCGGATGAGCACTGAGTGTTATGCTGTATGTTGGCAAATTGAACTCCAATAAAAAATAAATAAAAAAATATCAAAGCCAAAAAAAAAAAAAAAACCCAAAACAAAACAAACAAAAAAAACAAAATCCGCTCAGCCCGCATGAAGCAGGATTTGCCAGCCACCAGATACAGCAAGTGGTTCGCCAGCTTTGGATGTGTATACAGCAGGCCACAGGTTGGGCTTGGTTGCCTTTCTGTTAGACGAGAGCAGCTCCCCAGTGCAGGGGGTGCACGGGAGCCCATCTCCAAGCTGGGTGCTCCAACACCCACAAAATGTCCTCATTCCAGGGCAAGGCCTCTGCTTGGCAGCTGGGAGTCTGGGGCATAGCACCTGGCCAGCCCCTCCCTGGCTGGGGTGAAGGAGCTCCTGTGGGGCACCTACACACCCCGAGAGATTTCATGATCCCTGTTTGGCCTCCCCGGAGGCATTGCCTCGCAACCTATTTCAAATTACCTACCTCCACCGCCATAGTCACTTAGGGAAACGTAAAGTACCATCAGATCCACGTAACCTAAGGGTCATCAGCAGTCACTGGGCATCATGAAAGTGTCTAAGTATACGAAGAAGCAGCACCGAGTGGTTAAGAGCATAGGCTTTAGAGCCAGACAGAACTGGGTTCAAATTCTGATCGCACTATTCGTCGGGCTGTGTGGCCGTGGCGTACTTACTCAACCTCTCTAGCTTCAACAGCTTCATATTGATGGGTGACAAGAGGAGCCTGCGCCTCCCAGTGCTGTCGAGAGGGTGAATGACATCATGCGTGGACAACACTCAACGCAGTCCCTGCCACAGAGTAAATGCTGTGTATACCTTTTAGCTGTTATTCTCATAAAAGCAGCGGTAGGCGTAGTGGTCAGGAGCCAGTCTGGCAGCAGTTTGCCTAAGACGGAACCCTGGCTCTGCCTCGTACTCGCTGTGTGACCTTGGGCAAGTCACTTGACCTCTCTGAGCCTCAGTTTCCCCGCCTGTCAAATAGGGGTAGCAAATGCTGCTACCTCAACGGGTTAAATAAGTAGGTTCCGTGTAGATTTGAAGAGGCGTGCACAGGTTGGGGGGAAAACAAACAAACCAAAAAACCAGAAACAGTCCCATGGAAAGTAAGCGTGGGAATCACCACGTACTATCCGCCCTGAGACAGTCACTGTGCACCCGGGCACGTAAGCAGAGGCTCTAATAAGTCCTGCGGTAAAGCAGCCCTTTTAATGTTATGTAACGCCACATTTCTCCAGGTCCTAAGATCTGGGACACTTATGTCACACGTATTAACGCCTGGTAGGCCAGTACCCAGAAGCTACTTCGAGCCATGCCCAACGCAAAGTAATTCTTCCAGAAATGTTAGCAATCAATATTTATTGTTCTGCACGAATCCACTGGGAGGATGGTGCCACAGTGAGGTGGGTGGCGGGGTCTTTCCTTTTTTCCATTTCTTTAGTTTAGTTCGAGTAGGTAGGCCTCTCCAGGCTCTGTGGGGGAGGGGACACGGGGCTCTGTCGCTTGCTCATCCTTGCAGTCGCTGAAATGAATGCACTGCGGCCAGCTGGCCACAGTCAGGTAGGCCGGGACGCCTCTGCTTCTGTTCCTTAACCCTCTATTGACCAGGCTCTGAAGCACCAGTGATTTGCATCTAAGGTCACTGGAGAAGCCACCAAGACTAGCAGTGCACCCTGAGGTCACTTGCACTTGAATTGCTCAAGCATTATTTCCTTTCCTTCACCCCCACCCCCCACCCCCCACACTGCAGGGTGCATAACCTCACCCCAGCAGGAAAGGAAGAGTGCCTTTTCCTCTGGGATGGCCACTAACGGACTCTATCACTTACAGAAAATCCAAGCACAGTCCACGTCTCTGGGCTCAGACCACAGACTGGGCCAATTAAGAGAGATTTCAATTTCTTTTTTTTTTATTAAAAGATTTTATTTATTTGTTCATGAGAGACACACACAGAGAGAGAGGCAGAGACACAGGCAGAGGGAGAAGCAGGCTCCCTGCAGGGAGCCCGACGTGGGACTCGATCCTGGGACTCCGGGATCAGGCCCTGGGCCAAAGGTGGAGCTAAACGGCTGAGCCAACTGGGCTGCCCGAGATTTCAATTTCAAAAGTTCTTTCTAGCTCCAGCACCAGCATTCAAAGCGGGCAGAGATGTTCATTCTCACGGTTTAGGATAGGAAACCAGTCTAGAGAGATTAAGTGACTTCCTTAAGGTCACACTAATAGTGAGGGGCAGATCTAGAAGCGGACAGCATCTCCGGATTTCCTGGCTTCCCTCCAGAGAGCCGCACTACTCTCCCGAGAGCCCCTGGTATTCTCAGCCCCGCAGCCCCCGAGTGTGCAAACAGGTCGTTTAAACAAGCAGATCGAAACCAAAAAATCAGAACACTCGTTCTCTCGGTCTTAAGGATTCCTCTGGCCAAACAGGCTTGTTTCCTGGTCTGCATCCACCGTCTCGTGTCTGTGCATCTTCTCTACATTGGGTCTCTTCTCATTTTTTCCTGTTGCTTTTTTTTTTCTTTTAAGATTTTTATTTATTTATTCATGAGACACACACACACACACACACAGAGAGAGAGAGAGAGAGAGAGAGAGGCAGAGACACAGGTAGAGGGAGAAGCAGGCTCCATGCATGGAGCCCGACATGGGACTCGATCCTAGGACCCCGGGATCATGACCTGAGCTGGAGACAGATGCTCAACTACTGAGCCACCCAGGCACCCCTCTTCCCATTTCTTAATGCACTTTGTGTGTTTATCTCATCTATTACCTAACCCCCACTTCGTTCCAACGCCCAAAACTTGGGGTGGAGGGAAGACCTTCATGTTGTTCATGCTGTTCCAAGATGTGTCTTTTGCCTGAGTCTCACACCTGAACTCGAACAGCATTTCCTTCTGGTCCTTTGACTCATTTTCTCATTTTCTCGAACGTAGTGGATCTTAAACTTGGGTGTGCATTCAGAATCACCCCCCAAAGCCTGGTGAAAAACCTATTGCTGGGTCCCGCCCCATGCTTTCTGATTCAGTGGGGCTGGGGTGGGGCCCAAGATTTGGCATTTTTCACAAGCTCCCAGGTGATGCGGAGACTGCCGGCCCAGGGGCCACGCACTGAGAACCAATGCTCTAATGAACGAGTTCAGAACTGCCACCTTCATGCTCCTACCAGCCTGGTGCCAGTGGAAAGTGGGCCGCAAATAGCCCTAGCTCTAAAGAAGCCTTTTCCTTTGAATCGGAAACCAAAGAACTGTTATTGATTTGGGGAAAAACCTCATCCAAAAGTGATTTGCTTTGATTGTGCTGACTGACAAGCATCATTTTCATGGCACATTACGAATTCCAAAGCTAATGAGTACACTGGAGCTTCAGTAATGAGCCAGTGATGGGCGCAAATAACCACAGCCTCGTCTAGGAGAGATGACATCTAGGAAAGTTTCCTGTGGCATTTTTCTGCTCTCTGATCAAGAATACTCCCTGTTGTTTGGTTTTTGGTTTGCATTCAACTCACTTACGAATGAAGCGAGCTGAGAGGGAGTCTACGTAGCGTACGTGGTGTGGAAGAGGTCTTGGAATCCGGGAGGCCAAGTTTTAGTTCTGGCTCTACCAGTATCCAGCCGCATGGCTCTGGCGAGCCCCTTCCCCTCTCTGGGCCCTACTCTGACAGCTGTCAGATGGACTCCCTAAAAGCGTATGTTCTGCGTAGATTTTAAGAGATGGGGTTAGTTTGGAAGGAAAGAAAGAACACAGCAATTCAGTGGTAAAATATATTTGGGAATCACTTCATTCTCGAACACTCTCCTTAGAAAGTCACAGTGCACCTCGGCATACCAAAGGCTCTGAGAAGTCCCGAAGTAACACAACCCTTAACTCAGTTTCCTCTGAGTATATGACTATGAGACATCACCTTTTCATGAGACTGGGGAATGCCTGGTACATGGGGGCGGGAGGCATTCCTACCACCAAATCGGGGCATGAGTGACTTTGCTATTTCATCCAGCTGTAAGTTGAGATTCTCGGGTGGGGAGAGCCTCACATGGGGACAGTAGTCTGTAAACTACACATCACTCTGCAGTGTAGTGTCTTACAATGTTCTTTCAAGCTCATAAAGGATTGTTAGTAAGGTATGTTGGACACATAAGGAAACGGGTGCCCAGAGTGAACTAGTGATTTGCCCAGCGTTATACGGTCAGTGAGTAGCAGAGCTAGAACCTGTCCCCAAATCTTACTCCCAAGCTCATGTTTTCTTCCCTAAAGATGTCCACACAGTGCATTTTGAGTGCCTCAGAGCCTTCGGGCACTTAGGTCAACCCCTCACTGTCTTGATTGATTTACCTTTGGAGTAAGTCTTGAAATTGGGCAGTGTGTAAGTCTCCCAACATAATTCTTCTTTTTTTTTTTTCTAAAAAAAAAAAAAATCCTCCTCTTGAAAAGTTGTCCTTAAAAAAAAAAAGAAAGAAAGAAAAAAAAGAAAAGTTGTCCTTGGGGGCACGGGGGCGCCTGGCTGGCTCAGTCAGAAGAGCATGGGACTCTTGATCTCACAGTTGTGAGTTTGAGCCCCACGCTGGGTGTAGAGATTACTTAAAATCTTTAAAAAAAGAGTAAAAATAAAAAAAGTTGTACTTGGGTATTCTAGGTCCTTTTGCATTTATTTATCATACATTTTAGAATCCGCTTGTTAATTTCTAGGAAGAAGAACCTAGAGGGATTTTAAATAGGATCGCATTAAATCTGTAGATTTTGTGCATGAATGGTATCTTAACAATATTGAGTGTTCCAATCCACAAACATGTTATATCTATTTATTTCAATCTTTAAAATGTTCTCCCAGTGATACTACGTAGTTTTCATTGGGACGTTCTTTGTAAATTTATTCTTAAGCACTTTGCGCTTTTGGTGCCATCTATGGTGAATGGTATCACTTTTAAAATGCTAATTTTCAAAAGATCAGTTGCTAGTATATAAAAATACAATAGATTTTTGTCTGTTGACCTTGCAACCTGATTAAGTTTATTTACCCATTTGTATAGCTATTTTGTAGACTCCTTACGATTTTCTGCACTCGCAATCATGGCAGGTCAAATAAGGACAGTTTTGCTTCTTCATTTCCAATCTGTACGTCTTTTGTTGCTTTTTCTTGCCTTTGTGCACTAGTTATAACTTTAAGTACAATGTCAACTGGAAGTGATGATAACAGATATCCCCTTTTTTTTCTCATTGTTAACAACATAATATTCAATATTTCACCACTCAAATTTATATTCACTGTAAGTTTTTGGGGTTGAAGGCCTTTACCAGTTCTAGGAAGTTTTATCCATTCCTAATTTGCTGAAATATTTTACCACGAACGGTAAATGGTAAATTAAATCATGAATGCTGAATGATCTTAGATTAGCTTTCTACTGCCATGTAATAAATTACTATAACCTAGTGGTTTACAACAATACACACTTATTTATGAGTTCACAGAACTAAAGGTTAGAAGTCACGTGGAGTGGCTGGGTCCTCTGGCCAGATTCTCACAAGGCTAGAATCCAAGTGTTGGCATTTGGATTCTCATCGGGAACTTGGGATCTTCTTCCAAGCTCTGGGGATGTTGGCAGAACTTAGTTCCCTATTGTTAGGGGTCTCAGGCCACTCACAATAGGCAGCTTATATCACAGCAGCTTGCCCTACTTTTGCTTTTCATTATCTTTTGCTTGGGCTATTGAAATAGTGACCTATGTGGCCTCTTCATATTAGTCTAACCCCAGGTCCCCTCTTACTCATGCTGAAATTTACATCTGATTATGTCACCCTTTAAAAAAAATCTCTGATGACTTCCCACTGCCCACAGAAAGAGGTCTTTTCTTTCTATGGCCCCGACCACCCTCTCCAGTTGCCAGTCATAACCAGCCTGTCTTTGAGGTCCTACGATGTGCCATGAACTTTGACATGTTTGTCCCAGCTCATGTTATTTCCTCTACCTGGAATATTAGAAGTCATCGCCCCATGCCCCAGCACCACACATAGTTTTTCCATCTGGAGGGTTCTTATTCATACATTCAGGCTAACTTCAGATGTCCCCTCCCCTGTAAGGCTTCTTCCTTGATTGCCATTGGCAGAACCGATCATCATTTTTTTCCTCCCATATATCTAAATGTTTAATTTGAGGCACGTGCTTTTGTAGTTAGTTGAGTGTCTGTCTCCTAATAACCTCCTCCTAGTAATCTTGAGGGATGAGACCATATTATATTCATTTTCTGAGGAAGAGTACTCCGGACTAGGCACTATGGAGGGATTATAGGTGCAGAAGTGAGGACAACAGTCAGGAGGGAAATTCTGAGCACTAAGGAGATGATCACAATACAACTGTGATATGGACTGGGCCAGAGGGAGGCACAAAGTGCTGTTGGATATAGAGAAGGGAGGAGTTAATTGTTCTAGGGTGAGGATAGAGGTAGAAGGAGTTAGGGAAGGCTTCACAGAGGGTATTCCATTTGTACTGGAGGTAGGGAGGAGAAATAGCAATAAAATTCTAGTAGAAGCAAAGGCCCAGAGATCTCTAAGTGTATAGTGGATAGCTAGAGGGGAATCTCAACCCAAGCACAAGTAGAATTAAAAAGCTAAACAGCAAACTTCTACTTATTTAGGACACGTGCTAATTCCACTAGTGGTGGTTTCCTAGAGTGCTGCACTAGGAATGACTTTAAAAAGTTGAGACATTAATTCATATGCCAAAAAGAAAAAAATTCACCCTTATAAAGTGTGCAGTTGAATGTCTTTAGTATATTCACTGAGTTATGTGTTGATCACCACAATCTAATTTCAGGATATTTTCATGACCCTCAAAAAGAAACGCCTTACCCATGAAGCAGTCGCTCCCCATTCTTTCCTCCTCCCAGCCCCTGGCAACCACGTAGGTGGAATCATAGGATATGTGGTCTTTTGTGTCTCGCTTCTTTCACTCCACATCACATTGTCAAGGTTCATCTGTGTTGTAGCATATGGTACTGGTACCTTGTTTCTTTTTGTGGCCGAATAATATTCTATTGTATGGGCATACCACATTTTGTTGGTTCATTCATCAACTCCAAGAAGGATTTTTTTAAAATAATTTTTATTGGTGTTCAATTTACCAACATACAGAAAAACACCCAGTGCTCATCCCGTCAAGTGTCCCCCTCAGTGCCCGTCACCCATTCACCCCCACCCCCCGCCCTCCTCCCCTTCCACCACCCCTAGTTCATTTCCCAGAGTTAGGAGTCTTTATGTTCTGTCTCCCTTCCTGATATTTCCCACACATTTCTCCAAGAAGGATTTTTGAGGCAACTCTGAGAGCTGTGGCTACGGATGTTGCCAAGAGAAGGCTGCAGTGCTTCGCTTGTGCCACAAATGTGTCCCACTAGTACAGGCGTAGGTTATTTGCAACTACTGCCCAATTCGCGGTGGGATTCAAGAAATCTAACACACTGATAGAACTGTATATTTGAGGAAACCTGGTACCTAACAGCACATCTTCTAAGAGATGTCCAGATACGTGCAGGATCCTAGTAAGTCAGAGCTAGAAGAGTACGCAGGGATCATCTGACCACCCCCCACTTTGTTTTCTCTCTAAAAAAGTAGTCAATGCCACCAAGAGCCTTTCTTAAATTACATTCTTTCTTTTTACACAGTAGCCTGGGGACATCTGAACACTGGGAGGCATTTTATACAGACCAGGGGAGAATGCCTAAGGGAGCCCTACTGGAAGTGGAGATGGAAGTAGATGTGCCTCTGTGGGACTCCTAGAATCCTTCTAGTGCTAACTCAAGGGAGCTTCTGTTATTTGCAGCGAGATGCCAGAAACTCGTGGGAACGTTTCTGTGGCCCAAATTGTTCAAGCTGAGGAAAGTCCTCCCTCCTTAGAATCAAGTATGTGTTTATCCAAATGAGCCCCTAGGACAGGGATTCAGATGCATATTCAGAGATGCTTGTTTATCAGTGGTATGTAGAGAATGTTGTTCCCCACTTACAAGATCCAGAAATCCTGCTTAAATATCCACGCTTACCCACGTACCCTTCACTGACCGTCCTTAACCTTCCCTTGGAGGGCTTATGATGAATAGAAATGTTATGATGTTTGGATGGGGGAAAGTGAATATGATGTAAAGCTGTTGTTTGAAGAGCTAAACTACAAGTGCAAATGATACACTAATTTGGAAATGCACAATGTTAAACCATTGGGAATACCTTGGGAAAAGTAATCTCCATTGTAAAAAGGCCCGGTCCAACTGGCCTGAAGGCAAAACCCTATCAAAAGATCCTGGTTGTGTGCCTCTGATTATAATAAGACATAAATAAAGACACGCAGAAACATGAACCAACTTCTTAAAAACCAGATCGAAAGTGGTGAAAAGAAACAAAACTGCATTTAAAAAGAAATCATCTTTATTTTAGTGCTAATAAACTTGGTTTTCTTTTGCCCTGAGCAGTTTCAAATGAGGGTGGGAATAGGGCAAAACCCAGGCAAACTTTCTCAAAAACAAAACATGCCTAGGCCTTCTTCCCTTCTTTGAAAAGAGAATCAGTCTGACTCTATGCAGACACCTGCTACCTGGCACTCAGCCAACTTGCTAACCAACCCTGTGTTTCAGCCCAATTAGCTAAGCACGCGTCATCCAGAACGCGTTAATTATTCCTGGTGATTTCCCAAAGTTTCCGACGGGATTATACAGGGAAAGGTGGACATAACCTTCTTTCACAAGGATCTTTACTAAGGAAACCCCACTGCATGCATTCTTGAAAATCCCAGGGACATCCCTAAAAACGCACAATGTCAGAGCTGGAAGGAACCTCTGAGAGTCTCATTATGCAGGCCCCTCATCAAAGGGAGAAACCGGGGTGCTCCACAAAGCCTCCAGTAAGCTATGAGCAGAGAGAAGATAAATATAAAAGTGGAAAACGTTTAAATGAAGCCACTGTTTGAGACATACTGCAGGGACGGAAAATGTTTGTCGTGGAATTTTTGCAAATCAAGTGATAAAAATCCACATTTTGCCCTGGTTTACTGGGTACAAAGAGCCAGAATTAGATAGGTTGGGGACAGATCATTTCAAATCCTTGCCTGCTAAATCTTCTCGGCAGCGCTCTTGTGCCTCACGTAGGTCCAAGGCCATCACGACTGCAAGCACAGGCAGCTTTGAATCTGTCTTTGCCTGGGACATGAAGGTGTATTTGGTGGGAGGACATGACCAGGGTGGGGTTTTGTTTTTGTTTTTGATGTCAAGCCCCAAAAATGAGTGATATGGTTCAAAATCGCCTGATTTTCCTTCCAAAAAGGAAAGAAGATAATGACAGCCAAACAATTAGAAAAGATACACACCGGAAATTTTATTCTGATTTTAGTATTAATATCAAAATATTAATATTAATATTAATATATTATTATATATTATATACAACATTCTCTACATACCACTGATAAACAAGCATCTCTGAATATGCATCTGAATCCCTGTCCTAGGGGCTCATTTGGATAAACACATACTTGATTCTACGAGGGAGGACTTTCCTCAGCTTGAATTATATAATATTATATATTATATTACTATTACTATTAATATAATATTAATATTATATATTAATATATTAATATTCCCTGAATATTAATACTAGCTGTCATTTATGGAGCACCTATAAGTAAGCAGAAGACATTGAATGAAGAATATTCCCTGCTTTATTCCACTGAATGCTCCCAGCCACCCTGCGGCGTAAATTCTAGAATTATTTTTCACCTTACAGATGAGGCGAATGTAGCAGAGAGAGAGGTGAGGTGACCTGGCCAAGGCCAAACCTCTTCTGAGTGGCACAACTAGATGAACTTTTTTCAACATTTACAATTTGTTGCTCTGGATTCCATGTAAGACCTTCTGAGGTCTCTAAAACATGACATTTAAATAATGTGTTAGCACAAAATATTGGTTTGGAAATCTTCAAAATCTCTAGAATGGTTGCGGTGTCTCCCAAGGTTCAAAGTTGACTGAGGTTGAGGAAGGAAAAAGGAGTCTTACATTTATTCATCCCTTATGTCCTAAGCTACAGACACACCCTTGGTAGATTTTGTGAGGCTCTCATTGTGCATTATGTCACTTAATTACCAGCAGAGCCAGATAAAATGTCACTGCTCACATGCTGCAGATGAAGAAATAGATCGGAGACCTCATGTAACCCGTCCAAGGTCACACAGGAAGTTCAGAGGCAGAATGGTGATTTGAACCCAGGTTTCTGAGTCCAAGTTCAAATTCTTTCCACTACACCATGTTGCCTTTCATACACTCAGATAAACTCCACATAATGTGCCCTACGCCCCACAGCGCTGCCTACACACAGTAGGTACTTCATCCAGTGGCTGCTCGAATAGAGAGTCAACAATTACTGTGATACAGGTAAGTGTTTGAAATCCCTGACAGGTTTCAAACTATTTTTGGTTTCACAACAATCCTGTGAGGTTGCTTCTATTATCTTCATTTTACAAATAAAGAAAGGAAGGCTTACAGAGGTTGAATAACTTCCCCAAGGTCATCCTACCAGGAATTGGTTTTTTTATCTGCTGCCAACTTCTGACTCTTAACTTCTGGCATTCTATTCAAGGAGTGATAAGGAATCTAGCTCTCTTCCTCTGGTATCCTCCTAGATGGTCAGAAGGAAGACAAGGAGGAGAAGCCAGTAAATCCAAAAGGTGTGCTTCTGCTCTTCAGGCAGTGGGGGGTGGATGGAAGCAGAAGCAGAGGGAGCAGCGAGTGCCTCAGTGACAGAACAGAGACCCTTCGTGCAACTCTCACCAGCAACAGATAGTGGTCTAGTCCAACCGCACCCCTTTTTTTGTGTGTGTGGCCTTCATTGTTAACTTGAGCAAACAGAAGTCAGAGGGTCTGTTCCTTCAAGTCAACATGGATTTCAGGGAAAGGCACAAGGGAAGTCTCCCCTCCGCCCCAACCAAGTAGCAGATTGGTCATGGAGAGTGCCTGCAATTCAGCAACTCATTTGAGGTTATTCCCCTTTGCATTCCTATCACTTCCTTCAATGCCATCTTTGTCTTTCCAAAATCTGCCGGAGAGAAAGCAAGATCGGCACAGACCTGGTGCCTTGCGAACATTGGCTAGAGAGTGAGCACAGCCAGAGGAGAGAGTTGGCTTAGAGATCTCAACGGCAACAGACAACACTGTCCTCATCAAATTGATCAAAGTGTTGGATTTAATTATACAAATATAACAACTTGGTGGCCTTTCATAGCGCTTTCCCTGAGGACTGTTGGGTCGGAAAGCCAATTCATTCTGTTGCTTGATTGCTTTAGACTATTAGAAACCGTTCCCTTGGGAAGAGCAGGAAATCAGTTATGATCTTTTGTCTCCCGTCCGAGGTACAGGGAAGTCACTATTCTAGTGAATGAGCTGCAGATTTCCCCCTGATTTCACTCTCAATTCCTCAATTAGGTGATTATTACCATGAAAGCTGCTGAGACTTAACAGATGGAGGCTGCCCTCGGAAGAGGCCAAGGGACCGCAGAAGCTTGTAAATGATGGCACTGCCCCCCTAACATCTGGACGGGCAGTTACCTCCTAATTCTTATGGCCCAGCTTCCCTTGGCTTTCTGGCCAGGAACCAATGCATGAGTATGCCTTCTGGAAAGCAGAGATGTTCACTGGGCTCTAATAACTCTCTTCCAATGACTGGTCATGGACACTTCTGCTCTCCTACCTACAAAGATGACAGCCATCCCTTAAATAATCAACCACTCCCACTCCCAAGTCATAGCTCTGCAGATATAATCTGTTTGTGCCTACTGTCCATGTGGAGCTAAAGGCACCAAGTAAACACACAGACATCCTCCTTTCCCCGTAGAGACCGAGTGGAGTCCAGATTGCCTAGCCCTTGCGTGGTTTAGGCTACACGGGAGGAAGGGTCCTTCTATTTTTTTTTTTTAATTTGAGTGTAGTTCACACGTGATTGTTACATTAGTTTCCGGTGGACAACACAGTGATTCAGCACGTTTACATACTATGCTATGTTCACCCCAAGTGTGGCTACCGTCTGTCCTGACGCGTTGCTATGACAATGTCGATGTCTATAGTCCTTACGCTTTATCTTGTGTCCCCATGACTTCTTCATTCTATAGCTGGGAGCCTGGGTCTCCCACTCTCCTTCACCCATTTTGCCCATCCCCCCACCCACTTTCCCTCTGGCCATCATCATTCTGTTCTCTGTTGTTTATGGGTCTCATTGTCTTCTACTTAATGTGTCTCATATTCCTCCCATGGGAGCAGAAGGCTCATTTCTTTTCTTATTTTTAAACTTTCAATTAATTTGTTTTTAAGTATGCGCTTTGATGGTTTTTTAATGCATCAGCAGAGTTGTACACTCATCACCAGGATGCGATTTTAGAGCCTTTCTATCACCCCCCAAATATGTCGCATGTCTGTTTGCCATCATTCCCCATTCCCACCCCCACTAAGATTTCTTTCTCTATAGATTCGCTGTTTCTTACCATTTCGTATAAATGGAATCACATAACACATGGTCTTTTCTGACTGGTTTTCCTCACTTAGTATAATATTTTAAGGCAATAGAGCACGTATATCAGCAGTCCATTCCTTTTAATTGCTGAATAGTCTTCGAAAGCTATTTCTTAGTTCTTCCTCCCCCAACTGCCCCAAATAAAAAGGTACCAAATATGAGATCCTGTGCGATCCAGCAACTGCTCACTTCTCCAAAGTCATCTCTCACCACTCCCGACAGCTTCCCACCCCCCACGCTGCAAACGTGGTGGCCTTCTTTCCGATCCTCAAATGTGTCCTGGCCCAGTCTGCTGCAGTGCTATTGAACATGCTGTCCCGTTTCCCTAAACACTACCCTGTCCTACAGGCCCATACGGATTCTACTTGGTTAATTCCTACTCATCCTTCAGATCTCTGTTTAAACCATACTCCCCCAGAAGAGCCTTCCCTGGCCCTTTGGACCGAGTCCAACTTTTCTCTCATGGGCTCTCCTAGCATCTCCATCAGAGCTCTTACTATATGTGTAATTGGTCCATCATATATGTAATTAGTTCTTTAATGCTCACCCCACCTCTCTTCCCCACCTCTCCCCTACATCCACCTCCATCCCCTTCCAGCTCCCACAGCTCTGAAGGCCACAAGGGCTGGTGCCACGTCCGTTTGGCTACCCACTAGCCCAGGACCAGGCACGCAGTGGGTGCACAGTAAATATTTGCTCTTGCCCACCTGCCTGCCTGCCTGCACCCTTGCCTTTGACACTGACAGATACTAGATCTTCAACTCTCCAAGTCATGGCAGGAGGAATCTGCACTTTATGCGCCGTAGAGTTTCCTAAATGTGTCAGACTATAAAGATGTGCTGTTTTCAGCTGATAGCATCATCGAGTCGAAGATAAACTCCACCTGACAGCTAGAATGTAGTCGGTACAAAGTGTTCGGGAGGCCAGCTACACGGCCTGGAATGGAGGGAATGTGGCTATGTGATGAGAACTCCCGTACACTTCTCAACTTTTCAAGTAGCTCCTGGGGAAGACCTGGGGGCAACCTTGTTCACCGAGGTGCTCACTAACACTTTCATGTCATGCCAATTCCAGTGCGCTGAGCGGCACTTTGACTGGCTGTTTGTTTGACTCTGCTTTCAACACCTCTCTTGAAAATATGACATATGTCAGAATGAATCCAAGTAGCCTTCTATCCCGCTTTCACGGCCACACAAAGCTCTCCACCCATTGGGCACACTGAAAGACACTTGATGCTGTTTGAGAACACTTCTCTTAATCTGCTGATAACCTTTTCTGTCTGGCTGGCAAGACCTAAGAAAACGTTTCTTTTCATTTGGGTCCATTTAAAAGAAAACAACCAAAAACCATCAACTGTTAAAAACGTGTCTCTTTGTACTTGTGAGCCTTTACTTTTGGGTCTTGGCAGGAGATTCTTAAGGGGCAAATGGACTAAATGAATGAATGCCAATCACAACAACAGTGGAGGAGAGTAATAATTCAATTCAACAAGCAGTTACTGAGTGCTTACGATGTGCGGGGCCCTGCACGCAGCCCATGGGGGATAGAGATGAATAAACGACAGCTTCTGCCCTCCAGGAGCTCATGATCTGGAAGAGGAGACAGACGTGCACATAAATAATGCTAATAAGGATGATGCTGGGGAAACACTGGAATAGAAGTGCAAGCAAAGGGCTATGGGAGGGAGTATGAGGAGGGGAAAATTAATCACAACATCGAGAGAGATTTCTTGGCATAAAAAGGGATAAATATGATCCCTTGCTTTATTCTAATAACTTCAGAGGGAAAGAATGCCATCAAGACTTTAGATGAGTCTGCGTGTATCTAGATGGGGCCACTGGATGGTCTTGGAGGCCCAGACCCACTTTAATATTTGGTCCCAGGCACTGAGGGGGGCACTTGATGGGATGAGCACTGGGTGTTATGCTATATGTTGGCAAATTGAGCTCCAATAAAAAAAAAATATTTGGTCCCAGGTAAGGAAGGGAGAAGGCAACTTCCTGGGGCCCAACAAACCCCAGAACGAGTAGTTCTGCTTTACGCATCAGAATACAGATCCTGCTCTCACTCCCTGATGCCCAACCACCAGCCAAACAATCGCACAATCCGTGAAGTTGAGGCACTGGTTGGTTCCCTGCCACTAAATTAAAGTCACCTCCTCCTTTAAGTTGCCCTAGAACCACCTGGTTGGGGAGTCATGGGCACAAGTGAAGGAGCACGTGCTCCTGGCTGCGGCCAGCCTGCTTCCAAGGTTCTCATGGTCCTCTGGTACAAATATGACTTCGCTGCCATATATACCTGGCCTTGGAAAAGGTCAGAGACTCACTGACCTAGGAGTGCAAAGATGGGACAGCTTTCTGCAGAGCCAGGGACATCTGTATTTAAACCTTTACCACTGGGAGAATGGGGGGCCTGCTAGGGGCCACCACTGGGCTTTACCCAAACCTGGCACGACTCCTGCTTATTTAGCCTGAGGGTGGAAAATAGTTTGCAGCTTGGTGTGAAATGGTGGTTGTCCCATTTAAGGGGAAAAAAAACCCAACCTTTAAAGATTTAAGGATGAAAGCACTCTACAAACTGGGAACAACAGCTAATCAACATTTCAAAGAGGTGGGTAACTGTAATAAATACTGTGAATCCCAGAACCCCAGGATGTGGCCTCTGATTACACCCTCATGGTCCCCGCATCTTTCTGCTGTACCTTCTCAGGGCAGCATTCAGACAGGGGAGTGCACGGGCTTTGGGGTCTTGGGGGGAATCCAGGCTGGACTACTGTCTCTACCACCTCGTACTAGATACATGCATCTGGGCAAGTGGTTTAAACTCTGCGCCTCACGTTCTCATCGTTACAGACAGGTCCAAGAATCGCTACCTCCCAGAGCTGTTGGGAGGATTAATTATGGAGCTAATGCACGTACAGAGCAGAGCACGGTGCTTGGTACATAATAGGAAGGCAATGTGACTTCCCCCACCTTTTTTTTTTTTTAAGATTTATTTATTTGAGAGAGAGAGAGAGAGAGAGAGAGAGAGAGCTTGCACCCAAGCAGGAGGAGCAGAGGGAGAGAGTGGACTCTGTGCTGGGCGCAGAGCTCAATGCGGGGCTCGATCCCACCACCCTGAGATCATCACCTGGGCCAAAACCAAGAAACAGACACTTCACCGACTTCGTGACCCAGGTGCGACCTTTCCTTCTGCTCTGTGTGGAAAGGTGTCACTTCTTCTACCCTATTGCCTCTTTCCCCTCTAAAACTAGCCATTGTAAGACAGCAAAGCATGATTTTCATATTTTCTGTGGTTATTCGTTGAAGTTCCCTGAATTGGAAAGCAGATTCGGTGAACAGTTTATTTTCTCTAAAGCGCTTTTTTTGTGAGGTTTTCCCTCTAGAGGTCATGATTTCGCAATACCAAAAAAAGGTCCTGCTTAATTAAAGGAATGACTGGGGATCTGCCAGCAGCTAAGGTAGCTGCCGTAGATTTTTCTCAGAATCCCAGAATACACCCTTGGAAGTGGTTGCTGGTTTTGCCTGTATTTAATACCTGCTCTCCATGCCTACCACACCCCCTCTGCTGTCTTTGCTTTTGGGGTTTTTGGTTTTTTGTCACATGAAGGTCAAAGGAGTAGAAGTACTCTGTTCTCTAACCCAGAGGTCTCCAAGCAGAGCCTATTGAAAAGGTGCATGAGATCTGTCCAAGCGATGAGTTACCTCTCTGGTCCAGGAGCAGGGCAAGCAGATGTGAGGCAGGCAGGGGAAAGGGGAAGGGGATGGCAATGGTAAGAAAAGCCTAATTAGCAGCCCTGTTCACTTGTTTCTCCATTCCCCTGGCTTTAAATATATATATGCTGGGAACTCCTAAATTTATTCTCTAAACAAGACCATGCCCCTGAATTCCACACTCATATACCTCCAACCCAATACCTCCACTTGAATATCTAATAGATAAATAGACCTCTCTAATTTGGTCTTATTCCTCAAAATCTGCCATGATAGGGGTTCCTGGCTGGCTCAGTCAGTAAAGCACGTGACTCTTGATCTCAGGGTCATGAGTTCAAGCCCCACATTGGGCAGGCATGGAGCCTACTTAAAAATCTGCCATGATAGCATGGCATTCAGTGTGTGGGGGTGTGGGTATGTGTGCCTATGAGCTCCTTTTCCTAAGTTCTCTCCACTGGGGACACAGCCATCTGGGCGAGGAGTTTCAAATGAGTTTGGGTTCTCTTATACTCTCATCTCAATTTTGGGCTTCTGCTGCCTCTGACCAAAATTCTTTTCTAACCTTTTCAGTCTGAAGCTCATTGTCTTTCTCAGAGAAGACAACAACTTTGGAGTTCTGCTGTTCCTGTCTTCTATCAACAGGATAGAAGAAGGCATAGTGCCTTCAATTCCAAGAAAGATCTCTCTCCCCTGACTTTGTTCATACTCAGAACATAACTAATGAAGCCTCATGCGTCCATCCTAGACATTTCCTCCTAGCCTCGGCTCATTGGAGACTTTGAACCCGCCTGACATTATTCACATCAGCTGGTGATCCTCTTCTGGTTCATTCTGCATCTCATTTCCTACCACTCTCCCCACACTGATCCAGCCACAAGCACCTCCTTGCTGTTCCTTAAAGATGTTGAGCATATCCTGAAATCAGGGCCTTTGTATGTTCTGAACCCTTAGCTTGGGATGCTGTTTCCCCAGATCTTTGCAGGATTTGCTCCTCACTTCATTGTGTCTTTTTTTAGTTGTCTTCTCATTAGAAAAGCCATCCCTAATACCATCACTGAAACAGCACACACATATGCCCACCCCTGTGGTCATTCTCTGCCCTTACTCTGCTTCACTTTTCTTAGCAATTATCACCATCTGACACATATCTTTGGTTACTGTCTTGTCCCACTAGAATATAAGTTGCACAGGGACAAGGATTTTTGTTCATCACTACAATAGTGTTTGTCACATAATAGATGCTCAATAAATGTGTTAAAAATTAATGAGAGGCTCCTGGGTGGCTCTGTCAGCTAAGCGTCTGACTCCCAGTTTTGGTTCAGGTCATCATCTCAGGGTCATGAAATTAAGCTACCCCCCCACACCCCAGTCAGGTTCTACGCTCATCAGGGAGTCTGCTTAAGATTTTATCTCTCTCTCTCTCTCCTTCTGAGCCTTTCCTGCTCACTCTTTCTTTCTAACTGAATAAGTCTTAAGAAAAAAAAATCAATGATACCTAAATACTTCTCCAAAACATTGTTCCATGAGACCTACTTATAATTTTTCACCCTTCAATATGATTCTGAAGGCCCTAACAACAAATAATTATTTTTTTAAAGATTTTATTTATTCACAAGAGACAGAGAGAGAGAGAGAGAGAGAGAGAGGCAGAGGGAGAGGCAGAGGGAGAAGCAGGCTCCATGGAGGAAGACCGATGCAGGACTCGATCCTGGGACTCTAGGATCACATCCTGGGCCCAAGGCAGGCGCTAAACTTCTGAGCCACCCAGGGATCCCCAACAACAAATAATTCTGCTTGAGAATAATGATTAGAAAAGTGACTGGAAATAAAACTTAGATCTTGGAATTTCTATGACTTGATTTATGTTATACACAAAGCTGACCTGAAGATCTAATGTGGGGCAATACATGTGGATCACAGTACTCATTGGAATTTAGTGGGACAAGCCTAAAGCCTGGAGGCAGAAGGTGCTGCTCTATCTAAAAGGAGCATATCTTGGGGAGCCTGAGTGGCTCAGTTGGTTAAGCCTCCAACTCTGGATTTTGGCTCAGGTCATGATCTCAGGCTCATGAGATGGAGCCCCACTGTCAGGCTCTGTGCTCAGTGTAAAGTCTGCTTGAGATTCTCTCTCTCCTTCTGCTCATGCTCTCTCTAAATAGATAAATAAAATCTTTTTTAAAAAGGAGCATATCTTCTTGAAGGAGAGTTAAAGCCATAGTGTATATTAAATTAACATTCACTTAAATCTATAAGTATTGACATGGAAAGAAGCCCATGACATTCCATTAAGTGAAAAAGGCAGGAAATGAAATAACATGTACAGTAAGTTCCCTTTATACACTATTGGAGAGACAGATGTCTTGAGTCTAGAGGGATTTTATTTTTTTTCTAAAGATTTTATTTATTTATGAGATTGAGAGAGAGAGAGAGACGGAGAAGCAGAGGGAGAGGCAGGCTCTGCGCAAGGAGCCCAATGTGGGATTTGATCCTGGGACTCCAGGATCACGCCCTGGGCCGAAGGCAGGCGCTAAATTGCTGAGCCACCCAGGGATCCCCTAGTCTAGAGGGATTTTAATATTAATATGGTTACCTCTGGGTAGTGTCATTTTATTTTAGATATTTTAAAAATTATTTTTGTTTCTGAATTGTTTGACTTTCTTTTAAAGCAATGGGTGTGGATCATTTCCCCCAAATAATGCAGTTTTATTTGAAAGGGTCCACAAGGAACTGGGAAAAAGTGGTTGCCTCTGGAGAGTACCTGGAGAACTAGTTTAAAAAAAAGGAAGTAATCTTAGTTTTCATTCAATTTGTGTTTATATTAGTTGATTTTATACCACGTGCATGTATTATTTTAAATAAATATTATCTTATTATCCATATTTATTATTTTATTTTTACCCTTACATCATTTTAAATAAATGTATGTATATAGTTTATATATTTATTATTTCATTATGATATAGTATTTTGAAAGAAATATTATTTTTTAAGAAATGCAGGGATTTGGAAATCTTTTAATCTGAGAATAGATATTATAGGTATTCTATGTGAGATGTTATAGGCCACATAACCATTGAGCAGCTGAAAAGTTATTAAAATTGTGCTGCCAATTTCCCAAGCCCAGAAAAAAACAACTAGAGGGACTGTGGCTTTACTCCTAATTCTAACCAACAGGGGGAATCATTTGGGAAGTAGAAGTGATAAAAACCTAAAGAGAGAAAGAGTGAAAGTCTTTGACTTCCAGAAGGGGGATGGCTGAGAAAAATCTGATGTCCAAGTCCATAGCATGAGACTCTACAAAAAGACAATTCAAGAGGGTTGGGAAGCTCTCTGAAATGCCACTCTGACTGCAACTATAAATGATCTGGATAGAGGAAAATTTGGGAAGATTCTTAAGTCGGCCAGAGGATTTGTACTGGAAGTCATAGAGAAACTCAGATTTTTAAACATGAATTTTTAAGTGGAAAGAGGCCTTTTTTTCCAGTGAGGGGGGCAGATAGTAACCAAAGAAATATGTCAGATGGTGATAATTGATAAATAGACCGAAGCAGGGTAAGGGGGGCAGAGAGTAACCCAACAGGAATGAGTATATGTATGTTTCTTTCTGCTATGGTGCCAAGAAGACAATTGGGAAAACACCTGAATGAAGCGTGAGGGCAAGCTCTGCAAATATCTGGCCATTTCAGGCAGACAGTTCGGAAAATACAAAGGCTCTGATGTAGAGATAATGCTTGGCATCTTTAAGAAATAGCAATAGTTCAGAGTATAGGTAATAGTAAAAGATGAGCTCAAAAAGGTAGAGGAGAGCCAGATCATAGAGGGCCTCATAGGCTATAACAAGAACTTTGACTTTTATTCTAAGATGGATCATTATTGAGCAGTCTTGAGCAGAGAAGTGGCACAAGTGACTTATGACTTCTCATAAGTCGGTGTTGAATAGATGATTGTAGACAAGAATGCAAGCAAGGGGTGCCATTGTGGAGGTTACTCTAGTAATAGAGGTAAGAGATGTTTGTGTCTCAGACAGGGTTACTTTCTAGATATACGTTGAAGGCAGGGTCAACAAGATCTTTGATGGGATAGATGAAAGATGTTAAAAAAGAGAGAAAAGCCAAGGATAACTCCACAATGTTTGATCTGAATAAGTAGGTGAGTACTGATTCCATTTATTGAGATGGGAAAAATTGGAGGAGGATCATGCCTTAGAGAGAGATCAACATTGATATTAGACACTCTGAGCTTGAGATATCTACCAAAGAAGACATCCAAATGGCCAACAGACACATGTAAGATGCTCAACATCACTTATCATCAGGAAAATGCAACTCATTTTTGCTTTTGTTTCCCTTGCCTTCATAGATGTATCTTGCAAGAAGTTGCTGTGGATATGTGTGAATATGTGTGTGTATACAACAGAATATTACTCAGTCATAAAAGAATGAAATCTTGCCATTTATGACAACATGGATAGATCTAGATGGTATTATACAAGTAAAGAAACTCGGAGAAGACAAATACCATATGATTTCACTTGTACGGGGAACCTAATCACACACAAACACACACACACACACAAGAACGGAGGAAAAGCAGAAATAGACCCATAAATACAGAGAACAAACTGATGCTTGCCAGAGAGGAAGGAGGGTCTTGGGGGGGGGGGGATAGGCAAAATTGCTGAAGGGGTATGGAAGGTCTGGGCTTCTGGATGAATAAATTATGGGGATAAAATATACAGCATAAAGAATATAGTCAATGGTATTATAATGGCATTGCATGGTGACAGGTGACAGCTACACTTGTGATGAGCACAGCATAATATATAGGGTGGTCGAATTACTGTGTTGCACACCTGAAAACAATGTATCCTTGTATGTCAACTACAATTTTAAAAAGAGAAAAAAGATATCTGTTGGATATTTAAAGTGTAGATGTTGAGTTGGAGGTATATACATGCATGTGGAATTCAGGGGCATGGTCTTGTTTAGAGAATAAATTTAGGAGTTCCCAGCATATGTATATTTAAAGCCAGGGGAATGGAGAAACAAGTGAACAGGGCTGCTAACTAGGCTTTTCTTACCACTGCCATCCCCTTCCCCTTTCCCCTGCCTGCCTCACATCTGCGTGCCCTGCTCCTGGACCAGAGAGGTAACTCATCGCTTGGACAGATCTCATGCACCTTTTCAATAGGCTCTGCTTGGAGACCTCTGGGTTAGAGAACGGAGTACTTCTACTCCTTTGACCTTCATATGACAAACAAAACAAAACAAAACAAGAAACAAAACAACAGAGGGGGTGTGGTAGGCATGGAGAGCAGGTATTAAATACAGGCAAAACCAGCAACCACTTCCAAGGGGTGTATTCTAGGATACTGAGAAAATCTATTACCCCCACCCTGCATTTTCAAAAATGACAAAGTTAGATTGTGGACATGATAAATTTGTGATGATGTTTATATCAAGTAAGACTGTCAAATGGAATGGTAAAGGGGTGGTTTAGGTGAACCAAATAGAATTTGTAGTGGTTGCCATACCAGGAAGGATCTTTGGGACCCAACATGGGTTCACTAAGAACAAGGCATGGTTGACTAACTTTAATTCCTTCTTTGACAGGATTTCCAGATTGGTAAATATGGAAACATGGTGGGCGGAAAATCTGGAGAGCAGCCAGGCATTTGTAGGGACTCTTACTTAGGCATTGAGTTAGAAGTAATCTGCTGGTGGTGTGCTATAGAAGTCTTTCTTGATCAATGATTTCACTGATGATTTGTATATATAGAAAGCCCACTTGCTAGATTTAGATGTGACATAAAGTTGGGAAGACTAGTCAGCATCTTGGATGACTGAATTGAGATCCTAAAAATAATTTTACTTAATAGAATGATGGACAGAATTTAACACAATGAAATTCAATACAATAAATACATGATTTTGCACTTGAGCACAAAAAGAACTCATGATAAAGAGCTTTAAGTTTTGACTGAATATTCTCCAGTGTGATATATAATCTTTCAGGGAGTGGTGCCATGATGAAAAAAAAAACATATCAGGGTAAAAGGATAGTGATGGAGATGGGGCTGGGGTTCTTTTAGACACAATTGTCAGGGAAGGCCTCTCTAAGGAACTTATACTTGAACAAAATGATGTAAGGAAACAAATCTTGCTATTATCTGAGGGATGAATATTTCTGGTAGTGGGAAGAGAAAGGATAAAGACCCTGAGACAGGAATATGCTGTGCATGTTTGAGGAAAAGAAGGCCATGTGGAGGAGATTAAGTTAGAGAAGAAGCCAGGGGCTTCTTACAAGAAAATTCACAAAAGCTAGGAATATTTAGACTGAACGGTGGGGAAGGGGGAGGGGGGGAGCTTTGCAAAGAGGAGGAAGGGGTATTTATAGGTTTGTGATGTGTAGGATAGTTCAGACCCATTCTGGAAGGCAGCTCTTGATGCCCATTGAATCAATGAGTTGAATCTACTAGAAGAAAAATTTCCACCCAATGAAAAGTCTATCAGAGCTATTCAAGATGGATTGGGCTGTCTTATGTGACAGTGATCTCCATATCACTGGAGGGATCTGAGCTGACAAGAGGCTACCTCCACACTTGGAGGGAGGTAAGGGGCACAGAAAAACCTGGAAGGGATATTCCAGGCTCAGTGGGGGACTAGATTTGATGACCTTTAAGGCCTAAGAATAGGTTTCCTGAAATAACATTCCCTTGATACAAATTATGATTAAGGGAAATACTTGCCCACTGGTGGATCCAAGATTATGCACAATGTTCAAACTATATTTAATAGTCAAGACACTGAATCCGAATGTCAGAAAGCATCTGCGGATCTTTTCACACAAAATATGAGTGAAAAGGATCTAGGAGGCATCAGATTTACTGCAGTTAATACTATGTTTGGCTATTGGGATGCCTGGGTGGCTCAGCGGTTGAGCATCTGTCTTTGGCTCCGGGCGTGATCCCAGGGTTCGGGGATCAAGTCCCACATTGGGCTCCCTGTGAGGAGCCTGCTTCTCCCTCTGCCTATGTCTCTGCCTCTCTCTGTCTCTCATGAATGAATAAATAAAATCTTTTTTAAAAATACTGTTTGGTTACAGAGAGGTCCCTAAGCCTAAGTTACTAGTGATAACTAAGGATAGGATAGTTCCCCTACCTATGCCTTTTTCCCTTAAACAACGGAAGTATCATTTAGGAGAAATAGAACTGAACTAAATTGTCACTAAGCCAAACTTTTTTAATCAGCTTGGGCTGGCCTCTCTGCTACCCAACAATTAGCATGTTACTCATGTAAGGGAAAAATGGGAGCAAGGAGAGTTAGGAAAGGCCACTGCCACTCTGGACTCTTGGCAATGGCCATCCCCAGCTCCAGGCACAGGAGCATTCTTAACCATTCTAGCTTAGATTCCCCTGATGGCAGCATTGTAAATAATCAGCACTATTTGCTTCTGTTTCAAAACATGTCCTCCTCATCATTCAAAAACTCATTATTCCTCAATGCTGAGCCTACAGGGGCAGCTCAATTATGAGGTCATTCTGAAAGAATTCTGAAAGAAAAAAATGCATCTGCCTGAACAGTTAGAATGGGCTGTTAGAATGGGCCTGAATATATCAAATAACTGTGCAGTTCTCCACTTCCTTCTGGATCAACCTCAAAGATAGTTAAAAAAAAAACATCTATAGAATTATTGTGTTAAATTTTTAAAGTTTAGTCTTCAGTGACTTAGACAAATGTGTTAGAGGTCCATGGTACACTTGAAGTGATCAAATAGTGGTCTCCCAAATGTGGAGGACCAAGGAATGAAAAGACGGTCATTTAATATTAGGTTGAGAAAAGTAGAATTAAGCAGGTGATTTTTTTCCCGGCTCCCTTCACCCAAAAGAGACTCAACAAAATGTGTACATTTAAATTCTCCTCTTGGATTAAGTAAATGCTTTCCTTTGCTAGTATGGTTGATAAAGAAGGAAGCACATGGTTACTTAAAGAATAGAAAACATTTTTCTTTCTTTTTAAATATAGAGAAGTATAAATAAAAAAGGAAAGCTCGCAGAAAAGGACTTGAGCAAGCAATTCACAGTTGAGGAAATGCAAAGGACCTATGTACATAAGACAATATGCTCAACCAGAGTGGTGATCAGAGAAATACAAATTATAACCCTGATGAGATACCATATTGCCTAAAAGGTAGGAAACTTTTTAAAGACTGATAATATCCAGAGGGGATGAAGTGCTGGGCAAAATGGCATTCCCATGTATTCATAAATTAGCACAACTTCTTTGGAGGAGAAATTGGAAATATCTGCCAATGTCCTCGGCAAAATATCCTTTGACTCAATTTCACTCCTAGGAATCTGTCCTCTGAAGATACTCATGTAAGTGCAGAAAAATATATACATAGGGTCAGAATCATTGCAGCAGTATTTGAGAATAAGATATATATTCATCAGTGAGGAAATAGTTAAATAAAATAGTTAAATAAAATAGTTAAATAAAAATAAAAATAGTTAAATAAAATAGTAAAATAAAATAGTTAAATAAAATAAAATAAAATAGTTAAATAAAAAATAAAATAGTTAAATAAAATAGTTAAATAAAAATAAAAATAAAATATAGTACATACTCTGGAACACTAATGTTGCCATCACAAAAGGTTAGTAGATCTACATTACTGGATGTGCAAGAAGGTTCACAATTTATTGATACATTGCTTAGTGAATACAGCAACTTGTTTAATTGTATTCATTGTTAACTATACATACATATATACACAATTCCTGTGTATATACAAGTGAAAATGTAGAAAATGAGTAAAAAAATAAGCTTTCATTTTACAGCTGTACACACGTCAATAAATTAACAGCTGACATTTCTTGGGCACTTACTATATACTAGAAACTCTCACAATGTTTTATAAGTACTAACCCATTTAATCTCCATAACAACCCTAGGAGGTCAGCACTATTGCTACCCATATTTTAAAGATGACATAACAGAGGCACAGAGACCCTAGAGAGCCTACCCCAAGGTCAACGCGGCTAGTCTGCAGTCCTGCTCCAGAGCCAGTATTATTGCGCATAATTATTTTTTAAAAAATTAACATACATTTCTTTCATACATTTTAATCTCCCACAATTCCTACACTCAAAAGTAATCATAATAACATCCCCCCATGGTTACAGTTTTATTTATTATTACCCTTTTTTATTATTTATTTTTCTTATTTAAATTCAATTAATATACAATGTATTATTAGTTTCAGAGGTAGAGTTCAGTAATTCATCAGTTGCATATAACACCCGGTGCTCATAACATCCTGTGCCCTCCCTGATGCCCATCACCCAGTTCCCCATCCCCTCACCCACCTCCCTTCCAGCGACCCTCAATTTGTTTCTTATGATTAAGAGTCTCTTGTGGTTGTTTCCCTCTCTGATTTCGTCTTGTTTTATTTTTTTTATTCCCTTCTCCGTGATCCTCTGTTTTGTTTCTTAGATTCCTCATATTAGTGAGATCATATGATAATTGTCTTTCTCTGACTTATTGTGCTTAGTGTAACACCCTCTAGTTCCATCCATGTCCTTGCAAATGTCAAGATTTCTTTTTTTGATGGCTGAGTAGTATTCCATTGTGTATCTATATACCACATCTTTTTTTTAAAAAGAATTTATTTATTCATGAGTCACACACAGAGACAGAGACACAGGCAGAGGGAGAAGCAGGCTCCATGCAAGGAGCCCGATGTGGGACTCGATCCCGGGTCTCCAGGATCAGGCCCTGGGCCGGAGGCGGTGCTAAGCCGCTGAGCTACCCAGGCTGCCCAATACACCACATCTTCTTTATCCATTCAATGGACATCTCAGCTCTTGTTTGGCTATTGTGGACTATGCTGCTGTGAACACTGTGGTGCATGTGCCCCTTCGGATCATAATAACACTTTGACATATTTTCTTCCAGTTTTTTCTACACACTTGTAATGAGATCACACAGGATATACAGTTTTGTATTCTTATTTTTTCAATTTATATTATTTTACACACTCTTCCCATGATATTTTCATGATGACTCAAAGAAAATTCCCGATCTTTATAAATATATTTTTAAGGATGCATAATATCGCATCATTTGCATGTATTGTATTTACTTACACATTCCCCCACCATTATTTCTAACATTATAAATGACAACATGACAAACAAGTCTGTGCATAATTTTTAGTCTACTTCCCTCCAGACAGACTCTCTCAGAAGGGTAGTGACTGGGTCAAAGGAAACACACATTTTTAAGGCTTTTGTTACATATTGCCAAATTTATTTTCTTTTTCTAAAAAGATGCCTTTTCTGGAACCTCAGTACCCTTCTTCTTGTAATGTCCTAGTACACTCGCTACAGCAGTCTTTCCACATCCATATTTTATTTGTACTTGATAGACATATATATTGCGAAATGATTACCACAATAAGGTTAGTCTACACATACATAACCTCACACAGTTAGCATTTCAGGCACATATTTTTTTTTAAACAATTGAAGAAGGGCAAGGCTTAACCTGAAGACCTAAATCTCTAATGGCAGCATTTTACAGTACAGTGGCAACAAGAGAGAGAAGGGTTGAGAGTATGGGAACTTGCTGCCACCTCTTCTCACCCAACTAAGCTTTAGGCTGCTGGATTGCTTATATTAATGAGTCACTGATATAAATCTCTCACAGCTGTTGAGGGTTCTAGAATTTCTACTGAAAAGGAGGACTAAAAACCTTCAACTACAAGACCACTTCTCCTTCACTGTAGCCACTCACTTCCAACGTCAAGGCCCAGATCTAGTCAACACTAAGTACTGGCAGTCCTCGCTGTCCGTGGCAGTGGAGGATGTTGAAAATGAGGGTCAACTGAAACAGTGCAAAGCAATCTTAATCAGTGGGGGAGATTGCAGTTCTTTGACATTTAATTTTTTTGTCAAAATGTTAAAGAAAAAACTTCACTGTCCATTTCATTATAATTACATAAGGGAATGAAAAAATTGTGAAACTCGTATTTGTTTAGTACACTATAATTTACAACATTAGAAATGTTGACAATTAAAGTGCTTTATTTCTTTGTAAGAAATATATCAAGGGTAGTCTGAACAGTGCTCGCCTTCTTCTCATAACTTCTAATACCAAGAGAACATCTTTTCATGCCTTGGTAAATTGCCATACTCCTTTCAAAGTTTGGATCAGCTTCCCACATTTTATCCTTTGCACACTTAATATTGTGAAATATCTCCATGGATTCCTTCAGTGTGACCTCTTGCTGGTGTCACTTCCTTTGGAAAATCTATTCTTTTTGTCACAACTTTCACTTATGTTAGAAACTTCACCTTCACGAAGTTCCTCTGTGTAATTCTACATAAGATCCTCTGCATATCCGGGAGCTCTCGAATGGTGGCAGTGTCAACATTGCCATGATCCCACAGGCAGCTGTTTCTTCTATAACTCCATATACCTTTGATTTGAATTTCACTTTAAGCATTATATGTTTTTCTTTCTTTGCTGCACTTTCATCTTTGTTGGCCAATTCCTCCCTTTGTTTGAGTATCCATTTTTGTCAGTCATATGGGTTTATCACTGTGAACAGAGCGGGTGACACACAAGTGTAGGCTTTGCTCTCTCTGTGCACAAACTAAACAACATGAATCACCAATGCCAATCACCAACAGACTTTGAAGGAAGTGACAGGAATGGTCACTGATCAGGATGTGCATCCGTTATTAGGGAGTGAACTGTGGACTGCAAAGACCAATGAGCACAATCTGTACTTCATGCAATTGCACAGTTAATACGTGATGATAACTGAAATTTGAAGCATGTTGTTGGGTGCTGCTGTTATTGAACTAAACTCGGGTAAATCCATGGGTATGGAAACCACATGTCTCACTCGCTTGCAGTTTATTCTGAACAGAGCAGTCAGAGCAATCTTTAAAAAGCAGAAATCGGATCTGACACTGCCCTGCTCAAAACATATCAGTGACTCTCATTTTCCTCAAAGTAAAAGCCAAAGCCCTTCCTGTGATCGACAAGGCCCTCAGGATCTGCCCCTCCTCTACTACTACTCTTGATCTTCCTCCCTCCCCTCCAACCACAATGGCCTCCTCGCTATTCTATGAACACACCAACCACTCTCCTGTCTCAAAGCCTTCATGTTGGCTGTCCCAAGACTGTCCCCTTGGCCTAGGTCTCTCTCCCCACAGATGTCCACCTTTCCTTGCATTTTTAAGGTTTTTGAACAGAACTGATTTTCTCATAGAGACCTACGCTAACCACCCTACTTAATCCTGCAACCTGCTTCCTGTTCTCAACCCCAGCATGCCTGATCCACCTTGCCTGGCTCTGCCTTTTCTTCTTCCAGTAGCACTTATTACTATCTAACATACTACACAAGTTGCCTAGTTTTAAAATATAAATATTTTAATTTAAAATATAAAATATATTTAATATTTAAAATTTAAAATATTTATTTATCATTTCTCTGCCCTCGCAATAATGTAAGTTCCACAAAGGCAGAGAACTCTACATGTTTGATTCACTGCTGTTTACCAAGTAGCGAGGATAGTGCTTAGTATATAGTAGGTACAGAGTAAATAAATCTTGACTGTATAAATAGGATAAGCCAACCACTATTCCCAAGCATGTTTTTCTCAAACCACATGTTGCAAATATTTTTCAGAAAATAAGATCACCCTAGGTATATGGCACAAGGATTGAGTTGGGGGGATAAAACCCCAAATAGATACAATGTCAAGTTGTGCCTTGCAGAATAGCCTGAGATAAGGTTAACCCCAGGACGTTTATTCAATTAAGTGAGAACATGAAACTTATCACAGTTGCTTTTTTTTTTTTTAAAGATCTTATTTACTTCTTCATGAGAGACACAGAGAGAAACAGGCAGAGGGTGAAGCAGGTTCCTCACGGGGAGCCTGATGTGGGACTTGATCCCAGGATCCCTGGGATCATCACCTGAGCCAAAAGCAGATGTTCAACCACTAAGCCACCCAGGAGCCTCACTTTTTAAAAAAAGATCATTTATTTATTTATTTATTTGAGAAAGGGAGAGGGAGAGAGAGAGAAGGAGCAAGGGGAAAGGTAGAAGTAGACTCCTTGCTGAGCAGGGAGCCCAATGTGGGACTCGATCCCGGGACTCTGAGATCATGGCCTGAGCCAAAGGCAAATGCTTAACCAACCGAGCCACCTAGGCACCCCCACAAGTTGCTTTTAAGAGCAGCAAAACTCATTATTCTCTCTTCTAAGAGTTCCAGCCATTTCCTAAATGAACACACCTGTGATTTAAATCTTTTACCAGCTAAAATAGATTTTGGGAAGAGATGTGAATCTTTTCTTAAGCTGGGTCTACTGATTCAAGTCCCCAAAGGTATGCATAGCTCCTTTCTAGTTTACCTCAACCCTTAGTGAGGTCCATGGACACTACCAGTATGCTTAAAAGGAGTGCCCCAAGAGTCTTTGACAGTCATCTTCCACACATAAACAGATGGTGGCTTTTCTACCTTTAAGCAAAGGGACTCCTAATCCTCTTCCATTGCTGTTGTTCTAATTATCAGAGAGCATTTCCTCATTCATAATCTACCTGCAAGTGAAGGTCACTTCTCTTCCTCCTACAGAGATTAACTGATCTTCATCTTGATTCATATATTCAACTCTAATTCATCCTTTTCATCCCCGAACTGAATAACACCAATTCATTTTACTTTCTTCATATAGATCTTATTTTCCAGCCCTTTAAAAGGTCTTTTTCAAAATAAAATAAATAAAATAAAATAAAATAAAATAAAATAAAATAAAATATCTATTTCAAAAAAGTTCTCCATCCACTGCATAAGACGACCTTTTTGATGCAGGCCAGGCCGACTTCTCCACTCACTAAGTGATTTCTTGTGGTAGCAAAATTTAGCAGATAGTTGTTTATGTATCTGAAGTGTAGATTATCCCCACTCCCTGGGCAACAGTCTGCTCATTCAGAAATGCCTATTTTTGTCTTGAATCAAACTCTCTCTTTCTTGGTATTAGAAGACACCTAGTTTTGCATCTAAAATATTCCCGAAAACATATCCTGAAGTCCAGTGTTTTCCCCACTTGGAATTCCAGAAATGATTCTGGGAGAAGATGAGGTCTCCATGAGAATATTTTAATTTTATGTTGTTTTGATGCTTATCTAAACAAGACCTTTATGTAGGCATGCTATGAATCATCTGGATGGCCACCTTATAATAAGATTGACCTATGACTCCTGGGCTTGACTCTGTTTTTTATTTAAAGATCAAGGAGATTCCAAGCAGTGATACTTGGATGGTGCTGGGCTTATGGGTAAAGAAGAGAAATAAAGGCCAGATGTGTGTTGTAAAAGCAAAGGTTTCATGCTAGTATGAATGGGCAAAAAGGAGGGAAGGATGAGTTACCACTCAGTAGTAAGCATCCCATTTTTTAGATTTAAGCTAATTTAAATAGAATTCCTGCCACTTGCAACCCAAAGGGTCTAAACTAATGCAACTTCTAAATAAAATGTGTAAAGGTTTAAAAGTAGACCTAAAAATAGAAAAGACTTGAAACAATTCTAGGGTCTATCAAACACAATAGGTGAAATAAACAATGGTATGTATATTCCTACCATGGGATGCTCATCAGTTGTAAAAAAGAATGAGGAAACTCTTACTACACTGATATAGAAAATTCTCCAGGATATACTATTAAGCAAAAAGTGCATGATGCAAAACAGTATATATAGTATGCTGCCATTTGTGTAAGAAAGGGGTACAAACACAGATATTTACTTTTGTATCATAAAGAATCATTGCCTATAGTGTTGGGGGGTAGGGAAAATGGTACTATAGGTGAGACCTAAGCCTCTTCTGGGATTCCTTGTTACATCACTTTGACTTTTGAACCATGTAAATGCATTACCTATTCAAAACCATAATAAGAGCAAACATATCAACAGATTACTAGAGGGAGATATCTGTTTCCAGCGAGCTAGGAAATATAACCCCTCATTAATTTTTCCCTCAGACACTCTTTTCTGTAATCTATTTCTAGTATTTGCTATTTTTTCCCCGTTACAGTTGAGTACAGTTTTCTACCTGAGAATGTCCAGAGCAGCTGGTTGCCTCAACAAACTCATCTCTTCTGAGAACAGTTTGAATAAATCCAACCAGAAAGTAAATTATGTATGTTTTCAACCTTCAGTTGGAATTAGAGTGAATTAGAGTATTTAGATAAAATTTGAATCCCATTAGTCCAGTTATTAAAAGGATAGTAATATTATATCTTTGTTGATCACATTTGAATAGGAAGGGACTACCAAAATATTTTTCTACACTGAATTAATTGTCCCCAACTAAGGTAGATAATAGTTAAGTCTAAGTCAGCTGTCATCATTTCAACATAACTTTTGCCTTTTTGTTGATTACTCAACATTTGGATTTCTTGGGTAAATCTTGCTTTGTTAATAATACCTTTGAACAAAATTTTACAGTATTCTTATTCATTTGGAGCTTTGACTTCATCTACAGTAAGTGTTCTTAACCTAGGATCCACAGATAGAAGTCAGAGGACCTATTAACTTGAGTAGGAAAAATTACAGCTTTACTTCTACTAACCTCTAACTGAGATTAAGCAGTTCCTTTTGTTATGGTATAAGCAACAGACCAAAGAAATATCAGCAACATCTATGACTTGGTCACCAATAGAAATCACAGATATTTTCCTATCACTTTAGACTTGTAGATATTTCAAAATATCATTATGCTCATTACTACTTCAAAATTATAATAGTTGTTAAACCTACCAATAGATCTTATTTACTAAGTTCATAAAGATAAATCTGTATCTATCTCTATATAAGATTGTATTACAGATTTTCAAATAGTTGGATAACTTTTTCCATGTGATTATCTTCTTGGTAGTCCCACGTATTTCATTTTTGAAATAAGTGTAAATCTCCATGACCTTGGATTAGGCAATGGCTTCTAAGACATGACACCAAAAGTGTAAACAACTATAGAAAAAGTAGATAAATTGGACTTCATTAAAATTAAAGACTATTATGATTCAAATGACACCATTAAGAAAGTGAAAAGACAACCCACAATATGGAAGAGAATACTTGCAAATCATATATCTGACAAGAGACTTGTTTCTACAACATATAAAGAATTCTTACAAACCAATAATAAAAAACAACAACCCAATTTAAAAATGGGCAAAGCATTTGAATATACATTTCTCTAAAGATATACAAGTGGCCAACAAGCACATGAAAAGGTGCTCAAAATCATTAGCCATTAGGGAAATGCAAACCAAAGCCACAATGAGATACTACTTTACACCCACTAGGATTGCTATGATTTTTATTTTATTTATTTATTTTTCTAATTTTTATTTTTTTGTATACTTTTTATTGGAGTTCGATTTGCCAACATACAGCATAACACCCAGTGCTCATCCCATCAAGTGCCCCCCTCAGTGCCCATCACCCCGTCACCCCCACCCCCTGCCCACCTCCCCTTCCACCACCCCTTGTTCGTTTCCCAGAGTTAGGAGTCTCTCACATTCTGTCTCCCTCTCTGGTATTTCCCACTCATTTTTTCTCCTTTCCCCTTTATTCCCTTTCTCTATTATTTATATTCCCCAAATGAATGAGACCATATAATGTTTGTCCTTCTTCGATTGACTTATTTCACTCAGCAGAATACCTTCCAGTTCCATCCATGTTGAAGCAAATGGTGGGTATTCATTGTTTCTAATGGCTGAGGAATATTCCATTGTATACATAGACCACATCTTTATCCATTCATCTTTTGACGGGCACTGAGGCTCCTTCCACAGTTTGGCTATTGTGGACATTGCTGCTAGAAACATTGGGGTGCAGGTGTCCTGCTGTTTCACTGTATCTGTATCTTTGGGGTAAATCCCCAGCAGTGGATTGCTATAATTTTTTAAAAGTCAATAGCAAGTGTTGGCAAGGATGACAAATTGGAACTCCACATTGCTGGTGGCAATGTAAAATGATGCAGTCACTTTGGAAAACAGTTTGGCAGCTCTTCAAAAGGATAAACATAGTTATCATGTTTACCAGCAATTTCTACGTATATGCCTAGGAGGAAGGAAAACACATGTCCACACACAAACTTGTATACAGGTGTTCATAGCAGCAGTTTTCATAATAGCCGAAAGGTAGAAATAACCCAAATGTCCATCATCTGGTGAATAGGTAGACAAAATGTGATATTTCCATATACTAGACTACGATTCTGCCAAATAAGCCAAACACAAAAAGACAAATATTGTATGATTGCGCATAAGTGAAGTAGCCCCAACAGATTCATGGAGACGGAAGTAGAATAGTGATTACCAGGGACTGGGGGAGAGGAGAATTGGGTATTATTGTGTAAAGGTTGCAGATGATGAAAAATTCTGGAGATGGTTAGTGGTGATGGCTGCATAACAATATGAACATACTTAATGCCACTGAACTGTATACTTAAAAGTGGTTAAATTGGTCAATTCTAAGTTATGCATATTTTACCACTATAAAAAAAAAGGAATGAAATACTGATCCATGCTATTGCGTGAATGAACCTTAGAGATATTATGCTAAGTGAAAGAAGCCAGACCCCATTTATATGCTATAACCAGAATAGGCACATCTATAGTGCTAGAAAGTAGACTGGTGGTTGCCCGGGGTTGGGCAGTGGTCTGTTTCTCCCTGACACTTCTGCTCTCCAAGAAGGCACTGCTGCGGAGGTGACATCTCTCGATCTCTTTTGCTTGCTTGCCCTCCAAACATGGAACCTACCACCAACCTATGGGTGAGTTGGAGCAAGAGCCATTGGAGTCTGTCATGACAAGGGCAGAGCCTTTGCCCTACAAGTGGGAGCTGAATACAGGAAGGGAGCACCAGTCCTCTTGGCTGCAGCTCCCTGAATAGTGGCTCTGCAACATGGGGTTGGGGTGATGAGCCTGCCTTTTTGCTTTTTTAAGATTTTATTTATTCCTAAATAGAGGCAGAGAGAGCATGCATGAGTAGGGGAGGTGCAGAGGGAGACGGAGAGAGAGAACCCCGAGCCAACTCCGAGCTGAGTGCAGGGCCCAACGCAGGGCTTGATCTCACAACCCCAAGATCATGACATGAGCCAAAACCAAGAGTCGGATGCTTAACCAACTAAGCCACCCAGGCACCCCAGAGCCTGCCTTTCTGGTTGTGAAATAGTAGCCCTGGACTAGAATCTGGGGCAGAGGGAGCCCTCATCTTCTTAGCCACATCTAGGGACGGAGCTGCTATCAGTGACCTGGGGTAGGGTAGGGGATGGGAGCAGGTTTGGCTTAAATGACACAGAGTCTCACTTTTCTTACCAAGATTTAGTAGATTTTCTTGAATAAACATTTCTCCATTTTCTTTATGCCTTGAGACAATTTCCGGAGACTTTAAATATTTGTGTGTGTGTCTTAAAACATGATTTTTACCCTAATGGGTAAATGGTTGTTTTGCAGGGGGAATGTGCCAAACTTCTCCCACCACCATTCCAGAAGTCTCTCTTCCAATTTTTTTTAACTTCTTATTTTTTTCTTGCCTAATTACATCAGCCAATATGTCCAGAATAATGTTAAATAGTAATAGTAAACAGGCGGGTCTTGTTCCATACTTTAAAGAGGAAGGAAGGTTTAATTTGAATGACTCAGAAGGACAAACATTATATGGTCTCATTCATTTGGGGAATATAAAAAATCGTGAAAGGGAATAAAGGGGAAAGGAGAAAAAATGAGTAGGAAATATCAGAAAGGGAGACAGAACATGAGAGACTCCTAACTCTGGGAAAAGAACTAGGGGTGGTGGAAAGGGAGGTTCGTGGGGTGTGAGGGTGACTGGGTGGTGGGCACTGAGGGGGGCACTTGATGGGATGAGCCCTGGGTGTTATGCTATATGTTGGCAAATTGAACTCCAAAAAAAAAAAAAAAAAAAAGAATGACTCTGTCATTAAAGCTTAATTGCACCAAAAAGCCCTAAGGGACAGAATTTTGGGCCCTCTGCCTTAAGGAGCCATAATCAGAATTCAGAGTCCCTAAAGCATGCGAGGTACCCTGCATGCTGAGAAGAGTAGCTCCTTGTTTAGGGTGGTTTGTTCACAAGCAAAGGGAAACCGTTCCAATGGGATTTCTTGCTTCTGGTTTGACCTCAGGTGACTTCTCTTGGCTTAAACGTTAGGTCCTCCGCTAAGCACATCTTTTAAGTGACCATGGCCTGGGGCTGCCAATGAATAACAGCTTAAGAGACCCTGCTTAACAAATATGTCCTCTCTCTCCTGTCTAATCAGCCTATTCTCCACCGGTTCATTCCCTTGGTCAACAACGTGCTCAGGTTTTAAGTAGCCTGAAATGACCTTCCCTTGTGGCTGCTCCTCTTGAGTTACCATCATCTCTCCCTTTTGTTTCATGGTCCATGTTGAAAGGGTCCCTTTCTCTTTACTGCCTCTACTGACCTACCTTCACTTGCTACTTAACCCCTCATTTAACTCATCCCAAATTCCCTGAGTTCTCTAAAAGTGACTTCCTAACGGCCTCATCTCTGTCTTCATTTTCTAGATCTTTTTACTGCAGTTGACCCTATGGACTACGTCTTCCACTTTCAAATTATTTTGCCTCCCTTGGCTTCATTGGCAGTGTGCTCTCTATCCCCCTCTGTCCCTTCCTTTGGGTTCCTTTGCTGGAGTCCTTCCCAAATTCTCAGTAAGTATGGCTTGGCTTCTCCTGTATTATGTCCTGGTGTCATCCACCTCCCAGGGACCCTGGGAAAGCACTATCTGTGTTTTGCAATTAAAAAGAAAATAAATTAAAAAACATTTTTTGGATCCTAAACATATGACTTGCGATCTGTTATCTCTCCTGAACTCTTCCTTGTTTCTTAACTGCCTCTTAAACATTTCTATCTCGGTACATCCTCCAGAGAAGAGACATGAGCACTTGCCACATGCTAGATATTGTGCGAGGTACTCTATGTATATGCTCCCATTTAATCATCTCATTAATCCCACAAAGCAGATATTATTGCCCCAAATCTATAGATATGGAAAATGAGAGTCAGAAAGAAAAATTCCTTACCAAAAGCCAAACCCACGTGTTTCCAATTTCTATCGCCATGTTCTTTTTGAAAACTCACCACTACAAGTTATGGGCAATATATTCTAAAACCAAACTCATGATTCCCCTCTACTCCAAAACCAGTTCTTCCTCCATCTTTTTGTATTTCTGCTGATGATGCCATCATTGCTCCATTCAGCCACACTGGAAATTTCAGAGTCCTCTTCAACTTCTTTCTCTTCTTCTCTGCCCACATCCAACCAGTGATCCTGTGTGGCACTGCCTTTTGATTCTCTCCCATCTGCCCTTCTCCTTTGTAAATCAATTTGTACCACCCCGATCCATGCACCTCAAGTGCCTACGGAACTGATTTTGTGGTATCTAACTTTGCTTACCTTCTACTTGTACTGTCCAATCCATTTGTCCATCTTCCTCTAAGGCAAGTTCCATCGGTCTCTGTTTTCCCATCTGGAGATGAAAGGATTGGTTGTATTGTAAAAGAGGCTCCCAACTTTTTCACGACTCAAGACCCCCTTTTCTTTTGTTTTTAATTTGTGGAGCCCACGATTAGAAAAAAAATTCTAATGTTAAAATTTTCATTTGTTAAGAAACAATTAACTTGTTTTCCCATTAAAAAAATAATAATCGGGGCGCCTGGGTGGCTCAGTCGGTTGGGCATACGACTCTTGATTTCAGCTTAGGTCCTGATTGCAGAGTCATGGGATCAAGCTCCTGATCTCAGGGTTGGGCTCCGTGCTCAGCAGGGAGTCTGCTGGAGATTCTCTCCCTTTGCGCCTCCCCCTGCTCCTACTCTCTCTCTCTCTCTTCTCTCTCTGTCTCTCTAAAATAAGAATAAATAAATCTTTTTAAAAGTAAAAATAAATAATCAGACTTCATAACTGCCAATTAATGCTTCTGATCAGTGCCCCAGTTTGATTAATTCTAACCCCAAACAAATAACATTCATGTTGCAGTTGAAATGTACAGCCTTATTATGGAGAGGTACATGGCTCCCTGTAGTCTTTCTGAAATCCTGACAACCCCTCGAGAACCCTCGGTGTGATTGCCATGCCTCCTGGATGGTGACCACTGGGTAAGTAATCTCTAAGGAATCTTTCAGCCCTGCCAGTCTGTGATTCCTAAAGTACAGCACTGATCATGTATCTCCCCTGTTGATTATCCTGTAAGGGCTCCCCATTGCCTCCTAAATTAACTACAAACTACTTAGCCTGGAATTCAAAGCCTGCCACGCTCCAGCCCTAACATAATGTTTTTTTAAATTGTGAGCTGACAGCCGTGCTTGCATGAGCAACAAACTATTAAGTGCAAGCATACATGCAGAGTTTACTGTTCTAATCACAAATAAAACTGACAACAAAGTTAATCTGACACATACTTAATGATATACCTAATGGTTATTGTGTTGGGTGGTAATTAGTCATAAATGGTAAGCAGTTCGCATAAATGATTGTAATTAGTATTACTTTTCCACACTCAGACCAATTTTTCCAGTTTCCTTCCATACTATTAGTTCTTCAGCATCCCTAATCAGCATCCGTGCTGACAATTTTCGCTGATACCATGTACCATTTAATCATCATCATCACATACATGCGCACACTCTTCCATACATTATGAGACAAAAGGTCTTGGCTCTTCCTCTCTAGCAGCTGAGGTTTTGCTGTGCTCCCACCCCCACTGCCTCCTGGGACTGAGGTCCCCATGATAGGGTCACGTGCTTTGTGTCCTTTCTCCTGCCCAGCCCCCAACCCCAAGCCCAAAGCCTCTTCTACTCATCCCTATACTTGGGGTGCTCTGAGTGGCTCATCTCTATTTCAACCCCAGAACGCTGGTAGCTGCAGAAACTCATTCCCTTGCAACTATATTGTTTTTGGAGAGCAGAGGAAAAGCTACATTACATTTCCTGGGTTGTGCTGATGCAAGAGGAAAGGTCAATGAGAGAAGGGCCTTTCAGGGTTGTCAGTCCCGGATAGAAAGCATAATAAAGGGAGGTGGCAGCCGCTTGGGGCTCAGAGAGGAGAGATGTATTTACATCAGAATATGGTCATGGCTAAAACTTCATAATTGCAAACACAGGTATCAAAATGAAGGCAAATAAGATCTCAATTATACAGTTATTTGAAAATATTCCAGGTATTTCTTAAAGTCAGTACTCATCTTTGCTATATTATGTGCAAAGGCTCCTGAACCAGAAGTCAGAAGAGCAGGAGAGCAGTACTGGACAGGTTTCCCTTACTGGCTCACTGTGCGACAGCGGGCAAGCCAATGGCCTCTCTAATTGTGCATCTGTAAAATGGGTTTTAATACCAATGGTGCTGCTGTTTGACTAGGTACCCAGTCTTAAAACCTCGGAGACATCCTCAGGGCGGGCTGCCATGCATACCTCATCTCATTGGCCACCAAGTCCTGTATACGCTGGTTCCTAAATAATTTGAAGCAACCTGCTTCTCTCTATCCCTACCGCCAGCATCTGAATTGAGGCCCCCATCATCTCTCATCTGGACCACTGTGATAGCCTTCTAACTGGTCTCATTTCCATTCATGCTATTTTCAAATCCATTCTCCTCATGGCACATAGCATGATCACTTTTTAAATTTATTTAAAATTTGCATGACATAAAATGAAGCATTTTAAGTATGCAATTCAAAGGCATTTAGTACATTCCCAGTGTTAGGCAACCATCACTTCTATTTAATTCCAAAACACCTTCATCACTCCAAAAGGAAATCCCATACCCATTAAGCAGTCACTACCCATTCTCCCTTTCCCCAGCTCTGGAAACCACTAATCTGCTTTCTGTTTCTATAGATTTACCAATTCTAGATTATTTAATATACATGGAATCATACAATATGTGACCTTTTCTCTTTGGTTTCTTTTGATCAGCATGTTTTAGAGGTTCATCCATGTTGTAACATGTATCAGTATATCATTTCCTTTCAAGGCCAAATAATATTCAATTGTATGGATATACCACATTTGTTTGTCTACTCATCAGCTGATAGACACTTGTTATTTTTTCCCATCTTGAGGCTAAAGTGAGTAGTGCTGATATGAACATTTGTATGCATTCATTTGCTTAAATATGTTTTCAATTCTTTTTTTTAAATATACTCTTAAGTCTTATTTTTATTTAAAGATTTTATTTATTTATTCATGAGAGACACAGAGAGAGAGGCAGAGATACAGGCAGAGGGAGAAACAGGCTCTGTACAAGGAGCCTGATGTGGGACTTGATCCCAGAACCAGGATCACACCCTGGGCTGAAGGCAGACACTCAACCACTGAGACACCCAGGCGTCCCTATGTTTTCAATTCTTTTGTAGGAATGGAATTGCTGGTTCCTATGGTGATTCAATGTTTAACATTTTGGAGAATCAGCCAAAGTGTTTTCCAAAGCAAGTACACCATTTCACATTCTCACTACCAGCATGTTGGCTATTTATTTATATTCACTGGGGAAATATCTATTTAAGTCCTCTGACTAATCCTCAATCAAGTTGTTTGTCTTTTTGTTGTTGAGTTATAAGAGCTCTTTACATATTATGGATACTAAATCCTTTACATATGTGATTTGCAAATATTTTCTTCTATTTTTTAGGTTATCTTTTCACTATCTTGATAGTCCCCTCTGAAGCATATAAAGTTTGAATTTTGATGAATTCTATGTTATCCATTTTTTCTTTTGTTATCTATGTTTTGATGTCATATCTAAGAATCCATTGCCAAATCCAATGATATGAAGATATATCCTACATTTCCTTCTAAGAGTTTTACAATATTAGCTATTATATTTAAGTCTTTGATCCACTTCTAGTTAATTTTTATATGTAGTCTTAACTAGGGAGTCCAAATTCAATCTTTTGCATGTCACTATTCAATTTTGCAAGAACCATTTGTTGAAAAGACTATTATTTCCTAATTGAATGGTCTTAGCACCCTTGTCAAAAATCAATTGACAATAGATACATGAATCTGGACTCTCATTTCTATCCCACTGATCTATATGTCCATCTATATGTCAGTACCACACTGCTTTGATAACCGTAAGTTTTGTAGTAAGTTTGAGTCATCCAATGTTATTTTTGTTTTTCAAAACTGTTTTGACTTTTGGGGTCCCTTGCAATTCCACATGACATTTAGGATCTGTTTTTCCATTTCTGCAAAAAAAAAAAAAGCCATTGAGATTTTGATAGGGATTGCATTGAAGCTGTAGATTGCCTTGGATAGTGTCACCATTAAAGCAATATTGTCTCCCAATCCATGAACATGAGGCATCTCCATTTATTTAGGTCTTTATAATTTCTTTCAAATATGTTTTGAAGGGGCACCTGGGTGGCTCAGTGGTTGAGTGTCTGCCTTCAGCTCAGGTCGTGATCCTGGGGTTCCGAGATCAAGTCCTACATTGGGTTCCCGCAGGGAGCCTGCTTCTCCCTCTGCCTGTGTTTCTGCCTCTCTCTGTGTGTCTCTCATGAATAAATACATAAATAAATAAAATCTTAAAAAAACAAATATGTTTTGTTTTCAGAGTATAAGTTTTATACTTCTTTTATTAAATTCATTTCTAAACATATTATTCTTTTTGATGCTATTATAAATGAAACTGTCTTCATAATTTCATTTAAAGATGACTAAGCACTAAAGTATGAAAATTCAACAGATTTTTGGGTATTGATTTTGTATACTACAACTTTGCTGAATTCATTTATTAGCTCTAATTTTTTGTGGATTCTTTAGGATTTTTTATATATAATTTCATATCATCTGAAAATTGACTTTCCTTTCTTCCTTTCCAATATGAACACTTTTTTTCTTTCTAATTGCCCTAGCTAAAACTTCCAGTACAATGTTCAACAGAAGTGGTAATAGTGGGCACCCTTCTCTTGTTCCTGACCTCAAGGGAAAATCTTTCAGTCTTTCACCATTGAAAGACCATTATATTAGTTGTCTGTTTTTCATATAGGGCTTTTATATTGACAAATTTTCCTCTATTTCTAGTTTGTGAGTATTTCTATCATGAAACCATAGTGGGTTTTGTCAAATGTCTTTCAGTGTTAATTGAGATGTGCTTTTTTCCCTTTGCCTATTAATGTGGTGTAATACACCAAATGATTTTCATATGTTGAACCATTCTTGCATTCCTAGGATCAACCTCACTTGGTTATGGTGTATTAAACTTTTAAGATGGTGCTGGATTCAGTTTGCTGATATTTTGTTGAGGATTTTTATATCTATATTCATAAGGGATATTAGTATATAGTATTATTTTCTTGTGATGTCCAGTTAGAAACGTTTTCATTTGAACTCCAGTTAATTAACATACAGTATAATATTAGTTTCAGACGTACAATTTAGTGATTCAATACTACCATACAATACCCAGTGCTCATCACAAGTACACTCCTTTACCCCTATGCCCTATTTAACCCATCTCCCCACCCACCTCCCTTTCTGGTTACCATCAGTTCTCTACAGTTAAGAGTGTTTCCCAGAATGCCTGGGTGGCTCCGCAGTTGAGCATCTGCCTTCAGCTCAGGGCATGATCCCAGGATCTGGGATCAAGCCCTGCATTGGACTCCCTGTGGGAACCTGCTTCTCCCTCTGCCTAGGTCTCTGCCTCTGTCTCTCTTTGTGTCTCTCATGAGTAAATAAATAAATAAATAAATAAATAAATCTTTAAAAAAGAGAGTCTGTTTCTCAGTTTGCCTCTCTTTTTTATTCCTTTGCTCATTTGTTTCTTAAATTCCTCACAGGAGTGAAATCATATGATATTCATCTTTATCTAACTACTTATTTCATTTAGGATAATACTGTCTAGCTCCATCCATTTCATTGCAAATGGTAAGATTTCATTCTTTTTAGTGGCTGAGTAATATATGAGTATGTGTGAATACATATGTATATCTATGTATACACACACACCCCCATATACACATACCACCTCTCCTTTATCCATTCATCTGTCAATGGATACTTGGGCTGTTTCCATGATTTGGCTCTTGTAGATAACGCTGCTATAAATATCAGGGTGCATGCATTCCTTCAAATCAGTAATTCTTTTTATCCTTTGGGTAAACATCTAGTAGTGCAATTGCTGGAACATATGGTAGTTCTATTTTTAAATAATTTATTCACTTACTTATACTTATTTTAGAGAGAGTGTGCATGTGAGCAAGAGGAGGGGCAGAGGAAGAGGGAGAGAAACTTAAGCAGACTCCACATTGAGCTCAGAGCTCGAGATCATGACCTGAGCTGAAACCAAGAGTTGGAGGTTTAACTGACTGAGCCACCCAGGTGCCCTAGTAGTTCTATTTTAACTTTTTGAAGAACTCCATACTGTTTCCCAGAGTGGCTACACCAGGTTGCACCAACAGTGCAGGAGGGTTTCCCTTTCTCCACATCTTTGCCAATACCTGCTGCTTCCTGTGTTGTTGATTTTAGGCATTCTGACAGGGTAATCTGATATCTCATTGTAGTTTTGATTTGCACTTCCCGGATGATCAGTGATTTCAAGCATCTTGTGATGTTATTGTATGGCTTTAGTATCAGGGTAATGCCGGCCTAATAGAATGTGTTAGAAAGTGTTAATTCCTCACTTACTTTTTGTAAGTTTGAAAAGGATTGATGTTAACTTTTCTTTCAATATTTGGTAGAATTCATCAATGAAGCCATTTGGTCATGGACTTTTCTTTTTTTAGGATGTTGTTTACTGATTCAGTCTCTGCACTTGCTTTAAGTCAATTCATATTTTGTATTTATTTTAAGTCAGTTTTGGTAATTTGTGTGCCACTAGAAATTCGTCCATTTTATATAGGTTATCTAATTTGTTGGCATATAATTTTCATAGTACTTTGTTATAGTCCTTTCTGTTTCTTTAAGGTCTGGAGTAATAATGTCACTTTCATTTATAATTTTAGTAATTTAAACCTTCTCTCCTGTTTTCCTGATCAGTCTAAAATAAAGGTTTCTCAGTTTTGTTGATCTTTTCAAAAGAGCCAACTTTTGATTTCATTGATTCTCTCTATTGTTTTTATATTCTTTATTTTAATTATCTGCACTCTAATACTTATTATTTCCTTCCTTCTGGTAGCTTTTGATATTAGCTTGCTCTTCTTTTCCTTAAGGTGTAAAGTCAGGTTATTGATTTGGGATCTTTCTTCTCTTATAATACAAGCATTTACAGCTATAAATTTCCCTCTGAGCACTACTTGTCTTTGACCCAATACATGTCAGTATGTTGTGTTTTCTGTGTGTGTTTGTTTTTATTCATCTCAAAGTATTTTCTTTTTTTTTTTTTTTAATTAATTTTTATTGGTGTTCATTTACCAACATACAGAAAAACACCCAGTGCTCATCCCGTCAAGTGTCCACCTCAGTGCCCGTCACCCATTCCCCTCCAACACCCGCCCTCCTCCCCTTCCACCACCCCTAGTTCGTTTCCCCGAGTTAGGAGTCTTTATGTTCCGTCTCCCTTCCTGATATTTCCCAACATTTCTTTTCCCTTCCTTTATATTCCCTTTCACTATTATTCATATTCCCCAAATGAATGAGAACATACACTGTTTGTCCTTCTCCAATTGACTTATTTCACTCAGCATAATACCCTCCAGTTCCATCCATGTTGAAGCAAATGGTGGGTATGTGTCGTTTCTAATTGCTGAGTAATATTCCATTGTATACATAAACCACATCTTCTTTATCCATTCATCTTTCGATGGACACCGAGGCTCCTTCCACAGTTTGGCTATTGTGGCCATTGCTGATAGAAACATCGGGGTGCAGGTGTCCCGACGTTTCATTGCATCTGAATCTTTGGGGTAAATCCCCAACAGTGCAATTGCTGGGTCGTAGGGCAGGTCTATTTTTAACTCTTTGAGGAACCTCCACACAGTTTTCCAGAGTGGCTGCACCAGTTCACATTCCCACCAACAGTGTAAGAGGGTTCCCTTTTCTCCGCATCCTCTCCAACATTTGTTGTTTCCTGCCTTGTTAATTTTCCCCATTCTCACTGGTGTGAGGTGGTATCTCATTGTGGTTTTGATTTGTATTTCCCTGATGGCAAGTGATGCGGAGCATTTTCTCATGTGCTTGTTGGCCATGTCCATGTCTTCCTCTGTGAGATTTCTCTTCATGTCTTTTGCCCATTTCATGATTGGATTGTTTGTTTCTTTGGTGTTGAGTTTAATAAGTTCTTTATAGATTTTGGAAACTAGCCCTTTATCTGATATGTCATTTGCAAATATCTTCTCCCATTCTGTAGGTTGTCTTTTAGTTTTGTTGACTGTATCCTTTGCTGTGCAAAAGCTTCTTATCTTGATGAAGTCCCAATAGTTCATTTTTGCTTTTGTTTCTTTTGCCTTTGTGGATGTATCTTGCAAGAAGTTACTGTGGCCAAGTTCAAAAAGGGTGTGGCCTGTGTTCTCCGCTAGGATTTTGATGGAATCTTGTCTCACATTTAGATCTCTCATCCATTTTGAGTTTATCTTTGTGTATGGTGAAAGAGAGTGGTCCAGTTTCATTCTTCTGCATGTGGATGTCCAATTTTCCCAGCACCATTTATTGAAGAGACTGTCTTTCTTCCAATGGATAGTCTTTCCTCCTTTATCGAATATTAGATGACCGTACATTTCAGGGTCCACTTCTGGGTTCTCTATTCTGTTCCATTGATCTATGTGTCTGTTTTTGTGCCAGTACCACACTGTCTTGATGACCACAGCTTTGTAGTACAACCTGAAATCTGGCATTGTGATGCCCCCAGCTATGGTTTTCTTTTTTAAAATTCCCCTGGCTATTCGGGGTCTTTTCTGATTCCACACAAATCTTAAAATAATTTGTTCTAACTCTCTGAAGAAAGTCCATGGTATTTTGATAGGGATTGCATTAAACGTATAAATTGCCCTGGGTAACATTGACATTTTTACAATATTAATTCTGCCAATCCATGAGCATGGAATATTTTTCCATCTCTTTGTGTCTTCCTCAATTTCTTTCAGAAGTGTTCTATAGTTTTTAGGGTATAGATCTTTTACCTCTTTGGTTAGGTTTATTCCTCGGTATCTTATGCTTTTGGGTGCAATTGTAAATGGGATTGACTCCTTAATTTCTCTTTCTTCAGTCTCATTGTTAGTGTATAGAAATGCCATTGATTTCTGGGCATTGATTTTGTATCCTGCCACGCTACCAAATTGCTGTATGAGTTCTAGCAATCTTGGGGTGGAGGCTTTTGGGTTTTCTATGTAGAGGATCATGTCATCGGCGAAGAGGGAGAGTTTGACTTCTTCTTTGCCAATTTGAATGCCTTTAATGTCTTTTTGTTGTCTGATTGCTGAGGCGAGGACTTCCAGAACTATGTTGAACAGCAGTGGTGAGAGTGGACATCCCTGTCTTGTTCCTGATCTTAGGGGAAAGGCTCCCAGTGCTTCCCCACTGAGAATGATATTTGCTGTGGGCTTTTCGTAGATGGCTTTTAAGATGTCGAGGAAAGTTCCCTCTATCCCAACACTCTGAAGGGTTTTGATCAGGAATGGATGCTGTATTTTGTCAAATGCTTTCTCTGCATCTAATGAGAGTATCATATGGTTCTTGGTTTTTCTCTTGCTGATATGATGAATCACATTGATGGTTTTACGAGTGTTGAACCAGCCTTGTGTCCCAGGGATAAATCCGACTTGGTCATGGTGAATAATTTTCTTAATGTGTTGTTGGATCCTATTGGCTAGTATCTTGTTGAGAATTTTTGCATCCATGTTCATCAGGGATATTGGTCTGTAATTCTCCTTTTTGGTGGGGTCTTTGTCTGGTTTTGGAATTAAGGTGATGCTGGCCTCATAGAACGAATTTGGAAGTATTCCATCTCTTTCTATCTTTCCAAACAGCTTTAGTAGAATAGGTATGATTTCTTCTTTAAACGTTTGATAGAATTCCCCTGGGAAGCCATCTGGCCCTGGACTCTTGTGTCTTGGGAGGTTTTTGATGACTGCTTCAATTTCCTCCCTGGTTATTGGCCTGTTCAGGTTTTCTATTTCTTCCTGCTCCAGTTTTGGTAGTTTGTGGCTTTCCAGGAATGCGTCCATTTCTTCTAGATTTCCTAATTTATTGGCGTACAGCTGTTCATAATATGTTTTTAAGATCGTTTGTATTTCCTTGGTGTTGGTAGTGATGTCCCCTTTCTCATTCATGATTTTATTAATTTGAGTCTTCTCTCTCTTCTTTTTAATAAGGTTCGCTAATGGTTTATCTATCTTATTAATTCTTTCAAAGAACCAACTCCTGGTTCTGTTGATCTGTTCCACAGTTCTTTTGGTCTCGATATCATTGAGTTCTGCTCGAATTTTAATTAACTCTCTTCTTCTGCTGGGGGTGGGGTCTATTTGTTGCTTTTTCTCTAGTTCCTTTATGTGTAAGGTGAGCTTTTGAATTTGAGATCTTTCCAGTTTTTGAATGGATGCTTGTATTGCGATGTATTTCCCCCTCAGGACTGCTTTTGCTGCATCCCAAAGATTTTGAACGGTTGTATCTTCATTCTCATTAGTTTCCATGAATCTTTTTAATTCTTCCTTAATTTCCTGGTTGACCTTTTCATCTTTTAGCAGGATGGTCCTTAACCTCCACGTGTTTGTGGTCCTTCCATACTTCTTGTTGTGATTAAGTTCTAATTTCAAGGCATTATGGTCTGAGAATATACAGGGGACTATCCCGATCTTTTGGTATCGGTTCAGACCCGATTTGTGACCCAGTATGTGGTCTATTCTGGAGAAAGTTCCATGTGCACTTGAGAAGAATGTGTATTCAGTTGAGTTTGGATGTAAAGTTCTGTAGATATCTGTGAAATCCATCTGGTCCAGTGTATCATTTAAAGCTCTCGTTTCTTTGGAGATGTTGTGCTTAGAAGACCTATCCAGGGTAGAAAGAGCTAGATTGAAGTCACCAAGTGTATTATTATCAAGGTATTTCTTGAGTTTGGTTATTAATTGGTTTAAATATTTGGCAGCTCCCACATTCGGGGCATATATATTGAGGAGTGTTAAGTCCTCTTGTTGGATAGATCCTTTGAGTATGAGATAGTGTCCCTCTTCATCTCTCACTATAGTCTTCGGGGTAAATTTTAATTTATCTGATATAAGGATGGCAACCCCTGCTTTCTTTTGAGGACCATTTGAATGGTAAATGGTTCTCCAACCTTTTATTTTCAGGTTGTAGGTGTCCTTCTGTCTAAAATGAGTCTCTTGTAGACAGCAAATAGATGGGTCCTGCTTTTTTATCCAGTCTGAAACCCTGCGCCTTTTGATGGGGTCATTAAGCCCGTTCACGTTCAGAGTTACTATTGATAGATATGAGTTTAGTGTCATCATATCTATTCAGTCCTTGTTTTTGTGGATTGTTCCACTGAACTTCTTCTTAAAGGGGAATTTTAAGAGTCCCCCTTAAAATTTCTTGCAGAGCTGGTTTGGAGGTTACATATTCTTTCAGTTCCTGCCTGTCTTGGAAGCTCTTTATCTCTCCTTCCATTTTGAATGAGAGCCTTGCTGGGTAAAGTATTCTTGGTTGCATGTTCTTTTCATTTAGGACCCTGAATATATCCTGCCAGCCCTTTCTGGCCTGCCAGGTCTCTGTGGAGAGGTCTGCTGTTACCCTAATATTCCTCCCCATAAAAGTCAGGGACTTTTTTTCTCTTGCTGCTTTAAGGATCTTCTCCTTATCTTTGGAATTTGCAAGCTTCACTATTAAATGTCGAGGTGTTGAACGGTTTTTGTTGATTTTAGGGGGGGATCTCTCTATTTCCTGGATCTGAATGCCTGTTTCCCTTCCCAGATTCGGAAAGTTTTCAGCTAGGATTTGTTCAAATACATATTCTGGCCCTCTGTCCCTTTCGGCGCCCTCAGGAACCCCAATTAAACGTAGGTTTTTCTTCCTCAGGCTATCATTTATTTCCCTTAATCTATCCTCATGGTCTTTTAATTGCCTGTCTCTTTTTTCCTCAGTTTCCCTCTTTGCCATCAACTTGTCTTCTATGTCACTCACTCGTTCTTCCACCTCGTCAAGCCTCATCATTAGGACTTCTAGCTTGGATTGCATCTCATTTAATTGATTTTTAATTTCTGCCTGATTGGATCTAAATTCTGCAGTCATGAAGTCTCTTGAGTCCTTTATGGTTTTTTCTAGAGCCACCAGTAGCTGTAAAATAGTGCTTCTGAATTGGCTTTCTGACATTGAATTGTAATCCATATTTTGTAACTCTGTGGGAGAGTGGGCTGTTTCTGATTCTTTTTTTTGAGGTGAGGTTTTCCTTCTAGTCATTTTGCTCAGTGCAGAGTGGCCAAAAACAAGTTGTATTGGGAAAAGGAGAAAAAGAGAGAGAAGGAAATAAAAGAGAAAAAGAAAAAAGAGAAAGAAGAAAAAATAGGGGATAAAGAGAAGAAAAAGAAAGAAAAAGAAAGAAAGGAGAAAAAAGAAAAAAAAAGGGGGGGTGGGGCGGGGTAAGCAATCAGAAATCAAGAAGAAAGAGAGAAAAAAAAAAGCACAAAACAAAACAAACAAATAAAAAAAAACACACACAAAAAAAACCATAAAAACAAAAACAAAAAAAACCAAAAGCAAAAACCACGGGGGAGTATCTTCCGATTCTGTGTACTTTAAGTCCCTTGACTTCCCTTGGAACTGGTCCGTGTCGCTGGTCTTCTGGGGGAGGGGCCTGCTGTGCTGATTCTCAGGTGTTAGCACTTGGGGGAGCTGCTCTGCCCCTGCCTGGTGCAGGGCTCAGTGGGGGTTGTTCACCCCGTGAGGCCCCGAGAGGAAGCCACAGTGGCCGGGGCTGTTGGATTCGCGGTCCTGGCGGTGCAGCCCCCTCCGCGGAGCCGCCGCCCGAGCCCCTCCGAGCTGTTATCGGAGCCGCGCCGCCCCCTCCGCGGGCTTCTTCCTCCGCCGAGCCGCCGCCGCTGAGCTGTTCCCGGAGCCGCGCAGCCCCCTCCGCGGAGCCGCCGCCCGAGCCCCTCCGAGCTGCTCCGGGTCCCGCCGAGCGCTGCAGCCCTTAGGGAGCTCGGCGCACTCTCCGGGGCGCAGTTCCTCTGTTACTGTCCCAGGGAGCCCGAGGGCATCCCCGCCTTTCTGGGGATCCTGCTCCAATTCCCCGGGAGGCCTTTCCGCGGGGAAGGTCGGTGCAGCTCCTGCTCCTCCGGGACGGGGCTCTCCTGTCCTGGGGACACTCGCCCCGGCCTCAGCCCGGCTCCTCGCGGGGCCCCTCCCCCTTGGAGGCCTTTTGTGTCTTTATTTCTTTTTCCCCGTCTTCCTACCTTGATAGAAGCGCGAACTCTTCTCACTGTAGCGTTCCAGCTGGTCTCTCTTTAAATCTCAGGCCGAATTCGTAGATTTTCAGGATGATTGGATGGTTTTCTAGGTAATTTGTTGAGGACAAGTGACTTGGAGACCCTGCTCTGCCGCCATCTTGCCCCTCTCCCTCTCAAAGTATTTTCTAATTTTACTTGTAATTTCTTTTGCAACTCAATGGTTAAGAGTGTGTTAATTTTTACATTTAGAGAAATTTGTGTTTTCCTCCTCTTATTGCTTTCTAGTTTCATCCCAGTGTGATTAGATTCTTTGTATGATTTGAAAATTTTCATTTATTGAAACTTCTCTTGTGACTTAACATATAACTTACCCTAAAGATTGTTCCACATGCACTTGAAAAGAATTTGCTTTCTCCCGCTGTTAGACCGTATGTTGTATATATGTCTGCTAAATCTAATTAGTTTTAAAGTGTTGTTCAATCTCCAGTTTTCTTATTCATTTTCTGTCTACTTGTTCTATCCATTATTCGACATGGGATATTTAAGTCTACTAACTACTATTGTACAGATGTCTATTACTCCTTCAATTCTATCAGTTTTTCCTTCATATATTTTGGGGCTCTGTTATTAAGCTCATATATGTTTATCATTGCTATATTTTCTTGATGAATTATCCCTTTGATCAATACATACTGATCAATTACGTACGTAATGCATCCTTTGTCTCTTGTGGCAATTCTTGACTTAAAGTCTATTTTGTCTGATATTAGTATAGCCACACCAGCTCTTCTGGTTACTATTTGCATGGAACATATTTTCCCTTCCTTTTATTTTCAACCGATTTGTGTCTTTGAATCTAGTTACTCTTCTATGGATGGATATTTGAACTATGTTTATTTGTCCATTCTGCCAATGTCTGCCTTTTACTTGGAGAGTTCGGAGAGTTTAAACCATTTTATCTAAAGTGATTACCGGGGCACCTGGCTCACTCAACTCTTGATCATGGGGTTGTGAATTTTAGCCCCAAGTTGGGCATAGAGATTACTTTTAAAAAGTTTAAAAATGAATAAATACTGATAAGACCAGACTTAACTTTTGCCATTTTGTTAATTGTTTTCTGTATGTCTTATACTTTTTTTCACTCCTTAATTTCTCCATTACTGCCTTCTGTTGTGACTGATTTTTCCCCCTAGTGTACCATTTTGATCCTCTCTGTTACTTTCTGTACATTTTTAGTTTATTTCTCAGTGATTACCTTGAGGTTTACTATGAATATGTTAATTTTGAAACAATTAAGTTTAAATTAGGACCAATCTCCTTTTAACAGTATACAAAATTCTGCTGCATTACAATTCCTTCCACCCTTTATGTTACTGTCACAAACTTCATCTATCGGCATTGTGTGTCCATCAACAAAGACTTATAATAATAATTTTAAACATTTACCTTTTCGTTTTTTTAGTTTTTAAAAAGATTTTATTTATTTATTTATTTATGAGAGAGGGAGAGAGAGAGAAAGAGAGAGAGAGAGAGGCAGAGACATAGGCAGAGGAAGAAGCAGGCTCCCCGCAAGGAGCCTGATGCAGGACTCTATCCTAGACCCTGGGATCACAACCTGAACCAAAGGCAGACGCTCAACTACTGAGCCACCCAGGTGTCCCAGTTTTTAAAATTTTTTAAACGATTTTATTTATTGATTTGACAGAGGGAGAGCACAAGTACAAACAGGGGGAGTGGCAGAGGAAGAGGGAGAAGCAGGCTCCTCGCTGAGCAGGAAGCCTGATGCAGGGCTGGATCCCAGGACCCTGGGATCATGACCCAAGAAGAAGGCAGATGCCTAACCAACTGAGCCTCCAAACATTTGGAGCCAGCCCTAAATATTTGCCTTTTAAATCATATAGGAAAAAGAAGAATTTAAAACCAAAAATGCAATACTATTCTCTTTTCCATTTATTTTTATGACTATCTTTACTGCTCCACCTTATTTCTTTGTTTGCTTTCTAATTATTGTCCAGTGTCCTTTCATTTTAGACTAGAGGACTCCCTTTAGCACTTCTTATAAGGTAGGTTTACTAGTGAAAAACTCTTTCAGCTTTTATCTTGTGATATCTTAATTTTTTCTTCATTTGTGAAAGATAGTTTCATGGGACATAGAATTTTTAGTTTACAATTCTCTCTTTTAGCACTTTAAATATGTCATACCAGTGCCTTCTGCCCATCATGGTTTCTGAGGATCAATTGGCTATTAATCTTATTGAGTAGCCTTTATATATGATGACTTACTTCTGTCTTGCTGACTTCAAGTTTTACTTTCTCTTTTATTTTGACAATTTGACTATAATGCATGTTAGTGTGGATCTCTTTGAGTTTATACCAGCAGTTCTTTCTGCTCCTTTTTTTTCTCTTCCTCAGAGACTCTTATTAACAATATATTCATTTGTTTGAAGGTTTCCCTCAGGTTTCTTAGCCTCTGTACATTTTTAATTATTTTTTATGTTCCTCAGATTTGATAATCTCAATCGACCTATCTTCATGTTTTATAATTATTTTTTTATTCCTGGTTAAATCTGCTGTGGAACCCCTCTTGACTTTTTCATTTTAGTTTTTATGCTTTTGAGTTCCAGAATTTCTATTTCCTTCATTTTTATAATTTTTATCTCTTTATTGATATGCTCTATTTGTGAGACATTGTTCTCCTGATTTCCTTTAGTTTTTTTCCATGACTTCCTTTAGATCTTTTAGCATATTTATGACAGTTACTTTAAAGTCTTTGTATAGGAAGTCCAGCATTGAACTTCCTCAGGGGCAGTTTCTGATCATTTATTTTTTTCCTGTGCCTGCAACCACTAATCTGTTCCTTTTTTTTTAATTTTTATTTATTTATGATAGTCACAGAGAGATAGAGAGAGGCAGAGACACAGGCAGAGGGAGAAGCAGGCTCCATGCACCGGGAGCCCGACGTGGGATTCGATCCGGGGTCTCCAGGATCGCGCCCTGGGCCAAAGGCAGGCGCCAAACCACTGCGCCACCCAGGGATCCCTAATCTGTTCCTTTTTTAAAATTATTATTTCAAGAATATTATCTAAATGAAATCACTCAGCACATTTTTCTCTAAAAAAAAGTTGATATTAGTTGAAAAAAATTAAAATGTACCATTGAGAATGATGGCCAAAGTAAATGGCTATAAAGGTCACCTGGAGTATAAAAGTCAGGGTGTCCCTCAGAAGCCTAAATAGAGGATACATTTACCATGGATTACGGCAAAGGAGAGGGGAAAATCGTGGGAAGCAGTGGCAGTAGTCTTTGAAGTGGATGGGGAAATAATATCGATAGCAGCTACCATGTGTTGAGCAATATGTTGTGCTAGGCATTGGTCCAAGGGTTTTATGTATACTATTTCCTTCCTTCCTCCCAACAACCCTGTCTGGTAAGTCCTATTATTGTCCTTCTTTAAAAATGAAGACACTGAGTTTCAGAAAGGTTAAGTAACCTGCCCAGTTTTATACAATTAGTAAAGTTCAGAGCCAAATATCAAATCTGCTTTGTATGGTCATAGGGCAGGTGTCCACATGAAGCTATTGTTTCACTGTAGAGGCTTGGATCAAGAAGGCAGAGTGGTTTTCTATAAAGGCTGTGGGCTTCTATCAGTAATGCCAAGAGACGGGGACAATAACCTAGAAAAAGCAAGAGGGGCACCTGGCTGTCAGTAGAGCATGCCATTCCTGATCTCACCCATGTTGGGTGTAAAGATTACTTAAAAATAAATAGTGTAATTTGGTATCAAAAGTTCTATGATAGAATAAGAATCTTTTTGATTTGATTTTAGGTTATCCATTCTTTGTGATTTTATACACACACACATCTCCTGATTTTATTGACTGTCCTCATCTAAGTAAGAAGGATCTCTTGTTTAGATGATGGCCTTAGAGATGTAACTTTAATTCCTTACATACCTTACCAAAAGTGTCACATTCTGTCAGTAGTTTTACACAAGGGGCTAGGATATTTTTTTCTGTAAAAAAGGACCAGATAGTATTTTTAGCTTTGTTGGCCATATAGTGTTTGACTCAATGACACTGCTATTACACAAGAGTAGTCACAGACAATACACAAATCAATGAGTATGGCTCTGTTCCAATAAAACTATCTTTGCATCCTTTTTATGGCTGTGTAGTATTCCATTGTGTATATATACCACATTTTCCTTATTCATTCATCTATTGACGGACACTTAGGTTATTTCCATGTCTTGGCTATTTTAAATTATGCTGCAATAAATAGGAAGTGGTCCTAAATTGGCCCATAGTCCATAGTTTGCCAACCCTGGTTTTAGAGCATAAGAAACTTCGATGGTTTCAGGAGAATAAACACAAATGGAGGACAGGTCAACAAAGCTGATTACACTAACTTTGGTTTATCTAATATTAAGATTGCTAGGTTTGTGAACTACTGACCCCATTTAATACAAGCAAATAGTTGTTGTATTTACAGGGTGACAAATTTCATTGCAATCTATGTCTCAACTGCTGAAGAATCACTTCTTTGAAAATACCAGGCTCTATTGAATTGCAGGTTGCAGACCTCAAAAATCAATGTTAGGTTGTCACTTGATACCATTCAATAGTATCCCAAATTTGGTAAAAAACCAGTATGCACCTGAATTACCAAGACCTAAACAGACATGGTCACTGACTATGATCAATGAATTCATATTCCTTGAATTCACAACTGGCCTTGAGTAACAAGGGATAATAGAAACCCACGTGGAATCGCAACCAACTTCAGGAACCCCATAAACCTTGCTTGGAATTACTTATTCAGTGATTGCTTTCTCCACTAGCAGGTTCATTTGCCATTGGATCCTAAGCACCTAGCCTAGTTCCTAGCATATAGCAAATGCCCAAGAAATATTTTTTTAAGATTTTATTTATTTATTTATTCGAGAGAGAGAGAGAGAGAGAGGCAGAGACACAGGCAGAGGGAGAAGCAGGCTCCATGCAGGGAGCCCGACATGGAACTCGATCCCAGGACTCCAGGATTATGCCCCGGGCCGAAGGCAGGCATTAAACCGCTGAGCCACCCAGGGATCCCCCGAAGAAATATTTTTAATGGAATGAATCATTAAATATAGAACTCAGAATTTCCCATACTTTATATATTCTCATTAAGTTAGACTGGTAGATGGTAGTGAAGCCAGTATGAAGAAGGGAATGCATTTTCTTTTTTTTTTTTTAGACTTGGTTTTAGAGAGAGAAAGTACACATGTGCAAGTGGGGAGTGGGACAGAGAGAGAGAATCTTCAAGCCAACTCCCTGCTGACAGCAGAGTCCCAAGTGGGGCTCCATCTCATGACCCATGGGATCATGACCTGAGCCTAAACCAAGAGGCAGTGGCTCAGCGGACTGAGCTGTCCAGGCACCTCAGGAAATGCATTTTCAATATTGTTCAATTACTGTTGCATAGGATTCACAGCACAGAAGTATACCCAGAGCAACCGCACCTTCCATGCACAGGAATGACTTCCAATTCATACACAAATTGCTTATGTTTAAATGTCACTTCTGAAGTACATGGGCCATTTATTCTTAGGTTAAACTCATCTTATACTCATCCATCCATCCATCCCATCTCTCCAAAAGAAACTAAGTCATAAACTGTTTGCTTAGTCAACTGTTGCTCACAGCCAGAGCAAAGGGAGCCATCCATCCAATCCCACCCAAATGATCATGTGTCCATATTAGCGAGGTCAGATGCCTGAGGTTTGCCTAACTTAAAAGGGGGGAAGCTAGGTTCTAGCAAGCAACCTAGGTGGCAAATGGTGAAAGGAAGAGATGCCAGTGGGTAGTACTCTCCAAGGAGGCTCTGGCAGGATGGATTTGAAGTGGTAAGGCTGCAGGGCACAAAGCCAGGATGACGGTTCCTACAATGAGATAAATGACGACACCCACTCGTGAGAGAACCACAATGGCTCCTGCCCAGGGTGGCTGCGGCCTGCCCACCGGACAGGAGGAGTGCTTGACTAATTGCATGCTGCCTGTCTCTATATAGCACCGTTTGTTTATTGAAGGTCCCCTTCTTTGTCCTGAACAAATTGACCCATTTGCTTCACTTTGTGCATTTAATTTTCATCTGTACGTTTGCAAAATACCCCATCGCTGTTCATTATGGTAAATTAATATTAGTGTTTCTGTAAGACAACCATCAGCCCTCATTTTCACTAACTCTTACCCACCTCTCCCCCCAGCCTTGACTAATAGATATCATTTCAACAGTTTGACTAACTGCCGTGTTATAAAAAAAGGCAGTAATTTATACTGATGTAATGGCCGTGATAAAAATCATTTGTGTGCTGATTTTATAAATTAGGGTGGAAATGTGAGTGCCTCTGAAAAATGAAGTGCTACCACATGGATTCCACTGTTGCTAATGCTTCATACCTTTCTGCTTCATTAAACCAATTTCACGGGGAGATGAGTTAGAGGAAGAAGCTGTGCTGCTTATGAGACGCAACAATGGTTTATTGAAAGAAATGGGGCTAAGATTAAATTAAGTGCTACTCGAGAAATATGGAAATACAAAAATACTCGGGCTTCTAGATGAGTAATTCAAAAATACGATAAGTTAGCTCTTTCATACTCCAAAAACTGGCTCATCATAATTGCACAGAACTGAATTCACAGCTTACTAATTAATATTGAAGAGCTTCTTGAAACTACCCTTATGAGTGGGAGGACCCAAGACTGAATTTATCCCATTTCCATTTTGAAATCATGTGAACTCAGAACTTTCTTTTGGATCTATTCTGAGAGAGTTGGATCTTTAGAATGCCTCCTCAGTGGTTTACTCATGCTGGAGAAGTAAATGCCAATCTCAGATATAAGAGGAAGAAGCAAGAGGAAGGCACGTGGCAGACAGTAGTCAAGCCATTCACCAGCAATAGGTAATTACCAAAACTCACTGGGTTGATCTGTTGTCTCTGGATTTCAGGTGAGCACATCACCAACTCAATCTGGATTTATGCTGGCCAACATCTTGCTGCCCCTTTTTTGGAGAATGCCCTAAAATGGAGGTGGAGACCCTGAAAAAGATATCATTGGTTGGGTATGCCCTTAGAGCAGGTACCAAGAGATTGGGATGGAGTTGTTTCCACTGTTCATCTAAATTGCCTACTATTTCCCCCATTCTGATGAGTTTGAAGTTTTCACTTTCTAGCAACTAAACCCTATTTGTTCCCTGAGTTGTGAAGGATATAAACACAAAGGGATTCATTCATTAAATAAGAGGCTTATGAATACTTAGTGAGTTTTTTTTTAATGCAGAATTTCAAAGTGCAGCTGAGGAACTGCCACTTTCCTCTCTCATCACAATGAGATCTCTGTGTGTAAGTGACCCAAGTCCTGGGGTTGAGTCCAGCTCTCAGATTAGCACAGAAAACACGTACAGACGCGACTTTCAACCCACCCCCTCCCATCGATGATAAAAGGAGTTCCCAAAAGTTGTGCCTCCAGGATGGGAGGGAAAGATTTCAAGATTGCAATCCTGAGGACTATATACCAAGAGCCAGAGTCACATCCCCACTCAAAAGAGGAAGTCATTGATGTCAGGTCTGCTGCTATCATCCTAAACTTTGGGCTTCAACAGACTTGATTCAAATAGTTAACACAGTTCAAAAAAAAAAAAAAAAAACAAATAGTTAACACAGCATGTTTACAGTTATAGCAAACACTGTTCATCACACTTTTACAGAGGGAACAGAGGGACTTGTGGCAATTCCTTTTCAAGGCTCATCCCTGCTACTAGCTGATAGGTATGTTCACAATCATCAGGAAGGGAAGGCTTACAGCCCAGATACCCCTCAGCTTGATTGTGGTTTGCAAAGCCTATATCGTGGTTTGAGCATTACAAAAGGCATGTGTTGAGCTCATGATTAAAGAATGAACTTGAGGAAAATAAAGTTTTAGAGAAGTGTCTGCATTTGGGTTAGATACTTCCAGAACGGGACATAGTTAAGAACTTGGTCTTCAAATAACTGATGATTTTAAGCCTCATCTTCCCGGTCCATAAAGTAAGATCTCTAAAGTTTATACTTCGAAAAATAAATAAATAAAAAATAAAGTTTATACTCGCCAGAAATTTCTATTGTCTACATGGTCTTCTCTATTAGAAACTGTCTAGAGGAGGCCCCCAACAAGCCTGATGCTAATAGTTACAAAGGAGTTATTTTCTGTCTATGGCTCATAAAAATTACATCAAAGTCTAATGTTTTATGTAAATGACACCAAACAGGTTTGAAGGCTCAGGATCACAAAGTTTTAAGGACAAAAAGCATGCATGTGTATTCGGCTGGAGGGAAAAAGGAGAGTCTTAAAAGATAAAGGTGGCTGCATTCACATCCTTCCCTTGTCTGTTTCCCTCCCGCCCAACAATCTAAGATTCTCCAGTCCCAGAGGGAACCTGAGTCTGGGTAAAGTATCCTGTTTTCTCACACAGCAGCAGTCTATCTCTTGTCCCCACTGTGGCTGGAGCCCTGGAGAGGATTGGCAGTGCCAGGAAGATTCAGGATCCCCTGGGCAGACTATAGGAAAAGCATAGGTTCATATTTTTCACATACTGAAATTGGGGGAAACCGTAAGCCCCTTAAGAGATTTGCCTAAAAATCATACCAAGCACCAAAGAGCAGATGACTGGGAAATAGGACCCACAGTTCCTAGACTTCATCTGGGCCAGGGTGTGGGCCAAAAGGTGGCAAGATGAAATGGCTAAGAACCATTGATTGGTAGAAACAGACCGGGCTTAGGGATCCCCCCATATCACGTAAACATTATAGTCATTTGCTGCTCCTTCTGTCCATCTTCTACTAAGCATTACTCTTTCAAGTCAATTTTAATTTATCTCTGAGCCTATACTTCAAACTAAGAATTGTGTTTAGGCTTTACCTCTTCTCCTTTCTTCCCTTTCTGTGCTACTCTCTTTGCAATTGCAGTGGACTTGGGTGCGTGTGTGTGTGTGTGTGTGTGAGAGAGAGAGAGAGAGAGAGAGAATGAAAGTGAAAGCATGGTAGCAAAATAGCAGTGGAGGCATTTTAACCTTATATATTACTTCATTTAGTAAGGCACATATACCTACTGAGGATATTAAATCAGTAATTGGCAATGCGTGCATTCATATGGCTACCATTTTGAAAAAACAGAAATTGCTGAGGAAGTTTAAGAAGCCTACCTTCAGATGCACAGTTAGCATCGCAGTCCGAAAACAGTGGGTCTCAAACTTGAGCAAGCATTAGAATCACCTGTATGGCTTGTTAAAAAGCAGATTGGTGGGCCCCACCCTTAGAGGTTCCAGATGCCTAGGCCAGGGGTGAGTCCTTAGATTTTGCATTTCTGACAAGTTCCCAAGTTATGCTGATACTCCTGGTTTGGGAACACAAAACAAATAAGCCCCAGTGCTTTACCCAGTTGTACTCAAATGCTTTGAACATTAGAACCACCTAGGGCTCTTTTGAAAAACCCAAAACCCAAACCCAAAGCCCATTCTGCACCTTGTATCGATTAAGTAAAAAATCTCTGGGGGGGGGGGGATCCCTGGGTGGCGCAGCAAGACCCTGGAGACCCGGGATCAAATCCCACATCAGGCTCCCGGTGCATGGAGCCTGCTTCTCTCTGCCTCTCTCTCTCTCTCTCTGTGACTATCATAAATAAATTAAAAATTAAAAAAAAAATCTCTGGGGGTAGGACCATATATAAGTATTTTTCCAGCTTCCCAGCTGATCCAAATGTGCAGCCAAGTTTGAGAGCCAGTGCTGTAGAAAGCAAAGGTGGTTTCTTACATTTTTGTTTTCGTTTTGTTTTAGCAAGACGAGAGGATATAATTACCTCATGTAGACACAGTGCTGATTTTTTTCACATGCTTTCATGTCCAAGTAGTATCAGCAGATGATTTGCCACAGTTCCAAATATTTGTGCTCAATGTCAGGCAGAAGGTGTGGGTGACTGGGAAAATTTAAAGTACAGTCAGTCCCAGAGAGACTAGAAATTTGATCAATCAAAGTCAGGCCTTGGAGCTTCCAGAAATCACCAATCAGAACATCCAAGAGGGGGCCTTAAAAGTAGCTTTTCTGATAACTGCTTAAGAGTTTATGCTTTCTTTTAAGCCAACGGAAGTTCCTTAGGCCCATCCACTTGGATCCCCCCGCCCCCAGCTCAGTTTTTGGAACTATAAAAGCGTTTTTTGTTCTTGCCTATGTTCTCTCATTACCAGTACTGGCACTAGAACAGTGGTTCCCCAAATTGCGCATAAGTATCACCTGGGGAGCTTCAAAAATACTAATGCCCATTTCCAACCCACCCACCCTCCAAAGACTGTGATTTCTTAGTCTGGGAGGGCCTGGGCTCTGGAATTTTTAAAAGATTTCTTGATGATAATGATATGCAGACAATTTGGGAACCACAGGGTTAGAACCATGAATCCTGTTACTGCTCCATTCTGCTAGAGTTTCTGCTTGCCTTGTCCACCCAATATGGACTCCAAATTCTTCACCTCTGGGCACTATCTGCAACACAACTGAAGACATTCTTCCACCTGGGCCTTGAAGAGTTAGGTGGTAATGACTGAACTTTTACTGTGGAATGGGAAAGGTGCCTCAGTAACGGAAACATCTAGCCCCTTGCTGTTTAATGTATGGTCTGTGGCCAACATCATCAGCATCACCTGGGAACATTTTAGAGCTGCTAGTGCTTGAGGCCCATCCCATACCTGCTGACTTCTCAGGTGATGTGTATGCACATTGAAGTCTGAGAGTTACTTAAAACATTTTTTAAAAGGGGTGCCTAGGTGGGCTCAGTCAGTTAAGCATCCGACCCTTGATCTTAGCTCAGGTCTTCATCTCAGAGTCGTGAGCTCAAGCCTCACATTGGGGCCTACCTAAAAGAAAAGTCTGAGAATTACTAGTCTTCTTACCTCAGGTCCTGTCCCGGGAAAATGGCTTTTCACTCATCTGGGATTGTTGGATTCAGCAAATAAAAATACAGGATGATCAGTTAAAATTGCATTTCAGATAAATGACAAATAATATATAGTATTTCCCATGAAGTATTGTCATCCTGTATTTTATTAGGCAAAGTTATAGCCCCTCACATTCAAGGATTGATACTACAAAGATACCTATCTCGGTTTTCTTCTGGGACCATGACCATGTTCTCTTGCACTTCATGTCTTTCAAGTCATTCCAGATAGACATTTGGTCTGATACAGACTGGGTCTTGAGACCCAATCCCAACATAGGTGCTTGACGTCCAGCTTTGTGCCAAGCTAACTCAAGCCTCATAAATGCCAACCGGTCAGCTCTTACATCATGTCTAATACCTCCTATCTTTGGAGCTATGCCATTCCTTATCCAAATGTGGCTAAAAAGCTTTGCGTAGTGGCAGTATCGTAGCCAATGAGGTTTATCCGAGGCGCGATTATTGCTAATTGAAAACTTTTCCCAAATGTGGCTAAAGAAATAGCATCTCTCCCAGTTTTTCCTGAATCTTCTTTCATCGCCTGGATTCTGAGTCATTCATTGAGCTTCCTCTGTGCACCTTACAATGTGTTGCCTGGTCTAGACCAATTTTGTAGCGTAAAGGTCACTTCTTGGGGTGGGGGCTGGGGAGTGGCTTTTACACCAGTGGCAGAGATTTCACAGTCCCTGTGTCCTCAGTTGTTCCATGGTAACACTCCAAGTATAGAATCCTCTTAGTTCTACAAATCCAGATATTCCAGTTCCTAACTAGCTAATGTACAGACCTGTTCAAAATTGAAACTTAACGAGGATGGTTTCATCTGTAAAATGCCTGAAGCTTCCTATCTGGGTATATACACTGTCATGTGAATATGCTTCTTGCTAAGCTCAGTTCAGGTGGGAAGTAGCATATAGGCCATTCATGTCTAGGGATAAGAAAAGAAACCCTCTTCAAGTTGGCTGCACCCGACAAAACCACTTCAGTATGCAGAAGTCTGTGACTGTGTGCTATTCTGTATATCACATGGTCAGCCATTCCCATTTCATTTATACACTCATGCAGTTAGTTCCAAATATTCTTTGGGAGGAGATGATAAGTCTCCCTCCCCCAAATGCACCTTCCCATATTGTTTACACACAGTCTCAGAGAATCCTTCCCATGAGGTCTGTAGCCTCAAGGCTGAAAATATTTGTTCTATATGATGAACAGGGGCTTGGCTCCTACATAAACATTAGCATAATTTCCATTATCATCATAATAATCTCATAAATTTGTATAGTGCTTGATGGTGAAACACTTTCAGATCCCTTATCTTAGTACTACATCCCTTGGGACTAGGTGTTATACTCTATTCTACAGACATCTTAAGGCACTTTGCCATTAAACTCTACATTATTATAATCAAACTAATTATTTGACATTATGTGGCCCCCCCCAAAATCCGTATCATCTGAATTAAGATTTTAAAAATCAAATATCAGTCCCTGAGTGAAGAGATCCACCCTCCCCATTTGGGTGAGTATCCTCCATCCCCTGAGGGTCCAGATAGAACAGAAAGGGGAAGGAGGGCATGAAAGACACAAAAATATAAAGATAAGCTCAGAATACTGGAAAATATTTCATAGACTAAAATTTTAAAAAGGATATTGTCATTAAAATTTTTTATTTTTTCACTTTTACTGAAATATGTAATGTAATGAGCGCTGATATTTACAATGATAGAATGCTATTAGCACAGGAATTTGTTTAAACAACCATTAGGCCAAATTCTCTTTAATTCTCAAAAAAAAAAACCAGTTTAAACAATGGCTTAGGAAGTTATTTTCAAAATAACACACCTATTTTAAAAATACACTTTAACTTACTATGACACCTGATAATGTGTCATCTATTTAAATTACAAGTACCATCATTGAACAACAGATAACAAGAAATTGGCACTTTAAAATTTCACTGTTATTTCAATAATACTTTTTTTAAGTTAATACCTTTGACATAGGTTTTAGTTGTTTGCAATCTGTTACCTTGTTTTATTATGATATACTAGTTTATTAAAAATATATGTAATCTAAAAAATCAAATATCAAAAAAATAAAAATCAAATATCAAATTGATGTAGGTATCTAAACATCATCATAGAAAGCAGCAACAAGAGGGACATTGGATAACTGCTTGCCTGCTTGCTTTTCTAGGACATGGTCCATACTATCCTTTATTTCTCCTGTCCTTACCAGTTTTTTCACCTGTAACTCTCTAGTGGAAAGAGTTTTCAGGATGGAAGGGCTAAAATTCAAATCCTATGTTTGCCAAGTGAAATTAGGCAAGTCACTTAAACTCTTGTTCTCAGGTTTCTCATATTTATTTTTTTATTATTTTGTTTATTTATTAATGACAGACACAGACAGAGAGAGAGAGAGAGGCAGAGACACAGGCAGAGGGAGAAGCAGGCTCCATGCAGGGAGCCTGAGGTGAGATTCGATCCAGGATCTCCAGGATCACACCCTGGGCTGAAGATGGAGCTAAACTGCTGGGCCACCGGGGCTGCCAGGTTTCTCATATTTAAAATGGGGTTAATAAGAGTAGCGACTTGAAAGGGTTATTGAGAGCATTAGACAAAATTATGTATGTAAAGCACTCAGGGAGGGAGTGAGCAATAGGCACTCATGAAGTAATAACCTCCTGTCCCCCAACAAAAAGAATCGTGCATCTCTTCATGCAGCACTGTGTTCCCCAAATGCCTGAAATATGGAAAAATGCTATTTCTCACAGTGTTCAAACACTATAAGCTACTTTAAAAAACTGAAGTTAGGGGCACCTGGGTGGTTCTTGGTGTCAAGTATACACTTGGTTAAGTGTCTGCCTCTAGATTTGGGTTCAAGTCATGATCTCAGGGTGGTGAAATTGGGCCCTACATGGGGCTCCACACTTGGCATGGAGCCTGCTTGGGCTTCTCTCTCTTCTTCTCCCTCTATCCCACCCCACAACCGCTTGCATGCTTTCTCTCTTTCTCTCTCAAAAAAAAGAACTGAAACCATTCAGAATATATACTCTGAGCACAGTGGGATCAAACTAAAAATCAATAACAGAAAGATAACAAAAGATCTTCCAAACATTTGGAAATTAAGCAATATACTTCTAAATAATCCATGGATCATAAAGTTTCAAATAAAAATTTAAAATATAGAGAACTGAATAAATAAATAAAATCTTTTTTAAAATAAATAAAATATAGAGAACTGAATGAGAATGAAAATACAATCTATTAAAACATATGGGACTCAGCTATATCAGTGTGGAAAGGCAAATGTATAGCACTGAATGCTAATATGAGAAAGCAAGATACATCTCAAATCAATCATCTAAATTCCTATACCTTAAAAAAAGAAGAGCAAAATAAACCCAAAGCAAGCAGAAGGAAGGAATAAAAGGATAAAGCTGCAAACAAATCAATAAAACTGAAAATAGAAAAACAGGAGAGAAAAATCAATGAAACAAAGCACGGATTCTTTGAAAAAAAAATCAATAAAAGACTGAGAAAGATGAAAAGAGAGAAGACACAAACAACATCCAGCACAAAGCAGGAATAACACTACAGAGAATGTATCCATTAAAGGAAAAATAAGAGAACGATACAAACAACTGTAGGCTCATTAATTTGATAACTAAGATGAAATAGAAACAATTCCTTGAAAAGCACAACTTACCAAACCTCAGTGGAGTTGAAATAGGCATCCTCTTTGGTCCTATGACCATTAAAGAAATTGTATTTAATTAAAAACTCCCCCTAAAAGATAATATCCAAGCTCAGATGGTTTCATTGGAGAATTCTACCAAACATTTAAAGGATTAACACCAATCTTACACAAATTCTTTCAGAAAATAAAATAAGAAGCACTTTCTGACTCATTTTCTATGGCAAGCATTACTTTGATTCGAAAACCAGACATAGTACAAAAAAAGAAAGGAAAAAGAAAACTGCAGACCAATATCCATTAAGAACTTTAATTCCTCAAAAAGTATTGACTCCAATATAGCAATGTATAAAAATATTAGCAACTCAAATACAGCAATGTACAAAAAGAATTACAAACAGTGACCAAATGGGATTTATTAACCAAGGCTGGCTCACTATCCCAAAATCAATGAAAAAAAATCAATTGATGTAACCTCTATATCAATAGCCTGAAGGAGAAAAATCGAATGACCATATTAATAGTTTCAGAAAAAAGCAGTTGACAAAATTCAACTACCATTCATAACTTAAAAAACAAAATGAAATCTCTTAGCAAATTAAGAGTGAAGAAGGACAACCTCAACTTGATGAAGAACTTGTACAAACCCACAGCTAACATCATTCATAACGGTGAAAGGCTGAAGGCTTTTCCCCTAAAATTCAAAATAAAGCAATGATGTCAACTTTCACTACTCTTACTCAACATAGTACTAGGAGTTCTAGCCCTGTGACAGGCAGGAAGAAACAAAAGGCATATATAGATTGAAAAGGAAGAAATAAAACTGTATTGCAGATGACATGATTGTATAAATACAAAATCCCAAGAAATTGATACAAAACTCTTGCAACTTAGAAATTAATCCATTAAGGTTGCAAGATACAAGACACAAAATATCAGTTGCATTCCTTATGCTAACAATGAACATCTAAAAACCAAAACGGAAAACCAGTATAATTTACAATCACTTTAAGAAAAATGAACTAGGGGATCCCTGGGTGACTCAGGGGTTTAGCACCTGCCTTCAGCCCAGGGTGTGATCCTGGAGTCCCGAGATCAAGTCCCACATCAGGCTCCCTGCATGGAGCCTGCTTCTCCCTCTGCCTGTGTCTCTGCCTCTCTCTCTCTCTCTCTCTCTCAGTCTGTATCTCTCATGAATAAATAAATAAAATATTTAAAAAAGAAAAAGAAAAATGAACTAGGTGCATATCTAACAAAACACGTACAGACTTGTGCGCTTGAATTACAAAACATTGATGAAAGAAATCAAAGAACACCTAAATAAATGGAGGAATATATTGTGTTCATGGATTGGAAGACTCATCGGAGTAAAGATGCCAATTCCTCCCTAACCGATCTATGGATTTCATGCAATTCCTATAAAAATATCAGCAAGGATTGGTAGATACAGACAAGCTTATTCTAAAATTTATATAGGAAAGTCATAGGCCCTAGAGTAGCTCAAACAATCTTGAATAAAAAGAAGAAAAAAGAGGGAGGAATCACTCCACCTGATATTAAGGGTTACTCTATACCTATAATAATCAAGACAGTGTGGTATTGGCCAAAGAATAGACACATAGATCAATGGAACAGAATAGAGAACTCAGGAATAGATGCATACCAATGTGCCTAACGGATGTTTCACAAAGCCACAAAGCAATTCAATGGAGGTAACAAACTATTCCCAACAAGTGATACACATGGGCATCCATAGGCAAAAGAATGAACCCTGATCTATGTCTCACACCTTATACAAAAATGGGTCACAGACTTAAATGTAAAATACATGACTTTCAGGGGGAAAAAAAAACACATAGGGGAAAATCTTTGGGACCAGGGATTTGTATACTTGACACCAGAAGCACAAACCATAAAGGAAACGAGTTGAAGAACTGGACCTTATCAAAATTTAAATATTTTGTTCTGAAAATGCTATGAGCTAGTTTAAAACATCATTCTTGTATAATAAGCAAAATGTTAACAGAATCAGGTGTTTCCAGACATAGCAAAATAGAACCTGGTTTAGTTCACATGTGGAGCTGTGAGTCCACTTTCCTTGGCGGTTAAGTGTGCAGGATATGTGCTCTCGTAGGGCCCGAGTCACTTCCAGGGCACGCATTTCCTGTGGCTAGGACTTTTCTAAAGGTAAGTCAGCTGGAAACAACGTACAATGAACATGCACATAGAATGCCGGGCTTTGGAAAAGAAACACATTTGGGTAAAAGTGAGTAAAGAACTTTATAGTAACCTTTTTTGCAATTCTGACCTTACAGTTGATTGAGATTTCAAAATATGGATAAAAATGTCCCTGGGTTTTAAAAACCCACTGATAGAATCAAACGGCTTTGATTTCAACTGCACTTAAATCTCTTACTGCAGTCAAGGAGGAGACCAACACTCAGTGGCAAAATTCGAAACCCAAGGCTGGCCTCTTTGTGACAGAGACAAAGTTGATTGCAGTGAACATTCTTGGCATCAGCTCAAGAAGTTTTGAGTTTCTAGATCCTGAAAAAGAAATGCTCTTAGGAGACTTTCAGATCATTGATGGGGGTAGTATTGAGGAGGTGCGGTGTAGACGGGGAGAGGGTGGGGCGAAGAGCTGCTGCCTGGCCTCCGGAATTGGTCTTAACTAACATTTATTAAACCTACTATAGCAAGTGTGTTCACTAGTTTTTTTGTTTGTTTGATGTAATCCTCACTACAGTCTTGGAAAGAGCAAATGCAGGAGGATAATTCAAAACTCAGGGGAGGTAACTCATGTCTGTTGAGTGCTTGCTGTATGTACTGGGCACTCTGCTGTGCACTTTATGCCTTAGAACAATGCAATAAAGTAGATACTATTATCATTTCCATTTTACAGATGAGGCAACAGAGGCTTTGAGAGGGACTTGTCAGCTCACTCTCAGGTTCTGTGTGTGTGTGTGTGTGTGTGTGTTGCATCCTGCAACAAAATATTCCCAATGCAAATTCTGCCCAAGATCCATCCTCTAGCAGTTAAAAGGAGAGATGAGCAGCTAGCCATCAAGCATCTACCAAGGGCAGCCGGCTGGAAGTGGTGGTGGTCCCAGGAAGCCCAGTGACAGGGCTCGCTGTAGCTCTGAAGCAGGGAAAGCAGCATGAGGTTGGCACAGTGTCAAGGGGTGAGGGAAGGGAGGACAGAACCAGAGCCCTAACCAGCATTTTTGGCGCCTGGGGCAAGAAGCGTGAAACTTGCCTTCTCTTCAATGGAAGCTGCTCTTGGAAGGGGGAGGGGCAGCCCTGTGCACAAAAGGTCCCCTGGCTGGTGCGCTCCCAGCCCTTGACCTCGGGCCTCTCGCTCCATCCATCTCTGCGACTGCCAAGGGGGCTGGCCTGGGGCCAGGGTGAGGCTTCCAACAGAGACCAGAGAGGTGGTGGGAGAAAAATGCGGTGCCCTCTAAATTTCTGTGCCCCAGTGACCCCACCCTAGCCGGAGCTCTGGAAAGAACAGAAACAGAATGTTGAGCTGAGAAGGGAGGTGAAGGAAGTCACAGAGGGGCTGCCTGGAAGAACAGGGAGAGGTCAGGGGGCCATCAGTCACAGCAATGGGGTTGAAAAAGTCCGCCAAAAGATGGAAAGTTTCGGTCATTGGCAGGCATTGCAGAGTTCAAGATCTGAGAGGTGAAGCGGGCAATTCCAAGCGGTGGCAGTAGCTGATGAAGTAGACAGGAGGCCCGAATCACAGGGTCGGGGGGGTCGATGAAGCAGGAGGGCTATTCTTTGATTCTGCAAGCTTTTATTGAGCACCTACTATGTGTGAGGCTCTGCAATTAGGCACCAGCGGTACAATAGTGAACAAGATACCGTCCTTACCCTTCTTCAAATGTGGGGGGCAAGTGGGGAAATGGGTGAATGGCAAGCAGACAAATACAATACAATGTCAAGATCCTCCAGGATGTCTCCAGATGCTGGGGACATGGCTCTTGTGCTTGAGAAACTTTCGGTTTATGGAGATCTACTCTACTTCTTCTTCTTCTTCTTCTCTCTCTCTCTCTCTTTTTTAAAAAAGATTATATTCATTTATTTGAGAGAGAGAGGGAGAGAGCACAAGTCAGAGGAGAGGCAGAGAGAGAGGGAGAAGCAGGCTCCTCGATGAGCAAGGAGCCCAAGGCGGGGCTCGATCCTAGGACCACTGAGCCAAAGGCAGACGCTCAACTGAGTGAGCCCCCAGACATCCCAGGAGATCTACTCCACTTCTAAGAAGAACTTAATTTAAGAAAGGGAAAATTTAAGTACAAGCAAATAAGTTTGTAACACGGAAGAAGAAATTATTTGCTCTGATTTCTGAGGGAGAGGGTAGGAAAAGAAAAATCAAGAAGGGTTTCAGAATGAAGGCGTGGCATATGACAATGAGCAGGGTTTTAAAGGATGGAGGTGGGACGAGGCAAGAATTTTAGGCTGGAGGAACAATTGTGAGTACACGTGGTAGCAGAAAAGCACAGATGTATTTGAAGAATGAGGAGTAACTGGGCATGTTTGGAGGTGAAACTACTAATGGTGTTAGCAATGGTGAGAAGGTAAGTTAGGGAAATGGTTTAGAAGGAATTTCCTAAAGAAGAAGAAGAAGAAGAAGAAGAAGAAGAAGAGGAGGAGGAGGAGGAGGAGGAGGAGGAGGAGGAGGAGGAAGAAGGAGGAAGAATTTCCTGATGCAAGGTCTGGGTAACAGCAGTCAGAAAAGAGAGGCAGAAAGATCTATTTATTTTTTTAATTTATTTTTTATTGGTGTTCAATTTGCCAACATATAGCATAACACCCAGTGCTCATCCCATCAAGTGCCCCCCTCAGTGCCCGTCACCCAGTCACCCCCACCCCCCGCCCACCTCCCTTTCTACCACCCCTTGTTCGCAGAAAGATCTATTTAGAAGCTATTACAGAGGAGCACCTGGGTGGCTCGGTGGGTTAAGCGACGGACTCTTGATTTCAGCTTAGGTCACGATCTCGTGGCCCTGGGTTCGAGCCCCACATCAGGATCCACACTCAGCACAATCTCCTTGAGATTCTAGCCCTCTGCCCTTTCCCCTTCCCCCTGCTCACACACTCTCTCTCTAAATAAATAAAATCTTTAAATATAAAATTGAAGCTATCACAGACGTTCAAGTGCAAGCCAAGGTCCAGATGTAAGACAGTGGGAATGGAAAGGGAAGGGGAGTGGTGAGGGGATACAAGAGGCTCTAGAGATGGGCTTCACAGGTCTTATCAACCAAATAAATGTGGGAAGAATGAGAGAAGACATATCTATGCCAGACCCTTCTTTCCAACTCAGGATGTCTTCTTATTGACTTCTGAGTTAAAAACAGAAGCCACTTTCCTCACTTAAATACATAAGAAACCACGGAGCTAAAGAGATGCAATAACATTGAAAACCAGCAACATACCCAACCATGTGCCATAGTCCTGGCAGAAAGTCCTTAAACAAAGCATGGGTGGGTGCCGAAGCAGCACAGCTGGGCCAGGAAAAAATAAATTGTTTGTAAGTAATAATAACTTTTAAAATAATAAAATATTTTTATTTTTTTTTAAACATTTTTTTTAATCTTTATTTATTTATGATAGTCACAGAGAGAGAGAGAGGCAGAGACATAGGCAGAGGGAGAAGCAGGCTCCATGCACCGGGAGCCCGATGTGGGATTCGATCCCGGGTCTCCAGGATCGCGCCCTGGGCCGAAGGCAGGCGCCAAACCGCTGCGCCACCCAGGGATCCCCAATAAAATATTTTTAAAATGTGGTATACCCACGCACACAATGGAATATTAGCCATAAAACATAAGGAAACTGGGCAGCCCGGGTGGCTCAGCGGTTTAGCATCACCTTCTGCCCAGGGCGTGATCCTGGAGACCTGGGATCGAGTCCCACGTCGGGCTCCCTGCATAGAGCCTGCTTCTCCCTCTGCCTGTGTTTCTGCCTCTGTGTGTGTGTGTGTGTGTGTGTGTGTGTGTGTCTCATGAATAAATAATAAATAAAATCTTAAAAAAAAATAAGGAAACCCTGCCATTTGTGACAACATGGATGGACCTGGAGGGCACTATACTAGATGAAATAAATCAGACAGAGAAGACAAATATTGTATGATCTCACATATACCCCCCTGAACTCAGATACGGAGAACAGACTGGTGGTGTGAAATGGTTGAAGGGGATTCAAAGGTACAAACTTCCAGTTATAAAAGAAACAAGTCAAAAAAATAAAAGAAACAAGTCATGGGGCGCCTGGGTGATGCAGTCGGTTAAGCAACCAACTCTTGATTTTGGCTCCGGTCATGATCTCAGGGTCATGAGATCGAGCCCCACCTGGGGCTCCATGCTGGGCGTGGGGTCTGCTTAAGATTCTCCCTCTCCCTCCGCCCCTCCTTGCCTCAAAATAAATTAATATATTAAAAATTTTAAAAATAAACAAGTCACGGAGATGACAATGCAGTATGGAGACCATAGTTAATAATATTGTATTGTATATTTGAAAGTTGCCAAGAGAGCAGATCTTAAAAATTCTCATCACGAGAAAAAAATTTGTAATTACGCGTGGTGCTGGATGTTAAATTAGACTTATTGTGGTGATCATTTTGCAATATATACAAATATTGTTATGTTGTACACCTGAAACTAACATAATGTTATATGTCAATTATATCTCAATACGAAAAGATAAAAATATTAAAATAATAATACTTAACAGTTAGTGACCTTGTTCTTCGTGCTAACTCCCAGAGAGGTGCTTTATACGCAGTATCTCACTTAATCCTTCTATCTCAGGGAAATGTCCTTACTAAGGTTTAGTCCACGCAGGTTTTGGATCACACAGCTAGTATGTGGCCATTGGAGATTTGAACTCAGGGTCATCTTCCATGCCATCAAGACTGCTTTGGAAACAAGCCCACTGACCTATGCTGTCAGAAACAAGGACCTATCCCCAAAACAGAAGAAGGCAAGCAACCCTCTCTCTGAGTTAGCCAGAGTTTTGTTTTATTTTGTTTTTTTTTTTTTAATGCACCTGTTCCATGTAAAATTTGGAGCCATGATTACCAGGAGACAGGCACCAAATCAACCGAGAATCTGTTAGGTATAGCAAGAGCTGAAAGTATTCAGACACTAAGTAGATACACAAAAAGCAAGAGCTTTCTTATTCATTAGCAATATCCTGTTAGAAATAATAAAAACAAAATAACAAAGACCAATCCCGCTTCCAGCAGCAACAATAAATTTTAAACAACTAAGAAAAAAATCTTACTAAGAAATGCGTGTATGGAAAAAAAAAAGAAATGTGTGTATGGGATGGCCTATATGAAAAAAGTTACAAGCCAGGTAATACAGAACCAAAAGCTAAACCATAAATGTTGAAACCATACAAAGTAATCTTAATAATCCATGGAGAAAATTACAATTGTTCTAGGACCTTTACAAATTTTTATCAAAACACTAAAAATCCTCTTACCGTCCATTCCATTATAAATTTATAAGGTAATGGGAAAAAATTAAATTACTATTTTGGTAGTACACTGCCATTTAAACCTTAGAAACACTGAATATTAAAATGTTGCATTAAAAAAATAAAAAAATTAAAATGTTGCATTACTTTGTAATAAACTTACCAATGTTAGCTTTCACAGTGCTTTCCTTCTCCTCATAACTTACAATACAAGCCAGCGAGCTCTATGTTCTACACCTTAACAAATTGGCAAACTCCTTTTAAAGTTCTGGATCAACGTTCTGCAGTTTATCCTTCACACTTTCAGTGTGGTGAAATCTCTCCAAGAATCCCCTCTACACGTGGATGTTTGCTGGTGTCACTGTCTTTGGGACATCTTTATTCTTTTTGTCACGACAACTTTTCCTAACACCATTTATGCCAATAATTTCATCCTCATTAAATCCCTGGGGCTGGGACACCTGGGTGGCTCAGTGGTTGAGCGTCTGCCTTCCACTCAGGGCAAGATCCCCGGGTCCTAGGATCGAGGCCCGCATAGGGCTCCCTGCGAGGAGCCTGCTTCTCTGCTTGTGTCTCTGCCTCTCTCTGTGTGTCTCTCATGAATAAGTGAATAAAAATCTTTAAAAAAAAATTCCTCGGGCTGCATTTCTAGGATCTCCCCAATTCCCAAGTTTAGCTATTTCTTTTTTGACCTCACTTATCTTTCTAATCTATGTTTCGCTTCTAGCAATATCACTTTTGGTTTCTTTGCTGCACTTTTATCTTTGTTGTCCAATTCATTCTTTCAATGGTCCATTTTGTAAAATGTTATGTGAGTTTATCACTGAGAGACAAAGAGGCAACACAACCACACAGTTTTGCTCAGCGAACAATCACCAATAGACTTTGAGAGAAATGATACAACTGCTCACTAATGACACTAAGCTTTTGTTACTCACATGGTGAATTTGTGGACTGAAGAGAGAGCCTAAGTTTGTACTTTATGCAATAACTCAGTTAATACCCCACGTTGACTGAAATTCAATCGTGTTGTCAGCAGCCTGGTGTTATTTAATTAAATCATGGTAAGTGAAAATCGTGAATATCAGAACCATGCAAAGAGAGGACTGCCTGTACTTTACGTAAAGGCCCCAGCCCACTTTAATAAATGGAGAGATACCATACTTAATTTTTACAAAATACTTACTGTGTGTCATGTGCTGTTCTAAGTTCCTGTTTACACAAGCGTTAATTTACTTAACCTGTACACAAACCCTACAAGTAAGTACTAATAGTATTTTCATTTTACAGATTAAGAAACTGGAACATAGGGGCACCCGGACATCTCAGTCAGTAAAGTGTCCCACTCTTGATTTCGCCTTGAGTCATGATCCCAGGATCGTGAGATGAAGCCCTGCATCAGGCTCCGCACTGGGCACGGAACCTGCTTAAGATTCTCTCTATCCTTCTGCCTCTGACCCTCCCCTTTGCCCCCCTCCCAAAAAAGAAACTGGGCACAGAAAGATTAAGTAACTTTCTAAAAGTCACACAGCTAAGAAATAGCAATGCCAGAATCTGAACCCAAGTAGTCTGAGTTCCAAGGCTGAACACTTTACCAATACCCTGTGCTGCCTCATATAACTAGAGGGCCAAGATGTTGATTTTTCCCATAGTAACTTATAAGTTTAATGCTATTGCCATAACCACTTCAGCAGGATTTTTATAAGGAGAACTTGAGAGATTCTAAGTTCATTTAGAAAGCAATAGACTAGAGAAACTATTATCTTCTAATATTAAAACACAATTTAAAGCTACAGTAATTAAAACAAAGCAGTACTAGAACTAGAGTTGAACGACAGACAGATCAAAGGAATGTATGGTGGCCCAGAAAAAGACCGTCACATCTTTAAATGTTTTTTAGTCTAAGAGTAAGCTGTATCCCAAATCAGAAAGAAAATGAAATATAATGTACAAATGGTGTTGGGTGAATTGGTTAACTATGATGAAATAAAATTGGATCACTTCTTCATATTTCACATAAAAATCAATTTCAGGTGGTTTAGAGAGTGGAAAAAATGAAACCATAAATGCATAGACAAGAATAAAAGTGAATTTTTTAAATATCTTGGGGCTAGAGAGGACTTTCCTAATATAAAAGAAAGAGAAAAAAATAATATAGTCAACCATATTCAAAATGAAAACTTTTGTAGATCAAACACGAAATGAAAAAAATTAAAAGACCTAAAACAAACAAACAAACAAAATTAAAAGACCTACCAAAAACTAAGATTTTTGCTTTGAAACAATGTAACAGTGTTTGTAGGTATTGTGATTATGTAAAGAGGTTGTAGAAGGAAGCAGGGAAAACTTACACCCAATAGAAAAAAAAAAGGAAAGACCAAAAGTAGATGGTACACAAATGAAATATAAAAATCTAATCAATGGCTGACTCCAATAAAAAATATACATATAAAAAATAAAATCTAATCAAGATATTTAAAACGTTAAACTCTATATGTAATAGTAGAAATACAGATTAAAATAACATATGTTTTTGGCCTAGTAATTAGAAAGACATTTTTGTTTGTGTGTATCTTATCACAACATCCACATTTGGTGAGGGTGGGATGAAACAGTAACCCTCAAGCCTGCTGGGAGTATACATTGATACACCTTTTCTGGAAAGCAATCTATTAAATTTTTTTTTTAATTCACAACTTTACTTGGTCATCTATCTTCTGGGAATCCTTCCTAAGAATGCTGGTATTATTTATAACATGGACAAACTGAGCACAACAGGACTGCTCACTAAGACAAAAATAGTTAAACAAAATGGGCCACAGTCCTTCAATTTTGCAGCCATTAGTAGTGCTGTTTGCAAAGAATATATAGAAGAATGAGAAAATGCTCAAATATACTCAGGAAGAATTAAGGAGAGGGCGTTCAAAATCACACGCTAGGCTCCCAAATTTTTAAGACAAAAGTAAACATTTGTGTAGAAAATAATACATGGAAATATAACCAAATGTAATCCCTGGGTGATGGGACTACAGGTTACTTCCAACTTCTTTTCAACTTTCTGCATTTTCCAATTTCCCTAAAACAGACATGTATTGTGTTTATAATTAAAAGAATCAGGATCCCTGGGTGGCTCAGTGGTTTGGCGCTGCCTTCAGCCCAGGGCCTGATCCTGGAGACCCAGGATCGAGTCCCATGTCGGGCTCCCTGCATGGGGCCTGCTTCTCCCTCTGCCTGTGTCTCTGCCTCTCTCTCTCTCTCTCTCTGTCTCTCATGAATAAATAAAATCTTAAAAAAAATAAAAAATCATCAACATTGTTTAAAGGTTTTTCTCCGCATCCATCAGCCCATCCTTCCTCCCACTCACTCATCCTTTTCCTCCTCTCCAAGTCTTAAAAGAAACTTGTATCGTATTCCTTCCCCTGTCCTAGGCTTGCTTCCCTTGCTGCCAAGGGACATCATTCAATCAGTTGATTATGTTCCTTTTAAAGCTCTGTCTCGCCCTTCACGTGGCCCCTCTCTCTCGACCCTTAACACGACCACGTTCCTACCACCCCAAGTGGCTCTCACTTAACCTTGCTTCTTTCTGCCACCACTTTTCACCCTGAACAGCTTGGAAGTGTGGTCTACATTCACTGCCTCCGCCTCTTTACCAACTACTCCTTAAACCTTCACCATCCGGCTTTCCAATGGATTACTGACATGCTTTTCTGGAATGATCACTTCTAATTGCCTACTCCAAGTGCTTCCCACCCGTCCTCCACATTTCCACCCAGTAGGCAGCATGTGCCAGTGTTGATCAAGCTCTTTCACAGAACCGTGGCTTTGGTGGCAGACATTGCCCTTATCTCCTGGCTTCCTGTCCCCCCTGTCCCACCTTCATCCTTCCTCCACCCATCCCTACATGACATGACATTTGCAGTCTCTGCCTCTCCTCTTTTCTTCTCTCTCTAGACTCTTGGCAACCGAGGCTTCTCTTTTCACCTCTTGCAGACCTTCCCTCTCTCTTAAGTTTAAGGCTCATGTTTCCAAGTCCCTGCTCATCCTTTACCGCCACCATGACTGGCATGGATCTCCAATTCCACTTGTGGACAGTCTAAAATCTCTCACCTCCCTAAACCTACTCTTCTTCCAGACTTGTCTGTTTCTACAAATGGTACCATCTAAGTTTCCCTTCAAAATACTTACATGGCTTTGAGAAACAGTCTTTTCCACACCCACTGCCAAAGCCTCAGCTCAGGCTCCTGTCATTTCTTCCTGGAGAGGTGAAGAAGGCTGTATCCTGCATCTTTGTATCGGATTGATGGACCTCCTTCCTGGCTGTAGGAACCATGAATGGGAAGCTCCCCATTACCCAATGCAAGGACGTTATTAGAAGTGCAGCATAGGGATCCCTGGGTGGCTCAGCGGTTTGGCGCCTGCCTTTGGCCCAGGGTGTGATCCTGGAGTCCCGGGATCGAGTCCCACATCGGGCTTCCTGCATGGAGCCTGCTTCTCCCTCTGCCCGTGTCTCTGCTTCTCTCTGTGTGTCTCTCATGAATAAAAAAATAAAATTAAAAAAAAGAAATGCAGCATAGATAACTTATAACTATTCGAGGATATATTTCCTTACTTAGTCATGTTTTTTTTTAAAGATTTTATTTATTTATAAGATAAGAGAGAGAGAGACAGAGGGAGAAGCAGGCTCCCTGTGGGGAGTCCAATGCGGCACTCGATCCTAGGACCCTGGGATTACGACCTGAGCCAAAGGCAGACGCTCAACCACTGAGCCACCCAGGTGGCCTACTTAGATTTATTTGAAAGACAGACCACAGTTTCCAGAAGAATTTTGGCACAGAGGTAGAGGAACAGCCTTCCAATCAATTCCGTAACTTATGACATGACACGGGGATGGGTTGTATGTGTGACACCAGGGGAACTTCCCATTTTAGCTAGCAATTCTTGCTAACTAGTAATTAAGTTTTGAAGAGCATTATTTAAAGTGGACGGATGCACCCTCTGCATTTTCGTGGTCTTGGGCAAAACCATGGTCCCTGCACTCTAATGAAGGTTCCGCCTCACAGCAATTGGAATTTTCTTCCTCCACCAGGGAGCTGGCCTTGCACACAGGCTGACAGTTGCAGTCACCAGCAATAGACCTAACAATGATTACCTTCTTTGGGGCTACACAAAAAAGAGGTTGCAGAATGAATTCCTAGACTTTTCGTGAAGAAGAAAAATACAGGGATGCCTGGGTGGCTCAGCGGTTGAGCATCTGCCTTTGGCTCAGGGCATGATCCCAGAGTCCCAGGATCAAGTCCCACATTGGGCTTCGTGCATGGAGCCTGCTTCTCCCTCTGCCTGTGTCTCTGCCTCTCTCTCTGTGTGTGTCTCTCATGAATAAATAAATAAATAAAATCTTTAAAAAAAAGAAAAGAAGAAAAATACACACATACATGGGGTTTTTCCTTAGTATGATCTTTGTATTTTCCCCTGGGACAGGCCCACTCCTCCACCCACATTATTTACTCCCCCATCTCCCTCTCCACTCTAACCATCTAACCTATAGTAACGACTCACTATGTGTCCTCTCATATTTTTCTTCCTGGCCAAATAATTATATACAAATTACACACATAGCTTAAAACATGTATTTCATAAAAATGAGATATTTAACACACTTTTCTGCATCTTACTTTCATGCATACTCGTAAAGTTCTATTTCATTATTTTGGGGTTTTTTTCCATGATTTTTGATGTCTGCATAATATCCCATTGCATTGATATAGAGTTGACCCTTGAACAACGTGGGTCTAAACTGCACAGGTCCACTTATATACATCTTTTTATGAAAAAATACAGTACAGTATTGTTAATGGGTTTTTTTTTTCTCTTGTGACTTTTTTAGAATAGCATTTTCTTTTCTCTGGCTTACTTTATTGTAAGAACACAGTATATGATTCCTATAGCATAACAAATATGTGTTAACTGCTTACATTATCAATAAGGCTTCCATTCAACAGTAGGCTAAGTTTGGGGGGATTAAAAAGTTATATGTGGATTTTTTACTGCCTAGGGAATTAGTGCCCCAACCCCCAGGTAGTTCAAGGGTCAATTACTAATTTATTTACGCATCCTCCCTATTTATAGCATACTCTTTGTTTTCATTTCAGAGGGGGGGGAGATGGAAGTGTGGGGTGTGTGTGTGTCCACACACAATGCTGCAATAAACGTGCTTGTATATAGAGACTTGTGTATTGTGCTTTTATTTCCACGGGACATATTCTCAGGAGCAGGATTGCCTAGGTAAAGCATGCTGCAGGATCTTTCAACATCCATTCAGGAAAAAGTACTATCACCTGTCTGATATTTTAAAAATAATTTTCACAAAAAAATAAATAGCAATAAAAATAAAAATAATTTTCACCTGTCTGATGGGTGTAACCTGATACCACATTATTACTTTAGTCTGAGGCTATTTGACCGCTAGTGAATTTGAGCATCTCGTCCTAAGTTCGCTTAGCCTTTTGGATTATCATTCTGTGAATGTGTCTCTTCACATCCTTTGTGATTTTTATTTTGGGGTGCTCACCCCCTTCTATTTAATTTGCAAGACCTCTTTGTATACAGTAGATACACCTTCTATCTGTCCTTTGCATTACAAATAATTTTATAAATCTATTACTTGTCTGGAGGCGTTCTTGACAGTTTCTTTTGGCATATACAAGTTTTAAATTCACATAGTATCTGGTAGGTCCATCTTTTCTTTTATAGCTTCTTGGTATCCAGTCTTGTCTCCTGTTTGGTCTGTGTAGTCTGCAGGAATTTCCTGCAAGATTTTTATTACTTTGTTTATATTTCAGTCTTCATCTGCAGTTTATTTTAATATATGTTGGAAGATAGTGTCCATGCAATGTTACTTTCCTCTAGGAAGACGTCAGATGTATTATCATTTATTAAATCACCTTTTTCCACAATAAATTAAAATGTCATTTTGTGGGACCAGATATCCAGACACATTATAAAGCCACTGCAATCTAATTAAATCAGTATACTATTAGCATTGGACCAGACAAATTAGATAAATGGTACAGAAAAGAGAATCATATACTTGCTGCATGGAAAGACTCAATTTTCAGAGGAGTTCTCTCCCTCCTTTGAGTCCCCAAAGAAGATCATGGGGAACCTCAAAGGGATATTATAAGGATAAAGGAAACAAGGCATGGAAAGCACTTAGCGTGACGCCTGGCACATCGTACGCCTGTAATTAATAAGCCTGCCGTTATAGCCAATCTCTTGACACCTATTTTGTCTTGTATGCACTACGTCTGCCTTTTGCAACTCCACTTGGAGCTCCTGGAGGGCAGTCGTTGTGTCTTAGCTCCCTCGGCACCTAGATTGCCCCTACAGAATTAACCAGAATTTATCCTTGTAGACAACAGCCACGTGCTGTGGAAGTCCTAACTTTACCTACTCTGCAGAAACTAGGCTGACTGAGTCCTCTGTCTTCTGGGATGGACCCTACCACTAGTTGCAAGGCACTGCTGCTGTGGGTTTCTCCTCTGCTGGGACATGCTCAGAGTCAGTGGTAGCTCTTATTCATTGAGCCTCCATACTCTGGGCACTTCTACGGATACATTTGCCTCTGCTTTGTCTTGCTAATGCTCAGCAGTCCTTGGCACAGTGTAGATACGCAGTGAATTACTCTGGGTAACTTTTCTTTATTTGTACAAAATCCACGGACTCCTGGGATAGGAATGTATATTTTTATGAGTTATCTGAGAATTACTTGACAAGAGTTTAGCACTTTTTTAAAAAAATAATTTATCATAAAAATTTGAAAAGTATTTATTTTATGCCACCTGTTGAAGAAAAAAGATGAAAGAAGACCCCTGGATAAATTTGTTGAAAAAGCTGCCTCTTGCATGGAAAAGTAAAATTTTGATTAACATGAACCCTATTAACGAAGTCTTCAGTGAATCAATTTCCAGTCTAAGTTTCGGAGGTGATGGGGAAGAAGAAAACAGCAATCTCAAAACCTTCAAGACTACATCAAGAATTCCTTTTTTTAAAAAAAAATAGGGCTTCTGAGATATTATGTAGGACTCCCAGTTAAATTTGAGATACCCAGAAGTCTTTCAGTATAAGTATGTCTGAAACGTCGCACAGAGGAATACTTATACTAAAGTATATTGTTATACTAAACAACTATTTATTTCTCTAAATTCAAATTTAATTAAGGGCTCTGTATTTATATTTGCCAAATCTGGCAACCCTATTAAAAATCTATGTTTCATGGGACACTTGGGGAATCACAACTCTTTCATCGTGGTGCCCCAAGTCAACGCTCTGAGCACTTCCTGCACACACAGTTGGTGTTCAATAAATGTTTGTTGAGCCCATTACATAATAGTGATTACTGATAGTTACTTTTTGGTCACTGAGTTGTTTAATGGCATGGAAAAGAACTGATGTAAACTTAGAATTCTGACAAAAAGGCAGCCACAAAAGGGCGTTTGTGATTAACCCTTTATTAACCAAATAGGAAAAGCTCACCCATTTGGGAGAGCATGTCATGGTGCTGCTGAAAAGCACTTAAAATTTATCCTGGCTTATATATGTGAGGTTTCTAACTTTTGGGCTTGGTGCTTCAATATCACAACTTCTGTGTGTGTGTGTGTGTGTGTGTGTGTATGTGGGGGATGGTTAGAGGCAGGGGGCAGGAGAGGCAAGACAAGAAATGTAAGGCCAATGAATGGAAAACAAAACACTTGAAAACTTTTCTTCCTGCTACATTTCATGGAGAGTTAATGGCTTTTTTAAAGTACTTTCAAAATCAGAATTAGCCAGTGCAGAGTAGCAGGCACAAATATGGCCTCTAGTGTTCTATTAATGACGGGATCAAACGAAGAAGCTCTTCTACATGCTCTTTATGAAAGAGCAGGAGAACCAATGTGATGTTTGGTTTCTTGGAGGAAACTGAAAAAAAAAAAATAATCCCATATTACCACAATACAGCATGAGTTCAATGCAAATGGAAAAGACTGGTGGCTTATTAATAGGCTCTCCCTGTAGCAAGCTGGCCTTCCCGGCTTCAGTTTGAAATTGATTATTTTAATACAGAATTCCTGAATGAAAGAGGTTCTTGGCCTTTTCCTGGGCTGTTGAATAATGTATGTGGGAGAAAGCAAATAGCAGCAGAGGGTCTCAGCTGCGGGAACAATGGCGCACACCCAGAGCTGAGGGGGCACGTTAGTTTATCATCGCCTTGTCAATCCTCCTAGCCTGGGAATCGCGGGGCGGCCTGGAAAGCAGCAGCTGCCCGACGTGTGGTGAACTGACCGGGGCACTTTAAAGAGACGACTCCATTTACCCATCTGAAAACAAGATATTGATTTTCCTCCAGCTCTGGAGAGAAAAGAGCCGTCCTGAAAATATATGGGGACCACCATTTACCCAGGCTCCTCCCCCAACAATCACACCACCCCAACTGTTTCCTTGGCTTCCTCTCCACAAAGTTCCATTTTTCCCTTCTTCACCTGGGGGTGAGAAGAAAGCAAACCCCCTTTCTCCCTTCTGTGAATACATTGCTCAGAGTATTTTTAAGCTGAAACTGGGAAAGTACGTAATGACTGGCATCTGGGGATATAGTTTATGAATTAGGAATCAATTTTTTTTCATCCACATGGAAGTAACATTACAGCAAACTTCAGACTGGCACTTTACAGCTCTCGTCTCAAGCTGTGTGCATCTTAAGTCATTAAGGCAAAAATTGTAACATCCTAGAACAATAACAACCTTCAACTCCTCAGATGTCCTTAAGGGTGAAATTTGTCCTTCGTACATAAAAGCCTAAAAGATCTTAGGACCCAGATCAGACGTGGAAAAAAAAATGAAGCTCGTTTTGTCATAGTAAGCATCCGTAAGTACTCCTTAGACCTGCAGGAGTTTAAAAGCAATGTGCTGAGAGCATGGGGATAAATGTAGCTCTGAATTGAGGCAGCCAGAAGACCAAACTCCTGGGAGGTGACTTGAACTACTCCACATGCTTCAAAAGACTAGAAGCGTATTACTCGAGGTCAATCCCAATTTCTTTAATGGTTCGTATCTTCATGGGTTCAAAAATCCTACCATGCTGACAAGACTCTGGTTGATGTGGCACATCTTTCTCTAGACAGGGAAAAGGAGTGGGTAAGTGAGAGAACACTCTCCAGTCCTCACTAAGACTCAGCCAGAGATTAGCAGGGCCTCCCAATACTGGATTTTCAGTATGGCTTTTTTTTTTTTCTGGAAAATTCCTTGTCCCTACCACCACCGTGGGAAGTCTCACAGAAATTAGGGAACACCGAGAAAAAGGATTAGGGGAAGAGAATAAAGAGGGAGAGGAAAAACAACTCTTAAAAAGCGAATAGGAAAACTCAAAGGTAGGGTCAGAGATGGCAAGTGTTGGCCTTAACCCAGTGTGTTCGCCCCACCAGGATCCAGAGAGGCAAGCTGAACCTTGTGAGCGGCCCCAGTTGTTGAGCTCTCTGTTATGCTAAACAAGCACCGGAGGTGGACTGGCCCAACCATCTGCTAGAGACATGCATAAATCGAGGGAAGGTAGAGCAGTACAGCATGTGTATAATGCGGAGTACATGGGAAAAAGCAAAAGCGCGTCATTAAAAAGCAGCAGAAAGCAACCAGAGAACAGAACGCGGTGGGCAGAGATTAGTGTTCCAATTATTATTAATGTTAATAACCACACGCGGGGAACTTCAGGTTCTCTTGTTATTCATCAGACACGACGCCTCCAACAGTGCGGGGTTGGGGAGGGCTAGCTTGGCCGCTGGAATTTTTATCATGTATTTGATTTCATGACACCTTCCCCACCTGAGCAAGCGCTGGATGGCACAGAGTCCCTCTCCTTTCGAGAGCAGGCGTTTCCCAGTATAACATTAACCACTTTTTAAAATATAGAAAAGCAGACATGGAGAAGAAAAAAGAAATCCACGCAGACACAATCCCTGTCGACATTCTGATCTCTGTTTTTCTGGTGTTCTTTTGCGGATTTTCTCTCCCGCCTTTACTACTCAGTACATGTCATTGTCCTTTCCACTGAACATACAGGCAGCTTCAAATTAAGGGATAATCTTCGAAATTTGCTCATTTGAATAGCACATGTGTATTTGAGAAGTTTTAGCGGACTTTAAAATTAATTTTGTGTTTTAGGATGACCTAATATGGCTTGGCTATCTAGGGACATCCTTATTTTGAAGGCAGAAAGGGGAGGTGGGGGGAATAGCAGAATGGGAAGGGGACATCAAATGAAGAGAGCATGTGCCAGAGTTGAGCCATTCTAAGGGGCAGTCTACATCTGGGGATCCCAACTGGCAGCTCATCTTATTTTTTATTTATTTTTTTAAAAAGATTTTATTTGTCTATCTGAGAGAGAGAGAGAGAGAGAGAGAGAGAGAGAGAGAGAGAATGAGCAGGGAGTAGGGGATGGACAGAGAGAGAGAAGCAGACTCTCCACTGAGCAGGGGCGCAATCCCAGGACCTCAAGTTCATGACCTGAGCTGAAGGCACATGCTTAACTGACTGAGCCACCCAGGCACACCGGCAGCTTATTTTAAACTTCAGATATGCTTTGTCTGGATCATAGAGATTTTTTTAAATGTTGCTTTTGAATGACTCTAGATATGGCATATACTCTCTAGTTTGCCACAAGCCCCATCACTCTTTATTGCATTGGACTCCTCTGTTCCCTTGCATTTCCATCTCTGCCTGGCCCCTGTAAGCATTTACACTTATAATCCCTGCTGTGATTTTAAGATATTCTGGAACACCTCATGTCCTCACAGAATCCTTTAAACCAGTGATTAGAATCAACTATGGGTGATTTTTCTTCCCAGGGGACATTTGACAATGTCTAGAGATATTTTTAAAGGTCACAACTGTAACGGGGGTTGTTGCACTGCTGGCATCTAGTGAGTTGAAGCCAGAGAAGCTGTTAAACAACCTACAATGCAAAGGAAAGTCCCCCACAACAATTACCCAGCCCAAAATGTTAGTGATCCTAAGATTGAGAAACTCTGCTCTAAACCAGGGCTGGGCCATTAGAAACGACAAATACCCACCATTTGCTTCGACGTGGATGGAACTGGAGGGTATTCTGCTGAGTGAAGTAAGTCAGTCGGAGAAGGACAAACATTATATGTTCTCATTCATTTGGGGAATATAAAAAATAGTGAAAGGGAATAAAGGAGAAAGGAGAAAAAAATGAGTGGGAAATATCAGAGAGGGAGACAGAACATGAGAGACTCCTAACTCTGGGAAACGAACTAGGGGTGGTGGAAGGGGAGGTGGGCGGGGGGTGGGGGTGACTGGGTGATGGGCGCTGAGGGGGGCACTTGACGGGATGAGCACTGGGTGTTATTCTGTATGTTGGTAAATTGAACACCAATAAAAAATAAATTTATAAATAAAAAAATAAAAATAAAAATAAAATAAATATAGGAAAAGAGATATGAAACAAAGTAGAACTCATTAGAGCTTAATTTAAGCCAACAATGTATTTGACAATGTTTTCTAGACCAAGTATAGATTTCCATACTGTTAAGAAAGTAGATCTTATTACAATAAAATTTAAGAAAAAATAAAATAAACCAGGGCTGGGACTTAACACCATTGGTCCCTTGAAAACTGCAAATCCTACTGAGAGAAGTAATGTTCTGTGCTGTTGGCCCTTTACTTCTGAGTATGAAGGAAGAATTTGTGCGTGGGATTAACCGAGTGCAGGAGACAAAGAGGAGGAAAAATAAGACATGAAGGACCCTAGTCACAAGTTCAAGGGGTTGTCTTTCACCATTAAACGGCAAGATTGGGACGCCTGGGTGGCTCAGCGGTTGAGCGTCTGCCTTCGGCCCAGGGCATGATCCTGGAGTCCCAGGATCCAGTCCCGCATCGGGCTCCCTGCATGGGGCCCGCTTCTCCCTCTGCCTGTGTCTCTGCCCCTCTCTCTCTCTATCTCTCTCTGTGTGTCTCTCATGAATAAATAAATAAAATCTTAAAAAAAAAAATAAACAGTTAAGATTGCTCCAGGCAGGGGACTCACATTAAACTTCTCATAGTAGCCCCACCATTAATAATCATGTAACATAAACTAAAGGTGATTACTTCCTCTGTGAGAGGCACTGTACTCGCTGGCTCATATACATGATCTCATTGCATCTCGTAACAATCCTATGAGACAGAGGAGGAAAACAAGGGTCAGAGACATTAAATAAGCAGCTCAGGGGAGCCCTGGGTGGCTCAGCGGTTTAGCGCCGCCTGCAGCTCAGGCCGTGATCCTGGAGTCCCGGGATCGAGTCCACATCAGGCTCCCTGCATGGAGCCTGCTTCTCCCTCTGCTTGTGTCTCTGCCTGTGTCTCTGCCTTCTCTCATAAATAAATAAATAAATAAATAAATAAATAAATAAATAAATAAATAAAATATTTTTTTATTTTATTTTTTTTTTAATTTTTTTTTATTTATTTATGATAGACACAGAGAGAGAGAGAGCGAGAGGCAGAGACACAGGCAGGGGGAGAAGCAGGCTCCATGCACCGGGAGCCCGATGTGGGATTCGATCCCGGGTCTCCAGGATCGCGCCCTGGGCCAAAGGCAAGCGCCAAACCACTGCGCCACCCAGGGATCCCCTAAAATATTTTTTTAAATAAGCAGCTCAAAGTCACACATCTAGTGAGTAGTAAAACTGGAACTTTGAAATTTGTGTCACTGACTCCAGAGATCAAGCTCTTAGCCAAGAGTAGGGCTCAAGGTTTACTGAATATGTACCTTGAGGTAGAACACTGCATAAAGTGCTTTACCTAAATTATGTCACTGAATTGTCACAAAATCCCATGGAATATGTATGATCAACCCCATCCAATAAGTGAGGAACCTGAGGATTAGAGAAATCTTAGAATTAGACCTTCTTCACTGTTGGCTGGACTTCCTAAGTCTACAGTTAGTCAAAGCATGAAACTTCAGTCCCTCATGCTCTCACATGGAGGCAGTGACATGGACTGGATAGAGCACTGAACTTAGACCAGAGAACCTACTTTGAAGTCCTGGCTGTGCCATAGTCTTAACGGGTGCCTGACCTCAGCCAAGTCCCTTGAACTAGGCGCCCTACACAAGTCTCAAGGGGAAAAAAGAAGCCAGACCATGACCCCTGGTTTCCTTCAATATATTTAGAGGAAGTCCCTCTGCCTGAGGACAGAGCAATGAGGAAATCTGGTCAGTCTAGTAAAAACACTTTCAATCAAAGGGGCTGAGCCAGAAATATTGAGCTGCTCTATCTCAAAAGGCAGCCATGAGCCCTTAATGTCTTCCAAAATAGAAATATGCACGTTAATCCTCTCTCTACTCCTGCTCCATTATCACATCGTGTTACCTTAATCTGAGCATCTTTCAAAGTCAACTCCTTCTACTAACAATGTCTAACAAAGTCTTGATTTTCTAAAACATAAATTGATGATGATATCTACCTTAATCCTATAGTAATACTATCTGGGGTTTCGGGAAGTTTTCCCTTGTCCAGTAATGAGAATATCCTCTGTGTCTTTTTACCTATATTAGCAGGGCCTCTTCAGTCATTTTGGGCTGAAGATAAACTGAATTATAAATGGGGTGTCTTTTTGGGTGATCCAACAGGGTCATTTGTTAGTTTATCATAGCAACTGCCCCAAACTCAAATTTGCAAAGATATAACATGATTGAAAGGAAAGTGTCATGATCTAATGCTGAAACAATGAACTTCCTTTGCCTAAGTAGTTTTTACAATTTTTTTTTTTTTAGTTTTTACAATTTCACAGTTTCTAGTATCACCACATTTGCCTTGAATTTTAAATTATCCTTCAGTGTCTCAGGGCAACTTGGCACACAATTTGGGAACCACATACAATGAAATTTGCATGCCCCTCCAGTTTCAGACTCTGAGGTCCCTATTCTTGCCTCCCATGGGTACACGGTATTAATGTTTTTTGTATATAATTCCAAAAACTTCTATGCATAATCAAATGGAAACACACTATACCTAGTGTTCTTTTTTTTACACCTAGTGTTCTGATCGTGCATTTTTTGCTTCATAAATCCTAAAGATCATTTCGTAGCAGTACATATAATTCCTCGTCTTTTTTAATAATTGTAAGGTAAATGGTAATTTATACAACATTGCTCTTGATGTACATTTAGTTGTTTAGCATTACTAGCAGATTGTAATGAATATCCTTCTACATATATCTTTGTCCACCTGTAGGATGAATTCTAGAAACAATTTCTGGATCAAGTTATGTGCATTTAAAATTTTGAGGGATATTAAATTTGTTGTAATTAATTTCAATTAATTGGTGCAAACGCGCTCCTAAAAAAAGTTTAGTCAAGAAAGGAAATTTCCAGATGACATATTAGGAAAGGAGACGGGATGACCTAGGGCAGAGAGGCTACTTAAACAGGAATAGAAAAGACAGGCATCAGGGGACTCTAGCAAACAATGAGTCTGTATCAGGGGTTTTTAACCTTAGGGGTTTTGTGGATGGAATGCAGGGTGCCTTTGTAATTAAGGAGAGGGAAAATCTAAATCTTTATTTTCACTAACCTCTAAATAAAAGTTAACATTTCTTTCAAGTATGAATGTAGGCAACACTCCACAGTAGTACTAACACAGCTTGCAAATCTGTCACCAAAAGCAATCACACATGGTTTCATTTCACATTACTATTGTTGCAGATACCTTGAAATATACTTTATGCTCATCAGTTCTTTTATATTTTTTAAAAGATTTATTTATTTGAGAGAGAAAGAGAGAGCAGGGGGAGGGGTAGAGGGAGAGAAAGAGAGGGAGAATCTCAAACAGACTCCCAGCTGAGCACAGAGCCTGACATGGGACTCGATCTGATGACCCTGAGATCATGACCTGAGCCGAAACCAAGACCTGGGTCAGTCAACCGACTGAGCCACCTAGGTGCCCTGCTCATCAGTTCTTTTAAATAGTGGCAAATATTAGATCCATGGCTAGATCTTGTTACTTAATGCACTAATAAAGAAGCACGCATTATCTTATATCACAAACTTGTCTTTAAAATGTTATAATAACTGTATTCCAATATAATGTGTGATCCTGTATATTTTATTTTATGCCATCATATTAGTTCTCTATTAATGTGTAACAGATGATCCCAAACTTAGTAGTTTAAAACGACAGGCATTTATGATCTCACGGTTTCTGTGGGTCAGGGGTTGTGACACAGCTTTGCCAGGTCCTCTGCTTCTGGATCTCACAAAGACTACAATCGGGGTGTGGGTTAGGGTTGTGGTTGCATCTTGAGGCTCAGCTGGGTATTCATTTGTAAGCTCACGTGTTTGCTGACTGAATTCAGTTCTTTGTTGCCCTTTGGACCAAGGGTCTCAGTTTCTTGCTTTCTCTCTCTCAGTCAGAGCTGCCCTCAGCTCCTAGAGCATAACTGACAACATAGCCTTTGCCACAGAGTACCTGACAACATAGCCACTGGAAGTCAAGTCAGCAAGGGAGGGAATCTGCTAACAGAAGTTAAAATCCTATGTCAGATTCCCAGAGTGGTTGAGTGAGGAGTGCAGTGGACTGACTCCCAAATAAACAACTACGTCCCTGGAAAAACATTATTTGAAGTCATCATTTAAAGTCTCCAGAAATTGTCCTAAGGGCATAGAACAGAGACAAATACATTCAAGAAAATCTGCTAAGTCATGATAGGCAACTTTGTGGCATTTGAATCATCACCTGTTCTTTCTCCACCAGCTCAATTTTGGAAGAAATTACTCTGAGAGCTCTACTCCTGGCAGGTGCAGTCAGGAAAATAGGGACCAGTCTCCCCTCAGCTTTCACTCTAGGGCCATGGTGTCTCTCTAGGAGGAGCTGGCCCCAGCTCTGTGTTACAGAAAATATTTTAGGCAAGCACAGCAGAGAAGTCTATAGTCCTTTCCTGCAACCAGCCTGCATTTGTAGGGCAGAAGCTCTATTCCAGGCACAGCCGGCCACGGGTACTGGGCCCTGATCTCCCCCACCCCAGGTCCCTGGTAATGTGTAGGTTCTGGGCAGCCCGGGTGGCTCAGGGGTTTAGCGCCGCCTTCAGCCCAGGGCCTGATCCTGGAGACCTGGGATCGTGTCCCACGTCGGGCTCCCTGTATGGAGCCTGCTTCTCCCTCTACCTGTGTCTCTGCCTCTCTCTCTCTCTCATGAATAAATAAAATCTTTTTTAAAAACTGTGTAGGTTCTATGTCAAGAGGAGAACCAAGAAGACTGCTACCCTGGGAAACACTTTGCAACTTGGTCTGTGAGGTCAGTACTATTCAGATAGATGAGCCGTTAAATAAAATTATATCGGTGTGGTACATTTGTTACATTTGTTACATTTGATAAACCAATATTGATACGTTATGATTAATGAAGGTCATTAGTTTACATTAGGGTTCACTTTTGTGTTGCATACTTCTATGCACTTTAATAAAAGCATAATGTCAGGTATTCACCATCATAGTCTCGTATAGAATAATTTCACCATCCTAAAAGGCCCTGCCTCTACCTATTCATTCCTCCCTCCTTCTGAATCCTGACAATCGCTGATCTTCCTATTGTCTCTATAGTTAGCATATTGCCAAGAGAAAGAAGCCAGTCTGAAAAGGCTGTATGATTCCAACTCTATGACATTTGTCAATTATAGCTCAATAATGCTGGAATAAAGTATTTTAAAGGGACTTAATCAATCAGATTCTCAGAGATAGAGCCAAAAAATCCACATTTTGAAAAGATTATTTATTTGAGGAAGACAGACAGCACAAGCTGGGTGGTGGGGCAGAGGGAGAGGGAGAAGCAGGCTCCCCACTGAGCAGAGAGCCCAATGCGGGGCTGGATCCCAGGACCCCAGGACCATGACCTGAGCCAAAGGCAGGTGCTTAGCTGAGCGTCCAGAATCCACATTTTAATAGCCTCTTCAGGTTGAGTCTTATACATATTCACATTTGAACTAGCAGCATACGGGCTCTAGCTCTGGCTCTGAAACTTTCTAGCTGAGTAATTGTGGGCAAGTTACTTTTAAACACCCCCACCCAAGCTTTAATGCTTTCAGGTGTAAAATGGGAATATAATAACTCTTACCTCACACAATGGTTTTGATGATGAAATGAGCTATTATATCTACAGCCCTTACTACTATTGCTAGCACTCAGTAAATGGTAGCTATTATATATAAAGCACAAGTACTGCATCTAGTTTTCCTTTATTTTGCTCACAGAGGTCCCAATAAATGTTGACTATTATTTAATATTTTATTTATTCATGAAAGACACAGAGAAAGAGAGAGAGAGAGAGAGAGAGAGAGAGAGGCAGAGACACGGGCAGAGGGAGAAGCAGGCTCCACGCAAGGAGCCCGACTTGGGACTCGATTCCGGGTCTCCAGGATCACGCCCTGGACCGAAGGTGGCGCTAAACCACTGAGCCACCCTGGCTGCCCCAACTGTTGACTATTATTATCATAAGTTAATAAGGGCCAGTGAGAGGCAGTGTGGTATCATAAAATGAGCACAGGAGCTAGAGTTGGATCTGGATTCAAATTTCAGCTCTGCCTTTATAGGTTATGATCATGAACAAGTCATAATCTGCAAGCCTCAATTTCCTCATCCATCAGATAGGAATGAAATCAGTACCTACAACCCGGAGTGGTGAGAATTAAATAAGCTAATACATTTAAAGGACATGGCATCATACAGTGAGACTTACTACAATATTTTTCCATTTATAATTTCCTGAATGGAAACTTGGATCTTTTTACTATATGGTCCCTTCTAACCATGATTTCTGTGTTTGCAAATCTCACCACAAACCTGCTTATTTAAAAAAGATGAAAGACTGTAGTTGATAGCTTATTATTGTTTCTTTTTCTTTCTTTCTTTCTTTTTAAGATTTTATTTTATTTATTCATGAGAGACACAAAGAGAGAGGCAGAGGGAGAAGCAGGCTCCCCATGGGGAGCCCGATGCAGGACTCGATCCCAGGAACCTGGGATCACGACCTGAGCCAAAGGCGGACATTCAACCACTGAGCCAACCAGGCACCCATGTCTCTCTTTTTCTAATTAATAACAGCTAAATGTTTCTACACCATTTCTACTTCAGAATGATCCAGGGCTCCATGAAACAATAAGAACAGATATGTCTGCATCATCAATAAGCCAGAGGCTCTAAATAAATCACATCAATGTTTAAGAAGTCATTCTTCTACCTTCTCTTTTGCACATTCAGTCAACAGCAAAATGCATTTTTCATATCTCTGATGTTTCAAAAATTGCCAGTTACCAGAGAAAATAGCCTCCCCCGACCAAGCAGACTTGGGTATGATCATCTTCTGACCAGTTCCTCTCAGTCTGGGCAGCAGGACCTTTATGTGAAAGAAACCAGGAGGACTGCAAGGCTCAGACATATACTTTGGTCCAGACTGTCAAGGTACTGAATGTGTTGGCAGAAGAACTATCTCAAAACATTTAGTTTGTCAAGACTGGGGTTCAGTAATGAATGCTTCGGAGAGTGATACTGGTCAGTTAGCATCTACCTAAGGGAGAAAATGAAATGTGTATTCAAGCCCCCAGAACACAAAGCAATGTTTGGTTCAATGCTATTTGGGTAGGAGAGACCTTACATCTTATGGGAACTGTGAAGGTTAGGAGGAAGCATCACAGGAGCTGAGAAGCATATCAGACTCTCCAGGAGCAGATGTATTTTGAAAAAAAACATTTAAGATACTTATAGGTTTTGTAATACAATTTAAAAGCAAAAGAAGATTCACAAGATATTCTTGCCTCGGGCCAATTGTGGATAATAGAGTAAGAAAGTATGACTGCGGCCATGAGTTGAAACAGGTCAAGAAGCCCTGGTGAGAAGTTAATCATATAGGCTTAGAATCTTACAGTCATCCCATGCAGTCAATAGATATTTGTTGAGTGTGTATTATATGCCAGACCTTGTGCTTGGTCCTAAAGAGACAGCAGTGAACAAGGTAGATGATACCTACCTTAGGCAAGATAGCTAACCTCTCTGAATCTCAGTATTCTCATCCCTAAATCAGGAAAAATATTCATTATTCCTCTCTCATAGGACTGCTGTGAGGATTTAAGGAGGGCAAAGCATATAAGGTGTTTTGCATTGTCTGCTGCAGAGTAGACACCTAATAAATGAAATAATTAGCCTGCTGGGGGGATAAGTGGGTCATCAGCTCAGCTCTGAAAAATGTATAGCATTTTGATAGGCAGAGACAAAAAGAAGACATTCAAGTAGAGAGAACAGCATTAATTAATTAAGTCACTCATGCAAAGAAACTTTTTGAGTGTCTATGATATTGGCATTCATAGGCATATTTCACTTACATGAATTCAGCAATACACAGTAGGAGAGAGCTGTTTAAATAGTATGGGCAAATCCTCCCACCATTACACTCAATTAATATATACCCCAGATCAAGTGTGAGATGAGAGGCATGAATCTGTTCTTCAGGCTCCTAGTGCGAACAGCTTGCTTTGCTGAGTGTCATTCTTTTGTTTAAAGATATATGTTTTTCATACAGTATGGCCAACTGGAAGTGCAAGCCAACTACTTAAACTGAGGATCAAAAAGAACAACCCAGCGATCTGTATCTACACTGAAAAAAAGGCTGGCCATGCTGGACATTCTGAGAGAAGGCTGTCATTCTCTGCTGTGGCACCTCCCTAAGGCATCATCAAAAGTAACTCTATGTGCTTTTCATTTTGCATATTGACTCTAGGACCCGTCTCATGTGTAAGTAGTGACTTCACTATTGCGTGCTAGGCTCCATGCTAGATGCTGGATGTGATAAATGAGACAGACATAGCCTCTAGTAAGACACTTACAAAAGAAAGAGTTGCTGAGCTTGAGGTAGGGATGGACAATGAGCAGGTACTTTTCCTGGCTTAGAGGATCTAGTTAGAGAAAAGTCAAGAGATATGCCTGGAAAGGTAGGTTGGTGTTAGGTGGCTGAAGATGTCAAATGTAAAACAATGACATCAATGAGCTCTTGATGCTATTCGAATCTTCTTCAAGTGGATTGAGACATGTTCAAAGCAGTAATTAAGCAGCAGAAGATGGAGCTTATGGCAGTTCTCAAGATAAAGGAAATTTTTTTCCTCCCAAGAAACTACTAGCGATGGCTGATATAATCTGAATAAATAAATTAGTACTATAGCTGAAAGCTTGTCTCCCACCGTATACAAAAATTAACTCTTAATGGATCAGTGACCCAAATATAACAGCTAAAACTGTAAAACTCTAAGAAGAAAACAGGTACACATCTTCATGATCTTGATTTGGCAGTGGATTTCGACACATGACACTGAAAGCATGAGCGACAAAAGAAAAAATCAATAAATTGGACTTTATCACAATTTAAATTTTTTGTGCCTTGGAGAACACTATCAAGAAAGTGAAAAGACAAACCATAAAATGGGAGAGTATATTTTCAAATCACATATCTGATAAGGGTCTAGTAAGCAGAACTCATACAACTCAACAACAAAAAGACAAACAACTCAATTTAAAAATGGGCAAAGGACTTGAATAAACATTTCTACAGAGAAAATATACAGATGGCCAATAAGCATATGAGATGTTTAACATATATTAGAGAAATACAAATCAAATCACAGTGAGATACCACTTCACATCCACTAAGATGCCAATAATAAAAAGAGAGACAATAACAAACATTGGCAAGGATATGGAGAAATTGGAACCCTCACACAATGCTGATGAAAATGTAAAATGATGTAGAAAACAGTTTGATGATTCCTCAAAAAGTTGAACATAGAGTTACCATGTGACCCAGCAATTCCACACTCTATGTATATAACAACAAAAACAATAAAACAATGTACATTGTTTGTTTTATTAAAACAAAAACTTGGGATCCCTGGGTGGCTCAGTGGTTTAGCGCCTGCCTTTGGCCCAGGGCGTGTTCCTGGAGACCCGGGATCGAGTCCCACGTCGGGTTCCTCCCATGGAGCCTGCTTCTCCCTCTGCCTGTGTCTCTGCCTCTCTCTCTCTCTCTCTCTCTATGTCTATCATAAATAAATAAATAAATAAATAAATAAATAAATAAATAAATAAATCTTTTAAAAAAATGAAACAAAAACTTGCACGCAAATATTCCTAGATGCACTATATGTAATAGTCAAAAGGTAGAAACAAACTAAATTTTCATCAACTGTTGAATGGAAAAACAACATATGTTATATCAATATAATGGATTATTACACAGCCATAAAAAGGAATGAAGTTCTAATACAGGCTGCAGCGTGAACACACCTTGAAAACATTATGTTAAGTGAAAGAAGCCAGACGCAAAAGTCATATATTGTATGATTACATTTGTATGAATTATCGGCAATAGTCAAATCTATAGCAGATTAGTGATTTCTAGGTTCTGGGGGAAGTTGAAGGTGACTGCTTAATGTACAGAGTTTCTGCCTGGGGTGATGAAAATATTTTGGAAGGAGGTAGAGGTTTTGGTTACACAACATTGTGAATGTACTAGATGCCACTGAATTGCACACTTTAAAAAGGATAGATAATTCTGTTTTGTGAATTTTATATCAACAAAAAATGTATACAGGAAAAGAGTAGATGAAAAGATGGAAAAGTTCAGAAGAAATTCAGAAGCTATAAAAACAACCAAATGGAAAGCCTAGAACTGGAAAATACAATATTTTTTATTTTTTAAAGATTTTATTTATTTATGAGAGAGAGAGAGACATAGGCAGAGGGAGAAGCAGGCTCCCAGCAGGGATCCTGATGTGGGACTCGATCCCTGAACCCGGGATCATGCCCTGAGCCAAAGGCAGGAACTCAACCGCTGAGCCACCCAGGAGTCCCAAAAATACAATACTTAAATGAAAAATTCATTGGATTTAAAAAAATTTACAGTAAACTGGAATATAACGGAAATAAGAATCAATGAACTTGAAGATAGGTAATAAATTCATCCTAAATGATGTAAAAAGGGAAAAAACACTGAAAAAATTTGAGAGGCTCAATTACTTTTGGAGCAAAATCCAGGACTCCAAGATATGTGACACTGTAATTCTAAAAAGGGAAAGAGTCGAAAAAAAATATTTGAAATCTGACCAAAGATAGCAGCCCACAGATCCAGGAAAATTAGTGACCTCCCAAAAGAAAATCTCACTTAAACTTAGCGCCATAAACAAACTGCTACAAAGATAAAGTCTTAAAAGCAGTTAGGGAAAAGAGATACATTAAGAACAGAGAAACAGTAATTATAGATGGCTTCATATCAGCCATTGTGTCATATCAGACACAGTGGAGTTCTGAAAATCAAGGAATAACATCATTAAAGTGCTAAAATTTTTTAAATGCTGTCAATATATAAGGAAGAAAAAGAAAAATCTACATCCAGGAAAAATACCTTGCAAAACTCAAGGCAAAATAAAAACAGTTTTAGAAGGACAAAAGCTGAGAAAATTTGTTGACAGCGCATCCAACCTATAAAAATGCTAAGGAAAGTTTTTCAGGCTGAAGGATAATGATAATAAGATGGAAATTCGGATATAAGTAAGCAATGAAGGGCACTGGAAATGTTAAATAGGTAGTAAATACAAAATACAATTTTTCTTTCTTTTGTTAAATTTCTTAAAGGCAATTGAATGTTGAAAGCAAAAATTAACAAAAATGTATTTTGAGTTATAAGTAAAAGTAGAATATATGACAATGATAGCACTAAGGACAAGAGGGATGTGTAAGTGTAATTGTTGTAATATTATTACACATTAATTGGCATAACTTATTTCTGTGTAAAATGCAGTTAGCGATTAGTTATTGTAATCTTTACAACAACTAAAAAACCAATAATACAAAATCTATTCCTAAAAAGCCAAGAAATGAAATAGAATGAAATACAAAAAATGTTCAATTAATCCAAAGAAGACAGGAAAGAAGGAATAAAATAAATAACAGAGGGGGGAAAATAGGAAACAAATAAAGAATAGACTTAAACACAGTTATATCAATAATTCAATTAAATATAAATGGATTAAACACTTCAACTAAAAGATGCTGATGGACTCAATAAAAAAATCAATATCTAACGATATGCTCTTTTTTTTTTTTAGATTTTATTTATTTATTCATGAAAGGCACACAGAAAGAGGCAGAGACACAGGCAGAGGGAGAAGCAGGTTGCCTGAGGGGACCCTGATGTGGGACTCAATCCCAGGACCCCAGGATTACATCCTGAGCCAAAGGCAGACACTCAACCACTGAGCCACCCAGGCATCCCTAACTATATGCTCTTAACAAGATCACACTTGAAATATAAAAACACAATTAGGTTGAAAGTAAAAGGATGGAATGAGATATACAATGCAAACATGAAACGTAGGGAAACTATTGAGGCTACATTAATGTCAGACAAAGTAGATTTTGAAACAAGGAGTACTGCCAGAGATAAAGAGGATCATTTGTTAATAAAAATAGGATTAAGGCACCAAGAATATATAACAATCCTGAATGAGTATGCAAAAATAGAGTTTCGAAATACATGAAGCAAAAATTTACGAAAATAAAGGAAGAAAAAGAAAAATCCACAATCATAGCTGGAGATTTAAACTCTCTTCTGTTAATAATGGATAAATCGAGAAGACAAAGTAATCAGAGAAGATGCATAACATTTGAAAAGCACCATCAACCGGGCAGCCCTGGTGGCTCAGAGGGTTAGCGCCGCCTTCTGTCCAGGGCGTGATCCTGGAGATCCAGGATCGAATCCCACGTCGGGCTCCCTGCATGGAGCCTGCTTCTCCCTCTGCCTGTGTCTCTGCCTCTCTCTCTCTCTGTGTGTCTCTCATGAATAAATCTTAAAAATCTTTAAAAAAAAAGAAAACTACTATCAACCAACTTTGGCCTACACCAACCAAGATAGACCTAATTCTGGGCCATAAAATGAGTTTCAGATATTTGAAAAGATTTAAATCATAAAAATTTGTTCTCTAACCACAGTAGAATTAAATTAGACACCAATAACAAAAACATAAATGGAAAATCTCCAAATATTTGGAAATTAGAAACATAATTCTAAATAACTCATGGTCTAAAAAGAAATCATGAGTGAAATTAAAAGATAAACTGGGTAAGAAAATACAATATATCAAATTTTGAGAGTTGCAGCTAAAGCAGTTGTAAATAATAATTCTGGGTATTATGCTGAATGAAGTAAGTCAATCGGAGAAGGGCAATCATTACATGGTTTCACTCATACAGGGAATATAAAAAATAGTGAAAGGGATTAAAGGGGAAAGGAGAGAAAATGAGTGGGAAAAATCAGAGAGGGTGACAAAACATGACAGACTCCTAACTCAGAAATGAACAAGGGGTAGTGGAAGGGGAGGTGGGCGAGGGGATGGGGTGACTGGGTGACGGGCACTGAGGGGGGCATTTGAAGCGATGAGCACTGGGTGTTATACTATATGTTGGCAAATCAAACTCCAATAAGAAAAAATGCAAAAAAAAAGAAAAGAAAAGAGGTTTAAAATGAATGATACAAAATTCTACTTTGAGAAGCTGTAGAAAGAAAAGTAAAGTAAATCAAAATTAAATAGAAAAAATACAAAGAACAGAAATCAATAAAATAGGAAAAGACAAAACACTGGAGAAAAATCAAGAAAACCAAAAGTAGGGTTGTTTTTAAGATTAATGCAGTTGAGGGGGATCCCTGGGTGGCTCAGCGGTTTAGCGCCTGCCTTCAGCCCAGGGCGTGATCCTGGAGACCCAGGATCGAGTCCCACATCAGGCTCCCTGCATGGAGCCTGCTTCTCCCTCTGCCTGTGTCTCTGCCTCTCTCTCTCTCTCTCCTCTTTCTCTCTTTCTCTCATGAATAAATAAATAAAATATTTTAAAAATTAATAAAATTGATAGAAGCCTAGCTAGAAGTAACCAACACAAAAAGACACAAAATACAAGTTACAAATTTCAGGAATTACAGAAGTGGCATCACTAGATACGCTATAGATACTTAAAAACTACAAAGGGAATATTATGCATGACTCATGATAACAAATTTAACAATTTAGACGAAATGGAAAAATTCTTTGAAAAACAATTTACCAAAACTAACACAAGACTGGAATCTTTTAATAATGCAAATATCAAAATCAATTCAAAACATAAAACCTTATCACAAAAAAGTTCAAGAGTCAGTGGCTTCACTGGAGAACACTCCAAAAACTTAAGAGAAATTTTATACCAATCTTAGGCAAACCCTTTCAGAAAATACAGGCAAAAACTTCTCTAAACTGGTTTTATGAGGCCAGCATGACCTTGCTATCTAAGTCTGACAAAGAAATTTAAAAGAAAGAAAACTACAGACCAAAATCACTCATGAAAATTGGTGCAAAAATTCTTAACAGATGGGACGCCCAGGTGGCTCAGCGGTTTAGTGCAGCCTTCAGCCCAGGGTGTGATCTTGGAGACCCGGGATCAAGTCCCATATCAGGCTCCCTGCATGGAGCTCAGTTCTCCCTCTGCCTCTCTCTCTCTCTCTCTCTCTGTGTCTCTCATAAATAATAAATAAAATCTTTTTAAAAATTCTTAACAGAATATTAGCAAATCAATACAAGAATTTTGGGACACTTGTGTGGCTCAGTACTTGAACATCTGCCTTTGGCTCAGGTTGTGATCCTGGGGCCCTGGGAAGGAGTCCTGCAGGGAGCCTGCTTCTCCTTCTGCCTATGTCTCTGCCTCTGTCTGTGTCTCCGATGAATAAATAAATTAAATATTTTTTAAAATACAATTTTATTACTTTTTAAAAAGATTTTATTTACTTACTTGAGAGAGAGGAGCGAGTGAGAGGAACAGCAAAGGAAAAGGACAAGCAGACTCCATGCTGAGCGTGGAGCCCAGCACCGGGCTCGATCCCATAACCCTGAGATCATGATCCGAGCCAAAATCAAGAGTTAGTCGCTTAACTGACTGAGCCACCCAGGTGCCCCACAGCAATTTTATTTTTAAAAAACTATCCTGACCTGCATTTCCCTGATGATAAATGATGTTGAGCATCTTTTCATGTGTCTGTTGGCCATCTGTATGTTTTCTTTGGCAAAATGTCTATTCATGTCTTCTGCCTATTTTTTCATTGGATTATTCATTTTGAGGGTGTTGAGTTTCATAAGTTCTTTACGTATTTTGGATACTAACCCTTTATTGGATAAGTCATTTGCAAATATCTTCTCCCATTCTGTAGGTTGCCTCTTAGTTTTGTTGATTGTGTCCTTCGCTGTGCAGAAGCTTTTCATTTTGATGTTGTTTTGCTTTTGTTTCCCGTGCCTCAGGAGACGTACCTAAATTACAGTGAGATACCACCTCATACTTGTCAGAATGGCTAAAATAAACAACACAAGAAACAACAGGTATTGGTGAGGATATTGAGAAAAAGGAACCCTCTTCCACTGTTGGATGTTGAGAAAAAGGAACCCTCTTCCACTGTTGAACCCTCTTCCACTTCCACCAATGCAAATTGGTGTAGCCACTGTGGAAAAGAGTACGGAGGGTGCTTGAAAGTTAAAAGTAGAACTACCCTACAATCCAGCAATTGTATTATTAGGTATTTACCCAAAGAATACAAAAATACTAATTCAAGGGGGATTCCTGGGTGGCTCAGCGGTTTAGCACCTGCCTTCGGTCCAGGGTGTGATCCTGGGGTCCCGTACCGGCTCCCTGCATGGAGCCTGCTTCTCTCTCTGCCTATGTCTCTGCCTCTCTCTCTCTCTCTCTCTCTCTCTCTGTGTGTGTGTGTGTGTGTGTGTGTGTGATGAATAGATAAGTAAAATCTTTTAAAAGAATACTAGTTCAAAATATAAAATACTTAGGAATCAATTTAACCAAAATTGTGTAAGAGCTGTACATTGAAAATTGACACACATTGTGGACAGGAATTAAGAACGTTAAATAAATGGAGAGATACATGTTCACAGATCAAAATCTCAGCATTGTTAATATTTTAATTTTCCCTATATTGATTTATAAATTTGCCACCATCAGAATAAAATCACAGCAGGCTTTAACAGTTATAGAAAAGATGATTTAAAAATTTATATAGGGGCACCTGGGTGGCTCAGTTGATTAAGCATCTGCCCTCGGCTCAGGTCATGATCCCAGGGTCTAGGATCAAGCCCCGTCAGGCTCCCTGCTTGGCGGGGAGCCTGCTTCTCCCTCTCTCTCCACCCCTCTACCTCTTCCCCCACTCATGCTCTTTCTCTCGCTCTCTCGCTCTCTCTCTCTCAAATAAAATCTTGAAAAAAATAAAAAATATATAAAATTTTATATGACTGGGATCCCTGGGTGGCTCAGCGGTTTGACACCTGCCTTTGGCCCAGGGCCTGATCCTGGAGTCCCGAGATCAAGTCCCATGTTGGGCTCCCTGCATGGAGCCTGCTTCTCCCTCTGCCTGTGTCTGCCTCTCTCTGTGTGTCTCTCATGAATGAATAAATAAAATCTTTAGAAAAAAAATAAAAAAATAAAAAAATTTTATATGACTATGTGAAGGGCTCTAAATAAGAGCAAAGTTGAATAAGCTGCACTAGCTCATTTTAGTACTTACTATAAAATTGCAGTCATCAAAACAGTGTGGTATTGGCATACGGCTAGGCAAATAGATCAATGGAACAGAAAAGAGCAGGAGTTGGCAAACTTTTTCTGTAAAGTTAGTAGATAGTCAATATCTTGCATGCTGCAGGCTGTACAGTCTTTGTCACAACTACTCAACCCTGTGGTAGGTGAAAGTAACCATTGACAATATTTAAATGAATGAGTGTATGTGTTCTAATTAAACCTTACTTATGGACACTGAGACTTGAATTTCATATACTTTTCACATCATGAAATATTCTCCTTCTGATTTTTTCCCCAATCATTTAAAAATGTTTTAAAAAGTTTCTTAGTTCATGAGCCATACAAAAACAAACACAAAAGGGAAATTTGCTAGAGGAGAGTGGAATGATTCATATCTCCCCAGAAAATTAAATAAGAAGACTGCATTACCTTGGAGAGATTTTAGGCTAAGATATCCAAAATGGTAGGTTATGGTAAAAAATGGGAGAGAACAGAATGAACCACTGAATGAGGCGGCTGTGGGGAATGTCTTGGAGGAAACACTCTCTCCCTGCCATATGACCCACTAGAATTGACCATGGGGAAACATGGAGGGTTAGCAGGTCACTTTGGGCTGGGTCTTTAGGGGTTATTAAAGAAATACCCCTTTTCTCCAACTGTAGCATCTTGTCCTCCCTGCCCCTACAGAGGTGTCATGAGCAGTGCTTTGTGATGCCCAAGCCACCTCAACACAATCGTTGGCTAGGGGATCTCCCTGATGACCAAACAAAGCTGAAGGCGTGGCTCCTCACTGGTCAGCAGCCCTGGGGCAGACCACTGAGAGGCTTTAACATGGCTGGTAAGATCTGTGCACCAGAGGAGACTAGCACAAGTATGAAACAATCAAACAAAAGCATGAAACAGCCAGCCCCAAGAATCAGAAAGAAGAAGGAAAAGAAGAGTTCTTGTCGACCCAAGCCCAGAGCCAGTGGCAAGGTTAGATGATCTTACCCATGCTCTTCTTCTTCCCCCAGAGATCTCCCCAAGCCCCCTGCCCTACCCTTGCCTGACACAAACCCCTTCCTCAACCCACATCTCTACTCATGGAGCCCCATTCCTATACATTCCCATTCTCTTCCCCCAAACAAATCCCATGCTGACTCACTCCATTGCCTTTCCAGGTGCAGAAGAAAACCACAAAGCCAAAAAGACCTCTTCAAAGGAATTTGAGAAAAAAAACTCCTCGAGCATCCCCTTCTTCCTCAAGAATGCCTAACACAGCAATAAGGCCAACGATATTCATCTGTTACCACAAGCTGAGTGAGAAACAAAATGAAAATGAGCCGAGAGGGAATAAGAAGCACTGGAAAATCCAAACGTTCCAAGTAACATCCTGTACAGCTAGCAAATGCCAAGCATGGGCCAGAAACCTTGCATCTTCTGAAGCAGCTGTGGAGAACTGGTCAAACACATAAAGATCAAATCTGGAGCAACAGGGTACACAGATTGATAAAAGGAAAGTCAACAAGTTGTGAAAAGGCAATGTGTTTGTGTGTCTATGACAGATGAAGGGGAAAAAATTAAGAGACAGGCATGTGAGTAGGGAGGGAGGTGAGGTCCTGGACGGTTGGGGGCCAGACTGGCAGGTCCACAGTTAGCCAGACATTGGGGATAAGGACTGCATGAGGACTGAGAACTAAACACAAATATTCTCAGCACTTTGTCCCACAGGCAAGAAGAAAAAGAGCTTTGGTGGTTCTATGTGTGTTTGGTGTAGAGACGGGGCACAAAGTCAGAGCTGAGATTGCCAGAACCCAGATGGGAAGAGGGTTTAATGCGTGGTGGGTGACAATGACACTCCTCCTAAAACAGCAGACAAAAGCACCTCCAGGTCACCTAACCACCTCCGGATGACGTATGCCATTGTGGTGTGCGTTGTACCCCACCCAATGCTGTAAGCCACCAAAGGCCTTCAGAGAGACAAAATCTCACCCTATAGAAAGTCACCAACAGCACCCACACACACTAAAGTAATGCTGTTTGGAGGCCACAAATGCAAGAGCAATTAATTAGGCTATTTTCTTGTTACGAAGGTTTGGGTGGAGGAATGGCCTACCATGGGTAGGGCAGTGGGAATGGTCTGCCCACCTGCAGGCAATAAAAGGAAACAGCGGGGAAAAAAAAAAAAAAGGAAACAGCGTCCACAGAGAATTTTAATGTAAGAACAACAAAATCCAGTAAAAGGCAATCTTGTTTTTATTAGCACCATAATCAACCATTTCTAAATTTTTCCCCCCAAAAAATCCTCTTTTGGTCTAAGTTCTAAAAGATTGCTATGATTAACATTCAGTTTTAATATATATGTAAGGTCCAAATTAGCCAATTTTTAGAATGCATGTTTTAATAATCATCTTATTCTACAAGGAAGTTACTTTGACAAATCCTTGTCAAATAGTTGGTCCCAGGGAGAGGCTGTTCTTTTCTAAAGTAAGTTCTTAACCATTTAGAATCATTTGAGCTTGCTTTGAGCACACTTCCAGACTGCGATCCCTGTGGCCATATATAATACACATAACCCATATTTTTAAAAATATTTTATTTATTTATCCATGAGAGACACACACACAGAGAGAGAGAGAGGCAGAGACACAGGCAGAGGGAGAAGCAGGCTCCATGCAGGGAGCCCAACGTGGGACTTGATCCCGGGACCCCAGGATCACGCCCTGGGCTGACGGTGGCGCTAAACCATTGAGCCCCCCAGGGATCCCCACATAACCCATATTTTAAAAGTAGATTCTAAATTTAAAATTATAGCACAGTGATTATAAAGACAAAGACCAACTTGAGTTACTTCGGCTGAGATTCCATGCAGTTTTTTTTATTGACGTCTAAATTGGTGAAGCAAAGTGCAATTCGAAGAATAAAGTTTTAGAGTGTAATGAAACTTTTACGTTGTTTGAAAATAAATATTTTCCTGAATTTAAACAATATCTTTTTAAAAGAGATTTTTTTATTTGAGAGAGAGAGAGAGAGAGAATGAACAAGAGCAGGGGAGGGGCAGAGGGAGAAGAAGACTCCCTACCAAGCAGGGAGCCTGACCCAGGGACCATATGCAGACCCTGATCCCAGGACCCTGATTCCTGGACCCAGAGATCATGACCTGAGCTGAAGGCAGATGCTGAATTGAATGAGCCACCGGGGCGCCGCATAAACATCTTTAAACATGAAATGCATTCCTTAATTGTTCATTATTTTAATACTACATTGAAAATCAAAATAACATCTTAGATTGGTTGTATGATTTAGTAGCTGCCTAAATTGTAACCTTTGCACGTGTTTTGATCTCAAAATCTCCTTATGATTTTTACAGTGATAGTTATGTATAAAATGTTCCATAGGGGCATCTGGCTGGGTCAGTTGGAAGATTCTTGACCTTGGGGTTGTGGATTCAAGCCCCTTGTTGGGTGTAGAGATTACTAAAAAAGTAGACTACGTAAATTCAAAGTGTGCAATTTGGTGAGTTTCAATATACATAAACATCTGGTAAACCATCACACCAAATCACAATCGTGAATATATCCAACTATAATCCCTTAAAGTTTCCTCATGCCTCTTGATGATCCCTCCTCCCCCTCACCACCTCCATCCCCAAGCAACCATTAATCTTCATTCTATCACTACACATTAGTTCACATTTTCTATAATTTTATATAAATGGATCCCAGAGCACATCCTCTTGTGACTACCTTTTTTCACTGGGTATAATTATTTTGAGTTACCTACATTGTGTAAATCAGTAGTTCATTGTGTTTTATTGCTGAGTATTCCACAAAAAAAATTTTTTTTAGCCACACACTGTCCATTCACCTGTTGTTAAACAGGTGGTTGCTTCCAGTGCTTAGCTATTACAAGAAAGGTGCTAGAAACATTCATGTACAAGTCTAGGTACGAACATAGGATTTCCTCTCTCTTGGGTAAACACCTAGGAATGGCTAGAACACATGAAGGTGTTTAAATTTTTAAGAAACTGTCAAACTTTTTTTTCAAAGTGATTGTACCACCAGCAGTGTATGAAAGTCCCAGTTCCTCTACATTCTCACCACTTGACATGATCAATCTTTTTTTCCTCAATGTAAATCCATTTTTTTTTTTTACCTTTGGTTCTGTCTTATCCTTTCTCTACCACACTCCTGTTATTTTTTTTAAATTGTTGTTGACATACGATGTTATATTAGTTTAAGTCTATAATATAGTGATTAAACAACCCTACACATTATGCAATGCTCACCAGAAATGTAGTCACCATCTGTCGCCATACAAAGTTAATTACAGGGATCCCTGGGTGGCGCAGGGGTTTAGCGCCTGCCTTTGGCCCAGGGCGTGATCCTGGAGACCTGGGATCGAATCCCACGTCGGGCTCCCGGTGCATGGAGCCTGCTTCTCCCTCTGCCTATGTCTCTGCCTCTCTCTCTCTCTCTCTCTCTCTCTCTCTCTCTCTCTCTCTGTGACTATCATAAATAAATAAAAATTTAAAAAAATTTTTTAATTAGAAAAAAAGTTAATTACAATATTACTGACTATATTCCCTATGCTGTACTTTTCATCCTCATGACTTACTTTATTTTAAACATTTTATTTATCCATTCATGAGAGACACAGAGAGAGAGAGAGAGAGAGAAAGGCGGAGAGAGAAACAGGCTCCCTGCAGGGAGCCTGATCCCACATCAGTATCCTGGGATCCTGGATCAGTATCCTGATCCCACATCAATATCCTGGGATCATGCCCTGAGCCAAAGGCAGATGCTCAACCACTGAACCACCCAGGTGCCCCTGGTCCAGAGATTCTTTTTTTTTTTTAAGATTTTATTTATTCATGAGAGACACCGAGAGAGAGAGGCAGAGACACAGGCAGAGGGAGAAGCAGGCTCCAAGCAGGGAGCCCGAAGTGGGACTCGATCCCGGGACCCCAGGATCAGGCCCTGGGCTGAAGGCCGTGCTAAACCGCTGAGCCACCGGGCTGCCCCGACTTAATTATTTTATAACTGGAAGTTTGTACCTCCTAATCCCCTTTACCTATTTTTTCTCATCCCTCACCCCCTCCGCCTGGCAACCCCCAGTTTGTTCTATATATTTATGAGTCTATTTCTGTTTGTTTGTTCATTTGTTTTTTAGATTCCACATATAAGTGAAATCATATGGTACTTGTCTTTCTCTGTCTGACTTATTTTACTTAGCATAATATGCTCTAGGTCATCTATGTTGTGATGAATGACAAGATTTTATTCTTTTTTATGGCTGAGTAATGGAATATTGGAATATTACTCAGCTATAAAAAAGAAAAATCTTATCGAGGTATATATATGTATATCCATATGTATATATGTTTATGGAATATATATGTATGGTATATCCATATATATACCATATCTTCTTTATCCATTCACCAATTGATGGACATTTAGGTTGCCTCCATATCTTTTTACCCAAAGAAAGTGAAAACAATAATTTGAAAAGATACACACACTCCTATGCTCATTGCAACATTATTTACAAAGCCAAGATATGGAAGTGATCTTTTAAAATTTTATCCATTCTAATATAAGAGTCATGGTGTCCCATTGTGGTTTTAACTTATATTTTTTTTATTTAATTTGCCAATATATAGTACATCATTAGTCTCAGAGGTAGTTTTCAATAACTTATCAGTTGCATGTAACACCCAGTGCCCATTGCATCACGTGCCCTCCTTAATGCCCATCACCCAATTACCCCATCCATATATCCACCTCTCTTTCAGCAACCCTCACTTTGTTTCCCTGAGTTAAGAGTCTCTCATAGTTTGTCTTCCTCTGATTTTTTCCCATTCAGTTCCCCTTCCCTTATGATCCCTTACACTGTTCCTTATATTCCACATGAGTGAAACCATATGATAATTGTCCTTCTCTGATTGACTTATTTCACTCAGCATAATACCCTCCGGTTCTGTCCATGTCAACGTAAATGGTAAGTATTCATCCTTTCTGATGGCTGAGGAATATTCCATTGTATACACAGACCACATCTTCTTTATCCATTCGTCTTTCGATGGACACCGAGGCTCCTTCCACAGTTTGGCTATTGTGGACATTGCTGCTTATAAACATTGGGGTGCAGGTGTCTCAGCTTTTCACTACATCAGTATCTTTGGGGTAAATCCCCAGCAGTGCAATTGCTGGGTCATAGGGCAGATCTATTTTTAACTCTTTGAGGAACCCCCACAGTTTTCCAGAGTGGCTGCACCAGTTCACATTCCCACCAACAGGGCAAGAGGGTTCCCCTTTCTCCACCTCCTCTCCAACATTTGTTGTTTCCTGTCTTGTTAATTTTCCCCATTCTCACTGGGGTGAGGTGGTATCTCATTGTGGTTTTGATTTGTATTTCCCTGATGGCCAGTGATGCGGAGCATTTTTTCATGTGTCTGTTGGCCACTTGTATGTCTTCCTTGGAGAAATGCGTTCATATCTTCTGCCCATTTCTTGACTGGATAGTTTGCTTTTAGGCTGTTGAGTTTGATAAGCTCTTTATAGATCTTGGATACTAGCCCTTTATATGATATGTCATTGGAAAATATCTTCTCCCATTCCATAGGTTGGTTTTTAGTTTTGTTGACTGTTTCTTTTGCTGTGCAGAAACCATTTATCTTGATGAAGTCCCAATAGTTCATGTTTGCTTTTGTTTCCCTTGCCTTTAGTGATGTGTCTTGCAAGAAGCTGCTGTGGTTTAGGTTGAAGAAGTTGTTGCCTGTGTTCTCCTCTAGGATTTCGATGGATTCCTGTCTCACATTTAAGTCTTTCATCCATTTTGAGTTTATCTTTGTGTATGGTGAAAGAAAATGGTCTAGTTTTATTCTCCTACATGTGGCTGTCCAATTTTCCCAATATCATTTATTGAAGAGACTGTCTTTTTTCCATTGGTTATTCTCTCCCGTTTTGTCGAAGATTAGCTGACCATAGAGTTGAGGGTCCACTTCTGGATTCTCTCTTCTGTTCCACTGATCTATGTGTTTGTTTTTGTGCCAGTACCACACTGTCTTGATGATCACAGATTTGTAATATAGCTTGAAGTCAGGCATTGTGAGCCCCCAGCTTTGGTGTTTTGTTTTTTTTTTAATTTTATGATAGTCACATACAGAGAGAGAGAGAGAGGCAGAGACACAGGCAGAGGGAGAAGCAGGCTCCATGCACCGGGAGCCCGACGCGGGATTCGATCCCGGGTCTCCAGGATCGCGCCCTGGGCCAAAGGCAGGCGCCAAACCACTGCGCCACCCAGGGATCCCCTGGTGTTTTTTTTTTAAAACTTACATTTCTATGATGACTAATGTGTTTAGTTGCCATACATATATTTTCTTTTGTAAAGTTGTGCCCTTTTTATTAAATTGGCTTGTTCCCTTATTATTAGGTTTTCAAAGTTCTTTACATGCTCTGGCTATGAGTCCTATGGTGGATATGTGACTTGCAAATATTTTCTCCCAGGCTGTACTTTGTCTTTTCATTCTCTTAACAGTGTCTTTCTCATAACCAACATTTTTAACTTTGATGTAGCTTAATTTATCCTTTTTTTTTCTATTCTGAATGGTGTTAGAGTTTCTCTGAATTTTTGTAATCTCCTGTTTATATCTTTCACCAAATTTTGAAAGTCTTCAGTCATTATTTCTTCAAATATGTTTTCTGTCCCACACACTCCTCTCCGCCTGAGATTTTGATAATAGGAGTGTTAGACTTGGAATTGTTCCACAGGTCCCTAAACCCCTGTATATTTTTTTAGATACCTTTTTTCCTCTCTTGTTCAGATTGAATTATTCCTATTGATTTTTCTTCAAGAACACTTACTCTTTCCTCTCATCTTGATTCTACTTTTGAGCCCAGGCAGTGAGTTTTTATATTTTAATTATTGTATTTCTCAGATCTAGAATTTCCATTTGTTTATTCTTTATATTTCCTACTTCTTTGCTGAGATTTTTCTTTGTCTTTCCATTTACTTCAAAAACATTTCCCCTTTCTTATTAGAGCATTTCAGAGCTGCTTTTAATGTCTTTATCAAATAATTTCAACAACTGTATCATCTTGGCATTTGCATCCGTTGATTATCTTTTCCCATGAGAGTTGAAATTTTCTCTGGTTCTTAAGATGCTGAGTAATTCTGGATTCTCTCCTGGACATTTATCCAATTGATCATTCCATTTTTGAAGAGAGGCATGCTAAAATCTACTGTAATTATGGATTTATTAAATTCTCTCTTTATATATAACAGTTCTATTTTCCATACTTCAAGGTTATGTTGTTAGGACAATACAAGTCCATTATTACATCTAGTTAATGTGTTTTTAAGCAATGTTCCTCTTTATCTTTATTAACATACTTTCAAGTTCTATTTTGTTAGATATTATTTTGCTTCACTAGCTTTTTTTGGTTAAAATTTAGATGGCATATATTTACTGTATGTTTTTAATTTCAGTGTTCTGTTGGTTTGGCTTTAGGTATCTTGCAAACAGCATATAGCTTGACTTTGTTTCATAAATAATATGACAGTCTCTTCTACATAGCTAAATGTAATCTGTTTGCATTTATAGTGGTTGCTGACATTTTTAGAAATATAATGCTTTTTGTTTAGCATCACTTTCTTTGCTTCATTTTTCTCCTTTCCTGCATTTACTTGGACTTAGAAAGTTTTCTATATATTTTTTCCTCTGTAAATTTTGAAGCTATAGAAACTATTTCTTTTTTTAACTAGTTATCCCTAATATTTTAAGGACATATAAAGTTACACCTTTTTCTGACACAGTCTAAAATTATTTAGAATTGTCAATTCTGAATATGACAGATTTTATACTACTGAATATGACAGATTTTAGCATAACTACAAACTGAACAGGCCAGTATTATTTATTTTGTCTGAAGTATTAATTTTACATTTCTTTAAACATCAAAAAAAGAATTGGACTCTGCACTCAGCACAGAGTCTACTTGAGACTCTCTCTGCCTCTGCCCCTCTCAAATAAAAAATAAACTCAAATCAGTCTTTTATTTTTGGTAGTTTTTAAGGTATTATCTTAATCCTTAATGTTCTGCAGTTCTACTTTGATGCACCTAGCTATTATTTTCATTTATCCTGATCAATACCCAAAGTACACTCCGGAACTAAGGACTCGGGTGTTTCTTCAAGACTGGAATTCTTTTCTATTATATCAGCAAATACTATTTCCCTGCAATCTTCTTCTCCATCTCTGGAATTCCTCTCAATATAGTCCATTTTCTTCACTGTTATATTTTTTAAAATATCTTTCTCTTTTTTTGCTACATTTGGCATTCTTCAGTGCTGTCACTCTGCTATTTTCTTTTTTGTGTCCAATCCCAAGTATATACTCCCTTAAGTTTGCATTTAAATGACTTTATTTTCCTTTCCAAGATTTCTAATTGGTTCTTTCATATCCATCTGGTCTCATCTTTCATTTGTTTATTTTCTGTTTGCTCCATAATTTCCTGTTATTTTTATTTATTTTTTAAAGATTTTATTTTTAAGTAATCTCTACATCCAGCTTGGGGCTCAAACTCACAGCCTTGGGATCAAGAGTCGCACACTCCACCAACTAAGCCAGCCAGGCAGCCCTTTAATTTCCTGCTATTTTAAAATTAAAGTTATTTGTATACTTCTTTGAGCATCCCCATCATACTTAACAAAATCTTTGATGGGCTTTTCCAGAAAATCATTTCATCCTGAATGAATTCACATTCGGATTTCCATGGTGGTCTTTCTTAGTGCCAATCTTTTTCATGTATTTTAAAATCCTTGTGTGGAGACTCATTTGAATAGCATATAATTTTGTTCCTCTCCCATCCTGTCTATGCTCCATGCTTCCTTTTATCGGCATTCTGTGCTGATCCTACATGATTCCCAGGACTGTAGTCCAGAACCAGGTCTTATTGCATATTGTCAGGACTTCTGTCATATATAATAATACTGAAGATCTGTTAAGCCAGTGGCAACTTGATTCGGTTGCTTATAACAAAAGTTTTTCCTTGGTCTTCTACTCCCTAGGTTAACAGCTTCCTTTAATATTCTAGCCCCCAACACAGAGCAAAGTGTCGTAAACTTTCCTGAGCTCTAGATGCATATATCCACCTATCTATCTGACCTCTCCTCTGGGTATATGATAGGCATCTCAAACTCTATGTGCCTAAAGTTGAACTCTTGATTTTCACTCTCACTCCAAATCCTTCTCCAGTGTTCCTCATCACAGTAAATGGCACCACCATTTACCCAGTTACTCAAGCAAAAAAAAATAATAATAATAACCTTTAGGTTGGAGTCACCTTTAAACCTCTTTCCTTCACCACTCTACATCAAATCCATCAGCAAGAATGGTCAACTCTTTCTTCTTCATAATATACCCTGAATCTAGGCACTTCTTACCACTTCCATCACTACCTCTATGGACAAAGATACCATTCTCCTTTGTCTGGATCATTTCAATAACTATTCACTAATGATAATAGTAAGCCGTCACTAATAATAACTACTCAATAACTACTCACTACTCCATGCTTCTGCTCCTGACCCAGTCAACATTCTATCAGATATTCAGAGAGTTCACTTCATGGTGCAAATCTGATTATATCATTCTTCTGCTTAAAACCCTCCAATGAATTCCCATTCAGAATAAAATCTAAGTTGCTCCTGTGGCCATCAAGTCCCTACTTGATCTGGTTCCTGCTTTTTTCTCCAAACCTACTCCTATTACCCTCCACCATCCTTACAATGTATTGTGGAGATTAAATCATGTGTGTAAAGTGTCTACCATAGAGTTTGACACATGTACATTGTTCACTAGATGCATAACTATTATCATAGTTGTGTAATAAAGTTGTTGAGATGAGGCCTGGGCTGGAATGATGGGACATGAGCGGAGAACAATACAAGTAAAGTCATGGAAAGCAGAATATGGTGAAGTAATGTTAGAAGGAGCTAAGAAGAGAAGCTCATGGAAAGGAATTGACATACTATGTTTTCCTGTAATTACGCTCCACTCCTTCCTGCCCAATACACACACACCCCCTACCTGAGTCATGTGGGTTGAGTAACCTACGTTTCAGTCATTTCATATTAGAATTAACCATTGGCCTGCAAAAGCTTGCAGATTTTGATCCTTTATTTAAAAAGCTAGGTTTTTTTTCCTACATTCCTAGAAGGGCCAAACTATGATGGCCAGTCACAAAACACAACCCACACTTCTACTATACCAATCTGTTTCCTTCAATTGGAGCTATTTAAAGTAGGAGTTAAAATGTAGCTTTTGAAGGTAAAATCCTGATGGTAGATATGCCTTTCCTGTCATAGGTCCTGCTTTGGCAGAGCACCAGTCATTTATTAACAGCACACTGGTATTCTCAAAATCCTGCTGATTTTGGCATATAATTTACAGATCTATAAATCATTCGAAAGAGATTTACCTTTTGATTCTCCTAAAAATAAGAATAAACTGATTCTTGCTCACTGGTACTGTTGATTCCTACATAGTGATCTATTGTTCATCAGTTCTCACAAAGGAAAGTTTACACGGAGAACTGTTTGAGTAAAAATTGTTGGTATTTGATTGCTGGAGTCTTTTGTATTATAAATTGGTCTCATCAGGTATGCACAAGATAAAACTCTCCAAAAAACAGGCTTTCAAAATATCTTTCTCAATAGTATTCCTGGAGTCACAATATCAGAGTTAAAATAGCCCCAATATGTTTTGGTTTGAAAAATACAATTATGCCAAGCTAACTTGAGAGGAAATCCAGGCCAGCACGTTTAGAGATTATTTCCTGATGTTGTGAGAAAGTGGGCAGACCTTGTAGACCCGAATCTCTGACCCAGCTCAATCCCAGGCTTGTCATTAAAGCAGATAATTGCACACCCCTTTTACTTCAGTGAAGGGGGTCTCAGAACGGAATCCTTCCAACCAAAAATGACTGGCTGGAGCCATCTCCGATTTTGTCAAGCCAGCAGTCAGCATGACACATAAGAGAATATTGTTGCATTAGTTGGTATTAATATTTACAGAACTGATTGAAAATTAAAGAAAAATGCTAAGTTCTATTTCCAAAATGTAAAAAAGGCAAAGGCTAAGTGGGACCTCTTGCACAGCTACACTCTGGAAAGTTGTGGAAAGAAGGTAGGATCTATCTTTTTCATTAATAACATCCAGGCAAAGCCCTCTCTAAAGCCTGACATAGGAGATGGTGATGTTTAGGGCTAATGGAGGAGGAAGAACTGGGTTTCTTGTTTGTTAACTAGGTATGTATCATCACGTGAGGAGGAGGAAAACTGGAACACGTCCAGTGGGTTCTCATTCCTTTGAGACTAATTTTACCTTTGCATTGTCTCTGCTAATATTGAAAGTCTAAATTCTGTAATTAAATTCCAGTTAAGCAGTGCCAAAACACCTCTCCAGCTCAGTTTTTTAAAAAAAGATTCTATTTATTTGAGAAAGAGAGAGAGAGCACGAGTGGGGAGTGGAGTGTAGGGGGTGGGGGGAGGTGCAGAGGGAGAGGGAGAGACAGGATCTCCACTGAGCAGGGAGCCTGATGTAGGGCTCTATCCCAGGACCCTGGGATCATGACCTGAACTGAAGGCAGAGCTTAACCGACTGAGCTACCCAGGCGCCCCTCTCCAGCTCAGTTTTTAAAAATAGATTAAAAATAAATATAACTAACCATTTGATTCAAATAAATACAATTCCTTGTTTGAAGGAATCAACGCATGAACAAATTCTAGATGCACTTGGGCAGTGAACGTTCACCTTCTTTTGTGAGAGGTGGTGAACACACAAACCCTGAGACCAATGCTGAGTACATCATCATTGATAAGACCCAGTCCCTCCCCACAGGGAGCTCACAGTCTATTGAGGAGGGAGAGAGACAGGATGTCATTGAAACGTTGCACAATAGTATAGTGGTAAAGGGAAACACATGTGTCATGGGAGCACAAATGAAGGTCATTGGAATCCAGGCTGGATATGTCAGGGAAGGCTTCCTGAAGAGGGAAAGGCAGGGTAACAGCACAAACCAGAGCCCAGAGGTGACAACCAGGGTAAGTGTAGGTAAGATCAGAGCAGTTTGATGTCTCTAGACGGCAGAATTGAAGCAAGAAGTGACAAGTTGCACTTGGAAATATTTATAAATGTGCGTATATACACAGGTTAGCATATACCATATCTTTCCTTGCTCTGTCACTTAGAGAACCTAGAAGCAATCACATGCTTGGAACAAAGAACAATAAAAGGAGGCATTGCTCTCTGGAGAAATGGCTCATTCTAGAACTGGGGCAAGAAACATTCAAGAGAATACTGGAGTATCTTATAAGCACCGGAAAATAAGAAGGTAGTCCAAAGAAATGAAGGGAAGGAGGGAGGGAAAAATATAAGGAAGGAGGGAGGGAGGGATAGGATCGAGATGGCCAAACAGGTCATTCCTGACTTCAGTCTCCCTCACAAAAAGACTGATTAATAACTATCCACGGACAAGATTACCTTTTTGAAAATTCCAGAACCAAAAGGTGAGGCTGAAGTACCCCTTTGGATCACAGAGAGTAAGAAAAACTGTATTAGAAGGGAAAGGGGAGGGCAGCCCCGGTGGCTCAGCAGTTTAGCACCGCCTTCAGCCCAGAGCGTGGTCCTGGAGACCCGGGATCGAGTCCCATGTCGGGCATCCTGCATGGAGCCTACTTCTCTCTCGCCGCGCCCCCCCCCCCCCGCCCGTCTCTCATGAAGAAATACATAAAATCTTTTTTAAAAAATAAAATAAAATAAAAAGAAGGGAAAGGGGAAAGGATTCGTTTTGACTGCATCGCCCCCTCCCAGGACAGTACGGTGTGGCACCAAGAGGATCCCCTTGGGCCCATGGTTTCTCCACTGGGAAAAAGAGAGCCCAAGGTGGACATCCAGCTTCCCCAGCATTGCAGGATGCACCCTGGGAGGCCCACTTGGATCTTGCCCCACAAGGATCACTGGGGGAGTCGCTGAGACTGGACTACTGGGGAGATGGAGAAGAGGTGGTACTCAGAGGAATGAGCCCACAGACCCTGATGGACACATTCCTTTTTTTTTTTTTTTCAAGATGACGGACCACATTCCTATTGGCAGCAATTCTCAAGTGGCTCTGCCTATGTGCAGAGCCAAACCACTGTACCTACGTGGTCGGAGAGCTCAGTTGGCAGATCTGCCTGGCTTGGGTCTCAAGCTAACAGTCAGTAGCAGCCCTAGAGCTCATCCTATAGCTGTGCTGAGGCAGAGAGCTAAGTCAGAAGCTGTGTACACCTGGAGAGCATAGCCTCTAGCCTGCCCAGCCAGGAAGGCTGGCCAGAGACCCCAGGCAGCCACAAAGCCGAGGGACTTTTTCATTATATAATGTCCTTCTTTGTCTCTTGTGACAGGTTTTGACTTAAAGTCAATTTTGCCTGATATAAATACAGCTGACCTTATCTTTTTTGGTTAACATTTGCATGAAATCTTTTTCCATCCCTTCACCTTCTGCCTATATATGCCCTGAAATCTAAAGCGAGTCTCTTGTAGACAACATGTAGTTGGATCTAATTTTTTTTAGATTTTGTTTATTTATTTATTCATGAGATACACAGACAGAAAGAAAGGCAGAGACACAGGCAGAGGGAGAAGCAGGCTCCACGCAGGGAACCCGACGTGGGACTCGATCCCGGGTCTCCAGGATCAGGCCCTGGGCCGAAGGCGGTGCTAAACCACTGAGCCACCCGGGCTGCCCTGGATCTTTTTTTTTTTTTTAATCCATTCTGCCACTCTATGGATTTTGATTAGGAAATCTAATCTGCTAACATTTAAATAATACATAGGGAAGGATCTACTATGTTCACTATGTTCATTGTTTTCTATTTCTTTTGTCCTTCTTTTCTCTCTTGCTGTCTTCCTTTGTGTTTCATTACCTTTTTTGTGTTAATTATCTTTGATTCCCTTTTCTTTTTGTGTGACTTCTATAGGTATTTTCATAGTGACTATCATGGGCCTTAAATAAATAATCATATTGTAATAACAGTCTATTTAAGCTGATAACAACTTAACTTCAATTGTATACAGAAACCCTATACTTTTACTCTCTCTCTACACTTTGTTATTGATGTCACAATTTACACCCATTTATGTTGTACGTTTACTTACATTCATTATTATATTGTCCATTTATATTATCCATTAACATACTTTTATAGTTATAGTTGTTTTTTATTTTTTTGTCTTTAATGTTTATACTTGAATTAAAAATGATTTATTCACCACTGTTAGAGTAATATGGCATTTTTTTAAAGAAAATTTTATTTTGCTTTTATTTTTTGTTTTTTTTAATAAATTAATTTTTATTGGTGTTCAATTTACCAACATACAGAAAAACACCCAGTGCTCATCCCGTCAAGTGTCCCCCTCAGTGCCCGTCACCCATTCCCCCCCACCCCCCGCCCTCCTCCCCTTCCACCATCCCTAGTTCGTTTCCCAGAGTTAGGAGTCTTTATGTTCTGTCTCCCTTCCTGATATTTCCCAACATTTCTTCTCCCTTCCTTTATATTCCCTTTCACTATTATTTATATTCCCCAAATGAATGAGAACATACACTGTTTGTCCTTCTCCGATTGACTTACTTCACTCAGCATAATACCCTCCAGTTCCATCCACGTTGAAGCAAATGGTGGGTATTTGTCGTTTCTAATGGCTGAGGAATATTCCATTGTATACACAGACCACAGCTTCTTTATCCATTCATCTTTCGATGGACACCGAGGCTCCTTCCACAGTTTGGCTATTGTGGACATTGCTGCTAGAAACATCGGGGTGCAGGTGTCCCCGTGTTTCATTGCATCTGAATCTTTGGGGTAAATCTCCAACAGTGCAATTGCTGGGTCGTAGGGCAGGTCTATTTTTAACTCTTTGAGGAACCTCCACACAGTTTTCCAGAGTGGCTACACCAGTTCACATTCCCACCAACAGTGCAGGAGGGTTCCCCTTTCTCCACATCCTCTCCAACATTTGTTGTTTCCTGCCTTGTTAATTTTCCCCATTCTCACTGGTGTGAGGTGGTATCTCATTGTGTTTTTTTTTTTATTTTTATTTATTTATGATAGTCACAGAGAGAGAGAGAGAGGGGCAGAGAGAGACAGAGACATAGGCAGAGGGCGAAGCAGGCTCCATGCACCGGGAGCCTGATGTGGGATTCGATCCTGGGTCTCCAGGATCGTGCCCTGGGCCAAAGGCAGGCGCCAAACCGCTGCGCCACCCAGGGATCCCTCTCATTGTGGTTTTGATTTGTATTTCCCTGATGGCAAATGATGCAGAGCATTTTCTCATGTGCATGTTGGCCATGTCCATGTCTTCCTCTGTGAGATTTCTCTTCATGTCTTTTGCCCATTTCAGGATTGGATTGTTTGTTTCTTTGGTGTTGAGTTTAATAAGTTCTTTATACATCTTGGAAACTAGCCCTTTATCTGATATGTCATTTGCAAATATCTTCTCCCATTCTGTAGGTTGTCTTTTAGTTTTGTTGACTGTATCCTTTGCTGTGCAAAAGCTTCTTATCTTGATGAAGTCCCAATAGTTCATTTTTGCTTTTGTTTCTCTTGCCTTCATGGATGTATCTTGCAAGAAGTTACTGTGGCCAAGTTCAAAAAGGGTGTTGCCTGTGTTCTCCTCTAGGATTTTGATGGACTCTTGTCTCACATTTAGATCTCTCATCCATTTTGAGTTTATCTTTGTGTATGGTGAAAGAGAGTGGTCCAGTTTCATTCTTCTGCATGTGGCTGTCCAATTTTCCCAGCACCATTTATTGAAGAGACTGTCTTTCTTCCAATGGATAGTCTTTCCTCCTTTATCGAATATTAGTTGACCATACAGTTCAGGGTCCACTTCTGGATTCTCTATTCTGTTCCATGGATCTATGTGTCTGTTTTTGTGCCAGTACCACACTGTCTTGATGACCACAGCTTTGTAGTACAACCTGAAATCTGGCATTGTGATGCCCCCAGCTATGGTTTTCTTTTTTTAAAATTCCCCTGGCTATTCAGGGTCTTTTCTGATTCCACACAAATCTTAAAATAATTTGTTCTAACTCTCTGAAGAAAGTCCATGGTACTTTGATAGGGATTGCATTAAATGTGTAAATTGCCCTGGGTAACATTGACATTTTTACAATATTAATTCTTCCAATCCATGAGCATGGAATATTTTTCCATCTCTTTGTGTCTTCCTCAATTTCTTTCAGAAGTGTTCTATAGTTTTTAGGGTATAGATCCTTTACTTCTTTGGTTAGGTTTATTCCTAGGTATCTTATGCTTTTGGGTGCAATTGTAAATGGGATTGACTCCTTAATTTCTCTTTCTTCAGTCTCATTGTTAGTGTATAGAAATGGCATTCTGTATTTGTCTATAAAGGTGAGTTATACTTTCACATGCTATTGTGCTGTTGTTTAGCATCATTTTATTTCAACATGAACATCCTTTACCGTTTCTTGTAAGGCAAGTACAGTGGTAGTGAAGTCCCTCAGCTTCTGTTAGTCTGAGAAAATCTGTAAGCCCTCTTTCATTTCTGGGTGACAGTTTTACTGAATATAGTATTTTGGTTGGCACGTTTTTAAAATTTCAGCACTTTGAATACGTCATCCCACTGCTTTGTGGCCCACAAGGTCTCTGATGAGAAGCCCACTGACAGTCTCATGGGAGTTTCCCTTGTTCATGACAAGTCACTTTTTTCTTGCTGCTCTGAAAATTCTCTCTTTGTCTTTGACTTTTGACAATATGATCATAATCTGTCTGCGTGTAGTTTCTTTGGATTCATTTTACTTAGAAGTTTTTGGGCTTCCTGGATCTGGATATTCATTTCTTTCCTCAGACTTGGAAAGTTTTCAGCCATTCTTTCTTTAAATAATTGCTTTCTGGTCCTTTCTCTCTTCTCCTTCTGACAGTCTCATAATACATATATTGCTCCAATTGATGGGTGATCCATACGTCCCTTAAATGTTTTTCATTCTTTTTTCTTTTTGCTCCCCTGTCTGGATAATTTCAAATTACCTGTCTTTGAGTTTACTGATTCTTTCTTCTGCTTAATCTACTCCACTGTAGATAGAACCTTTACTGAATTTTTCAGTTCAGTTATTGTATTCTTCAGTTCCAAGATTTTTGTTTGGTTGTTTTTAAACTTTCTATTTCTTTGTTTAAATTCTCACTTTGTACATATATTGTTCTCCTTAGTTCATTGAGCATTTTCATAGTGGTTATTTTAAATTCTCTGTCAGGTAATTTTATACCTTTGTTTCATTAAAGTCAGTTTCTGGAGTTGTATCTTTTTCCTTCACGTGGATCATTTCCCCTGTTTCTTCATTTACCTTGACTCTTTGTGTTGATACCTATACATTAGGAAAAATCCCACTTCTCCCAGTCTTCATGAAAGCAGAAAAACTGCTTAGAGATTCTATGACAGTCCAAACCACTGTCTATGCTTTTAGTGTCCCCCAAACATCTGGAGTATATCAGGTCTGTCCCATCACTGCTCTAAGACAGGTGAGACAAAAACCAGTCCCTTAGGACTCAGAGAAGCTGGAACATTGGATGTGCACTCCAACTTTCTCCCTCCTCATTGGCAAGCTGGGAATTGGGGGTTTTGTCTCACTTGTTCTGTGCTGAGAGGAAGAGCTATGGCAAGTACTAGCGTGCTAGGTCAAACCACTGTCTTTGTTGTCAGTAACCCTGGGCATTTAGAATACACTGGGTCCTATCATCACTCTGAAACAGGTGAAACAGAAGCCAGTCCTTCAGGCAGCCACCAGAAAAGTTGTAATGATTGACATTCAGCACAACTCTTTCCCTCCCCAGGGAAAAGGTGAAAGTTGGGGGGGGGGGGGTTGCCCACGTGCTCTGTGCTGAGCAGGAGGAGGAGCATTGGTGGGTGCCCACATGAGAATTCAAATGGCCATCTTTGTTATGTGTAGTCTAGCCTATGCCAGGTCCTAGAGCACTCTGAGAAAGGAAACAGAAGCCAGTCCCTCACACAGTACCTGGAAAAATCAGGATGTTAGATATGCTGTCCAATTCTTTCCTTCCCTAAGGAGAAGCTGGAAACTGGGGTTTTTAGCCTGCTTATTCTGATGAAGCTGAGGGAAAGAACTGTGTAAGTGCCCACACATTCGTCCAAACTGATGCCATTATTCTCTGTAGCCTCCTGGGATCTAGAATATGCTGGGTCCACTCAGCATTCCAAGACAGGAGAGACAGAAGCCACTTTTTTGGGGTAACAGCCAGATAAGTTAGAATGTTGGGTACGTAGACCAACTCTTCCTCTCCTCAGAGAGAAACAGGAATTTTTTGCCCACTTGCTCTGTGCTGAGCTGAGGTGAGAAGCTGTGGCAAGTGGATACATGTGAGTTCAAACCACCACCTTCCTTCTCTGTAGCCCCCAGGGTTTTAGCACCTGAAGCCCTGTCAGTGCTCTGAGACTTGTGAGAGAGAAGCCAGTTTGTTGGGCAGCACCCAGAAAAGTTGGAACAGTTGAAGCACAGTCCAGCTCTTTCCCTCCCCAGGAAGACTGGGAGCTGGGAGTTCCCTTCCTATGTTGCTGTGCTGGGGACTATGGCAAGGGAGTGTCTCATGTTTTCCTGCCAGTTTTAATGTGGCACTTGCCTGGGGGTGTAGGAGCCTCTCAACTAGTTTCTGGATTTCTCACAGAGGGTGGATCCATGGAGATACAGAGAGTTTAGAGTTTCCTCTTCTGCCATGTTGCTGACATCTTTTTGTAAGTTCATCTTTGTATCCTGTGACTTGAACTTGGTTTGTTTTTTGTTTTTTGTTTTGAACTTGGTTTTCAGTTCTAAGAGTTTTTCTGTAGATCCCTTGAAAATTTTTATGTAGATCATCACATCAAGTACAAACAGATATTTTTCTTTTCCAATTTGTATGCCTTATATTTTCTTTTCCGGCATTGTTGAGCTGGATCGGTCTTCCATCACTATGCTGAATAAGAGTTATGAGAGCAGATATCCTTATTGCCAATCTTTGGGGACAAGCATTCTCTCTTTCATTATTAAGTGTGATGTTAGCTATAGTTTTGTAGCTGCTCTTTATCAAGTTAAGGAAGTTGCCCTCTGTTCTTTATTTATTGAGAGTTTTTATCAGAAGTAAATTGGATTCTGTGAAATGCTTTTACTACAATTTATATGATTTTTCTTCCTTAACCTGTTGATGTGATGGATCACAATAATTGATTTTTGAAGGTTGAGCCAGCCTCGAATCCCTAAAATAAGCTCTATGTGGCAAAGGTATATATTTCTAGTTTTTTATATATTCTCGAAATCTACTTTCCAATATTTTGTTAAGGATTTTTACATCTATATCCAGGATAGATATCAGTCTTTACCTTTCCTTTTTTTTTTTTTTTTGCCTGGTTTTGATATCAGATTAATCAGTTTTGTATACTGATTTGAGAAGTGTTCCTTTCTCTTCTATTTCTGGAAAAGTCTATGAAGAATTATTATCGATTTTTTTAAAAACGTATGTTAGAATTCTCAAGTGAAATCATCTGACCCAGGCAGCCCTGGTGGCTCTGCAGTTTAGTGCCGCCTACAGCCCAGGGCGTGATCCTGGGGACCCGGGATCAAGTTCCATGTCGGGCTCCCTGCATGGAGCCTGCTTCTCCCTCTGCCTGTGTCTCTGCCTCTCTCTCTCTCTCTCTCTCTCTCTCTCTCTCTGTCTTTCATGAATAAATAAATAAAAATCTTTTTAAAAAAATCATCTGACTCTGGACATTTTTTTTGTGAGTTTTAAATTACAAATGCAATCTCCTTCATAATTACAGTGCTATTCAGATAATCTATTTCACATTGGGTAATTTGTGATAGTTTTGTTGTTGTTGTTGTTGTTTTCCAAGAATTTGGTCCATTTCATCTTGAATGTCAAATGTATGTGTTCATAATTGTATTATCCTTTTGATGTCTATTGGTTCTCTAGTGACATCCCCTCTTTCATTCCAGATTTTGGTAAGTTTTTTGTCTTCAGCTCCAAGTCCGGGATATATATGTCAACAAGAAAATCCAGAGACCTCACCACCATGTCATTCTTCACATCCCAAGGTTCCTAGCTGGTCTGGCTTCTGCTCTCCACCTTTCAGTGTCTTCTTGCATTTATTTTATAACTAATGTCAGGGGATTTTAGCTGATATTAGCAGAAGGAATAGGGGAAAGTATGTCTATTCCATCTTTCTCTTTCTAGAAATGGAAATGCCTCGGTGTCCATCGAAAGATGAATGGATAAAGAAGATGTGGTTTATGTATACAATGGAATATTACTCAGCAATTAGAAATGACAAATACCCACCATTTGCTTCAACGTGGATGGAACTGGAGGGTATTATGCTGAGTGAAATAAGTCAATCGGAGAAGGACAAACAGTGTATGTTCTCATTCATTTGGGGAATATGAATAATAGTGAAAGGGAATATAAAGGAAGGGAAAAGAAATGTTGGGAAATATCAGGAAGGGAGACAGAACATAAAGACTCCTAACTCGGGGAAACGAACTAGGGGTGGTGGAAGGGGAGGAGGGCGGGTGTTGGAGGGGAATGGGTGACGGGCACTAAGGTGGACACTTGACGGGATGAGCACTGGATGTTTTTCTGTATGTTGGTAAATTGAACACCAATAAAAATTAATTTAAAAAAAAGACAAAAAATAAAAATAAAAAATAAAAAATAAAAAAGGAAATGCACCTCGGTGGTTTTGAGTAAAGGAGTAATAATGTCTGCTTTGTGTTTTAGAAACATCACTCTTGTGACAGTAAAGAATTGATTAGAGGAGAGCAAAAATCAAGGTCAAAAGTTCAAGTAGAATGCTCCTGTGGCCCTTAATGAAGAGGGTAGGTGAGGATCCAAATTAGGGATTTGGCAGTGGGCAAGTCTCTTCTCCTCTCCAATGAGTCATGTCTTAGCAGCGGTCTCTGGAGACATAGTGTCCTCTACTACCCAACTCTGTGGTTTCTACTGCCTCCGGAGTCTGGCCCAGGAATATGGATTTTGTATAAGCTACTCAGGTGATCTGATGTATAGCTAGGATTCAGACCTGCTTTAATCAGTTCGGGCTGCTATAAACAAAATACCACAGACTGGGTGGCTTTAATCAACAGACACTTATTTCCTACAGTTCTGGAAGCTGGGAAATCATGATCAAGATGTTGGCAGCTTTGATGTCTAGTAAAACCATTTTCCTGGGGCAGCCCGGGTGGCTGGGTGGTTTAGCGCTGCCTTCAGCCCAGGGCCTGATCCTGGAGACCTGGGATCGAGTCCCACGTCGGGCTCCCTGCATGGAGCCTGCTTCTCCCTCTGCCTGTGTCTCTGCCCCTGCTGTGTGTTTCTCATGAATAAATAAATAAAATCTTTTAAAAAAGTCTTCCTTGTTTGTAGATGGCTGCCTTCTTCCTGTGCGCTCACATGGCCATTTCTCAGTGTGTGCCCAGAGTACACTAGCTCTTTCTCTTCTTATAAGGGTACTAATCCCACTGTGAGTCTCATGAGTGGGTCTCACACTCATGCCCTAATCTAAATCTATTTACCTGCCACAGCACCCCTCTCCTAATACCATCACATTGGGGGTTAGGGCTTAAACATATGAACTGGGGGGAATACAAATATTCAGCCCATAACAAGACTCTTTTGTCTCTCAGTCAAGGTCTCTCACATCTGGCTACCATTCAAATGACCTGCAAAGCTTTATTCTAAATTCTGAGACCTGTGTCAAATCAAATTTTCAAAGGGAGATAACAAGCCCCATTTACTCATCTGTAAAATGGACACAATGATGGCATCTTCCGCATTAAGGTTATAATGAATATCAAATGAGATAGTATATATAAATCATCTGTCATTGGGTGCTTGGCAATTATAACTTTTTCTAAAAGCTCCCCACATGATTCTAATGTTCACTCAGGACTGATTACCACTGACTACTCTATATGGTGGGCAATTCAGGCTAAATGGGCAAAGAGAACTAGAGTCTAGTAGGCAGAAGGAAGTGAGGTTTAAGGCAAGATTTGGGGGGTCTGCAGCCTTTGGTTTTGCTATGAAAAAGATCGATTAGGGACATGGAAATTCCCATGCTGATCTTCTCTTACACTGTGTGAGCTCACAAAGGTTTTGCACATTTCCTTATGTAAGGGCACACAGCTGACAGATGGGAGAGCTGGGCCTTTAGCGGTTCTGTCTCAGAAATCAGGCGTCTTCCCACTACCCACCACTGCACTCTAAACTGTTCAGTGGTCATCATTGCTTTTCACCACAAGACTCTCCCTTGAAGACTTTGGCCAACAGGTCTGTTGGTCTAATTTCTGCAATGTTCCTTAGGGCTGAGAGACAAGAACAAGTGGCTAAGTTTGTTTATGTTTTATAAGGCTCAAGGACAAGACCCATCCATGATGTGAAAATAGTCATCTTGGCAAATAATAAAGCATGTAATTTTGTTCTGCATAGGAAAACTTCACCTCTAGAGATGGGGTGATAGAGAATAAAAAACTAAAAGCACATGTTTAAGAGTCACTCAGACTGGATTGGATAGACGTGAAGTGCCTAGCATATGGTAAGTCTTGCATAAGTGGAAACTGTAGTCACTAATATCTGTGATGATGCTCAGATGCAACTGTCTCTGAAAAAGGAATGGCTCCAGAAGCCTGAGCAGGCTGAGAGCAGAGCAGAAGGCTACAGAAGGCTGAGAAACTACTGGTGTCCAACCCCAGCTTCTATCACTTCCTCAGTGTATGATCTTAGACAGAAAGCCACCTAACCTTCCAGCCTCAACTGCTTCATCTGCAAAATGGGTACAGCGATGGTACCTACCTCATTAGGGCTGTGGTGCAGATCAAATGAGATAATGTATGTAAATCACCTGCTATTTACTGGGTGCTCAATAAATGATAGTTATGATTACCCTCTCAAGGTGAAACAATTTCCAGCCAAAGCATTAATATCAGTGATTCCCTTTATTTGATGAACCAATCTGCATCTGATTAACTCTTTGTAAGCATCTCTTGGGGTAGAATTGTAATGTGTCCTTCACTCTCATGAGGAAGATTTGGCTGGAATTCTGTACCGAGGAAATTAATGGCCTCTGCGAATCCATTTGCATAAGTACTTGTGCTATCACAGTGACATTAAAGAACGCATCCCGATCTGGTCCTGTCAGCACAGAAACAGAGCTGCAGGGATGAAAACACACTTGAGGCCTGGCGATTAGTTGCCCTAATACTTATTCCCCAGAAACCTGCCTTATTTTGCTAAGAATGACTGGAAAGGTTATGGCAGCAAAGTGGCTGTGGAGGAGGAGTATCTCAGGAAAGATGTCCAGTTCCTGAATGACAGAAATTCCGCCTGGGGAGAGGAGATAAAAATCCAGCCCCCCAATGCCTACTGCACACATCACCTCTAGCCTTTCATCCTAGGACCAGAACCTTCATTGGTTGAGGGGACACTCTGTGCCCCTCAGGAGGGACTTGACCCTCTCAAGGGTTGCAAGACAGAGCCACCCACATCCAATTGCCCTGGTCCAAACAAGGGGATATATCCAAACATAATATATCCCCTCATTATTCTTCATTATCTCTATAAAGAGCAAAGGTGCACTTCTACAAATACCAGGCCTGGCCTTAAACCTCCAGCAGTAAAAAGGTATCCACACTATCAAAGTCTAGTGGCACTGTAGTTAGAAGTCCTATGCCGAACTTAAATCCATTTCTGTCATTTCCTGGCTATGTGACTTTTGGTAAATTTCTCAATTTCTCTGTTCCTTAATTTCTACATTGTAAGGTGAAAGTAATAAGAGAGTGTCCTCATACCTCTAAGGTTTAAATGAGAGTGCTTAGTAAATGCTGGATATAGCAGAAGCTCTTAGCAACGCATAGCTATGTTTATTATCCACCCAAGTTGCATTAAGATAAAGTGGATAATTGTTTTAGTTATCTCTTTTGGGGAAATTAACATGTATTACTTTTGAAATTAAAAACGTAATTTTTAAAATCCTAAATATAAATTCTATTGTTAGACATTTTTTATTACTAACCCAAATTGTTAGACATCCACTATTACTATTATTTACCATTCACCATTACTATTATTTGCATTAAAAATAATGCATAATGATAATCAATTACTAAAAATTTTAAAATAAATGAATAAATGGAAAAATTCTTGAAGTAAGTGAAAGAGAGTAAAGATACAAAAATATGGCAAACCAAACCAGTTGAGCAGTGTCTAGTGCATACCCAAATGCTATGACCATTGGCCAATTACTTAATCACTTAACTGTATGTATTTTCCATGCCTGTTTCCCTATCTGAAAATTGGATTATAATAGTACTGATCTCACAGGTTTCATGGGAAATAAATTATGTATTACATGTAAAAAAAAAGATAAAGTGGATAAAGTCAAAGCATCTTCCTACTTAGGGCTCTGGCCTTGAGGTTGAATATACTCAAGTTGTTTTTCATATTCAAGAGTGTTTCATAATTTAAGCCGACAAATAGCTAATCACAAATTGAAGCGTTGTCCTAAATTTGTTTTTTATCAAAGTAGATGCTTGAAATGTTGGAGAAAGTATACTCTCATACATCGCTGGTAAAAAAGATAATCTTTATATCTTGTCTGAAGAGGAATCTGGTATTTTCTACTAAAATCAAAAATATAGATACACGTCAACCTAGCAATGGCACTCTTGGGAATCTATTACATAGAAATAAAAGCACTGAGGGGGGTCACCTGGGTGGCTCAGTCAGTTAAGTGTCTGCCTTTGGCTCAGGTCATGATCCCAGGGTCCTGGACGGAGCCCCCACACTGGGCTCCCTGCTCAGTGGGGAGCTTGCTTTTCCCTCTCTCCCTGCTTCTCCCTCTCCCCACTGCTCATGCTCTCCCTTGCTACCTCTCTATCTCTCAAATTTTAAAAATCTTAAAAAAGAAAAGAAAATCACTGGGAGTGGAGGGAACGTTTGTGAGAAGAGGTATGGCTGAGTTAAGTGCACAACCAAACCATAGCCTTTTATATCACCATTTAACAGATTCAAGTGGTCTCTATGGTGGACTCTTGAGTGAGAAAGGCAAGGCGTGGCAGTATGTTTACTAGCAGGCCACTGATCTACGCTAAATGTCCAAAACATCCCTTATCTGTGTGTAATGTAAATGTCCTCCATGATTATGCAAGCAGGCACTGCTGGGGGTCTACCCCGAAGATGCAGGTGCAGTGAAATGCCGGGACACCTGCACCCCGATGTTTATAGCAGCAATGTCCACAATAGCCAAACTGTGGAAGGAGCCTCGGTGTCCATGGAAAGATGAATGGATAAAGAAGATGTGGTCTATGTATACAATGGAATATTCCTCAGCCATTAGAAATGATGAATACCCACCATTCGCTTCGACGTGGAGGAACCTGGAGGGTATCATGCTGAGTGAAATAAGTCAGTCGGAGAAGGACAATCATCATATGGTTTCACTCATTTGGAGAATATAAGAGATAGTGAAAGGGATTATAAGGGAAAGGAGGGGAACTGAGTGGGAAATATCAGAGAGGGTGACAAACCATGGGAGACCCCTAACTCTGGGAAATGAACAAGGGGTAGTGGAAGGGGAGGTGGGCGGGGGGTGGGGGTGACTGGGTGACTGGCACTGAGGGGGCACTTGACGGGATGAGCACTGGGTGTTATGCTATATGTTGGCAAATTGAACTCCAATAAATATATATATATACATATAAAAACAAAGAATAATTTAAAAATATGATTATGCAAGCATGTATGGAGGTATGGACAGTTATTCACATCAGTTACCTTTGCAGGGACAGTATGGAATGTAAGAAGCAAAGGCTGCACATTGTTTAAAGAACGATGTGCAGAGTGAAAACTTGTATTCTATCGTCCCATTTAGGTAAAATTGCGCGTGCATGTGTGTGTGTGTGTGTGTGCACCCGTGCATGCATGGGCACATATGTACCTGCAAATATGCAGGATGGTCAGCAAGATGTTAGCGGCATATGTCTCAAATGGGATGAAAAGTAGAAAAACATTCACTTATTTGTCTACTTATGTATTCGTTTACTTTACACAAGTTGAACCTGACAATTCCCCTCAGGGGACATTACATCTTAGTAATGTCAGAGTTGCATCTCAAGATTTAGAAACTGTCTCAGAGGCCAATGAGTTCCCCTCAGTACCCTCGAGGGGCATCGCCAAGCTTCTCTCCATCCCTCTAGCACACTCCCTTCTTCCCCACTTCAGGGCCCAGGTAGCTCTCATGCATATCCTCTCGTCGTTGGCTCAAACAGTGTCTCCTTACCTCTGTGACTAACTTAGGTCCCCTGTTCCATCTCCCAGGAGCACACTGTACTTATGTTTGCTGAATAACATCCTACAGACGCTGTTGGACACCCACGTGTACTCAGTCTCACCTGGGAGGGTGTGGCCTATTGCCTCTGGAGAACTTCAGCAAAGCTCAGTTTTGGTTAGTTCCACTAGAGCCACAGAGAAACCCAGAAGTTGCATTAGCAAGGCTGCCATCCATGTCCACATTTAGCAATTTTTTTTAAGTGGAACCAAGTCCCCTGCACCCTCTAACAGCAGCCCGGGTGACAACAAGGCAATAGCAGGGGTTCAAAGACCTTCAGAAACTTAACCTTTCCTCCCATTCAGCAAATACTTCATGAGTGTGTAGCAGGTACTGTGCTGAGCCTTGGAGAAACAAGAATGAGTAGAAGTTGACGTGGTCTCTGATCTCATGGGGCTCGCAGAGTTGGGGAGGAGACAGCCACAGAGGAACAGGAGTCCACAAATGAATAAATAATGACAAGTCATGCAACTGCAAAGAAGTAACAGTACAGGGCAGCCCTGGTGGCTCAGCGGTTTAGCGCCGCCTTCAGCCCAGGGCCTGATCCTGGAGACCCAGGATGGAGTCCCACGTCGGGTTCCCTGCATGAAGCCTGCTTCTCCCTCTGCCTGTGTCTCTGCCACTCTCTCTCTCTCTCATAAATAAATAAAATCTTTTTTTAATAATAAATTTATTTTTTATTGGTGTTCAATTTGCCAACATACAGAATAACACCCAGTGCTCATCCCGTCAAGTGCTCCCCTCAGTGCCCATCACCCATTCACCCCCACCCCCAGCCCTCCTCCCCTTCCACCACCCCTAGTTCATTTCCCAGAGTTAGGAGTCTTTATGTTCTGTCTCCCTTTCTGACATTAAAGAAATAACAGTACAGGGAACTAGCAGAGCAATATATTTAAAAATGTGACTAGTTCATATGTGTGCTATTTTTAATGTAGATAGACGTAGCTATGATTGATTCATTTAAAGTGCCATTAGATTCTTAGCTGCTTTTTGCTCAAGTGTTTTTTCTCAACCACTACATTTTAAGAGTACAACCATCATCATTGTGGCAGTTGGGAGGGTGGATGAAAATAGCAAACGTTAAAAAGCGGCTTTCACACATGTCCATGCATGGAGAGAACCCATGGTCTTTCTAAATGAATACTGCATTGCTGTGCCACAGACCCACAGACCCAACATGGATTTGGAAGTGATTACTGACCAATTTTTAAAAATTTATTTATCAAGTGGTCCCCAAGATTAGCTGTTTGATTTGCTTGGTAAAGATGATTGCTATTTTAACAAGAAGTGTTCATACTCAAAAGAATTTTAAACCACTAGTCTAATAAAAAGCTCTCAAGTCATAATGCATGCTCCCCCCCCACACACACACACCCCTGGTGAGCATCTAGCAAGCATTAACAAGCAGCAACATGCCTATGAAAGAGAAGAGTTGCAGACTTAATATCCGTGCTGCCATCACTCATCTCCCAAAGCAAGCTAGCAGCAAGACGAAGGAAAACCCACCACCCCTCCCCCCACAGTGTGGGCTAGGACCCGATCCAGTTTGCAGAAGGATCCTGCATATGGGGTGGAGGACTGCCCCCACATTTTAGCCTGGGGAATAGGGAGCCTAGGTACAACAGCCTTGTGCTGACCCCACGCTGACTCTGCAGGGGATCCAGAAGGAATGCAGAGTTCAGTCTGTGTCCTCAGAGAGCCTGACACCTACCTGGGAGTCAAGATCTGCTTATAGGAAAAATACAGGACTAGAATATCTCGTTTATCCGAACATACAGCAGAACCAGAACTTTGGTGGAATCAGAACTCCATATAAATTGATGGCCCAATTAACTGAAATTTTCTGCTAAGTGTTCATCCTATTTATTTGGATAGTTTGCACTGGAAGAGGCTTCTAAATGTATTACGAGTTTGTTTTATTCAATGGAACATTCTGGGCATCATTTAACCTTTTCTTGATGACTCAGGGTCATCAATATGAACACCCTTTATTGTACCTCATCTGCTTTTGCATTATTCTGAATTCTCTTTCTTTCCACATCTGGCTGTCAGCTGTCACTGCTCACACACAGTTGGTGAGTCTGTCTGTCCCAACCCTCGCAGCTCTGGACCGATCATGGATAATAACAGCAAAGACTGCATTGATCCCCTGCTATATGCCAGGCCCCGTGCTAAGTGCTTTGCATGGATTAATTCATTAAATCCTCAGTGCGACCCTTGAGGCAAGCACAATTATTATCCCCGAATTGTAAACGGGGTAAGCAAGGCCCAGAAAGGTCAAGTCATTTGCCTAAGGTTACACAGCTTCATGTAGCAGAGCCAGAATTTGTACCCTGATCTGATCTCAAGATTTCAAGGTTTTTACCACCATTTTAGTGCTTTTCAAACCTTTCTGACAGTGAGAGACAATCAAAAATATATTTTTTTCTCACCATACAGAAGACAAAGGCATGTAAAATAAAATCACAACTTCTAACAACACATTTCTTGTGTGGAATACATTCTGATATTCTATTCCATTATCATCATCATCATTATATCACTAATGTTGGTTGCGACCCACTGAAACGATTTCCCAGCCCATTAATGGGTCACAACTCACGGTTTAAAAAATCCTGTAGCACATTTTATAGCTAATCTGCAATGGGGACTGGGTTACCACTGGCCATATGACCCCTTAGCGTAAACCAGAAAAAGGTGCCTCTTCCTTGAGATGCTTAATTCCATCTTCCAACAAACTGTCAAAATATATTGATATTGTTAGATTAAGACACTTTACTGTCATCTGCCAGAAAATGGTTAAAAATAAGTGTCTTGATGTCAACATGATGAAGACAAAATGATGTTGTGAGTGCCCAGTGCACAACTGTACACTTTGGCCCTGGTAGACAGAGAACCCAGGTGACGATATGAGTTAAAAGGTGAGTATTAAATGAGTCAATTTTCTCAGAGGACCTGCATAAACAGGATTTGTCACAGATCTTTTGCTTTCTCCTTTCTCCTCAATTCCCATAGGATTGTCAGATAAAGTATAGGATACCTTCTTCAATTAGAATTCCAGATAACCCATAAATAATGTTTAGTGTAAATATTCCTCCATACAGTATTGGGGATATACTCATACCAAAAAATCACCTTTTGCTTATGTGAAATTCAAATGTAACTGGGAATCCTGTATTTGTATTTGCTGAATCTGGCAAACCTATTTCCAACGCACAGGTAGACGGATGTAGGTCTTGCCCCTGTGCCTTCCGAATCTGGAGCAGTTATCACACGACATGGGGGTTGGATGCAAGTCTGTTATAGCAGCTCCAGAGCTGTCACAGGTTAGGACCAAGTGGGTAATCCTGAGAGGAAGACAGAATTAGAGAACATCAGTTATGTGAGTTTATGAAAGCACTGTGGGCTGGGGGGATTGTGGGAGACTCCTGGAGGACACGGGCCTAGAAGGATAAGGAGGTTGGAGACAAATTCTAGGATCTGTTTCATGAGAAAAAGCTGATGCTCCGATGAACTAGGCAGTGTGTGTGGTGCTTAGCAGGAGATGAGTTTTGTTGAAGCAGGAGCTGAGTCAATTCAAAGATCACCTAGGCAGGGGCCACATGAGAGTAGTCAGGAGAGTCTTTTTGATAGCGTTTCTGTAAGATGGATGGAAAGAACTAGACCGATACAGGAAAATTATGATGGTACTAGACTTATGCTAAGTGCCAGGCAATGTAATAAGCATTTGATACGCATCATTTCAATGGACTCTCACAAGACAGGCCCATTATCGTCCCATTTTATGTCTAAAGAAACTGAGGCAGAAAGTGGATCTGATGAAACATGGCCAGGGTCACATAGTTTATAAGTTGGGGGGGCTGGGCTTTGAACCCGGATGTGTCAGGTTCCGGGTACACTCTTCACCCCCACACTACGCTGCTACAAGTGATGTGGGAATGAGGGGAAAGGAATGTTGTAAAACACAGCTTCTGAGACACCCTAAGTACTGTGTTGTGTCAGGGACAGAGAAACATGAGCTGATGCAGGTCACAACCCTGAGATTAATGAGGTGTCCTATAACACTATATCCTTGCTACTTTGTCCCAACAAAAAGCAAAACACACTTTTTGAAGTGAAGTGACATGTCTATGGCATCCCAAAGGGTAATAAGTCCCATATTTCTTTGGCCCTCTTTTGTACCCCTTCCAAAAACTAGAAGTAAGTCTTGCCCTGACCAGAAAAGAAGAATCCAAGAGTCCCAGCCCTCATCCTCGGTATTGCACCCACAGGGTTTAAAGTCCCACATAAATACAACAATCATTTGGGGATCACAGGAGCCATTCTACTGGTAAGCATTCTTTCCCCCGGCAGAAACAACACAAATCCCAAACAAAAAGCAAAACCACCATTTGTGGTCTTCTTTTAGATGCTCCTTCTTGCTGGCTGGGCTACTCATCTGTAATCTATTCAATCAGAAACTTGGTACTGGGTTAACAGATAACACAGCTTTAATTTATTTGCCAAAACACTTGGCCTCCAAAACCTTATTATTATTTATTTACGCACCATTGTTAGGATACAATGCCTGTACTTTGTGATGGGAGCATTAACCACAGGCGGGTCTGTTATCAACGTTTGAGGACTGGTTGTTACTGTGATTATTTGTTGCTGGTTCCTTTGCTCCCAAGCATCCCCCTTCACAGGACCAGCTGAGCTAGGCAAAGTGAGGGCAGAGAGTGAGCTGAGGCACGCTCTGTGCCGTGCTAGTAAACCAGCTCTCCCAGCAGTGAGAGAAAGAAACAGCCCCATTTGTAGCATTTGTTCATTTCTGTGGTGTCAGCACACCCGGGGTGGCCATTTTAAGCTACCAGTGTGACCCCACCGAATGTGAATTTGGGAACAGATACTAACAATAGCTCTCCAGGGCCTGCATAAACCAAGCAGGGAAGTCTGTATGGCGCATCAAAAAGGAGCTGGGGAGTGGTCAGACAAATGACACTTTCTCCATACAATAGGTTACCAAGTGGTGGCTGAAAATGCTCCTGTGGACCTATAGTTATTTACTTACAAATTTTCTAAGCTTTTGAAATAAGTAGACCCATAGTTTTTACCACGGAAAATAATCAGCAATATGCTATTATTAAGAGTTTTTGAAGTCATCCAACAATATTAGTAGGATCCCATTGTAACTTTTTAAAAGGTGTGTGCTCACTCACAAACAGAAAAATTATTTAATGTTAGTTAAATAATTACCAAAATATTGATGTTAGTTTTCTGTGGGTGGTAAAATTATTATTATTATTATTTTACTTTCTTCTCTTTAATATTTCCATTTCACAATTTGTTTACAATAGGCACATATTACTTCTATATTCATATATATATATATTTCTAATTTTAAAAGCAGGAACTCGAACACCTTGTTTTTTTTTTATTTTTTTTTATTTTTATTTATGACAGTGAGAGAGAGAGGGGCGCAGAGACACAGGCAGAGGGAGAAGCAGGCTCCATGCACCGGGAGCCTGATGTGGGATTCGATCCCGGGTCTCCAGGATCGCGCCCTGGGCCAAAGGCAGGCGCCAAACCGCTGCGCCACCCAGGGATCCCTTGAACACCTTGTTATTTCATGAGTCCTCTTTCATTCCTTCACCACCTTCTCCAGGTAGAACTAGTGAGCTGGGAATGGGACATCGGCTAGAACCCAAGCACACCAGGAATACATCCCCCCCACAGGTCTTACTCTACTTTCCTGAGTGCCACTCAGGGGACAGGGGTCACTTGTCCAATATTACAGAACAAATGAGTGGCAGTGCCCTACCATAGAATTCTCAAGGCCGGCTGCTCAGGCGCCAGGTCTCCCCACAGCAGCTGCCTCATTGACTGCACCACAACAGGTTATTATAGCTCAACCCTTTACAAATAAGAAATGATAGAGACAGAGCAATTCTGGGGGATTTAAGTTCTAGGTAGGTAGATTTGAGTTCTGCAATCTGAATCACAGCACCCACACACCAATTTCTTGTCATTATCTTCTGAGAAATAGGGATCTCACACCTCTAGTTTGCTAGGCTAACTGGTGACACTTTTGCCTGTCAATTACACCATGATTAAATAAACTTGGAAGTCAACCCCTGGTGTAAATGAAGGGCAGGAGTGTTTGCCATAGCCGAAAAAAACAAACCATCATAAATAATATTGTTTCTACGTGAAAACATGCTCAAGGTTTCCAACTGACTCACATACTAACGTCTGGAACATGACATGATTCATTTGTAAATTGGGGGCTGCCAATTGGGGACCAGGTGGTCTGATCTAAACAGATCAGAGCCTTATGCTTCTCATATGGAAATCTCTTTACAGACATGCTATTGTGATCAATGAATAATTTTAAAGCATTTGGGAAATGTTAATTATTGATCCTGGCTTCCCTGACCAAAGCAGGATCTACAAAATGCCACACAAATTCAGCTTGGTCTCTATGCATTACCAAATAACCGTGCTGATTGCTTTTTTCTCTGGCTGGCTATTTTCAAACAGTTTGGTAACAGCTCTGGTTTATTCATAGAGAGCTCAGATAAAGTCAGGAATCAAATGTTATTACCTAGAACACATATATAAAGAATGAGAATGCCTTTAAAGAGAAATCCATCTCCCTCTTTCCCAATCAACAGAAGTGACTCGGGTATTATTATAGCTGCCCGGTTGTAATCCACCCTCTGGGATGCCACTTCTTGTACCTAGTTATTACTATGCCTCCGTCCCCAACTTTCCAGTTTCTTCCTTCAGAGAACTCCAAAAACCATGTTTTGAAAGATGTTTCCCCAGGAATAACAACAAACTACTAACTGCTTTGTTTTGGTGGGGGAAGAGCTGTTAGTTTATGCTTCAAATGTGTGCCTTGAGATGTGAAAGCTTTCCGACCTGAGAGAATATGTCATTTATTTCAGGACTCTCATTGGGCATGCGTCTGCTCGTGGCAAATGATGGCTACATTCTATGAGACACCCCACAGAATCTGTTTCTAGACCAAAGAGGAGACCGTGAGGACCACATTCAGTTTGAAGACAGTACAAAGCTGAACAGTATGACACCAGGACTTTTTGGCTGGAAACCAGAAGGCCCAGGTTCTAGTCTTGACTCTGTAATTGCTTAGCTGTTTCCCCTAGCATGTCCCCTCTCTTCTCTGAGGCTCAGTATCCTCATCCAGAAAATTAGAGTTCTTCTAACTCTGTGGAATTTCACGGAGGAAGCACGGGAGCCAGTACATCTTGAATGTGATCTAATGGGGAGGCCATCTGGTTAAGCGATGTTATCCATCAAGAGGCTCATCTACCCACCCGAGGGCAGTCCATCAGATGTGGCCTTGCAGGAGCAGTCATCAAAAGTTCCCAATTCCTTTTTATCCTAGATCAGGTGACAAAAGGGGCAGCTGAGAAAGTGCAGCCAGTTCTTCCTTGAAGGGAGGGAAGCCCAGAGGGTGCTAACACTGAGCTCAGAGGTAAAGTGCAAAACACAAGACTTGTGGCAATTTCTGAATTGGGTCAGGGATGGGTGGAAGTCATTTCAATTGTCTTTCTTCTTGTTTCAGGTTATGTTGGAACAGATTTAATCTCTGGATGATTTCCAAGTCTTTGAGAGACGACTTTGCCATGATTCTGTTTTAACTGTCTCCCTCCCAGACCAGGTGATGTTCCTTAAGGGCAAGAGTCAAGCACAGCAATGCTTTCAGAGCGTTTGCTAAATAAATGACTGAGTAGCACATTCCCAACAAAATTTTTTTAAAAACCTGATCTTAACAGAAAATAAATCAGCACAAAAGTTATCAAGTTGCTTGAAATGCTTTCTGGAATGAGGTACGAAATAAAATTAATGAAATTGATGAGATGAAGTTCTTCTCAACAGTTTTCGATTCTCAAACTACGATGTCCTTAAGTTGGTATTATTATACTATTTGTGAGATCTGAAAACTCAAGGCAGAATTTTCCAACATTAATCCATACCATGGATACTTAAGTGAAAGCATGGCCCATATCTTAAGTTGAGATACCTCTGTACAGAGTTAGTCATTTATAGAAGGAATTCAGCAGAGTGATCAGAAACTTGGAATTCTAGAATTTGTTCTGCCAAGTAGCTCTTGGGCTAATTATATAACCTTTCTGAGCTACAGAATCATCCTCTTGAAAAGGAGAATAATAATAAAGCCTACTCAGGAAGCTGTTACAAGGAGTCAATCTGAGAAAAGGCATTACAAGTACAAAGCCTGGCATATAGTGAGTCCTCGTTATTGTTGCTGCTGCTGCTAAGAATAAAAATAATAAATAACAACAACAAAACAGATATATATCAACTATTTAGTCCCTTTAGTTATTTGCAACCTCCTTCTAGTGTTATCCATACATGAGAAGGCAGGGTGGTCTACTAGAAATTGGTTGATTACAACATAGGATCCTTGAGCTCTAAGAATGAATACAAAGCATATACTTCGTTATACACAATTCTAACATTATTTGTAAAATAGACTAATAGATATTCTGCTGAAACATACTCTTTTCCAGTCGATTGCCCATTATTAACAGGCTTGTTTAAGTTGAGCTGTGTATTAAGAATTACTTGATCTGATGGTTTCATATCATGGAGAAATAGGTGTTATTTACTAGGCTTACCAGATTTAACAAATAAAAATACAAGAGGCCCAGTTAAATTTGAATTACAGATAAACCAAAAATTTTTTAGTGTAAGTGGGTCCAAAATATTGCATGGGGCAGACTTAAACAAAAGAATTACTCATTGTTTATCTGATATTCATATTTAACTAAGCACTGTGTATGTTCTGGCAAACCTATTTTTATACAATAATTTGTCTTTACAACTTCCTAAATATATGTATTTGATGACTTTTTTAAAAGGATTTATTTATTTATTTAGACAGAGACAGAGAGCATAAGGGAGGGGCAGAGGGAGAGGGAGAGAGAGAATCTCAAGCAGACTCCACACTCAGTATGGAGCCTGATGTGGGGCTTGATCTCATGATCTGAAGATCATGACCGGAGCCGAAATCAAGAGTAGGATGCTTAACCAACTGAACCATCTAGTCACCCCTGATGATATTTTATAAAGAATATCCATTTAGGGGCACTGGGGTGGCTCAGTTGGTTAAGCGACCGACTGGATCTCAGCTCAGGCCTTGATCTCAGGGCTATAAGTTCAAGCCCCATTTAGCAGTCAGTACCACTAGTTTCTATCACAAAGTCAACTAATTATATTTTTTTCAATGTTACAGTATTGACTCCTTGTTTTAAGAAATTTTAACAAAACTTCCATAAATGCAAGCAATATAGTTTTTACTAGCATTAGGCACAATTGCCTCAACAAACCACCAGCAACTCCAAAGGAATCCATGGTTAAGTATAAACTCTGACTAGGCCACTTTGAAATGAATCTCATGTTGGAAACCAGAGCTCCAAGCCATTCCATTGAGGAACGTTTCTGCTAGTTCACAAAGGTCATATTTACCTGTAGCTAGTGGCATTTCCTTGTTCTTAGATAAGATACAACAAAGGGAAGTGTTCGGTTCCAGGTGAGTGGGAAAGGGTGTAAGAAATAGGAAGATAACAGTGTTTGGTTCAGGTGGGAATGTATCAAGCAAAGAGTTCACTCTGCTACACAATCAAGAGGCAACTAACTGGCCATAATGCAACTATTATCACCCATTAAAATCTTGTCCTCTTTCACTCAGATTTCTATGTAGAAAATTCTGACTGCATAAGCACCAGAACTTTCCTTTCCAGAGGGGGAAGGGGTGCAGTGAGGTTGATATTTATATTCAGTGTTTATATAAACTTAAAAGAGGCTCAACAGCATGTTCAACAGCATGTCCTGGCTATGTCCTCGGTAGTATCTCTAGTTAGGAATCTGTACGGGAGGAGTTAAAATAATTATAAGTCTCCAATGTACTCATGCTCATAATTGAAAATTAGACAAACAATAGCTTTGCAGCAGCATCCACAAGGCTGAGAATAACAGAAAAGCAAACACAATCCTGTAAGAAAAACACTCTAGGACTACAGGCTGATCTCCCTTCACAATACTGCTGTGCCTCTAGAGAAAACTGCCAAGGTTTTAGAAATCAAGTCATTTTAAAATCATCAAATGGAGCTCACTTTATAAAGGTGATTCTACAGACTTCCCCAAAGCCAGATGCCTACATCTGTTGTCTGGACAAATCTGAACAAAATCAAGTATTTAAAAAATGCTAGGAAGGACTTCCCAATGTCCTTCCTACTTTTTCCGGAGTGTGAGGTGGGGGTATGTTCAGAGAACAGGAACACGAGCTAGGTAAGTAAATACTAATAAAGGTCTTCAAACGTCTTATCAGACTAGGCTCTATTTCTCCTGCACATCACTCCCGAAAGTTCCAAAGTGTGTTTTTTGATGCAATTGTGAGGAATCTTAATGTATCACTAACTGCGGTAATTCGTTTGCTAGACGTGGGGCTATGACACAGCAACTTCCTTATCCCTGCTCTACACAACTGTCCTTAAATCTTGTCGAGTTCCTTTGAGACAAGAAGCCATGGTATCCTTTGGCCTGGAGATGTCCCAACTATACATATCTATGAGAGAAGCCATTCGTGTATGCTTGGGAAAGAACAGGATTTGGAGCCAAAGACCTAGATTTCAGTCCTGGCTTTGTGACTTCCTGGTATTGGAACCACAGAGAGGTTGCGTATTCTCTCTTACACCAAATAGCCTTCTCTGTAAAATGGATGGTTCTAATCTAATGAGAAGCTGCCCATGGAAGTGATCTGTAAATGGTAAAGCAGTATAAGAAGGTTATCGATTGTTCTTATTAAAGATCTCAAGATTGGGGACGCCTGGGTGCCTCAGCAGTTGAGTGCCTGCCTTCAGCCCAGGGCGTGATCCTGAAGTCCCGGATCAAGTCCCGCATCGGGCTCCCTGCATGGAGCCTGTTTCTCTCTCTCTGACTATGTCTCTGCCTCTCTCTCTCTCTCTCTCTCTCTCTCTCTCTGTCTCTCATGAATAAATAAATAAAATCTTAAAAAAAAATAAAGATCTCAAGATGGATTTTCCCCCTTGTGCTAGCAGGGTGGGAACAGGGCAGGGGTGGCCTTTGAAGAGGCTTCTGGTGGTTTGCAGAAGGCCATGGTCTGGAATGTTAAGCATCATTCTGGCTTAAAGACAGATGGATTGACCCCGCAATTCTTATTTACATGCATCCCCTCAATGACTTTTCATGAGTCTAAACTAGAAAGTCAGCTTCTTTTTGCACAGAGCTCCTTCCTGAGGAGTTGAGCCTCCCCCTCTTCTGACAAAAGCTGCATCTTCCCCAAGAGGGAATGAAAAACGCAGACAGGCTGTTCAGTTCCATGTAGCCTGCATCTTCATAACTGTTGCCAGGTCCCACTGGCCAAATATTGGAGGCCATTGATGAGTCGGGCCAATTCCAATAATAATAATGTTGCTATAACTGCTAGCATTCTCCTTCACTGAGTGTGAAACTGAATTAAATAGCTGAAAATCACCACCCCACCTAGGAAAGATTTTTCTTACTTTCAACCACACAGTTACACGCAAAGTCAAGTATACAATAGGCAGCGTTATTTGTGAGGCACAATGACATATTAGCTAATGCTAAAAGCAAAAAGGCACCCACTAGAAGAATGCAATGCATTTTTTGAGTATTATGGGATTAATTCTGAGTATAATTTGGAACTGGAAGCATTATTTTTAAAAGCACAATTACCAGTGCTCAGGGACATGTAGCATTCATTGTATTCTCCTAACTGCCAAAAGTACAGAAAGTAAAAAGCAAATTCCTTTTGCAGTCTCAAGAACTTGAGTAAGCATAAGGTTTCGAAGTTCTCTCTCCAATTTAGAAACTTTTAGGTACCTGAAATAAAACTGAAGAAGTTTCCACTGGCCATGGGAGGTACTCAGAATTTTCTTTTGGTAGTCCAACTGATAGACTTCAAATGTTTCTATCTAGAATCAAGACAAGTCATTTGATACTGTGGGATACATGTTATATAATAATTGTCATGATTGTGCCTGTGGACAAATGGCAGATATTTGAGTATTATTTGATTTGTTGGCTTCCTAATTTTCATCTCAGAAAGAAGTATAAGAGGGGCACCTGGGGGGTGCAGTCGATTAAGCATCCAACTCTTGGTTTCTGCTCGGGTCATGATCTCAGGGTCATGAGATGGAGCCCTGGGATTGGGCTCTGTGCTCAGCGGGGAGTCTGCTTAAGATTCTCTCTCTCCCTCTCCCTCTGTCCCCTGGCCCACTCTCTCTCCCATAAATAAATAAATAAATAAATAAATAAATAAATAAATAAATCTTTTTTAAAAAGAAAGAAGTATTAGAAACTCGAATACATGTATTTTAATGTGCTTCTATAGTATTTGTTACCATTTTCTTCATTGAATGCCTATTAGATTGTCTTACTGGCCTCCCCCCTGCCTTCCTTCCCTGGATACTACCCCACCTTCTTCATGGAGGGGTTATGGCAGGGGGGCTACCAGCAGCCACGTTTGTACAGTGTGACCCCCCCATCCCTTGACCACAGGTGACTGACCCAACTGTGGGCAGCCGACTATGAATTTGCAATTGAGATGAAGAGAAACTTGGGCTTAACCTGAGTAGCTGGACCTATAGTGCCAATGTGGGTGCCAGGGATAGCCATCTACTGTCATGCAGCCTGGGGAGCAGAGAAAGAAAGATTCAAGTTGACATGCAGAGAGGGGCAGGGACAAGAGGGAATGAAAGAAAAGTCCCAACCACTAACCCAATGTCTGGTCCCAGGTCATTCTTGAAGTCCAACTGCATTATCCCCTGGGTTCCTTGAGAACCCCAGGGTCTATATAAATTCTTCCTTTTTGCCTAAACTACAGAATGAATGTCTCTGTTACTCACAGCCGAGAGTTCAAATGACTGAGCATTCAAGCTTTAATTTTGGCATTCTTCACTTTTGAAAGAGGTACACTCACACTGAAGCAAAGAGTTTACACTCAAGGGTTCCCCCCGGGCAGGAATGGTCCAGGCATAGCACAGTGTCTGGCTCACATACTGTTTGCTGAATGAATGAATAAATGAATGAATGGAGGCATGTGCTCCAAATCACCAGGTATGAGCTTTAGCTGAGTTTAACAAAAGGCTCAGTGCCCACGAATTTAAGACTATCCATTTTCTAAATCTCTCTGGTCAAAGACAGAAGTCTTAAAACAGCTATACTGAACCCTTAATCTACTGCTTTCAAAGTTGGTTGAAAGGCAGACTGGTAGTTACAAACATGGCACTGGGGTCAGGCTGATTACATTCGCATCACA